>NC_056735.1:1616642300-1617329800 GCF_019279795.1 Protopterus annectens
GGCCACCCAGGAGGTTTGAAAAGACTCCATCTTTGGTGGTCCTGATTTCAAGAAGACAAAACTACTTCCAGACAGGGAATCGTTGGTAAAGGCACCTGTTTTAGATTCCATTGTTCCTGTGGCAGTCCTTAAGTGGTAACCAGATGTACTAAGTCCAGCAGTGTATCCCCCAGTCAGGAACGTAGGTTGTGAATTGTTACAGAAGGAATGTGCATTTGTCTTCCACTTTTATTTTTAAGGTGCTCAGTTATTCATCACGTATGATGAGGTTCCAGCAGGGTCATGTGGAAAATCTTTAGAAATTGCTAGAATGGTTGCCAGAGGTCAAGAAGGCCTTGAGATGCATGTGATTTCCCAGGCAGCAGTTGTGGTATCAGTCCTAACCTGTCCATGTGCCTTGAAAAGAATGCCTCAGTGACAGTGAGAATGATGGCCACTGCCTCAGTGGCATTTTGGGTGATCTGCTTAGACGTCCTTGCCTCTGTCTTATTTTATTGCAGTGTAACATGGTTAAAGTGAGTGGAGCTAAATTTAATACTGGTTGGGCACATTGGTTACTCTGTTTTTTGAACATTGTGTACTGGAAATTCCTTAATTTCTGTCAGTTGTAAAAGAATTCTGAACATATTTCAAACTGCTTTTTATGAGAATAGCACAGTTTGGCAGATTTTAGTTGTGTATGGCCATACTTATTACTAGAAACTAAGACAGTGCTTTTTGTGCAGTAACATCAGTTTGTTATTCTGACTAATGTACTCTCCCCTGACTTGATGGATCCTAACTCTGGTACCCCCTAATCAAATACGGTTGTACCTAAACAAAAAATAAAAATATGCCTCAGTTTACAGTTAATAATTTTGTTGGGGCCACTGCTTGGCCCGCAGACTAGTTACATTTTGACCCGTCTCCTTCTAATGTAGTTTTGCTGGCTGGCATGGAACAGGAGTTAGAGACATCCTCTGGAGGTGTTCTAGTTCCAGCACAGGTATGGGTGAACGAAAACCTTTAGGTGCAGGAGCAATCCAGTGGTAGATACCCCTTCCCCATATAATACTCTGTACACATTTATTTTATCTAGTAGTGAATAATCAGGTTATAGCTCTTTGTAAGGCTGATGTGGTTTCCTTGGCTAAGACTGTTCTGTAGAATTGCATTAGTGGAAAGTCTCCTGCGACCTTGCAGCTACAGATGGCTCTCCTCATGATTCCTCATTCTATAGTTACAGTATGGCTAGAGACCTTTCTGTTGTTTCAGAGAATGATGAGGGATCTGATGAGGACAATGGTGATTTCATAGTTGACTCTGAGTCCAGTCAGTCTGATTCTTCAGAAGGTGAACTTGAGATTAAGCTAAAACACGTGTTCATTTTTCCTCAGATTAGATTTAGTGATGTTTTTGCTTGGGAGCAGTCAGGAACTACTCCAGAGCTAGGCAGGGCATATGACCTTATAGGGGACAAGATCCTCAACTCTGTGGCTGTCCCCCCATGTTACTTGCCTTGGATGAAATTTGTAAAGCTGCCTGCAGTACACCAGTATCTATTCCAGCTGTCCCTAAAAAAGATTAGAGAAAATATATTGTCTCCTTCGATAAGACAGGTCTCTGTTTTTCATTTGACTGCTGACCCAGCTGCCTGCTCATATAAAAAGTCTTTGCTTCATCTAATCCAATGCCCTCTGGTAAAGAGTGAAAATGGTTACATTTCCAGAGCAATAGAATGTCTCTTTCTTGTAATCTAGCCTATAGAATGTTAAATTACCAAGGCTGTTTGTGGAAATTTATTTTACAGTGCGCATACAGTTTGGATGATTTTGTTGCATCCTTATCTGCACAGCAGCAGTCTTATGTACATTTGTTTCTAATTTGACTGGTTTAAAAACATGCTTTGAGAGGTGTGCTTGAACTTGCATATTACAGTCTTGATAAATGCTGCTGCTTCTGTTGTATTAAGATGGTATACCTGGTTACATAATCAGAACATCTCAGATTATTTAAAAGTCAAAATGTTGAATGCACCTCTAACTCTAAGATCTGGATCAGTGTTTTGGCCCTCAGATATACAGATTCTCAAACAGTGGGATGATGGAGACAAATTTAATGCACAGGGTATGCCAATATATTTTGTGTACCAAAGTTCTTCCCACATTTAGGCATCTTCCTTTAAGGGCCAGAATAAGCAAAAATCCTACCCAAAGAAAAGCCAGCGATCAAAAGGAAATGACAGGATGATAGCTCTTAAAAAACAAACAAGAGAAGTTCCTTTCTGGAAAAGGATTAACCCCTTTACAAAAGAATGACTTTGTTGAGTTAAAGAACACCCCTACCCCTCTTCTGCTATTTCTTCTCTTGTTCCTTCCCTCAGGATGTTGTTGCGTCTTTCGGCTTTTCCCTGCTAGGGGTCGCCACAGCGGAACTCCGGCCCGCTAATGATTGTCAGTAGATTTTTACGTGCCGAGTTGCCAGCCCTGACGCACAACCTTCAACAAAGGTACACCCATTCACGCATGTCTCCAGACAGAAGACACTCTAGCTGAGAATCGAACGGGACAACGTCTTACTGTGAGGCAACAATGCTACCGCAGCACCACCACCGCAGTAGTGGATATAAAAAGTGTACACACCCCTGTTAAAATGCCAGGTTTTTGTGATATAAAAAATGAAACCACAATAAATCAATTCAAAACTTTTCCCACCTTTAATGTGACCTATAACCTGTGAAATTCATTTGAAAAACAAATCTGGTAGAGGAATAAGTATAAAAAATAAAAAAGCATACAATAAGCTGGTTGCATAAGTGTGCACACCCTTAAACTAATACTTTGTTGAAGCACCTTTTGATTTAATTACAGCATTCAGTCTTCTTGGGTACACACCTGCCATCAGTTAGAGACTCTGATTAACCCCAAATAAAGTTCAGCTGTCCTAGTAGGATTTTCCTGACATTTACTCTGGTTGCCTGCTGCAGCAAAAGCCATGGTTCATAGAGAGCTTACAAAGCATCAAAGGGATCTCATTGTTGAAAGGTATCAGTCAGGAGAAGGGTACAGAAAATTTTACACAGCATTGGATGTACCATGGAACACAGTGAAGGCAGTTATCAAAAAGTGGAGAAAATATGGGAGAACAGTGATGTTGCAAAGAACTGAATGACCCTTCAAAATTGATGAAAAGACAAGATGAAAACTGGTCAGGGAGGCTGCCAAGAGACTACAGCAACACTGAAGGAGCTGCAGGAATGTCTGGCAAGTACTGGTTCTGTATGACATGTGACAACAATCACCCGTATTCTCCATATGTCTGGGCTCTGGGGTAGGGTTTCAAGACAGAAGCCTTTTCCTACACAGAAAAACATCCAGGCCCGGCTAAAATTTGCATAACAATAGATCAAGTCTTCCAAAAGCATGTGGAAAAATGTGTTATGGTCTGATGAGACCAAGGTTGAACCTTTTGGCCACAATTCCAAAAGGTACGTTTGGTGCAAAAACAACACTTCGCATCACCAAAAGAACACCATCCCCATGGGAAGCATGGTGGTGGCAGTATCATGCTTTGGGGTTGCTTTTCTTCATCTGGAACTAGGGCTTTAGTCAAGGTGGAGGGAATTATGAACAGTTCCAAATACCAGTCAATTTTGGCCCAAAACCGTCAGGCGTCTTCTAGAAAGCTGAAGGTGAAGAGGAATTTCACTTTTCAACATGACAATGACTTCAAGCATACATCCAAATCAACAAAAGAATGGCTTCACCAGAAGAAAATTAAAGTTTTACAATGGCCCAGCCAGGGCTCAGACCTAAATCCAATAGAAAATCTTTGGGGTGACCTGAAGAGGGCTGTGCACAAGAGATGTCCTCGCAGTCTGACAGATTTAGAGCGCTTTTGCAAGGAAGAGTGGGCAGATATTGCCAAGTCAAGAAGACTGAATTTTGTAATTAAATCAAAAGCTGCTTCAGCAAAGTATTAGTTTAAGGGTGTGCACACTTATGCAACCAGCTTATTGTACATTTTTTTCTTTTTCCTAACAGATTTGATTGTTTTTCAATTTAATTGTACAAGTTACAGGTCACATTAAAGGTGGGAAAGTTTTGAAATGATTTATTGTGGTCTCATTTTTTATATCACAAAAACCTGGCATTTTAACAGGGGTGTGACACTTTTTATATCCACTGTATGTGGCAGTGGATAGAAAATCTTCCTCCTTTCATGGGAATTCCCCCACACCCACCAGACCCGAAGAGCTGTTTCCGCCAATACTACACCACATGGTAAAAGGAGGGGACATAGAACCAGTGTCTGCTATACATATTTTACTTCAGAATTTTTTTGGTACCAACCCTGGAGACCTGTCCTGTATTTGCCCTTCCTATAGACCATTGTAAAACATCTGAAATTTAAAATGCTCACATTACAGTGTGTTATAACATTGTTTCCAGATCCAGACCTGTGTTTCATGTCTACTCTATATCTCAAGAATGCTTATCATACTCCCATTACTTCCAGTTTCAGGAATTTTTGGGGATTTGCTTTGTGTGGCTTACATTATCAGTTTTTCTGCATTACCATTTGGACTATCTACTGCACTTCGAGTGTTTACAGTGTCTGGCCCACCTGCTGCAAAACCATAGGCATCCATCTTTTTTCCTTATTAAGATGACTTGTTGATTTGTATCACTTTTGTATCTGGGCTCTTGGAGTTCTTAGAGAAGGTCACATCGCTCCTTTCACACCTGGGCTTCCAACTTAAACTTCAAAAAGCCCTTTTCACACCCTGTCAGTGAATTGATTTCCTGGGGTGTTGGATAGACACAGGAGAAAAGATGGCCTTCCTGCCAGAAGACAAAGTTCAGACCTACCAGTTCTTTTTTTTTTTTTTTTTTTTTGATTTTTGTCTTCTAGACATGGCCTCAGCAAGAGAGTTCCTCAAAATTCTAGGCCTCATAGCATCAGTGATCCTAATGATACTGCTAGCCAGATTTCACATGAGAAACATTCAGTGGTATTTGAAGAATTGCTGGGCCCACCACCGTCATCCCTTGGATTTCCAGGTACCAGTAATGGGATTTGTGAAACAGGAACTGCAGTGATGGTGGGATCAGCTGTCTTTGAAACCAGGACTGCCTTTCTCTCCTCAAACCCCAGTCCAGTCTGCCCAGGTGGACTCCTTAGGGTTTGTGTAGAAGCAGCATACATGAGAGTTCAAGTCCAAGGCGTATGGGCTCCTCCAGACATGCCAAAGCACATAAACATAAAAGAGATGTTGGCAGTGATTCATGCCTTTAAAGTTCTACACTTATGAACTCTGGGTCATCATCTAGTAGTCACAGCACTTCTGTGATGTGGTACTTGAATAAGCAAGGTGGTACAAGACCATATCCTCTCTGCTAGTTGGCAGGGATGGCCTGGGAGTTGGCTGTACAGCATTCTGTGACTCTTCCGGCCTTGTACATTCCATGAGAGCAAAACTGACAGAAAGACAGATTAAGCAGATCCTGAACAGAACCTCACAAGTGGAAGCTCCATGTAGAGGCTTTCCAGAACTTTATCAGGATGTAGGGAACACCTCAAGTAGATATATTCACCTTCTTTCAAAACAGACAACTGAAAAAATTCTGTTGAAGATGTCTTTGCAGCCATGCTTGGAAGACTGACTCTGTATCATTTCCATGGTCAAGAATGTTCCTGTATGTATTTCTTCCCCTTCCAATGATTCTCAGGTTACTTCTAAAGATTCAGAAAGAATTTCCAAAGATCAGTGTGGTAACCCCTTTTTGGCTCAGGCAAAATTGGTTCTCCCTTCTAATGGAATTTGCCAAGGGCAATTACCGCAAGCTTCCCATCAGACTGGCTCTGCTCAGACAGTATTAGAGGCAAATGGTACACCTTAACTCACAGCAATTGCAGATGTCAGCCTGGATAATTCTATTTTGATGCCTTTCAGGCACTTGTTCCATGAGGATGTGCAGCAGGTATTTAAGGAGGCAAGAAAACCTGCAAACAGAAAATCTTACATTTACTTGTGGAAGATATTTTCTATGTAGCGCCTAACCAATAACAGAGATCCCAAAAGGGTTTAGACCACTCTGAATTTGAAATATTTGCACAAGCTACTTAGAGTTGGTTTGTCATATGCTTCTGTCAAAGTGCATCTTGCAGCCATCTCAGCTTGTATGCCCATAGATCCCCCTCTTTTGTCTCTTTTTTGTGGTCATACAGTTTGAGAGTAGCGTTGCACATGAGATTCCCTTGAAAGCAAATTCCTCCTCCCTGGGATCTCAACTTTGTTTTTGAAAAATTTACCTTACCTTCTTTTGAACCAGCCTTTCAGGATGATTTATGGTTCATTACTTGGATGACTGCTTAACTTATTGCTGTGACATCTGGAAGGTGAATCTCTGAGCGGAAAGCTCTTACTGTGGGCCAACCTTATCTGATTTTTCACAAGGACAGGGTTGTGTTATGCACTAATCCAGCACTCATGCCTAAAGTTGTTTCTGAATTTACAGTGGAAGAAGCCATCAATCTCCCAGTTGGTCTAACCTGATCCAAAAAATAAGGTTGAAAAGATACGTACCTTGGATGTACACAAACAGCTCAAGTACTACCTTGATAGAACAAAGCCCTTTAGTAAGGCTGAACAGCTATTTGTTCCTCTATGGGGGATAAGAATGGTCAACCTGTCTCTAAGCAAACTCCTGCCTAATGATTTTGTCTGCTATTGTTTTCTGTTACTCCCACCGTGGTAAATCTCTTCAAGGAAAAGTTAAGGTACACTTGAATAGGGCAGTATCCTCTTTGATGTCATATTGGAAAGGGGTGGACTCTTGAAGCATTCTAGAGGCAGTTACCTGTTTCTCTGTTCACATCTCCACAATACACTACAAACTGTATTCCTTTTCAAGGTCCAGAGCAGACTTTGCTAGGACCATTGTCCAGGGGATCTTGAATCCTTTCCTTCTATCTTCCAGGTATAGTAAGCATTGCGAATGTACCTAGAATGCCACTGAGGCAGAGGGAATGAACATAGTATAATTGCGTAAGTCCTACTTGCTGGTAACAGTTGATGTTCAAATTCCCCACTGCCTCAGTGGCAGCATTCACCTGCCATTCCCCAGATTGTGCTTAGTTGAGGTAAGTTTTAACCTTTTTGATTTGGTTGTTGTTGGACTTGGGTTTGATTCTGGCTTCAGGCAATTTCCTGTCCTCCTTTGTGGAAGCAAAAAAGCTTGAACACTGACTTCCTGTTACAGCTGAAGACTTCCCTCTTAGTATATGTTCAGCAAATCAGCTGTCACAGGAAGAAAGAGGGAGAGAAATCTGGGCTTTTGAAAGCTGTCCAGTACTGGATTATCTTGGCAGAAAGTGATGAATTTAAACTTCTGTTACAAGTAAATAGGACTTTCAAAACTGTACTTTCACAGCTATGCCTGTGTGTTGCTGATGGATTTTACCAAGGGTATTAAGACATTGTCTTTAAATATCCCTTTTAATGGCTCTGCCCTTTCATACTAGAGGTCAGGGGAGAAGGTCCAGGAGAAGAGGCCTGGTAGGACCTTCATTTTTTGAGGGTTAACTTTCAGACAACACAGAGAACTTTTGTTAATAAATTGTGTTGTCACACTTTGAGTGCATTGTGGCCCAATGAGTTAACTGTCACGATGCATCTTGCACTGATCATTTCATAATTATTTAGTTCAGGTTTTGAATAAAAAGGTGCATTAACTTTTTAGCCAAACCATGGCCTAAATAAATTTAGAATTTCCCTCACTGACGGGTTCTTCCGTAAACTTTAATGGATGCATTTCTGTGCCTGTGTAGTAAGCGTCCATTAAATTCTGTAGTCAGATTTCATGTTTTCACTGAGGTTGAAGATTGTCTTTAACATTCAGTGGCATCAATGCAAGGAAAAAAATTTAACCAGTGCAGGTATTTTAATGATTTGTACAAGAAAAACATTTGCAGATTGGATGAAAATGCTAACCGCTGCTTTATGTGCAACATAACGTGGTGCTAAAAGTAAGGTGCCGAGAGACAATACACTTAAGAACTAAAAAAGCACTAAGTGGACATGGTTCAAGTGTGGCTTCTGTAAACCAGCAGTCTAGGAGTGCCAATCTGGCCATGGTTCCTTTAAGAATGGGCACCTACCTGATACAGAAACAGTTGGCAGTGTAATGGATTTCAAGACTTCTGTACCTGAAGCAGTGAAACAAGTGAGCAAGTTAGATTCTTGGAAAGAATTGCTGACAATTGATGGATAGTGTATGGAATTTAAAGTTTATAATTGTGCAGAATCTTTTCAGAAAATATTTAAGGTTTTGGGTCTGTTTGGCAGTTGAGAAATCTGCATAAACAGTTTTAAAATGTTCTGGCCACCAGGATTACCATAATGTCAGACACTACTGACGTTTGAGTACAAGTCTAAAAAAGTTAATTCTCCTATTTCAAATAGTTGCCTTTAAAGAAGTGAAGTCTTCAAGTGTTTTGGGTAGTGTAGCTTGTGAAAAAGTAGGAATCGTACCAAGATTTTACAGCACAAATGATCCCGTGGAGCAGAGAGATGAAGCTCTTACTGTGTCCCATATGACCCATGTTTGGTTAGCTGCATGGACACTGGATGAGTGGTGGGGAAGGATGGGAATAAGTAGCTGATGTCTACTCAATTATCTTGGAGAGAGCAAGGCAGCCTAGGCTCACTGCAGTATGAAGTTAACTAGGCTGGCAAGCTTTGCACAGCATAAGCTGTTAGCTGTTTAGTCAGGAACAATCACTGATCTGGGAAGGCTGTTGTGAGTGGACAGGAGTCAAGGCATATTCCCCAGCAACAGTATGATGGTGCACCAGTGTCCTTGATCTCCTCTCGAGCTTTGGACATTGGTCATGTTGTGCCTGGTGGGAGGCTAAGAAGTGTCCAGTAGTCCCACTGAATGAGAGGAAATGGTGGCAGCTGCAAAGAGAAACAAAAAACTTAAAAGCATAACACAAAGACTACCTGCATTAAAAAAAAAAAATCAACCACACCATAACGAAGACACATCAGATACAGTGTAGAGCTACAGCAATGATGATCTGCAAGATGATGATTTAATAACAGAGTTGAGAAGTTTGCTTGATGAGTATCATATGCAAATAAAACTTGGTACAGTGCCAGTATATGTACTTTCAGACTACTACCTGTAGCACTTTGAAGTAAATTTGAATAGGGCCTGAAAAGAATAACAGGCTTAGTGTCATTAAGAAGCAGTTAGAGCCAACCAAATAGGTGAACAGTGTAGTCATTGTAGTAAAGGAAAATGAGTTCCATTTCTATTAATGTACAAAATGTGAAGTGTAAACCAGGGTTTCTGTTAGATGACAGTAGATAAAACAATATTCATATTATTTACATTTAACATGGAGTTAGGAGGATGCAGATCCTAAGACTTCTGTTTGGTATTTCATCAGCACCAAAGATATTCCAGTGAATTGTTCATAGTAATTTATGATTTAGAAGGCATTCTAGGCAACTGGTGGTCTTTTAATGCGCAGTCAGACCCACAAAGAGCATGACAGGAGGCAGATACAGCTTCTGAGACGTAATTTAAAGCTGGATAAGAACAAACACAAAATCAGAGAAGGAAGTCTGAAATGTGCGTGTCACATTCTGACATCAGGTGTTCTAAAACTTGATTCAGAAAAAAAAGTTTGATCAGTTGTGGAAAGGTCAGTATCAGAAGAAAAGGAGTGTTCCACTGTCTTGCAAAGTATGTACCTAATGTGTTTTAGATAATTATGTCTCTTAAAGCTTTTGGAGAATGGTATGGCATGAAAATTGAGTTATGATTAAGATAAGAGTTTTGAGACATTTAATAAATGAATTATAGATACTGCAGCATGAAAGTATTGTGATGTAAATAAACCATTTGTGTTTCAAGTAGATGCTAATCAAAATTTAATAGTAACTTGGATCATACAGAAGAATAAACTAATTCCTTGTTATTTAAAATCATTATCATTTACAGATGCACAGAAGAGATATAGTCATACAGAGAAAGAAGTGTTAGCTGTAATTTATGGTTGTGAGAAATTGTATGAATGTCTGTGGTAAAGCAGTTCAGGTGAAAGAAACCTACAAACCCTTGCAGAACATATTCAGAACATCCTTGTACGAGGTACCTCAGAGATTACAGAAGTTATTACTTTTATAATGCTGAAGCATTATTAGAAACTGATATACAGGCCAGGGAAGGAATTACATATAGCAGTTATACTGACTAGAGAAACATGAAAAACGTGTTAAAAGTAGAAATAGGGATTCACTGGGTGATGCTACATTTACCAGTGAAAGAATAAACAATTAGAATTTCAAAGGTATATTGAGATGATGGAGTGAAATTATTAGAGGACATTACAATGAGATTATGCAGCACAGTGGACAATGTTGTTGCCTCACAGCAAGAGGTTCTCTGGTTCGATTCTCGTCTCGGGTGCCTTCTGTGTGGAGTCTGCATGTCCTCCCTGTGATGCATGGGTTTCCTTCGAGTGCTCCAGTTTCTTCCCACATTCAAAGACATGCGGTATGTTAGATTGGATACTCTAAATTTGCCATAGGTTTGAGTGTAGCTGTGAGTGTGTGGTGTGGAAGAAGTACAGTGGCATGGCTAGCCACCCAGCGGTGTAAACCTTAGCTTTAGATGATTGTCACTGTTTAAGTGACACCCCAACCCTATGTGCAAAAATGGGAAAAAAATGTGTGGATGTATGTGAATGGATTAAAATCAAAATGTAGCCTGAGCAAAAAATTCATTAAGGCAGTAAATTCGTTTTTTTTTTTTCCACCAAGGAAGTTCTGCCTTGGGGCTTAGTGTTCTAAACTAACAAAGTTGTGATTCCCAGTCAACTTAAAAAAAATGTTTTAAAGAATGCATGCATCATATTTGGAAATAGTGAAGTGCAAAAGAAGAGGCAAGAAACAATGTTTTTGGTCAGGTGTGGGAACTCAGATGAAACAAGTAGTAAAGTTGTACCATTTGCAGTGCATACCATACCAGCAGTCTAAAGGAAGAGGTCATAATACACCCAGTTCCATAAACTCCATGGATTTGAATGGTTACAGACGTGTTCCATTTCAAAGAAACTAGATATCCATTATGTGTGGATTATTTTCTCAAGTTCCCTGGAGTGATCAAGCTGACAGACACAAGTATAAGTTTGATACTTGTATTGAAATTTGTATTCCAATTAAAGGGGATACAATTTTTTTCATCTCTGACAGTGATCTGCAGTACACATCAGGAATTCAGATGTGCTGATAGCCACGTCTCATTTACCATCCAGCCTGATGCTAAGGGTGGAAGATGGGGTGCATATGACAGCTTCCAGAATGGCCCATCCCACTCCACAGTATCAGCAGGTGCTGAGTTTAGAAACTGCAAATGGAAAGGAGGCACACAGTATGCAAGAGCTGTTTTGGAAGGTGGACCTTCCCGGTATGGTAATACCAGGGTGCCTGTATGGGAACTTGGAGGATGGGATCATAAGGATCTGGCAAGGGAAGACTGAAGTCACTAGTGAGTGACATGAAAAGAAAAGGAAAAAAACATAGTACTTGAGCACGACAGGTTAGTAGTTCTCTGCGCTGTACATAAGACTAAGGTACTGTTTTTGTATAAATATGTTGCGGTTACAGAAAATAATTCCTCCAACAGGTGAATCACTGTCTAAAACAATATGCTCAGCTAAGTACCCATCTCTACAAACTGTGCATGTTTTTTTTTTTTTTTTATAGCAGCTGTTAATATTGGCAAGACTGAAGACTGTCTTTGTGAGATTGTATGGAGTACTTGACAGGAAAAACTGCAGATTTCCCTGTGTCTTTGATATGTCATGCAAATGGAGACAAATTCTTCTGCCAAAGCGTGGAAGAGGATAAGCTTTAAAGAGCAAAAAAGGAAGTGGATGTGCTTTCCCATTCCCTGAATTCCAAGACACAGAAATGATAGATTGATATTTCCAGTCTTCATTCATTGTTGACGATTGGTACTCCTCCAATCCTTGGAACCAGTTTGACCATTGTACAGCTCATGCCAGCCAAAAACTGTCGAGCTAAGACTCTACCCACAATGCCCCTCTCTCCATTACCTCAGATCTCGTTTGCTGCTCTGTCAGCAAAACACATCAGCCGTTGCTGTCAGTTAAGTCTTTTAAAATTCATTTTTCTATCAAGATATATATGTGTATATATATTTTCTACCTATATTTTGTATAACTTGGGCTACCATGTGAGTGTTTGAATACTCTACCCTTTATCCCTTATTATTAACCCTCTCCACCTTTCTTACCTCTAGAGGTATTTACCATCATTGTTACCTCCTTTCCTTATTACTGTTTTGGTATTCTTATCTACCATAGTTGGTAGATTTTTTCCATCTATCCCCTAGTGTGTGTGTGAGTGAGTGTGTGAGTTGTTAGTGCTTGTTTCTCGTCAACGCAAAATGGCAGAAAAACAAAAAGGCACTTCTGAGTTCAAACAGTGCCAAAACTGTGGAAGAAAGATGCCCAATTCTGATGGGCATCTTTCCTGTGTTTATTGTCTAGGAGCTCCTCACCTAGATCTAAATTGTGACATCTGCCAGGCCTTTAGTCATCTGGCCTTGGTCGAGTGTCAGAATAAGTTAATTTCAAAGGGCTTACTAAAGACCTCTTTCAGCAAAGCCTTGTCCAAGCTTGACACTTCTAAATATGGCTCTTCCGGAAAGAAGAACTACTCGGTGCCTGCGTCTCCCATGGCACAGTTGGCCCCAAAACATAAGACTCCAGTTCCAACTACCTACTTGGAACTGAAAGCTAAGGTACCAAAACTACAAGTTCTAAGACTCCTCTGCATCAGTTGCTACTACTGTGGTGCCTTCGACACCAATATTGGCACCTGCGCCTTTGGTTTCCAGTTCAGTGCTGACCTCTCCTATGGTGCCTCAACAGGCTTTACCCACCCCCTCAGTGCCGATACCATAACAGGCTCTTCCCAGGACAAGGTATTCACCTTCCATAGATCCCTTTGCAGTTGAGTTTCCCAGTCCCTCCCTGGAACGACCAGAGACCCCTTCAGGTTTTTCAGTTTGATCCTCCAGGAGTCTCTCTGAGGTAGACCTCATGAGATTGGTGGATCAGCTGTTGGCGGCCAGAGGTATGCCTGCCCCTTCTCAAACTCATCTCCCTTTTGGAGTTGGGGTATCTTCTCTAAGGACTCCTATACTGTCTCCTCCTGTGACTTCCACCAGAGCTTTGGAGCCCAGCACTTCTATCCTCCCAGTGTCTGCTGCCTCAGTGCCGTTAGGCATCCCTTCCTCTGCACCAAATGTGGCTCTGACTTCTTTGGTTCCCTCCTCGAAACCGATAGATTTTTGGGCCAAGACTTGGCTGCTGGTTCCGAGGGTCTTGGATTGGCTCCTTTTTTTTTTTTTTAATGCAGAGCTGACCTTGGCTCTTGGGAGTTTGTCAGTTGCAGTTCCTTCCCCGGCTCCTGCCTCAGAAGGCGGACTCTCAGAGTGGGGTGTGACCTTGGTTCTTGGGCTCCCATTCCTCTTCAGGGGGCCTTGCCTTCCATGTTATGGAGAGAGCTTTAGCCTCTGCAGGCTCTCAGCTGGTTCCTGCTGCATCTGAGTGTCATATTACCATGTCTTCTGACCCAGAGCTGGCACCAATCCCCCGACAAGACAATGAGCACTAAAGCTTCAAGTTACCCCTGCACAGGGCCCCTCTTCTTAGGAGTCTTCCTCAGAGATCCCCACTAAGGAACCCCCCCATAAGAAGATGTACAATAGGAAGCACCTAGATTCCCTGGAAGAATCTGTCACCAACGACATGGATTTCTATGAGGGGAAGATTCCCCCAGTCACCCCTTGAAGATATCTGTTTTGGAGACATCCTAGAGATCCTCAAGCAGAGGGGTAACTGGAAGCCCCAAGACCTGACCGTAGAGGAATTCATGTACTTGCAAGCATTCACAACCATCTACTTCCTGGGTGACCCCCACCTGCTGGACAATCTTATTAAGCGGATCGTGCAGTGGGCTTGGAAGACCCCTGATTCCATAGAGCCTATTCCCCAGAGACCAAACAAAATTCTTTCTCTACTGGAGGACCACCAATATTGGGCCAAGGATTTAGCAGTAGATGCCATGGTAGTGGCAGCTGCCACCAAGAAGGAACTCGCTGATGAGAGTTCTGCTGTACATGTCCCTAACCAGGAGTCTAGGACAATGGACATATTTGGAATGCTGGCCTAAGCTTCATTGACTTTCACACTCAGGTCTTTGAACTTTATGGCACATTTTACTAGACTCCAGAGAGATCTGATTAAGGAGTTATTGAAGACTCTCACTGGAGCTGTGTCTAACAAGGTGCAGGATAAGGTTGTTTCTCAGCTAGCTTCCCTGGAGTCTTATTTTGACTCGTCCATGCGGCTTATTGCACACGCAGCCAGAGGCATGACCAAAGCAGCGGGTTCCGGCATTGCCATGAGGTGCCACGCCTGAAAGGACTTGTGTGAATTTGCAGAGCCCTTCAAGTCTGCCTTCGTCAATGCTCCTTTTGATGGATCATCTTTGTTCGGCCCCAAGGTGAAGGACACACTAGCCAGGTGTGAATAGGATGGAAAGACCCAGTCTGCTGTGGGCATTCTTTTTTTCTACTCGGCAATCCTACTCCAGGAATCAGAGGAGTGGAAAGATGTGGTTCAGAAAGTCCCAGGAGCCTTTCCAGGATACATGTGGTGGTGGTGGTGGCTCCCCTCTGGGAAAAGGGGGATGCTCAGAATGAAGACGCTGACCATGAGGCAGACGTGTCTTGTGAAACCAGGGTTGCAGAGACTCCTTCTCTGGACAACCCTACCAACGCTCCTTAAAGGAGACCTGATTGCTTACCTCTGGAAGCAGTCAGGGAAGACTCTCACTGCACTTGACAGCCTGGCTGCAAATAACCTCTGATACTTGGGTGCAGAGAATCATTACCATAGGCTATCATATTCCCTTCTCCCTTCTCTTGAGATCTCTGAGAAAAATCCCCAGTGTTCCACCCAATCAGAGGAATCAAGCAGCCATGGAGGTTCAAAAGCTGCTAGAAAAAAGTCATCCAAGAAGTTCCACCAGACCAGATAGGATCTGGATTTTACTTCAGGTTCTTTTTAGTGCCAAAGAAGACAGTGGACTGGAGGCCAGTATTTGGTGGTCATGGTTCAGTCTGTTCTCCCCTTTCTAGGGGAAGACGATTGGATGTGCTCTGTAGACCTTCAAAATATGTATTACCACATAAAGATGGACAAATGCTCAAGAAGGTTTCTCCACTTTTGGCTAGGGACCTCTCCACAGCCCCCAGGGTGTTCACCAAATGCATGGCAGCAGTCACGTCTCACATGAGACTACACAGATTTCGGGTGTTTCCTTATCTAGACGACTGGCTACTCACCGCCACTACCAGGCATCTACTGCTGCAAGCCCCAGACTTCATCATACACTTGTTCAGTGCCCTGGGCATAACAGTGAAGTATGAAAAGTCACAGCTGTCTGCCATTCAGGACCTAGAATTCATAGGAGCCTGCCTCAATGCAGTTTTGTGTATAGCTTCTCTACCCTTTCACAGGCTCCAAAAGATAAAGTCTCAAGTACAGCTTATTCTGGTTAAAAACAAAGTGCCCTCTCTACTTGTTTTCCGAGCCCTAGAATCTATGGTGATGGCCATCACCCTAGTCCCCTTGGTGAGATTTCACATGAGGATACTTCAGTGGCTTCTGGCTTTCCAATGGTCCATTTTTTCTCATCCGATGACTCACCCGATCTTAATAACAGGACGTTACAAAAAGGATCTATCCTGGTGGATGCAGACCAGAAGAAATCCTGATGGGTCATCCCTTTGTTTCTCTGTAACCCAAAGCCATAGTGACCATGGACACCTCCCAGATGGGGTGAGAAGGCATTGTGTAGGAAGAACAGTCCAAGGGACTTTGTCTCCACAAGGGGCCAACTTGCACATCAGTGTCCTGGAAATGAGAGAAGTGCTCCTAGTGTTGCAAGCCTTTCAATCTGCTCTTCCTCTGGGAACAGTTGCAATCCAGTCAGACAACATGTCAGTGTTATGGTATATCAACAAATAATTGGGAACCAAATCCTACCCCCTTTGCTGGGAAGCTCTCAGAGTGTGGCAATGGGTGACATCTTCCAATCACTTTCTTGTAGCAATGCAGATCCTAGGGAGTTCCAGTGTGATAGCGGACAAGCTGAGCAGACATTTTCAACTGCCTCACAAGTGGTATCTCAGTCCCAGAGTGGAGAAGAAAATCTTTCACCGATGGGGCCAGCCTTGCTACGATCTCTTTGCCTTCCCAATGAACAAGTGCAGCAGCTACTTTGCTCTAATCCCCCCTCTGGGGGAGTCTCCAAGAGATGCTGTGCTTCTTGATTGGCCCTTGGGTCTTCTTTATGCATTTCCCCCATTTGCTCTCATACCCCTCTTCCTAAAGAAGGTCCATAGGTTGCAAAGCAGAGTGACTCTCATTGTTCCCTTTTGGCCCAGGCAAATTTGGTTTCCCTTTATATGGCCTCACTTGATTCATCAAACGTGGATTCTGGATACAGTTCCAGATCTGCTCTCTCACCTGGAAGGATTGGTGTACCCCGATCTGCGCTCTCTCAAGCTCACAGTTTCGTTCCTCCAGTTCCATTAATTGCCAGGCAGAATAACATATCTTCCCCCGTACAAAAGATTCTTCTGGCCTCCCACCAGGAGAGACTACTCCAATAAATGGAAGAGTTTTTCAGTTTGGGCCTCTGAAAACAATTTAGATCCATTTTTGGTTGAAAAAGTTTTGCAATGTTTACCCTCTCTGACCAAGGAGCTTCAGCTTCCACCATTAGAGTTCAGTTAGCAGTCATTTCTAACTTTCATAATGGCTTCGACAACTGTCCTGCAATTTCCCATCACCTGTGCAAGGTTTTTCTCAAAGGCGCCTTACGACTAAAACCCCCATTCAAAGATCCCTTAGCTCCATGGGGTCTCACCTTGGTTTTGCAAATGTTAGTACTACCTCCCTTTGAACCAGCAGCTACTTGCCTTCTTAAATTCCTTTCCTGGAAAACTCTTTTTCTAGCAGCCATCACTTCCACCAGAAGAGTCTCTGAGATCCAGGCATTATGTGCGAAGCCCCCCATATCATGATTCATAAAGACAGGGTGTCATTGAGAACTAATCCTTCCTTCCCTCCTAAGGTGGTCTCTGAATCCAATATTAATCAGACTATTGAATTACCAGTTTTCTTTCCCAAGTTTTCCAACAAAGGTGAATATTGCTTACACTTGCTGGATGTTCACAGGCAATTGCATTTTTACCTGAACAGGACTAGAGTCCAGGAAATCAGATCAACTGTTCATTTCCTTTTCTGGTTCAATGGTCGGACAAACTGTATCAAAAGTGACCTTATCAAAATGGCTGAGAGATTTTGTTATGCGCATACCAACCATAAGTTACCGGCTCCTATTAAAGTGCATTCAGCCAATCAGTTGCTACTTTAGCAGTTTTTCATTCAAAAGCTTATATGGACAAAATTTGTGCAGCTGCAACTTGGGCTACACCTCATACCGTTGTCACTTATTACAAAGTCAATATTGTCTGGATTGACAGGCACTCAGAAGTTATAGGGTTATAGATGTCTTGAGATGCATTTTAGAGCATCTTCCCAATGTTTTGATCCAGTATTGACCTGAACAAAAATCATGAATAAGTAAAGAAATTCAGTCTTTTTTTTATTTCAAGGAAGATGTAAACTGTGTCTAAGTATTATTATTCAAAGCTGTCAAAATAATAGCTCACAATAAACTAACAATGCAAATGGTTGCAAGGATACACAAATCCTAACTGGAAATACTACCTCCCCCCCCAAATTAAAAAAAAGACAGTCACCATCTGTGCAACCCTGTGGTGTTACATTGGAATGAAAGCAAAAGCACAAATGGCCACAGTCATGTACTTGGAATGATTGCTGTAGTACATATACAAAGAATGTCTCCGCACTCCTAACCCCACAAGGTGGCTGATTTGTGACTGTGAGAAAAGTAAAAAAAAACAAAAAAAAAAACACTACACTGCCTTCAGCAAAAGCTATAGTGACCTTACTTGTACAATTCTAAGTTCTGTGAGAGAAGTTAAAAAATTACCACAAAGTCCTAATTCAGAATCCTGAAATATCACAATCCTGAACTTCATAATCCAGAAGCCCAAAATCCTGAATCCCAAAAGACTGAAACCACAATACATATACTGACTATAGACAACACAAAACATATTACATTCTGCCAAATATAACCAGGGGGTAAGCCCCCCTTCACCCCCTACTACTTAAATATAGCAACTCCAAGATTGCACTTCACTACACTGTCATGAGTTATGTTGTAGTATAGCAAGTTAAAAGGGAACATTACTAAGGTTACAACAGGCAGTCATGAAACATATGATAGTATGTTTGCCATTTTTTTCTGTGGAGTGCAATCTTGGAGTTCATATATTTAATTAGCAGGGGGTGTGGGGGGGTGCAGGGGGGCTTGTCCCCTGCCCATACTTGGTGAAAAGTGCTATCCTTTGTCTTGTATGTGTATGTGTGTGTCCTTGTACTGGAATATTGTCATTCTTTGTGTCCTGTATATTTTCAGTATTTTGGGATTCAGGATTTTGAGTTTTCAGGAGTTTGGGCTTCCGGATTATGAAGTTCAGGATTGTGATATTTCAGGATTCTGAAGTGAAACCATATGTGTTTGTGTGTGTGTGTGTGTGTGTGTTATGTGTGTATATATATATATATGTACACACACGCACACAGCAACCTTCTGTACACACACTGCACAGGGCTATTTTTAAAATGGGTACAGTTTGAGGGCAGAGGCGACCAAACACATTTCAAAATCCATTTATTTAGTCTCGGGTGTGATGGTGGGGGGAGGGTCACTAAACCTCCATTAAGCTCTGTTGGTCTGAATGTTCTGTGATGTGTTTTATGCCGTATTCTTGAAAAATAATTACTTGTTAACTGCATTTTTACTGCTGCCAACAAGAATTATGCATGTGTCTGTCATTATTGTGCATGTCCACAGACAAGCATCTGTGATATTTTACATACAAACACATACAGTGGCACTGTGTGATAAGCCAGGTTTATCAGAAGATTTGCAAATACACACAAATTTGCTGCACACTCACCTTCAGAAAAACTTAAAGAATGTCATTTCACCTGTGGCATGTCTTTGAGGTGATGGAGGATACCAGATCATGTAGGTAAAAGCGTACAACTGCAAGGAGGCATTCAGACTCCACATAGAAAAAGCTACAACCAAGAACTCAAACAAAGCAAAGCACTGAAAATGGCAACACTACATACTGTGCTACTATGGCAATGAGCAGTCGATTGAGCACTCATCCTGCTCCTGCCAAGCCATCAGAGACAGCCGTCTGTCATGAATAAGGTCAGATTCTGTGATAGTAAGTGAAAGAAATCATGACAAACTTGTTAAATATACTTTAACTCCCCTTTCCCATGCACACAGTCATAATGGCAATACTAATTATGTTTGTAGTAGAAAGTGAAAAAAAATGTCCAGAGTGTTACTTTAACACTGCAACCCAATCCCCCTCCACCTACACAAACATGCACATAAGATTTCCTAAGACATGGTTTAGGATTGCAGAAAGTGAGTAATGCCAGACATTTGAATTTCATACTTTCATCCATCCATATACAACCCCATTTTCCATTTTTGCACACGAAGTTTGGCTGTCACTTTAACAGTGATATTCATCTAAACCCCATGTTTACACCGCTGGGTGGCTAGTCCTGCCATGGTTGTTGTTTCATACCATGCACATGCATACTAACAGTTTTGGTCAGTTTAGAATATCCAGTCCACGTACTGCATACCATTGGAATGTAGGAGAAAACCGAAGCGCTGGAGAAGACTTGTGTAGACACAGGGAGGACATGCAGACTCTGCACAGAAGGCATCCCAGCTGAAAATCAAATCAGTGAACCTGCCACTACTATGCTGAGGTTTGATTTGTGAGGAAAATTAAAGAAATAATGACCACATATTTTCATCCCACTATGTAGACACAGACACAAGCTACAGCACACAGCTGTACATCTTCATTAAATAGCACTGACATAGGCACACATACATTAACAGAAAAGAACTATATAAACTTTTTTCCCCATTTACAGTCTTTATACATTACATATTTTCTTTCTTTATAACAACTGTCTCAGTACATCATTACATAATTCACTGAGTTTCTGCCTTCCCTTAAAACCTCACTCCTCCCCTTGAGAGTTATTCTGCATGTGTTGTTCCCACAAATGCCATTTATTTCTCTGGAATTTGCTCCTTCCCTTTTCTAAAGTTTCCTTTTCCAGTTAGTTTATTTATTGTACAATATTCAGTACTTAAATTGCAGTTGGTTTAAATTTTGATTTCCTTTTTCTAGTATTTGCTTGTTTGGCAGTCAACTGTATTCGACTTAACAAGGCCTTACTGTGTCCAGGCAATATACATCCTGTGTCCCAGCTCAAAAGACTAATTTCCTTAGTTACAGCCATTTTCTCTTGCAGTGTTTCTAATAGAGTACTCTGTAGACCATTTTCAGATCTGCCAACTCATTACACTCCCAAAAACAAGTTCCCAGTTACCTGTTTCTTCCCCTTCATACCTCCAATATTTGCCATCCACTGGAGGAAAAATTATTTGACATCTGCCTGTATTAGAAGAATACCTATGCAAACACATTCAAGAAAAAATCCTAAACATTCTGGAATTTGTTGCATGCTTGGGGAGCCAAACATATGTCCTCCCATTGTTCACTTCCCTTGCAAATTGCTCTTCCTGGCTCTCTTCGCAATGCTTTCTAACTTCCTCTTATAGTTATCATGCAATATTTTACATGTCCTGCTAATTATCCCCTTTTTCATAGCAGCTTGTGTTCTAAATATGATTAAAAACTGTACCAGAGCAGGTCTTTCACTTAGAACTTCCCTATCCCTTTCTGTCTGCCTGTACTCAAATATGAATCCCTGATAGTGAAGGCAGCCTCTAACCTGCAGTCCAGACTTATTTTTGGTCTCATACCACTCTGCTAGCTTTCCCTGTGTAGTTATTTACTTTCAGTACCCTGTTTTTTTTGCCATTTTTCTCCAGTAAATCCCTGCCTCCTCTTGCCTATTTCCTGTACCCATACTTGCAGTTATCTCTGCTGGCAAAAAATCTCCTTTCTTCATTCATGTTTTGGCATAGTTCTTAGAATGCCTTATCCAACTTTATGAATATATCACTCTGTATGGCAGCTGTTATTCTTCTTTTTACGGATCTGTATCCAAGATGTCACTCTCTCCTTATTTCTTGACCACCCCCCCCTACTCATCATCACCCCTTTTGCGCTTTGAATTATAACCTTCTGCTTGTGTTATGTATATAAGCCATAATTGTGTAGCTCTAAAATATTTCATCAAGTCAGGTAATCCTAAACTACCTCATTTGATTGGGAGGATCATCTTATCCCACTTAACTCTTGCCCTCTTTCCCTAATGAAAATATGCTTGACCTGTATATAAAACTCAAGGGATTTAAACCATTTTCACTGTTTGTATCTTATTATCCATAATCATAAACAAGAGCTTCCATTTTCTTAGTTTTTGTATTATCTTTTGTTTAGTCTCTTCCCACATATACTTAGCTGTCATAATAGAAGCCTTTTTAATCCATACTCCTAAATTCTTCATCTTGTCATGCTCCTATAAATGTGAGTATTGCTGAACCAAGCCATGAGTGGTTGCATAATTTATGGCTATAGCCGTTTTATCTTCAGAATGTTCCCCAACGCTGAGATGTCCTTTTCTGGATTTATCAATTACAGTATAATATCTGCAAATAAAGTCAACTTTTCTTGATTACTATACCATTTATATCCTTTAATTTCTGAGCCCCTTATTTTATTTGCCAGTGGCTTTCAATGTAAAGCAAATTACAAATGGGAAAGAAGATACCCTTTCCTGGTTCTTCTGTTCAAATATATTTTTGGAGAGGAACCTTCCCACTTTAATTCTTGCTTCTGACCCGTCATGTATCCTCCTAGTTAGCCTTGTAATTGTATAAGGGAATGTAGATGCTTCTGTTGTCCTACTCATAAAACCTCAGCTAACTCTGTTGAGTGCTTTCTCTGCATCAGGACCCACCAACGATAGTGGTATTTTCTTGCATTCTGTCATCATTGTTCTGTTAATGTTGTCAAATGTTTGCCTTCCCACCACAAAGCCACATTTATGCATATATATCAATTTTGGCAATACCTTTATCTTTCTTTTGGCTAGTATGGACATAAACACTTTATAATCATGACTTAAAATTGAAATGGGTGTATATGATGCTACGTCTGACAGGTCTTTACCCTCTTTGGGTAGTACAATCACCACAGCGTTCTTCCAAGATGTTAGCATCCCCACCTTTTAAAATAACCAGAAAACAAAATCTTCCACATTTTTATCATTTTCTTCCCTCCTAACTTCTATACTTCCACAGAAGTAAAGTATAGTTGTGTAGAATCTTACCATAACATTATATGTCCTTCTCTTCACTGTTGCAGTATTCTTTATTATAGGGGATCTCCCGTCTAGGGCAGCCTGACGTTCGGTGAGTATGCAAAAGCCTTGTGATCATGTATTCGCCATACATCACACATATTCTCCCTGCACAGGGCATAGGGCATAAAAGTGACATATGGATGCAGTTACCCAGAATTGAACTGCCCCAGTAGAGAAAAGTCTTTACAAGACAAAGGAGTCCATGCACATCCAGAAGGAGAAAATGCAGAAGAAAAAGGGAAGACTCTCGCGCAGAAGGGAATACAAAACAAAAAACAGAACAAATGAGGGGTTGGAGAGAGTGGATACTGCAACAGTGAAGAGAAGGACATCTGCTGTTATAGTAAGATTTTACAGAACTGTTTTTCTATATTATTGTTGCAGTATTCTTTACTATAGTGAGAGTAAAAAAGCTCAAGAAAGAATGGGAGGTGGAAGACTGAGAAGAGCCCTCAACAAACCCATGAAAAATGTCTCTAGCAGTACCTGACCTGGCCATAGAAACCATATCCAACATATAATGCTTAGTAAAGGTATGCACAGAAGACCAAGTAGCAGCTTCAGGGATGGAATTGGTGTCCAAACTCTTGAAGAAAGCACCAGAAGAAGCAACAGCCTTAGTGGAATGGACTCTTAACAAAAGTAGGCAAAGATTTGCCTTGAAAAGAACAACAAAAAGAAATGGCCTTAGATATCCCAGAGGATGTAGTTTGCTTAGAAACAGGCAAAACTAGTGTCCCAGGATGAAAGGAAACAAAAAGCTGCTCAAATTTATGAATGGTCTTAGTTTTATCCAAATAGTACCTGAGTTGTCTGTGCACATCCAAGGTATGCAAGGCCCTCTCACAAGCAGACTGAGGAGAAGGGAAAATGGAAATAGTTGTATTGACTGATTCAAGGACAACTCATTTACTACCTTGAGCATAAAAGAATGATTAGTATGAAGGGACACCCAGTCCCTGTAAAAAATCAAAAAAAGGAGGAATGTCCATAAGGGCCTGGAGCTCAGAAACCCTCCAAGAAGTAATAGCCAATAATAAGACAGTCTTCCAGGTACAATGTTGCAAAGAAGCAGAATCTGCAGGCTCAAAAGGAGCCTGAGTTAATTTTTCCAAAATGGAATTGGGGTCCCAAGGAGGAGGAGGAGGAATAGGTTTCCTTGTAGGTCTAAGATGCAGGATGCCTTTAAGAAATTGTTTGACCTCAAAACAAGAAGCCAAGGTGAGGATTCAAGGGCAGATCAGTAGAAATGGCTAGCAAGTGGGCTTTCACAGAAGAATAATCCAAGCCAGACTGGAGCAGCTCACATACATTGGAGAGGTCCAAAGGGACACCCACTGAAAAGGGGTCCTGGTTACGAGCATGGCACCAGACAGAAAATCTTTTTGATTTGGGTATACAAGATTTCCTGGTTGAGGGTTTCTTTCTGTTCTGTAAAACCGTAAGTACTTCCTCAGAAAAGACATGCCTGAAAGGGATCAAAACCCCATCACCCACAGTGTTGGTTGAAGCGTCGACAAGTGAGGGTGGATGAGAAACCCCTTGTCCTGTGTGAGGAGGTCCAACTGCTGAAGTAACTTGTGGTGATTGCCCCTGGCCAGATGTATTAAGAGGGGGAACCAGTTCTGTCTTGGCTGAAAGGAAGTCACTAGCAAGATTTTGAGAAGTCCAGATGAATCTTTTGTAGAACTCTAGGAAGTGGAGGAAGAAGAGGGAAAGCATAAAGAAACCTCCCCTTCCAAGGAAAAGAAAGGGCATCTGTCCTCTATGCCGCACTCTGGAACAGAAGAAAGGGAGCTGCCTGTGCAGAGGGGAGGCAGAAAGATCTACCTGAGAAACACCCCACTGATGGACAATGTCCAGAAACATGTCTCTGTGAAGCATCCATTCCTGAGCCTGTGTTTTTGGACCTGCTGAAAGAGTCTGCCACTAGATTGTGCTCTGAAGAAATGTGTACTGTTTGAAGAGTTAACTGATAACTGAGAGCCACCTCCCAACCCTCAAGAACTGTCCTGCAGAAGAAGTAAGATTTTGTACCTTCCTGCTTGTTGACATACCACATCACTGTAGTGTTGTCTGTATACACCTTCAAGGAGCCTGGAGAGAACATGGGGTGAACAGCTGAAATAGCCAAAGTCAGAGAGCTCTCATCTGTTTGATGTTAATACGGTCTGACTATTGATGGAGAGGTTCAAAGACCTTGAACTTTCAGGTAACCACATGAAGACTCCACCCTACGTCTGAGGCATTGAACAGTTGTTGAGAAAGGACTGGAGGCTAAAAGGGCAGGAGTGGGTTGAGAGCAAACTGTTGAATCTACCACTCAGATTCCTTTTTTAGACAAGGAGTGAGAGGTACACTGAAATCCAGAGGGTGGCAGTGCTGCAGCCAAACTAACTTGAGGTACCATTGAAGCTTCTGCATATGCAATATGGAAAGAGTTAGCACTTGAATAGAAGAGGTCATGAATCCCAGGGACCAAAGAAGCTCTCTGGCTGCAATGGCAGTAAGAGGAGGAAAAGACTGAAAGAAGGCTGCCAATGACAAAACATTTGGAGGTGGAAGAGAGGCCAGCATTGGCACTGTCTGAATCCTGCATCCCAGATACACATGACTTTTGGAAGTTCATAGTGAATCTCAGACTTTGACGAAGAGAGATGGTGAACTACAGATCCTGTAACAGGCGACTGGAAGAAGGTGCCAGAAGCAACACGCCATCTTGATATGGAAAAATCTTTATTCCTTGGAGACAGCAGTAAGAAATCATAGGAGCTAGGCATTTTATGACTACCCTTGTGGCAGTAGAGAGGTCAAAGGGTTGAAGGGCAAACCAGAAAACTGAAAATGAGAGTTAGAAACAGAGAAACGCAAATATTTCTTGAAAGGAGGATGAATAGGGATATGAAGGTAAGCATCCTTCATATCCAAAGACAACAGAAATGCCTAGGGTAGTAAAAGAGGAAACAAGGTCTGAAGAGTAAGCACCCAAAAAGAGGCGACCTTGAGAAAGCTGTTGAGCAGGTAGAGATCCATAATAGGGCTCTCCTTTCAAAGACCCAGGAACATCTTGGAATAAAATTCATTTTCTACTTGGTAAGGGGGAACAGGCTGAATTGTTCCTTGGTTCACCAGTGACTCTAGGACCGCCAGGAAATGAGGAGGTTGTGCCAGAGGAGGTTCAGGAATCCCTGAAAAAAGGAGGGAAAGACTTCCATACTATGAATTAACCTGACAGATGATGGAAAGAACCCAGGAGTCTGAATCGATAAGCTAATTTGGAAGACAGTGGGAAAGCTGCAGGGACAAAGGAACCTGGTCTAAGAGTTGGGGGTTCAAATTGTCAAAGAGAAGCAGGCTTATCAGACAAAGGAGGCTTCTGAGCTACAGAAGACTGAGAAGCCTTAACAAAGGTGGCTCGCCTACCACTCTTCCTGCCCTTAGTGGTCTGATGGAGCTCTCTGTGGACAAAAGCAGATCTAGTAGGATAATTCTTCTGGAACTTGGGGACAGGAGAGACAAAAATGTGTTTAAGATCCTGCAAGGCTTTGCCTTTCTCTTGAAGAGACTTAAACAGGTCAGCAGCAGCAATCCCAAAAAGATGTTTATTATCCAAAGGAACATCCAACAACTTGGCTTTAATGTCCTCAGTCAAAGGCTGGAGACAAAGCCAAGAATTACACCTCATGACAGACACAAAAGTCGTAGCCCTGGAAGAGGCATCAGCAGCATCATAGCTACACTTGATAAGAGTGGGGAGCCATTTGGGAAATAGAACCTAAAATAGATAAGGCAGAATCAGGGAGGTCAGAAATGACCTGACAAACCTGAGCAGTCAAGGCCAGAGCATATTTGGTCATGTGGGTCTGGTAATTAGTATCCCTAAAGACCAAAGTAGGAGCAGTCTTATTACTAGTCCTCTCCTTTGCTCTACTATCTTTATCAGAAGGCAAAGTTTTAAAAGAGGGCAAGAGCTTGGAAGGTTTGTCAGAAGAGACTGCCACCATAGCAGGATCAGCAGAAGAACATTTAAATAAAAATTGACAATCCTCAGGAACCTTATAGAACCTATCAGGTTTCTTAGGAGCAGGAGGCTGAGAATCAGGAGACTTGGAAGCAGCAATGAAAGTGTCTAACAAGGCAGCCAGCTCAGGAGGACCTCCAGATGGTTTAGGAGTATCTACCTGAAGCAACTCATATCATCTCTTCTATCAGATACTTGAGAAGAATCACACTTTTAAGTATGCCATCATCCTAGCAATTGGGTCCACAAAGGGCAGTTTCTTAAAAGGAGACTCACGGCTAATAGACTTCTCCTCATCAGAACCATATGCCAAAGGTGAAGGCATCTGTGAATAATAGGACAATGACCCCTCATCAGACTCTGAATCCTCTTCTGAGGAATCTTGATTCCCTAAGCCATTTTGAAGGGGTAGAGGTCCAAGGGGAGGCACTGAAACACCTTGAGGAGGTTTAAGGGCCATCAAGGCAGAAAACAAGCCCTGAGTATGCAGTTGCCATTCCCTTTGAGGATCCTTAGGACAACTGAAACATGCTTTGTCTTTTGTCTTTTCTTGGAAGCAATGTCAGCCCTAACAAATACCAGAGGTTCCAACCCTTGACAAGATTCAATGAGAGTACCAAGAACCTCCTCCCTGACCAATGTCTGCCGAATCTCTCTTGGACCCTCCAAGATAATGAACCATGGTTCCCTGTTGACATCCAGAGCAGATCCTGCAAAGCCTCAGAGGACATGTAAAAAGAATGAGCCATGCTGGCCTCCAGTGGGGTCAAGACAGAAGAATCTAATGTAGACGCCAGTGGTCGACAGGGCTTTTATCCACTTATAAAGGGTTGTCCAGTGGAGGATGGGCTATTAAACCCTTCTTACCTAGCAGGAGTATGTGAGGGTTAATGGATTTTGCCATGCTATTCTGGGCTAACTGTTTAAGCAGTTGTTTTTCAAGATAAATTGCCAGAGAAGACAAACTGTTTCTGATTGTCTTAGGCACAAATGCCTTACAGATACTAAAAGAAGTATGGTTGTGGGAAGCACCCAAACAAAAGAGACATGATTTGTGACAATCCTCATGGGGAATCTGCCTACCTCACTGACATTTCCCTTCTTCGATGACATGAATTCTACATTAGCAAAATAAAATACAACACCAAAGCAAAAAACAAAAAAGGGCACTTACGTGACAGCTAGGTATTCAGCACAGCAACATGGTGTTCAGACCAACGAGTGATAATGGCTTTCGGACTGGCGGGAAAGAAGTTTGGGTCTATATTAGTTCAGCGAACACTGTTTAATCGACCCAATAAAGCCAAAATCCCTAAATCCAGAACACATTTTTTTCCCCAGGGAAAAATGATTGGGCCGTATTCTGGCCTTTGCCATGTCCTCTTTATTTTGTATTTGTATTTTTTTTTTTTTTTTTTTTTTTTTATGGAGCAGCGATTCGCTGTTCCTTGTATTTGGGATTTAGGGATTTCGACTTTATTGGATCAGTTAAACAGCACTCCCTATTTTAAGCATTCGCTGAAATAATATAGATCCATAAGTTCTGGGTAACTGTGTCAGTATATCACTTTTATGCCCTACGTCCTCTGCAGGAAGCATATGAGTGACGTACAGCACATACAAGATCATAAGGCTTTTGTGTACTGATCAAACATTGGGCTGCCCTAAGCTGGAGAGCTCCTGCAGTAAAGGATACTGCAACATTGATATAGAAGGACATCATCTGTTCCTGGAGAACTCCCTGAAGATGAATTACCCTTTACCATCTTTATCTCATATTCTCCTGTCTTAACAAAGTTTTTGAGCCTCTCTTCTTATCTTCACATAATTAATAATGAATATTTCCATTTGTGCTCACTGTTGGTTTCCACATTCCCCTGCTTTATTCAAATTTTGATAAAATTTCTGAAATCTCTCTAATACCTTTATAGGATCTCTGGTTATTTTTCTTATCATAGGTTCCCCAAGTTTGGCAACAGCCCTTTCTGCTTTCTCCTGCTAAATGCTTTTGGGCTCTAGAGGTATCAAAAAATGGGTCTATATTCAGCCATCGAATGAACCTTATCCATCGAACGTTCATTCAGTGAATGTTCATTTCATCAACCGGGAAAGTAACTAGTTGGCCACCACATCCCCGTGTGCCCCACCGCAGTATTTCAAACCCACCCAGGTGGAGGGGGCTTCACCCTCCACCATTCCAACTATATATACACCAACTCCGAAACTGCACTACAGTGGGGAAAAAGATGGACAGGGAAGTGGTGGCCAACTAGCTATTTTCCACGTCAGTGAAATGAACATTAGCTGAATAGGGTTCGATGTTCAGATGTTCACTGGAAATTCCATTCGATGGCTGAACATAGACCCTCAAAAAATAGTTGCTTAGCAGCAGTCTTTTTAATATCATGCCTATTATCCAAGTATTACATCATTTTCTCTTTAGCACTCCGCAGTTGCCCCTCCTCTTGTTCTGTGAAATTCTCCTTATTCTGCAATACTTCAACCTTTGTCTGAACATTTTGATAGATAAAGCTGGGTTTGATTGCATATTGAAAGAGTGGCACCTGTCTTACCCTGCTTTTATTGCTCTAGCTGATCTAAATGACAGCTGCTCTCAAACACTGTTCCATCTGACAGAGAACAGACCACCTGCACATTTAATTTTCCAAAGTTTGCAAATTTGGTATTCCCTTTTATGGTCTTACAGCAGTGAATCCCAACCCCTGAATCTTGGATCCTATACAAAATCTAATATTAATCTCGCCCATCTAGGAATCCTTGCCCAGATCTACACTACCTCAGACTGACCACTTGGTTTCTCCAGTTCTAGTAATGGACAAGGACCCAACTTGTCCAGTGATGTAATCAGGATCTTATCCACAACCCAGAAGGAATCTGCTTATAAACTTTACTATAGTAAGTGGAAGTATTTTCTACTCTAGGCAATAGCACAAAACATTGACCTGCCAACTGCTTCTGTTCCAGACATTTCACTCCTTCTGCCAAGTATGTTTGACTAATGTTCCAATTTTTCTGATGTTAAGGTGCAGTTACTAGCTATCTCAAATTTTCACTCAGATTGCAAAGCCCATTCCTTGTCTTCTCATAAGCTCTGCAAAGCTTTTCTCAAATGAGTTTTCCTCTTCTGTCTTCCCAATTAGAGAATCACTGCCTCTGTGGATCTCAACTTCTTGCTGCTGAGTTTAACCAGGTCATAATGTGAACCAGCATCTTCTGTGGCCCTGAAGTTTCTATCTTGGAAAACATTGTTCTTTATGGCTATTACTTCTGTCTGAAGGATATCAGAGTTACAAGCTCAATCTTCTGTCTTTCTCTACTTGTTTTTCCTCAAGGACAGGGTGTGTCTACACACTAACCACCCATTTGTCCACAAGGTCGCTTCCATTGCAAACATAATAAACTTATCCATTTACCAGTAATTTCATAAACCTATGCTAGTTAGAGGTGAGTATAGTTTACATACCTTGGATGTACATAGGCAACTTAGGATCTACCTGTACAGAACCAAACCTTTTAGGAAATATTCACAACGTTTTGTGTCATTTGCTGCTAACAAGCTTGGTTCAAGAGTGCCTAAACTCATCATTTTTAGAAGGGTTTTTGAGTTTGTTTCATATGCTTCTCAGCTCACAGTCACCCCTTACCATGGAAACCCAAAGCCCATTCCACTAGGTGTGTTGTCACTTACACTGCTTTTTTTAGAAATTCCTCAGTTAATGAGATTTATGCAGCAGCAACATGGTCTACATTACACACTTTAGCAAAGCACGCATTAAGATTCTTTCTTGAGGTCTAGGCCTTCCTTTGGAGACCCTGTTCCTTTGGGTCTTGTCATGATTCCACCAAGGTATCCAGTAGCTGAGGATTTCATCCCATCAGTCAGATCAGACCGACGGAGTAAATAGGATATGGTAGTTATGTACTTACCATAAATATGGATCGTTTTATCTAATCCCATCTGATATGACAGCCATCCCCTCTTTTCCCATTCAGATTGCCATTCTGTTGGACCTGAAGGATATTTCTTATAGTTACTGCTAATATTTATCAAAAACTTGCATTATTTCTTGGCAACAAACTCAATCTGAAGTAGCTTCACACCATACCTCTCATCCTATTAGTGCTAGAAATCTGGACAGAGCCTGACATAATGGGAGGATAGACCCAAAAATAGGGACAGATTTTAAATATTGCTCTTATAAACATGGAAACTTGCTAGAATAACAGGATTTGTGTTAACTTGCATTTTCTGAATGATTTGAAGTTTGAAATTCAAATGTACGTCATTATTTAGTAACATCTGTCCTCAGATCATCCTGGGGATTTGCCAGAAAACTGTAGATTTTATTAGGAACCGACCAAACATATGACACAAAAATCTGGACATTCTATGAAAATCTGGGCAGTTGAGAGGTATGCTTTTCACACTAGTGCATTATGGGAAGATACATTTTATAGAGGCTTGAGGCTGGAGCACTAGTTTTACTAGAGCAGATTCAACAAGCAGCTTAGTCACCCATCAAGTCATATTGGATGTAGGTGAAAGGATCCAGCATTAAAATAAGCACTTAACTATCATTCTGTCTACTTCCTGAGTTGCATGCCAGCAGTTTTGTGCATCTTTAAAGCAAACACGTGAATTTAAGTTGTAAACATTCCAACAAATTCTTAACTTTGTAGTTAACTTTATAGGTTATTCAAAAGTCAGTAAAAGTAAGAGAAAGCTATCAAACAAGCAAACTTTTCTAAGCTGGAGCTACAGTTGTGGTAGCTATGTCAAGAATCTAAATGGCAATGCTCAGATCTGCTCTGAGCTACAACAGAATGGCATTAAATATACTGATCCCAAGGATATTGCCAATATCCTCACAGATCGATTCAGTGCAAACTTCACCCCCTTCTCACCCCCTAAATGGCCCATCTCAATATCGAAAGATTGCCAAATTCCGGTAATAATCGCCGCACAGGTAAAAAACGCACTCTCCAAAGCTAAGAATACAGCATCCATGGGACCAGACGACATCCCAGGCTGGTGTAGTACATGAACTACAAAATGAACTAGCACCTCACCTAAGTGTCATGTTTAATCATAGCCTCACCTCAGGCTTCGTGCCCACTGAGTGGCGCACAGCTACAGTTATCCCACTCCACAAGGGGGATCCACCTTGGATCCCAGGAACTACTGCCCCATCAGGCTGATGAGCCTGATTGCAAGGCCATGGAATGTATTATCATGGAACTTATAAACAAAGACATTGGCAACATTCAAACACTGGACCCCACGCAGTTTGGGTTCGTGAAGGGCCTTGCCAAGGCCTTCGATACCATCTCCCACTCTGGAATCATAGATAAACTTACTAAGCTGGACATTAATCCCTACATCACTCGATGGGTTGCTAACTGGCTTGCTGACAGAACCCGCACTGTAAAAGTAGCCGACTCCAAATCCATCTCCAGACAAGTGACAAGTGGAGTACCTCAGGGTCCAGTTCTGGGACCACTCTTGTTTGGCATCTACTTTGTCTGAAGTACAGGCCAACACTAAGGGACTCTGGCTAACAAAGTTCGCAGATGACTGCAAACTGGAAGCCATTATTGAATCCCCAAATGATGTGGATATTCTACAAAAGGGCCTTACAGAAACAGATGCTTGGTGCCAGAGCTATGGGCTCAAACTCAATGCCAAGAAATGTATAGTCATCCCCTTTGGGAAAAAACATGTACCTGTGAATTACCACATAGGTGGCAGTACACTAAACACCGAAAGTGTGATAAGAGACTTAGGGACACGGGTGGACAGTGGTCTCACCTTCGATAACCCCATCACCACAACAGTCAGGAAATCCTTCTATGTGGCACACCTCATCACTAAGGGCTTTTCATCCAGGAAAAAAGGAGGTCATTGTCCCACTGTACTCATCCCTCATTAGACCCATTATAGAATACAGCACCTTGTTTGGTATGTACCTCTCAAGACATCTGCAACAACTGGAAATGCTGCAGAAGTACCTCACTAAAAGAATCACAGGCCTAAAGCAGATGCCCTATGCTGACCATCTAAAAAAAACTCCACCTATACTCTGTCGCATATCGTCTACTCAGAGGTGCTCTCTGCTTAACATACAAGGCCATGTCAAACCCAGAGCTGCTGGACATGCTACACTTAAAGAAATCCCAATCCCTCAGAGACACACGCTCCAGAGATCTAAACCTTGTCATCACAATGAACAAAACATGCTGGAGGGATAGGTTCCTGACCCAGAGACTTCCCAGATTCTGGAGTAGACTGCTCATACATGTCAAGCAGAGCGCCTCTTTGGCCCTCTTCAAAAGGAACCTTGATGATTGGATGGGAGATAGGAAATTCACCCCAGGGATCATGTCAGTCGCCCTGCTAGACAGGGGACCAGGGAAGTAAATACTGTGGGAAGAAATAGCCAGGGAATTGTTATGGCTAGGCTTGTATAGGCCCTAGGGCCGATAGCCTAGTACCAACCTATGGGGAGGATAATTCTGTAGAACCCTATCTGAAGTATTACTTTGTTATATTTTAGGCCTCAGTTGATTAAATATCCCCTGGGGTGAGAATTAGAAGAAAATGGATTCCTTGACTCTAGACTTACTGTGTAATCTGGGGGTGGGGATGCCCTTCCATTGTAATGATTAGATTTCTAAATCAATGCATTTGTATTGTCTGTCATTATTTCCATTCTTTGTGTCATTATATTACTAATCTGTTTACAGCTTTAGTTTAATGTCTCTGTCATGTTTGTTTGTGTTACTACTGTAATATTGTGTATTACTCCTGCTTGTGTCTGCTTGCAAAGTTTAAATTTGTTGCAACATAGTTTTTACCCTTTAGCCTGGGTTGTGGCTGAAAAGACTCCTTAGACCAGTTCCATTATATAGTTAACAAGTGTAAAAATAAAGTGAAAAAATAAATGAACATTTTCTCTGCCTAAAGTAAACATTTTTGGAAGAGGTTGCCTATGTCTGAGTCATCTCTTGGCAATACAGCAGTGTACTGATGTACAGATGTAAACACTGTGAAGAACACCATTGTTAGATGTACAGGAGACTGCTGACAAGTTGCCAGATTCCCTAGGGTTGGATGTGTGGGTTTCTGGTTGTCATCATTTGCACCTGAAGAATAGTTTGTGCAGAAATGGGGAGCTGATCTACTGACATCTGGTTCTTGTGTGCCCTATCTTTAATAGACATAAGTTCACTGAGCAAAGGAGTGGCAGAAACAGTAGGACCCTCAAGAGAAGAAGTTTCAAGCTAGATGACATAGAGCTTGGACTGATGTCCATAGTGAGAGAGATTTCCTTTTATCTGGAAGGTTACAGCACTTGGCATCATTTTAAACACTTGTTTAGGAACTGAAACTGCCTGTTTCTGTACTTCATACCCATCAAGAAGGTAGAGTGGGCAGCAGCCTGCAGAGCTGAGGAGAGAAACTGAGGAAGTCCACTCTCACTTGGTTTGCAAACTGTAGTTCCTTCAATTACTGACCGCTGTCTCTCTGAAACCTAGTATGGGACTCGTAATGTGTTTTTAATTATACCAGAATACCTATTTATTTTTTATCTAAATGCTCCGTGTTAGAACTGAGATTTTTGATGAGGAAGAAACAGGTGCTAAAGTGACTAATTCCTTATGCTGTAATATATATATATATATATATATATATATATATATATATATATATATATATATATACTTTTCTTACTCTTCTTTGCTTGAAGTACCTTAAACTTAATTCTTACAGTTGTGAACACAATTTTATCATTCTGCTTTGAGCAACAAGGTACTTTAAATCAAAGGCTTTTGAGAAAATATGACCATCAAGAGTATTTATTGGAAGTTTTCTCATGGACTATCATTCATAAAAGCACAAACCACAAAAGAATCACATAGACATTAAGAGAAAATAGAAGATCTGAAGTAGGAGATTCATTTGTCTGCAACCTGTGGGTTATGGATCCGATATCGGATCCAAACCGGCATGGTTTACCAGCTATGGATCCAAGCTCTCAGCTCCTCCCCTCACCCATAATGCCCTGCTCTACCCTCATGACCCCAGATCTCGTTTGTCGCGCATGGTGACCAGATTGTTTTTCCAGCTCTCCAGCTAAGTGCTAGTTTAAGTATTTAAATTGTAAAATCTAAAGATATTTTTGGTTATTTGTGTGAAAGTGTAGGTTTCCCCTTTGGTATATTTACTTTTTTTAGTGTTTAATCTAAAAGTTATATCCCTCCCCTCGCTGTTAGCGTAGTGTGTGTGTTGGGCCTGTGAGTGATTTTTGTGTTTTCTTTAGTTACTTTCTTTAGTTATAGTAACTACTGTTGTAGATTGGGATGTCTGAGCAACCCAAGTCTTTTTTTTCTAAATGCTCCGAGTGTGGCCATAAGCTTTCCCCAGCTGATGGCCACACTCGGTGTGTTAAATGCCTGGGGGTTGAACACCTCACATCTGGATGTTCCATTTGTGCAGGGTTCAACCCCAGGGCATTGAAGGAGCGGAGGTCCAAGCTTGTTTTGGTGGGCCTTTTACCGCCGGACTCGGCTCCGACCTCCGCTCCTTCGGGAGTAACCGTACCCACGGTTATTCCTTCTGCGGCTCCCCCTCCTCCTCCTGGGACTCAACCTCCCGTTTCTGGTTCGGAGGAGAGGGATGCTAAGAAGGGACCGGAGGGAGAAGCACCATAAGCGGCGGGCCGAGACCTCTGTTTCGGCCCCGCCAGCCAAGCGGGCTTCTCCCCCGGCTCCATTGTCGGCTCTGTCTCCTCCTCCTCGGCTCCGGTCTCCAGTGTGTTTTCACGGGACCGGAGGAGAAGGAGACCCGATCTCCGTCGAGGCTATCGAGGAGGCACTCTAGGCCTACCTCGGTAGCCTCGCCGAGATCTACGATAGCCTTTCGGATGCTGGTCTGGACCGGATGATGAGAAGGTTCATCCAGGCCCAGATGCAGATGGGAGTGCTGTTGCCTCCCCTCTGGGGAGCTCAACCCCTTTTCAAACCGATTGCTCCTTCTCCGACCCGCTACCCGGGTTCGGAGCAGTTGAGCTGAGCAGCTTCGAGCCGGGGTGGGTCGGCGCCGATAGTACTTGGTACCGGATCCGACCCTGCCCTCGAGTGCATCGGATCCGACCTCGGAGCCTGGATCCGAGCCTCGGATCCGGGGATCAGTGCTCCTTCGGCGCCATCTGTGTCGGAGCGCACTGTCCCGGATCCGAGCGCGGCGCCGGCTCCGATCCACTCTTCGGATCCGAGGGGAGCCGATTGTCGGATCCTTTGGTCGAGGTCGGCTCCCTTCGGCATTTGATGTAGTGGAGAGGGCCCTGTTGAGGGTCTCCGGACCCCGGCACTTGTTTCGGCTCCGTCCCCGCTCCCTCTGCACTGGGTCAGGCTTCCACCATCTGGCCCTTGGGACAGCCCGCTTCTGTGCCCCAAGCTGCTCCCCTGGAACAGGTTGCTGCTTGCAGGAGTCCTCTGACAGCCCCCAGAGGATGTTCCTGCAAGCATACGTGCAAAAGGAGGCACATTGACTCCCCGAGTCTCTCACGGAAGACACGGACTTGGAGGAAGGGAAGGCTCCCCACGGTCACCCCGAGGATGTCTCATTTGGAGACATCATGGAAATGCTCCGTATAAGGGGTGGTCTGCCCCAAGTCTTCCTCGGACGAGTCCGTGTTCTTGGAGGCATTTGAAGCGGGCCCATCTACCTCTTGGGTGTCCCTCCTGCCGACCCCTGGTGGACCTCATTACCACCAGGGCGTGGAAGGAACCGGACACCGTGGAGCCAATCCCTAAGAGGCCCGATAGGATCCTCAGCCCACCGTCCGACCGTGCCCATTGGAGTAAGGGGCCTCCGGTAGATGCCATGTTGACGGCGGCGGCCACCAAGAGGGAACTTGCTCAGGAGAGTCCCTCAGTCCATCCCCCGAGCAAGGAGTCTCGGATGATGGACCGCTTGGGGAAGCGGATGTTTAGTTCAGCGACCTTCTCGGTAAGGGCGCTGAACTACCTGGCACACGTCATTAGGATGCAGCGAGATCTTATTAAAGAATACGCTGCATCTCCCCCAGAGTCCATGTCGGAAGAGGACAAAGTGCTGCACTCCACCCGCATGGCCACTCTTAGATCAGTTACTAATACCTCTATGCGGCTACTCTCCCATGCTACGGAAGGCGCTGCTAGAGCCGCAGGGGCAGGTCTAGTCACTAGACGTCAGGCCTGGCTCCGTCACTGCGATTTTTCTGAGCCCTTCAAAGCGTCATTTGCGAACGCCCCCTTTGATGGTTCTGCCCTCTTTGGCAAAACCGTTCGCGACACTTTGACCCAGAGCGAGAAGGACGGGAAGATGCTGTCTGCCGTCGGAATCCGCTTCTCTGCACCCCAGAGGCCCTACTCTAGGAACCAAAAGGGTCAGAAGAAGATGTGGTTCCGGAAGTCGCAGCAATCCTAGCCTGCTTCGGACAACCAGTCCTTCCGAGGCAGAGGAGGACAGGGAGGACGCCGCCCTGGAGGCAGAGGGGCTCCCAGGAACTTCGGGTCCAGAGAACCTTTCTCTGAACGGCCCGCACAGCAACCCTGAGGGGTTGCCCGGCTGCTCCACTCTGGAGGCAGTCGGGGGACGTTTTTCGGGGCACCTAGCGGCATGGGAGTCCATAACATCAGACCGCTGGGTTCTCCAGATCATATCCAGAGGATACCGCATCCCTTTCGTCACTTACCAAAGTTGAAGTCCTCCCAGGCGTTCCACCCGGTCAACGGAGGCCGCTTTGGCAGAAATTGGCCATCTGCTAAAGAAAAGAGCCATCCAGCCCGTCCCCCCAGACCAGATCGGATCAGGGTTCTACTCCAGGTTCTTTTTAGTGCCAAAAAAGACGGGGGGAACGAAGACCAATTTTAGACCTTTCTCTCTTGAACCTGGCAGTCCCCAAGGAAAAATTCCGAATGGTCACTCTGCAATCTATTCTCCCCCTTCTGGGGAAAATCACTGGATGTGTTCTATAGACCTCAAAGACGCGTACTACCACATTCTGATGGACAGGCGCTCCAGGAGGTTCCTCCGCTTCCGGCTGGGAGCCAGTCACTACCAGTTCCGGGTCCTTCCCTTTGGTCTCACCACAGCCCCCAGGGTGTTCACCAAAGTATTAGCAGTGGTAGCGGCCCACCTGAGGCTTCAGGGGGTGCAGGTCTTTCCCTACCTGGACGACTGGCTTCTTACCGCCCCAACAAGGCATCTACTACTATTGGCGCGAGACTCCTTTCTCCATCTTGCTCCCTTTCTGGGCATTACAATAAATACAAAGAAATCCAACCTGGCGCCCACACAGCTCTTAGATTTTATAGGGGCCAGGTTAGACACAAGGAGTTTAAAAGCCTTCCTCACTGCGGACAGAGTTCAAAATCTGCAGCTCCAGGTGCGGGCCATTCTCCACTCAAGTTTTGTTCCGGCGGAGTTGGTCCTGAGGGCTCTAGGGTCCATGGCGTCTGCTATAGCACTTCTCCCTCTTGCCAGGCTCAATATGCGCATCCTCCAGTGGACTCTCTTAGTACAATGGTCTTACCTTGCTCTCCCTATGTATCATCCCATTGCGATCAGCAAGGCTTGCAAGCGGTCCCTCCTGTGGTGGCTTCACTCCCCAGATCTCCACGGAGGCCGCCCATTTTGTACTTCTCCCCCTCTCGCCACAGTGACCACGGACGCCTCCCGCCTCGGGTGGGGGGGGCATTTTGCGGGCCGGACCGTCCAAGGCACGTGGAACTATTCAGAGACCTTACTGCATATCAACGTTCTAGAGATGAGAGCAGTGCTCTTAGCGTTGCTAGCACTTCAGGACTTTCTTCCCTTGGGAACAATTGCGATTCAATCGGACAACATGTCTGTTGTCTGGTACATCAACAAGCAAGGGGGGAAAGGTCTTACCCTCTTTGTCGAGAAGCCATGAGAGTTTGGGAATGGGCAATCTCCACCAACCGCTTTCTAATAGCAATGCACATTCCGGGTCGGTCCAACATCCTGGCGGACAAGCTCAGTCGCACCATTCTGACCCCTTACGAGTGGTCTCTCAATTTTCAAGTAGCGGAACACATATTCGCACAGTGGGGAACTCCTTCATGCGATCTTTTTGCCTCTCCCTCAAACACCAAGTGCGACAGATTTTTCGCTCTGATACCCCCTCCAGGAGGTTCTCCAAGAGACGCTCTGGTGCATGCTTGGCCACCCGGTCTTCTGTACGCTTATCCACCCTTGCCTCTGATGCTCCAAGTTCTTCAGAAAGCCTCTCGGGTGGGTTGCAGAATGATTCTCATTGCTCCGTTTTGGCCTCGACAGATCTGGTTCCCCTTTCTAAGGTCTCACTCGGTGAATCCTCCTTGGATTCTAGATCCCATTCCGGATCTGATATCCCACCCATCCTGCATGTCTCCTCCGAACCTGGACAACCTGAAGCTGACCGCTTGGCTGCTCCAGTTCCACTCTTGATCAGGACTCCCGGTATTTCGTCACCTGTTAAGGCTATCCTGGTGGCAGCTCATAAACCGTCCACTAGGAAAGTCTACCGCAGCAAGTGGAAATGGTTTTCTTTGTGGGCGGAGCGGCAAGGCCTGAATCCCTTCACGGTTCCTCTCCCTTTAGTGCTTGACTTTCTAACCACTCTTTTTAATGATGGTGCCAGCAGTTCCACAGTCAAAGTACAACTGGCGGCAATCTCTCATTATCACATTGGTCATGATTCTAGTCCGCTCATGTCAGCCAAGTTGTGTAAAATTTTCCTTAAAGGTACTTTCCTTCTCAGGCCCCCTGTGAAACAAGAGGTTCCTCCTTGGGACCTCTCCTTAGTTCTCCAGGCCTTGACCGCCCCTCCCTTCGAACCAGCGGCTACGGTGGATCTCAAATTCTTGTCTTTCAAGACAGCCTTTTAGTAGCCATTACATCGGCCAAGAGAGTTTCAGAGCTCCAAGCATTATCAGCTAAACCTCCTTACTTGGTATTTCATCCGGACCGTGTTTACCTCAGGACCAACCCGTCCTTTCTTCCTAAAGTAGCTTCTGAAGCAAACATTAATCAATCCATTAACCTCCCTGTTTTCTTTCCCAAATATGAAAACAAAGGTGAATACAAGCTTCACTCCTTAGATGTTCACAGGCAACTTAGATTTTATCTAAACAGAACGGCTGGTCATAGGCAATCCGACCAGTTGTTTATTTCCTTTGCTAAATTTAATTTGGGCAAGCCAATTTCTAAAGTCTCTCTGTCTCGCTGGATTTCACAGTGTATCTTATTGGCTTATCAAGCTTCAGGAAGGCCCGCACCGGAGGGTGTACACACCCATTCAACCCGGTCAGTATCTACCTCGGCAGCCTTTAAGGCTAGGATTCCTCTAGATGATATTTGTGCAGCAGCCACGTGGGCTTCATCTCATACTTTTATTTCCCACTATAAGTTGGATCTTGCATCTAGGGGTAGAGCATCCTTTGGCTCCGTGGTGCTCCGGAATATCCTTCCATGATGGCCGCCCAAGATTCAGGTAGCTGGGGACTCTGTCCCACAGGTTGCAGACAAATGAATCTCCTACTTCAGATTTAGAAGTTATGTACTCACCATAACGTTCCATCTGAGTAGGTGTATTCATTTGTCTGCAACCATCCCGCCCTCCTATCCCCCTGGCCTTTCAGTTTCCTGCATATTATGTGTTACCCTTTTCAGGGTGTTCTTGCTGTTGGCAAACTCGATCTGAGGTCATGAGGGTAGAGCAGGGCATTATGGGTGAGGGGAGGAGCTGAGAGCTTGGATCCATAGCTGGTAAACCATGCCGGTTCGGATCCGATATCGGATCCATAACCCACAGGTTGCAGACAAATGAATACACCTACTCAGATGGAACGTTATGGTGAGTACATAACTTCTAATTTTATATCAACTGCCAATATCAGGGCACGATACTGGCATGAACTAGCAAATCACTGCGGATTGACTGTTCACTTGAGGTAGTGGAAATTAGCAGGATAGGATTTGTTTACTGCTTTTTTATTGCTTTATTTAATCTCCTATGGCTCAAGTCTGCACTTTTGCATCCTGCAGCAAAATTTGACTGCTAAATGGATAAGGCTGGGCAAGAGGCATCTACATCTGCCTAATTCTCAGTTATAGGAATTCCTGCAGCATTGAACCTTAGGATGAACTTCAGGAGGTGATTGATGCTCGTCTCTCCATATTAGCTGTCTGTGTCTTATCTACCAGTCTTTGATGCTATGATTAGGTTTGTTACATCTTTTTGTTGTCTTGGTGTCCTGTGTTTTTTTTTTTTTTTGCTTAGTTGTTTGCCTCTTTTTTAATTTCTCAAAGTCTTTTGGGTTTCTAATACCATGACTGGAATGGACCCCATTCCTAAGTAAAAGTACGATTAAAGTTCATGAAATTAGTATTGTTTCAATATTTCATGTCAGCCTTAAATGCTCTTCAGGGCACCCGCTATGTGCCCAGTAATGACTCCTTCTATAATTCGTACAGAGTTACATGTATTGGTAACATATCTAAATACGGTTGTAGATTCTTTTTGTATAGGACCCGTTGCTCCTGCTATTAGAGCTGTCTAGTTATCTTTCTTCCACATTTCTACCTGCAAATCCTGATATTTTATGACTTTTTGTCTCTCTCTATGCATGACACTGTAGTCATTGGGTGTAGCAATTTCAGTGATACTCTTCTCTTGTTTTCATGGACCACTATAACTGGTTTTCTAACATCTAGCTTTTGAACTGTTGGTAATGGGTGATCCCATGTGATGTAGACATCATCATTTTCTATGATGCTTTGTGGCTCATGTTTCTGGTGTTTTTCAGCCACTTCAGTACCATAATGTTTGCGCAATCCCCAGTGCAACAGTCTTGCCCCATTATTATGCCTATCAGTATACAATCCTTCTGTCATTAGTGCGACTGTTTCCAATTCTGGTTTACAAAACCTACATTTGTCTTTCTCCCACATGTTCAATGGACTTAGTAAACCAATGTGTATGGAGCCCACTGTCTTGGGCCGCTAATATTAACCTTTTATCATTTGGTTTGAATTTGCCTCTCCTTAACCATTCCTGCATTCGATCCTGATCAACATGAGGTATTTCCAGGAGTTTTCTATACTTGCAACTATATTTATGCATTTTCCACAGTTCTTGCCTTCTCATCTGATTCTTCACCTTATATTCTTTCTTTTGTTTTTTGGCACATTCAGTTGCTGCCTGATTTTTATTTGCTTCTGGTTTGATTTCCATTCCCGCTTGACATCAATGTGCTTCTGCTAGACTAAGCAGGGAAGTCCAGAAGTCCAGTTAGATTTATTCTCATGTTTCAAAACTTTCACTATGTTTGGGTCTTATGAGGTCAGCAGATATGTGTGCAGTCCCACAATTGCAGATCTATACATGTAACCAATTTCAAGGAGGACCATACCTCCTTCAGAACGGGGAATGTATAATCTTGATATGAACTGATTTTTATAAATTATTTGAGCATGACTCATCCTTCTTGTTTTCATATCTAATCTATCCAACACCTTTTGAGGCCAGTCAGTCACTCCAAAACTGTACGTTAACTGCTTGTCTCTTTTTTTAATATCTCCAAGTTTTTTGAGTTTGTAATACCATGACAGGAATGGACCCTATTCTTAAGTCAAAGTAGGATTAAGGTTCATGAAATTAGTATTGGTTCAGTCTTTGGTGTCAGCCAAAAGTGCTCTTCGCAGCACCCGCAATGTGCCCAGTAATGACTCCTCCTGCAATTCATACAGGGTTACATGGATTGGTAACATATCTAAATACAGTTGTATCACATCTGTCTTTCTTAGTATTTTTGTTGATCTAGTTCCGCTTCTATAGTCTTCTAACAGTGACACTTCTTGCCTTAATTAATTTATAGTTTTCTCTGTTCTATACTTCCATGATGGTATTCAATTTCTCCCCTTCCTTTCCCTCGCTACCCTGTGTTCTTGTGGTAGAACTTTATCAGTTATTAATTTAGCAGCACAGTAATATATCCTGTTTACTTCTGTTATATCGCATGAATCTCAATGGACAGTCCTAATTACTGCATTCATTTGTTTTAGCAGACTTCTGACTTTTTGGGTTTTATTGTTCTTCTGCAGTCTGTTTCTCTCATTGAGCTTAATGTAGCTATCCATGTCTATTAAATCAAGCAATTCTTCTCCTAGCTCATTTTCTTCCAAACTGAGGGCACATCCCTTGTTTTCCATTTCCTGTGGGCATTCTGTAGAAAGTTCTGTAGTATCTTCCTGTGACACTTTCTCTTCAATTTCATCCTGTGCCATCCGTTACTCTGTCATATGGGAACTCACTGGCCTATCATCTTCAACAGTGACTGCATCAGTTTCCACAGTTTCTTGGTCCTTTCCTTGCTGTCACGCTTCAACTGAACATTTATACTGTTTTCCTGTGGAAGGCTCCAAACTATCTTGGTATGGCACCTGAACAATTGCTTTCTGTTCCACTGGTTTCCCCTTAATTTGGATATCCGTTTCTCTATCCTGTTATGGTGCTTTCTGCATTTGATTTTCTACACTTAAGCCTTCATTTTGCAGGTACTCCATAACCTCAGTTTCTGTTTCTTTAAGTTCTCCATTACTAATCTCCTTTTCTACTTTTCCTCTTTGTGTTATTATTTTTTGTATTATAAGGTTTTCCATGTCCATATTCCTTTGCCTTTATTTCTCTTCAGATATCTTTGGTGCTGTTCTTTTTGTATTGGTTAGTTTTGCTTTATCCTTTGCATAAATATTACACCGTATTAAATTTCTTTTCCTTTCCCATGTCCATATTTCTTCTTCAGATGTCTCCTGATGATCTTGTTTCTCCTTATTCTGGGGACTCACTCCATCATGCTGTGATGTAGTCTGTATTAGACATTCTACATTAAATTGTTCACTTTGCAGACACTCCATAACTTCAACTTCTATTTCTTTAACTTCTGCTTTACTAATCTTCTTTTCCACATTCCATCTTTGTGATAATAATTTTTTATTATGAACTTTTCCATATCTCGATGCTTTTGCCTGTATTTCTCTTCGAATATCTTTGGGGCTTTCTTCTCTGTATTAGTTAACTTGGCTTTTTCCTTTGCATAACTTTTGCACCATATCAAATCTCTCTTTCTTTCCCATGTCCATATTTCTTTTTTATATTTTTCAAATATCTCGAGGTTTTGTTGTTTATATTTTTGCACTTCCTCAGGTGCTTCTTTTTCCAAACAGATCAAACAGTTTGGATGATGAGATGATTGATCTAAGAGAACTGTCAGGTCTTGTATTTTGTTGATGGCCAAATATACCAGTTGTAAATGTAGTCTGTAGGATTTGTTTAAATCATAGCAAAGATGTTTAGTAAAGATGAACATTTAAATAGTCTGATATTTCACATAATGTTGAAAAGGCCTAACTGGAAACATTTTCTCTGCATGTAGTCTCTGGTGGTTGTGGTGGCACATATTACTTATGCAGCATGCTGCTCTTATGGACTAAGGGCTAGTGGTCCTATTCTGGTTCTGTTAGCTTGTAATGTTTGTATGCCTATTTGTAAAACTGTAGCTTGGGGTCTGTGTGACAGAAACAGCTTCTCAGCATGTGACTAATCAAGCAGCCATCTGAGGGCTGACTGGAAGGAAGGAAGGAAAGGAGTGGTAGCCACAGCTGTAAAAAGTCTGATGCCATCTGTTAAGTCCTTTGCAAGGCTAGTTTCCAAATATTAGGATCACTGAGGAAACAGAAATGATGTCTAGAAAGTACAATTTTGGTGAGGTCCTCGCACAGTTAAACTTTTTTATTTTAAGTATTATATCTAGTGGCATTTTATTTGCTCATACAGTTGTACATTTTATTTTACCCATTAAATGTTTATTTGCTTGTTTGTTGCCTGGGTAAGTCAGTTGGTAGTGAATGTTTTTCAGCTATGCCCCAGGCCAATGTATACAAATTATATATAGCAGTATTATTTTACAACAGATAAAAAATAGCAGAGTGTTAAACGTTCAAGGCATGATAAAACTAAACAGGTACCAGGCAACTTAGATCTGTGTGTATACCACTGCTAATAACTTAAACCAGTAGCAGATACAACAATAACAGTGCTACTTAACATACAGGACAAGAATGATTCAAGACAAGATTCTAACAACTACAATAAGAAGAGCAGGGATGATAGCCTAATATTCTCCTATGAACTTATCATCCCTGTCAGGACATTTTAAGCATAGCCATGTTACCTGTTTGTTATGTTATCCCATAGGTGTTTAACTGTCTTTGTCATAATTTTATTTAAATAATTTTAATTTGTAAAGGATTAATTGTTAGGGTCACATCTTCAGTGTATTAGGGGACCTTACTGTATGGTATGGCATTTAAGCATTGCCTCTGTCCATTATAAGGACAGGGGTCAGTCATGGGGCAAATTTCTTGTTTCCCATTCCCATCCATTGGTCTAAATTAATTTTGAATAAGGACTTGGATGAGCTTTGTGTTATGTGGATGGGAATGCTTTTCCAGAGCAGTGGTATTCTCTGAGACATGTACCTGTCCCTCTAAACTATTTTCCAAAAAGAGGTTTTATTTCCCTGGACTGGGTGTTCCTAGTAACATTAGACTTGTGGATGTGGAAAAGGTTCATAAGTACTAGGTCGGATGATGTTCCCTACAGATGATCGAGTTTTCAGAAACTCGAAATTCATATGGTTGGGACCATATGATCGAGTTTCCAGAAACTAAAACATCTAAAAAAAACAAAAAATATAAGATACAAAAATCTGCCTGTTTTTACATTTTTGCAGGGGGGCAAGCCCGCTTACAACCCCTACACTCTCTGCAAATTATATATACCAACTCCAAGATAACTCTACAGTGAGGAAAAGGGTAAATTTCCCGATCCGCACTGTACTGCGATCTCCATTCAAAAGCTTTGAGTTTTCAAAAACTCTATCATATGATCCCGAACATATGAATTTCGAGTTTCTGAAAACTTGATCAACTGATAGGAATGCAAGTCAGTCTTATAGGTTCATAGGTTCATAGGTTCATACTAGGCTATCTGCCCTAGGGCATTTATAAGCCTAGCCAGAGTGTGTGTGGCTTTCACCACCCCTTAGGATGAGAATACTATACCCATTAGTTTGCTGTGCCTCTGTCCAGCAGTGACACAGAGACGATTCCCGGGGCAAACCTACGATCTCCCATCCACTCGTCAAGACTTCTCCCGAACAGAGCCAGTGAGGGGCTCCGCCCCACATGGACCGGGATTCTGCTCCACAGCGTAGGGAGTCCCTGGGCGACGAATCCGTCCCTCCAGCACGTCCCACCTACATCCGTGTCGAGGTTCAAGTCTCCCGCTCTCGCGGCTCTGGTGGACCTGGACTCTTTGAGGTGGAGCACGTCCACCAACTCCGGGTTGAACATGGCCTTGCATGCCAGGCACAGATCACCTCCGAGCAGACGGCATGCGACCGAACAGAGCCGGAGCTTCCCCAGTCGGGCATCGTATGACACATGCCTGTGCCCCCCTATCCTTTTGGCGAGGAACCCCCGGGGTCCTTCCAACTGCTGCAGGGGTCGGGCAAGGCACATTCCAAATGGGGCGCTGCACTCAATCACTGGTCTGATAAGTGAAGAGCACAGGGGTACAATGACCTCTCCCGATCCGGACGCGAATCCCTCCATGACCAGGTGGGCCACGCAGAAGGTCCCCCCAACCACCTTGGCAACGCGAGTGTCAAAAGAGAGGCTCTGTCAACCTGGGTCCCCAGGTCCCCGATAACTTCCTCCGCGTCTAATGGATTACCACCCATGTGGCAATCAGGGGCCACCCTGCTCCTCCCAAAGGATATGACCATACACCCCCTGGCATCTAGCTCAAGGCCACGGCTCTGGCACCAGTCATCCACCTCAATGAGACCTCTCTGGAGGACGTCTGTGTCTGATGGAGTGTCAATTATGTTGCCCAGTTTGCAGTCATCTGCAAATTTTGCCAGCCACAATCCCCCTATGTTTGCCTGCACTTCAGAAAAACAAATGCCGAACAAGAGGGGGCCCAGGACCGAGCCCTGTGGGACACCGCCCGCGACCGGCCCAGAGTCTGACATGGCACCAGCAACTCCAACCCTGTGTGTTCTGTCCCCGAGCCAGCCTGCAACTCATCCCGTGACACATGGGTCCACATCCAAGCTGGTGAGCCTTTCCATGATGCCCGAGTGGGGCACCGCGTCGAATGCCCTCGCCAGGTCAAGGCAGGCTGCGTGAACCGCCCCACCCTCACCAATGGCCCCAGCGACTGTCCCGAAAAAGTCGACCAAGTTCAAGAGGCAGGACCTGCCCCTAACAAAGCCAAACTGGGCAGGATCCAGCGTCTGCAGGTCCCCAATGTCTCCATTCATGAGCTCCACCACGATCCTCCCCATAGCCCCGCAGACAAGGCTCGCCAAGCCCATGGGGCGGCAACCTCCAGGGTCCGTAGAAGCACCTCTCCCGTGGTGCCTTTTGGGCCTAATGAGGTCTGAGTAAAGTGAGATGATAACACCTTTGGACCTAGAAGCTATTCCTCCTCTTATATGTTGTGAAGTATAGATAGACTTCTTTACCTTGGTGGAGACATGTTGGTCAAATGCGAGATTGCTGACTAGCAAGCTCCCAAATCCATAACTACTGGTTCTGCTCTTAGGGGTATATTATCTATGTCACGGGTTCCCAAACTGTGCGCAACGGCACCCTGGGGAGCCGCAGCTTTCTCACAGGGGTGCTGTGAAGCTTAGCAGCTGATTGTATGGGCCGTCAGGTAAGTGAATGCCTGTATGAGTGTGTGTGTGTGTGTGTGTGTGTGTGTGTGTGTGTGTGTGTGTGTGTGTGTGTGTGTGTCTATCTGCGTGTGTGAGTGAATGCCTGCATGAAAACAAATGAGTCTGTGTGTGTGAGATCGGGAGAGTGAGAGCGATGTGTGAGTGAATGCAGGAATGAATGAAGAAGTGGCTGTGTGTGTGTGTGTGTGTGTGTGTGTGTGTGTGTGTGTGTGTACGTGTACGCAGGTATGAATGAGGAAGTGACTGTGTGTGTGCGTGGCCGGCCTTAGGCATAGGGCAGGTTTTGTTATAGAATACTGAAGTTTCAAGTGTAAGGGACCACAACCAATGGAAGATGCTGTTTCTAGCATAACTAGTACAAAGAGAAGTTATCCCATTTATAAATATGCATATATTGGAAGCTAAGAAGCACTGTAGTCATACCTCTCAACCTCTTAGTGCAAGAAATCTGGAGAAGTCTGAAATAATAGGGGGGGTCAAAGACCCAACAATAGGAACATATTTTAAATATTGCTCTTATAAACTTATAAAGTTGATAAAATAACAGGATTTGTCTTCGCATGGATTTTTTTGAAGAAAATGAAGTCTGAAACTTAAATGTATGTCATTATTTTGTGACTTCAGTCCTCAGATCACCCCAGTGATTTGTCAGAAAACCACAGATGATATAAGAAACAGACCAAAAATATGAGGCAAAAATCTGAACATTCTGTTAAAATCTGGAGAGTTGAGAGGTATGACTATCATTTGGTAATTCAGGCATACCATGATTTGATGCAGTGTCTTTAAAATTGATAGCATTAACATATTGATAAGAATTAGATAAAGCAGTAAGCATTAGACTTGCAACTGGCTATGCCATTAATTGTGCTGAGTTGCTCTGAAATTAGTGAGTTGTGCTGCATGAATGCAGGGAGTTATCTAGGCGAACTACGCAACCACCTATACACAGTAGGGTCCTAACAGTTTTGTGTACTTTCATGTGTAAACATGTGGCATTTCTGCATGTTGGCTACACCTCCTCTGTACTAATTACTAGCTATAGTAGATGTAAGAGTTATGTCTCTTACCCTCCCCAGTAGTTTCAAGATGGTTGCTATCGTTTGTTCAGCTTGGTTGGATATAGGAAGGTTTTCTTCTAAACTTTATGTCGCTGGATTGTGAAAAGTAATTAAATTTCCATTATTATACAAATCAAAAACTAATTTCACAGTCCATAAAGGATGAAAGTATGTATCAATGAAACTGTAACCTTTTCACTATGCATGGCTTTAATATTTGTGTTTGGTGGATGTTTAGAAGTTATTTTTGTAAAGGATATTTTTTTTTCCTGTTGGAGGTACATAGTTCAAGTGTATTTCTACTGGCATATAGCTTTGCACGTGTTGAAGGTGTGGTTTTAATGTAGTAGGTATGTCACTAGTAGGTGGAGAGTATCATTAATTACCAAGGAGAGCTCTGATGTGTTTAACATTCTTCTGGAGTAATGTTGACTTTTTTTTAATCCCCTTTTGCATTTACTTCTGATTCTTTTATTATTGTGCAGAATTGTGTGTGTTTTGTCTGTCTCATTGTTATGGATGTTCTTCGTTTTCCATTGCTGCAGTCCTTACTATTGGGTATAGTCCGCATCCAGTCGGCCCGAATACCAGAGTATAAGGCTGACGTCGGTCAGGGCGCATTAGACTGACGTCAGTACGTCAGGGTACTAATGCGCATGACCGGCGTCATATCCTCAGTCTTTTTTGCCACGTGGTCCGATGCAGAAGCAGTTTTGCGAGTGCAGGTTGGCGTTCTGAAATATTTCCGAAACCGGAGTTTCAGACCGAATCAGAGTTGGCTAAGTACCCGTTGGGGAACATTTTGGTTTTTCTTGCCTCAGTATTTAACCGGATGTCAGAAAAGTGAATAACTGTATTTCTTGTGGGAAACAAATACCTCATAGGGATTACCATACATTGTGTATACCTTGTTTAGGGCCTGAGCACGACGTTGTTGGTTGCCGCTCTTGTGCTAGGTTTAACAAACGCACTATTAAGAGGAGGTTAGACTGTGCCAGATTAGTGTTTGGGAAGCGTTGCAATTATAAAATGCCGCCGGATGCTCCGGCCCGCTTCGTCCAAGAAGCGCAAGGACAAAACAGCGAAGCCTAGGGTTGATGAACCGGCAGTCCCGGACGTCGGTTCTTTAGGAGGCTCAGTGGAGCCAGAGGTTTTGCCAGGAGTTTCTATGGAGTCTCAGGCAGAAACTTTACTGTTACAGGATGTACCCTCTCAGGAGGCAGGCCAGGCTGAGGGGGCTTCTCAGGTAACTATTCTTCCCTCTCTTCCCAAAGTAGTTAGAGCCTCTCCTTCTGTTGCCAAAACTTCTTTTAGAGGTAGGCCAAGTTCAGCTTCAGTAGGGGCTTCTCCTAGCATTTCGGGTTCTGTACCTAAGAAACATATGCTTAAAATGGCAGAAGATTTGATTACTATGATTAGAGGTTCTATGGGCCCTCCTGATAAGAGGCCTAGGGTGGAACCAGAGTTTGACAGTTTTGAACAGGGTTCAGGGGCTTCTGAGTCTTCTGGAAGATTTGCAGGAGTATCCTCATTATTCTGATTCTGATGTGGATGATGCCACTCCTTCGGCTTCTCCTCCTGAGGATTTTTCATTTTCAGAGACTCTGCATTCCATGAGGGAGCACTTTAAATGGGAAGGCCAGGATTACTCTGATTCCAGGAAGAGGCTTAGGGAATTCTTGTTTTACCCCAGCATAGGCCCTTAGCTATACCTCCTGTGTTAAATGTGGTGGAAGATGTTTTTGCAGAGGCTTCCCTGAACCCTGATTCTTTGCCTCCTGCTCCTGTTAAACCTGATAGGTACTATAGGTTCCCGAAGCTCATAAGTATTTGTTTAAGAGTCCTAGGGCAGACCCAGAAACTGTTTCTCAGGGGCCTAAAGGTGTTAAGGCCTCTGTGGTTAAAAATCCTGTTCCCACTGACAAAGAGGCAAGGGCGTTGGATAGGTGGGGTAAGAAAGTGTATACTTCTTCCACTCTAGCCATGAGGCGTTGAATTGTCAGTTTCACATGCTGAAATATCAAAATTATCTCCTTTCACAATTGAAATCTAAGGTGGATGCTTTGGCGGAAGGTATTGATTGTAAAGAATTGCTGGATTTAGTTTATGTGTCTGAACAAGTGGGCAAGCATTCTTTGCAATGTGGTTTTGATGCTGTGCAGGCCTCCTCGAGGGTGGCTGCCACTAGTTCTGTTCTTCGCAGGCATGCCTGGTTGAGGATCAAAATTTGGCTGAGCATGTTAAGACACGGATTTTGGATGCTCCTTTACAGTCTGATGTGTTGTTTGGTTCACCTGTGGAAGCAGTTTTAAAGAAAATGGAGGACAAAGCTAAGTCTATGCAAACTGTTAAAGATTTTTGCAGGTACAGCCACGAAGTTTAGTAGAAATTGGCCTGCTAAGGGGTGGACATATCCTGCTTATGATTCCCAGTCTAGGGGTAGGTCTAGACGTGGTAGGGGCAGGGCTCAAGGTTCTTTTAGGCCTAGAACAGGCCGTTCACCTGCTCAGACTTCTGGTGAGGGCAGGGGTCAGTCCTTTCGTAAACAGACCCAATGACCTGCCTTTTCAGCTGCCAGTAGATTCTCGTCTGGCAGCTCCTTTGGGAGGACGACTGTCTCTTTTCAAAGAAAATTGGGATTTAATTACTCAAGACAGATGGGTGTTGGACATCATTCACCACGGTTACAGATTTTATTTCCATACAATGCCCCTTTCAAAGGCATGCCAGACGTTCCTCCTCCACAAAGAAAAGAGGCTCACAAGCAAGTTTCTCAGTTACTCCAAATGGGGGCCATTCAGCCAGTCCCTGTATCAGAAAGGGGCCTAGGATTTTATTCTCGCATGTTCCTAGTACCAAAGAAGGGGAACACGTGGAGACCGATTTTGGATTTATCTCTCCTCAACACTTATCTGGACATTCCCAAGTTCAAGATGTTGACGTTACAACAGCTTTTACCCCTGCTGGGCAAAGATCACTGGATGGTAACTTTAGATCTCAAGGAAGCTTACCTTCATGTGCCTATCAGGCCAAGTTACAGGAAGTATCTGTGGTTTCGAGCTGGAGATTCTCATTATCAGTTCTCTGCATTGCCCTTTGGCTTATCTACTGCGCCCAGAGTATTCACAAAGGTTCTGGCTCCAGTGATAGCTTACTTCAGGCTACAAGGAATTCAAATCTATCCTTATTTAGACGACTGCCTGATTCTGGCTCAAGAAAAGGAAGACCTTCTACAGCATCTGGAATATGTTATAGCAGTGCTAAGATGCCTAGGGTATTCTGTGAACGAAATAAAGTCCAGTCTAGTACCCTCTCAAGACATGTGCTTTCTGGGTGTGAGACTGAATACAGCAGCCCAGATGGCCTTTTTAACCCCGGACAAACAAAAGAGTCTATCACTTTACTTCCATCAACTATCTCATCAGTCCGTGCTGACTGCAAAGACAGTCCTTCAAGCATTAGGGTTCATGGCATCTTGTATTCTGGTGCTTCCCAATGCCAAACTGCATATGAGGAAGTTACAATGGTATCTCAAAATGTATGGACACAGCACTGCCAGGATTTAGACACTGTCATTCAAATAATACCTTGCCTTCAAAGAGAATTTTTGTGGTGGGCTCAGGAATGTCACCTAAACAAGGGACTCTCTGTGACCCGGCCAGAGGCGAGTCAGATTTTAACGACAGATGCCTCGGACATTGCTTGGGGAGCTCATCTAAATGGAAAGTGGATACAAGACAAGTGGCCTGCCAGACTACAGCATCTACATATCAACATGAAGGAGATGTTAGCAGTCCAGTTCGCATTACTGGCTTTCAAGGAGTTACTTCTTCCAGGGCAGGTGTTGATTCTAACAGACAACACAACTGTCATGTGGTACATCAACAAACAAGGGGAACACATTCTTATCCTCTATGCAGGCAAGCAATGATTTTATGGGAGACTGCTTCACGCTTGCACCTAACTCTTCAGGCAAGGTTTCTGCCAGGAGCACAGAACTCCTTAGCAGATGTGTTAAGCAGACAAATCATGGATCCCCACGAGTGGAAACTGGATCTTCATGTATTTCAGAAATTGACAGTGTCATGGGGAACTCCAGACATAGATCTGTTCGCTTCTCCACTAAACCACCAGCTGCCACAGTTTTGCACAAAGGGGTTTCATCACACAGCTTGGAAAGTGGATGCTCTGTCTTTCAGTTGGACAAACCTTCATGTGTATGCCTTTCCACCTCTGCCTCTTCTTCCAAAGGTACTGTTAAAGGTCAGACAGGACAGGCCAAGGATGATTTTGATAGCTCCAGATTGGCCTCGGCAACACTGGTACCCACTACTACGGAGTCTGGTAAAGAAGCCTCCATGGCCTTTACCTTTGATTCCACATCTGTTATCCCAGAAGGACGGTCATCTGCTCAATGTCAAGCTTCACTCTCTTCATCTGACAGCCTGGCATATTCTGTGTTGAAACACAGCAGGTCTCAACTTCCTCAACAAGTTTTAAATGTGATTATGGAAGCTAGAAGACCTAGTACAAGGAAAGTGTACGCAGAAAAATGGAAGAGATTTTTATTTTGGAGTAAAGCAAAGAATTTGGAGATTTCTGAGCCTAATTTGAGTATGGCTCTTCAATATCTTACTGAGTTACTGGACAAGGGTCTGTCCTTCTCTTCCATTAAGATTCATGCTGCAGCAATCTCAGCTCACTATGATTGTGACCCACCATTGTTTTCGCATCCTTTGTTCAAGCAGTTTCTTAGAGGGGCAAAGAATATAAGACCCCACGTAGAGCTCCTACTCCTGCTTGGGATCTCAATTTTGTGTTGGAAAAACTTACTCTACAACCTTTTGAGCCTGCGGCTACTGCTGAATTGAAATATTTGTCATGGAAGACTGCTTTTTTGTTGGCTATTACTTCTGCAAGAAGGGTGTCTGAGTTGCAGGCCCTTATGGCAGTCGAGCCCTTTTGATTTTCCATAAGGATAGGGTATCATTACGCACTAATCCTTCCTTTATGCCTAAGGTGGTTTCTAGTGTGGCTTTAAACCAAACTATTCATTTGCCTACTTTTTATGCAGACCCCCAAAATAAAGGGGAAAAGATTTTGCATACTTTAGATGTACACAGGCAATTGCGTTATTACTTAAGCAGGACTAAGGATTTTAGGCAGTCTCAGCAGTTGTTTGTTTCTTTTGCTTTGAGTTCGCAGGGCAAGCCTGTGTCAAAACAAACTATTTCTAGGTGGATTGGCTTTTGCATTGCATTTTGTTATTCCCATCATGGCAAGGAGATTCCAGCTGGGATTAGGCCTCATTCCACTAGGGCTACTGCCACTTCAACAGCATTTCTACGGTGGGTAGCAACTAAGGATATTTTGGAAGCAGCTACTTGGAGTTCAGTGCATACTTTCTCTAAGCATTATCACCTTCCTATCTACTCTAAGTCTAGGGCTGGTTTTGCCACAGCTGTTTTGCAAGGCATGTTGTCAGCTCCTGCTTCTTTATGATTTGCCAGCCTCCCTTACCTCTGCTTTGGGATTCTACCCAATAGTAAGGACTGCAGCAATGGAAAACGAAGAACATAGTACAGTTTTGTACCTACCATAAATGTAGATGTTCGAGGATTCCATTGCTGCAGTCCAATTTACCCTCCCTCCTTCCCCTCTGTGTTTAGGGGTGGTTGTGTAGGTGAGTTTACGTGCTTATATTTTTGTATATATTGTTCATGTTTTGGTGCAGGTATTTTGGGCCTTGTCTTTTTAGGGTCTTCTGACATCTGGGGCAAGAAAAGACTGAGGATATGACGCCGGTCATGCGCATTAGTACCCTGACGTACTGACGTCAGTCTAATGCGCCCTGACCGACGTCAGCCTTATACTCTGGTATTCGGGCCGACTGGATGCGGACTATACCCAATAGTAAGGACTGCAGCAATGGAATCCTCGAACATCTACATTTATGGTAGGTACAAAACTGTACTTTTTGTATTACTTGCATTCCCCATCATGCTATTGTAGATTAGACTTTGGTTCTCACTGTAGTAACATAACATCATGGCATGATTGTTAAGGTTTCTGCTACACATCTCCAAGGTCTGTGGTTAGTTTCTGATCTCTTTTCCCTTCTCTGTGCAGATTTCCATGTAGATAGAGAAGAATTTTGGACTGTCTTCAGCTTTATCTAAGGGAGGGTTTTGTGTGTGTGTGTGTGTGTGTGTGTGTGTGTGTGTGTGTGTGTGTGTGTGTGTGTGTGTGTGTGTGTGTGTGTGTGTGTGTGTGTGTAGTAGTAGTAGTAGTATTGGGATATTAATGACAGAAGTTTTGAGTGGCCTTTTATTGTTGACGTTTTTTGAAATGGGTAGTTATTGGTTCATACATTTTGTTTCATTGTTTATTAAACGAATGTTTAAAACTACAAATTTAAACATATTCTAACAAGTGGTGCTGTATTATACAAGGAATATAATTCAATACAATTATGAAAGTGAATCAAAGAATAAATACGTGTATGCATGGCCCTAAAAATGTGTGCAAGGAGTCTGTTTTGAAAATAGCCCAAAGGTAAACTGAATTCTCCACTGGCCAGATGCATTTCTATGAATGTAGGTTTTCATGCCATTTCAATGAATGTGAGTTTTGCCATTTAAATGAATGTGAGTTTCAAGGGCAGAGAAGTTTACTGCTCATGCTAAATCTTTTTTCATTGTGAGACTGTATTGTTTATTTAGCAAATGGCTATCTGTGTTTGTGCTATTTTATTTCAATATCTGTAATCACTGAAGAAGCAGATAAGAGAACAGTATGCCTAATGATATATTTGAATGGTATGCATGGTAACTAGTGATAAGTAACCAAATAATGGAACATTGGAGTGGCTGAAGAGGGGGTTTCTGGAGGGGCTGCTCTGGGGTGGCAAGGTATCGTTTTTTTCCCTTTGAAATATGCACTTTATGCACACCGTGGGTGGGGCATCTCAGGAAAACCTGGATTCAGCAAGGGAGCCGAGAATCGAAAAAAATTTGGGAACCACTGATCTATGTAATAGTTCCCTGAGGCAGTCTGTTTTTCAAAGGACACAATAATGCACTTTTTGGCATTTAGCTTTAGTTCATAACTCTAGCACCATATATTTGTGTGGGACAAACCCTCCTGTAGGATTGCTGAGTCTTTGGGAAATTTAGTGACTGCTTTCCACTTGCAGTCATTCACAGACATGGTCAGCCAAAGACCCATAATGTTGACCTTTACTTCTCTGAAGTCAAAGCAAAGTAGTAGTGGCCCCAGCACAGAGGCCTGTTGGACATGCCTCTCAACCTATGGGCACAAGGAATCTGGACAGCGCCACAAATAATGGGGGAACAAAAGACCAAAAATAGGGACGTATTTTAAATATTGCCCTTATAATCTTAGAAAGTTGCTAGAATAACAGGGTTTCTATTAGCATGTATTTTCTGAAGAATGTAAAGTCTTAAACTCAAATGTCTGTCATTCAATTCAGTCCCCAGTGATGTGCCAAAAAACTACAAATTTTATGAGGAATGGACCAAGCATACGAGCCAAAAATGTGAGCAGTTGAGAAGTATGCTTTTGGATCCCACTAGTGACAGGTCTTTTTGTGGAGATGGCTTCCCCTATCCCAGCTTTGTGTGTCTTATCTGTGCGCCAGTTTGCAATCCAGTGGGTCATGTAAGGGTTTATTCAGAAATGTAACAAGTTTTTCAACAATGCCTGACTGGGTTATTGTGTCATAGGCTTTGGCCAGGTCAGGACTGGCAGTGTGTACTCTCTTCCCTTCATTCATAGCTTTTGCGACTTTTTCAAAAAAGGCCACTAAGCTGGGCAGGCATGACCTTTGATGATGGGATGAGTCCAGTGTTTGGATATTTCCTATGTTTTTATTGATTTGCAGTTCCATGGCAAGTCTTTCCATGGCTTTATATATGAGGCTGGTCACACTTATGGGTCAGTAATTGCCTGGCTCTGTGGATGGTTGCCCTTCTGCAGGGGTATGACTGCTACTGTCCTTCATTCATTTGGTACAAAGCCAGTTTGGAGGCTGAGGCTGAACTGACATTTAGTAAGTCATAAAGTATGGATTTATGAAAATGTATGAATCTTTGCACAAATAGTTAAAATGTGATGTACATATATGTTGTCTCTAAGCAGTGAAGTCCCTGTATTTAAGGATAATCTAAGAATGCCTGCAGAAAGTTCAACTAATTTCATATTCGTCAAAGAGTTAAGGAATGCCTTTAGGCAAGGATGGTGTGTATCTATTGTACATTAGTGAAGGTAAAGAAGCATAAGTAGAATAGAGTAGTGTACTTTGTTCTCATTTTGGAAACATTGACAGTCATAAGTTTTTACTTTTTTTCCAATATCTTTATTAAGCTTTCATATTTTTTATTAAACTTGTGACAACACAAAGACTTTGTCAACATGTGATAAGTATTTATACATACAGATTACTTCTCTAACACATTAAAAATAATACCCTAGGAACTATGTGCACAAAATGCTAAATGTCTTTTTATGGTTTTAATTAATATGTTAGGAATACTAAACGCCGTTATGAATCATAACGTATAACTGTGATCATTTCTTTTTTCTTTAACTTGTATTTGTTTGTGAATATTTGAGTATATGATTGTGTACTCCAAAACTGTGCATAGTAGGAACATTTGCTTTGGTTATTGATTATTAACTTATGAGTTGTTATATACTTAATTGCCACTTTTTGAAAACCATGACATGACATCTTTGATCTGTTAAGACAGTTCTGTGAGATGTATAAATTCATCAGTGAGAAAAGGGTAATAAGAGGAGGGATGTGTAAAACTGCAAATTCCCAGGACACAGTGGTCTTCCCATTTTTTTTCTAGCCTGGCTTTTAAAGAACACAGCAATTTATATGAACATTTACAGCTCCAGAAGATATGAAGAATATCACCTCTTTGGACTTCACAGTAAACAGTTTGGTGAAGATGTGGAATAATATGTGTTAAGTTTATCAGGAGTTAGATATGCATTATTTATTGTCATTAACTGGGTATGTATAATTTTTTTAAAGGGAGTCATTTTAAGGATAATTGAATTGACTGAATTTTCTGTTTATTTTGAATTGCTGGCTTTACTTTGCTTTAGTAGTTTCAATATGAACTATTATCTTGATATTTTATATCTACAATTAATTTATACATATTTATTAGCATTTTTTAGTATAAACATATTTCACAACACCCTGCAGATATTTATGTTGTCATTAACTCTTGGAATCCCCTAAGAAGGTTAAGGTAATTTCTTATATCTGTATCAGTATAACTGAATAGCTTTTGGGAAGGTTCAGGGCATTTCTGAAATCATTTATTGAATGTTTTTTATAGTTATAAATGTATAATATTGTAATTTCTTTAAGGGATAATTGTTTGTTTAACATTGAAATATTCAGTTTAAAATTTGGATTAAGGTGAAATGGTTGCAAGATTTTAAATGGATTTGTTAGATTTAGTGATTTGATTATCTTTCACAACATAATTATCATATTTTTAAACAATTATTTATTTTGATGCTTCCATTATTTTCTTTATTGAGAAAGGGTAGAGATTTAGGATTATATTTGGAATTAAGTCATAAGATTTTATGGGGTGCTAATATAGTTTAGTTGTAAAAATTGTATAGTTGATATTATTACATATGTCTGCAATAGTCAAGTTCCAGTTGGCTGCAGACAGTGTGCTAAAACGTTTTTCACCCAGGGCCAAGGGTGTAGCTAGCCATATTCAGTGTACTCAAGCGAGTACTTTTTTGTCTGAGCATCTCTTGGATGTTACTCAAATAGCAGAGAAAGTTCACTTCAGTCTAAACTCAGTTTAGTTTGCAGCACAGATGTTTGCAAAATGTGTTTATGTGAGACGGCTGTACCTCTGAAAGTAGCTGTTTTATGGTTTTAAGTGGCAAGAAGTGAAAACAATGCATCCCTTTCCTGTGTGTAAAAGGACATTTTGAAGGTTGAGTACATTTGTTAAATGATAGATGGGTGCTAGAGGTAACTTCTTTAGGACCGAGTACAAAATATAAAATTCTGGCTACAACCCTGCCCAGGGCTGCATCAGAGGTAGAACTTGCTAAAATGGGGGCTGTTTGACTGTGTGAGATGTCAGGGAGTGGCTTAAAGCAGACATAGGTGCAATAGCTTAAATTGTAGTGAATAGAGTAGCATGATAGCATGTGTTGTACATTATGGTCACCTTTTTTTTTTTTTTTAAAGGCAGTGACATTCTAATTTGATGCAGTGAGTTGGAGTGTCTTTTTACTTGGCTTAGATTTATAAGGAGTATGACATTTTTTCTTCCTCTTTGGTGTCAGGATTGTTTTTTCAAGCAGATAAAGTATTTTACCCCCTGTGATTATATGATTACAGTTGTATGCAGCTGATCTCTACAAATGTGGCTTAAGATTTTATTTTCATTAAAATATATGCTGTCATTTTTCTGTCAGTCATAGATCACATTTAACCAAATCCTTGCCAGATACAGGCATTATAGTATGTTTTTCTTTTGCCTGTAATGCAGTTCTAAAGCTAGCAAATAGTATGCAAGTAGCTAGTATGAAAATGTGTTGCTATTTTTAGTATAAGGTCCATATCCTTGGATGACATAACTGAAACTGCTGTACATAACACATGCATGAATTTAGGCATACATTCTTGGGTAATCTAAGAAAATGTCAGTGAATAGATGCTAGATTATGGTGTTTGAATTTAAGGTCTGTGGTATAGACTGATTGTGCTTCATTTCATATTTCTTTTGTAATAGATGATTAAACTGTTTTCTATTTTCAGCCATTTACTAGTGACTGCAACTCATATGTATTGCTTAAGAGAAATTCCATCTCGAAATGGACTAGCCTATATCCAGTCACGTCAGGCCCTAAATTCAGTAGTAAAAATCACCTCCAAAAAGAAACATCCAGAACTTATTACCTTCAAATTTGGGAGCTCCGGTTCTTCAGGTGTAGAGATTTCAGCAGTAGAAAGGTAAGAGTTTTATCTTAATTTAGTTCCTAACTATAATAGTTAATTATATATTTGTCTCCATATTTCTTCACAGTTCTTGAGTCCGTAGTTTATTTTTAAGTTCACCCTTTGTGTCACATTTATCTGGATATGTTTGTCCCCCCAACACACACACACACACACGCACACATGTATATGCTGCATTTACGCTAGATGTTGTGTTCCAGATTCTGGCTGAAAATAAAGAGAGTCTGAGAAGGACTCTTAAAATAAATAATATTTATAATAATAAAAATAAAGTGAGCTTGTTTATTAATTAAAACATTGGGATCCTTATCGTTTGCTGTCTCTCACATGGCTCTTAAAAGTCTTAAGATGTTCATCTTTAGATTACTGTTGCAGTAGCCTAAGCTGTGTGGGTATATCCCGCAAAATAATATGACAACTCGACAGCTTCCAAAGCTTAAGAGCACATTTCATGCACCCTAACCACTAAACAGCTCAAGGAGAGTGATATAAACTCAGTGGTTAGGGTGTGAAATCTTCAGAACTTAATTGCCTTCAAAGTGGTCTCTTCCTTGTGTATTTCTAGTGATTGACTGTCTGTTTGTGATTTTCCATGGCTAGAAGATTATACCATTTGGTAATACCTTGAAGAAAATGTTTATTTTTTTTGTCTGGAATTATTGCCATGTAATTGGACTGGTGTTTTTACTGGTTGTCACTAAATGTTTCTACCTTAAAACTTGTATTTTTAGTCTGGCTACCCTGTGGGAGAATGCTTTTTAAATTACTATTTTTTGTCAGAAAAAAAATATTTTTTTTGTCAAAATTTATAGCTAGGGACTAGGACTAGTGATTTTGGGGGTTGTTACTAAACAGTTCAGAATGTAATGTTTGTAGTCAGGTTGCACTACTGACTGTCCAAGGCATCACTGCACACTTTTCAGACACTGTTTTCAGTACAGACATGGACCAAGCTATGAGCTCTTTTGTCCTTCACTCCCCATCTGCAAAAAGAGCATTGGGCAGGAGTCTTCTGTCTTGAAGATGGGTTCCTTTTCTCCCCAGCTGCCTATGAGTGACACTGCTGTGGTCATTTCAGTTTCTCTGTCCCTCAGGTGTTGCTCCTTGAGAAGTCAGTAAGTATCATGAGATACCTATGTCCTCTGCTGCTGTTCTTTTCTCCTCTTTAGGCAAGGGACAACCACACTTGTCAGTATGGAAGGAGTGAGTGGATAATGCTCTATCTCAAAGTGAGATTTAAGAGAAGCCAAGAGTTGAACAATTTATGTAATGTTGGACTGATGATAGTTATAAAAAAGAACATATTTAAAGTGTACTGTATGTAATTGGGAACATGTTCATTTTTAATGTTAATGTTTGCTTATGAATGAAGTGAAAATTTAATAAAGGTGTTAAAAATGTACCTTGAAGCCAGTCTGAGGAACTTGATTTTTGGGGAAAGGGACTAGTTTTTGGATCGTTTTTTTTTTCTTGGTTGTGGGGGGGGTCTCCGAGGGTCTTCTATGTCACATAGAATAGACAGGGATGATTAGCTGGGTTTCGCTAAAGTTTTTTTTTTTCAAGTCTTTCAATCTTTATATTCTGAATATTCTCTAAATTAAAAAAAAAAAAGTTTTTCTCTCATAGTTCTCGATTCTTAGTTTGAGGGACAGGAATAATTTAGATTGTTTCTCAAGTTCTTACTCCACAGGAGGCGGTCTCTGAAGAAAGCTTTTCTTCGAATTCTCCTCCTAAAGAGTTATCCTTTACTGATGTTATTGCTAGAATGAAGGAGTTATTTCAGTGGGAATAAAAAAAAAATAATCCAGAATCCCAGCAGATATTATAACTTATTACAAGTGTATTTTCCTCAAGCTGCAGCTATTCCTCTTGTTTTGCCAACATTAGAAGATGCTTTCTTTGTATTCAGTAGTTTGCCTGTCAGTCACCTGTCACCAAGAAGTCTGATAACCTATATAAGGTTGATGAGACCCGCACTTTTTTCAAACCCTAGATCGGACCCTGCAGTAATTTGTCTGTCAAAAGCCCCTTCTTCCAACCTTCTTTTGGCAGCTCACCCTATTCCGTTTGACAAAGATGGGAAAGCTTTTGGTATGTTTAGGAAAAAGGTTTATACTTCTACCAGCTTATCTTTCAGAATGGTGAATTGTCAGGCTTACGTTTTTAATTTTCTGCTGCTTCTTTTGACAACACAAGGAAATTAATTGCTGAGCTATCTTCACAGACTAAAGCATCCCTAATTTTTTTAGTATTTTCTGTTATCATGGGTGACCAAACACTCTGTAAAATGTTCTTAAGACACTGCCGATGCTGTTTCTAGAGCAGCTGCCACTGGATCAATGATGAGAAAAGTTGCCTAGTTTGTAGTTCATATGGCTATTTTCCCAGAGATTACTAGAGGATGTCAGGGCTGAGCTCCTGAATGTCCCCTGGATAAAAAGGTATTGTTTGGCCCTTCCTCTGCTAAGGTCCTTAGATTTTATGAAAGGGAAAAGTTAATTCAAGTGGTTACCTGGATTTTTCAACCCTCCAAGCCAAAATGAAATAGAAACATTTCTTCCAGCTCAGGTTCCTTTTACAGGAAACAAAATCAACAATCTCAGCAAGGCACAGGTAAACAAAATTTCAGAATATAATGGCATGGAGGTTTAAAAAGAAGGGCGGCTCCTCTCAATACCAATGACGGTCTAAAACAGGAGATTGACTAAATGCCTCTCCTTGTTTTCCCCTCCCCATCTTAGCATTCCACAGTCTGTCTTTATTTCCTTTTTTGACAACATATAACCTCAGCACTAGGGTTCTGAGAATCATTCAAAAAGGCTATACCTGGCAGTAAGAATCCCATCTTCTTTTTTAAGGGATTCATGTGCATCTTTTCAATCAAACTTCCCCTTTTTCTCCTATCCTAGATCAAATGTTATCTGAGGGAGTTATAAGCTTGCTCCCACACAACAAATAACCAATGTAGAAGATTATATAGGAATGAGAGGTATGCTAATTGCTTTTTTGGAGAGAGTAGCTGATGCTTGAAATAGACTACCAAATTACATTATGGAAAGTACTAATTTAGATATTTTTAAGAACAACCTGGATACTTACATTGAAAGGCTAGAAGAGCATTGTTGCCTTTTCCTGAAATCTGCATATGTATTTATGTATGTATGTACATTTCTTGTTACTTCTCATTCAACCTCTCAGTTCTTTAGCAACTCTGGATTTAAAAGATGCTTATCGTCACATTCCAATACTCAAAAGATTTTAAACGCTTTGTACATTGTTCTGTGTTTGGCTTACATTTTCATTTTTTTGCTTCACCCTTTTGCTGTGTGTTTACAAAATACCTGGACCTTGTAATACCTGACTGGTTGCTGCAGAGCATTCACATTTTTTTCATATTTAGACAATTGCCTTATTTTTGCAGATTCCTTTACAAGTTGTCAAGAATGTCTGGCTTGGATAAAGACCACATTTTCTCAAGTCTGGTATCTCAGGTAAATAGAGAGAAACCTGTCATTCCTTCTCACAGGCTAGTGTCACAGGGATGTTTCCTGGATACATCCTTCACTATGTCTTTTCTTCCTCATGATAAACTGGAATTTTACAAGGAACAATTTCTGATGCTCTCCAGCCAATATTTGACATCTGCTGGGGAATGTCTCGGGATTCCTGGTTTCATGGCCTCTACAGTTGTTATGATTCCTTTGGCCAGATTTCAACATGAAGAAAATTCAGTAGTTCTTCAAATCAGTTTGGACCCAACACTAGTACTTCTGTGATTTCATATTCCAGCACTGGGATTTGTAAAAAGGGAGTTAATGTGGTGGTTGGATTAGCTATCTCTCAACCCAAGTCTTCCTTTTTTCCTTCCATCCGCTACTTAGTCTGTAACCATAGATGCCCCAGACTTTGCTTGGGGAGTTGTATATAAGGGTGTGAAAATTCAGGGTCTGTGGAACAAGCAGGACAGACTGAAACACTTAAATGTCAAAGAAATTATGGGGGTTGGGGTTGGTATAATGGTTAAGGTGTTTACTTCACAGACAAAGACACAGGGTTTGATTCTCATATTTGGAAGGGAAATTGGCTAGAGTTAAAATGTCCCACAAGGGCAGCAACCTAGTACTTACCTATGAGTCTGTAAAATCTTCACACATCTCTTAATCATCTTTGGGTCCTAGGCCCTTTACTAGTAATTACAGACAACACCACAGTGATGTGGGACATAAACAGAAGGGTACCAGATCTCACCTTCTTTACAGACTAGCTGTGGTAGCCAAGGAACTAGTAACTCAGCAAAATCTATCCATACAAGCTATTTATATTCTGACAGAGCACAATATTGTTGCAGACAAGCTGAACAGGACCAAGCCAGACCCCCCATAAATAGAAGTTGATACCTGGAGGTTGTCCTGGAATTGGTCCAACTTTGAGGAACTCCAGAAATAGATGCGTCTTCCTCCATTTACAACAGATGGTGAAATTCTGCACCAGGAGTCTTTGCACAAAGGCCTGGAAGACAGATGCCTTTTTCATTCCCATGGATGGGAATGTTTTTCTTTGTCTTTCTACCCTTTTCTCTAATAAGCAAGGTTGTTCAAAAGATTCAAAGGACTATAGTAGAATAATTGTGGTGGCCCAGGCAGCAGTAATTTTTCCCTTCTTCTGAAAATGGCCAAGGGCAATTACCACAAGATTCCTCACAACATGAACTTGCTCACTCAGGACAGGGATTGTTTGATGCACCCCAACCTCCAATTTCTTCAACTCACTGCCTGGGTGATAGAATTTTAATACCTTTAAGGCACCTGTGTGAGTATGTGCAGCAAGTATTAAAAGAAACTAAGAAACCTTCTACAAAATTAGATTTGGCTAAGTGGAAAACATTTTCTAGTTTGTGCCAAAGTAAGAACCCTGATCATTTTCAGGTCCAGATGCCTCTGGTTTCCATGTTATCTGTGTGCGTTATCTTCTGGCCTTTCTTACTCTTCTATTAAGATGCACCTCTTGACCATCTCTGCTGTGCTGCTCATAAATGCCCCTCTTTCTGCCGTGCCTCAAGTGAAAAAGTTCTTGAAAGGGGTTTTACATATCTGCCCATCTAGAAGATAGGTGTCTTCTTCTTGAGATATTAATTCTGTGCTACAGATGCACTTTTTCCTTTTGAAACCCACTCGCAAGGCTGATTTGAAGTCCTTGTCTTGGAAAACAGTGTTACTCATTGCTGTGGCTTCTGCAAGAAGCATATTTGTGTTATTAACTGTTATAATGACTCAACCTTATCTAATCATTCAGAAGGGGATAGAGTAACCTTGAAACCAAGTCATTCTTTTATGATTGCAGTGGTCTCAGAGTTTACTTTGTGCCAAGCTATACATCTTCCTGTTTTTTATCCAGAACCAGAGGTTAGGGGAGAAAGATTTTTGCACACTGGATGTCAGCAGGCAACTCAAGTACTGCATTGACAGGACAAAAACCTTCAGGAATTTTGATCAGTTGCTTATTTCCTATGAAGGTAAGAAAAAAAGACAGTTTCAAAATAGACAGTTTCTAAATGGTTTCTGCAGGCTGTTGCCTTTTGTTATCCTTCCAGGCAGGGTCAATGCCAACTCTGCCAGAGCTTTGGCTACTTCTGTGGCTTTGTGGAAGAGAGTGGACTCTAGAAATATACTGTAGCAACAACTTTATCATCTGTGCATACATTCACCAAGCACTACAAATTAGACTCTTTCCCCAGAACTAGAGCAAGGGTTTTCCAGGGTTGTTCTTTGAGCTCCTGGACTTCTGATCCCCCCTCCCCTTTTTCTTTCTAAGCTTTGGTATTTTACCAGTATAGCTTAGGTTATTGTGCAGTGATTTAATGATGGATATAGTACAGTTGTGTAAGTAAGCTTTTCATAACTGTAGATATTCAAATATATCACTTGTTGTAGGAGTAGCTCCCTCCTTCCGCCTTCTTTTAATATATTTTATACCAGGGAGTGGATATTTTTCTCCTCATCCTTGCTTCCAGTGCATACATAACACACATTTAATTGTCAGAGCTCTGCTTCCCTTACTTTGAGTAAAGAAAACTCTGAAGGTTTGGTACCCCAGCCACTGTCTTTATAATGTTCCCTCGAGTTGTTCAATGATTAGGGTACCTGTAAGAAGGTACTCTTAAGCTTTGGAAGCTGGTCGGTTGTCCTATCTTTGGTAAAATGTAACCTATATATTTTAGGGCACTGTAATGATCTTGTCAGACATCTGCTGTTAAAACAAGGTTACTAGCACAACTGTACTTTCCTTTATTTGGAGCACACAAGCTTCCTTTAGTCACACAGTTTGCCTTCTAAATTTGCCTTCATTTATCATAACATAAGTCAAGACCATCACATTGACTCTATTTGACTAGGATCACATCACAGTGTCAGTAATTGGTGCTGCTACCACCATTTCATTTCCATTAGTTTCTAGTGTTGATGAGGGAAACATGAAGCCTTCATCAGCACCAAATGCTTAGCTGCAGCAGATGTGGCCTAGTACAAAACCCAGCTTGAATACTTGTCCAGAGATCATAAAATGAAGCAATAAAAGGAGACTTTTTTGACAAGGAGCTAACATGTTAGCCAGGTTCTGTATCTAGGTCTGCTGCATTTGTAGTCACTTCCAGTTTTTCACCACTGAAGTTTGTGGCCATCTTCCTACTTCTTCATCCTTAGATGGCTGTGATGTACAATTGGGATTTCGTTCTCTTATTAACTACTCTTGAAAATGAGTGCTTGTACTTGGCCATCATGTCCCTCTTATTACGCTTGCCAGGGCAACCAGATATAACTAATCTCACAAGGAGAGCAGACCGTCAAGTCCTTGGGACATACTTCATTGTATGAACTCTGTCATGAAATATCAGACCTTTTTGTCTCCTCACTCACCTAAGACATATTCTTCTCATAGGCAAAAACTGAAAGCATGTCCTCAAGTTCTTCTGATCCTGTCTCTGCGTCCCCAACTTTTTCTGATTTTGTGCTGCCTTGACGGCCTGTACTGCACATTGTGGAAAATAGCTGATCAAGAGTCAGGGGAGAGTATGTTTCATTAGGTTTTATGCTGTTACTTAGCCCTGCATTAGCCTCCACTCTTTCACCAGTATGTCTTATCCATGTAGTAGTTCACATTGTGTCTGTTCTCCCCCATCCCCCTACCCCATGGGATGAGTTAGTTTGAGAGAGAGAGAGAGAGAGAGACAGAAAAATGGCCAGCACCTCTTTCACATTTTTCAGCTGTAGCAGAGTTGAAGAGGGTGTTGATTCCTCTTCTAGAGAGCAGTAAGAATCATGAATTTTCTTTCTTCACTGTTGGTGCTTCTGCAGAGGAGTGCTTGATTGGAGATGTGCTAAGGATTCTTGAAATCTGCATAATGTAGCTATTTAGTCATTCTTCGTGCCCCCAAAAGCATCTCAAAATTTATCTTGAGCAGAATGTGAGTTAGTCTTAGATCATTACTTCTGTGAATCCTGTCATTTTTAATGATTTATTTGCTACTTTGGAAGTACTTGGATTTAGATTATTCCACAGTTAGGAGGACCCTGTCATTTTGAATTATTTATTTACTACTTTGGAAGCACTTAGATTCAGATCCTTCCACAGTTCGGAGGGCAGACATCAACACTAGCCACCCTGTCAGAGGTCTTACCTTCTGTCCAGGTATCCTAAAGCAGATTCTTATTTCCTCTGCTAAGCTGTATTTTTTCTTTGGACAAGTTTGGCAGATGATGGAGACTTTGGGTTTAGGAGCTTTTAACTACTTTACTCATATAACCAATTAGTAGACTTGTTGAGGTGATAATGGGAAAATACATAACTGGAAATTTAAACTAATTTGAATGTTATTTTCTTTTGAAAGCAACGTGCATGTCATTTGCTGGTGGTTTGTAAGGGTCTTTATTAATATGTTACAAAAACCAAGTAAAAAGAGAGATGAAGAGGTGAACTGCCGTTACAAAAACCAAAGTGTTCACCCTGCAGACCAAATAAGGGTATGAGACCCAAACAGCACAATTCCAAATACAATGTTGAAATAGTTGAATAAATCCAAAATGAATGTAAAATAGATAAGGCTGGTTTATTTAACGCTTGTACACAACAAAACTGCGTTTTCGAACTTCTTCCTCAGAAAAAACACAAATTCTGATACAAAACACAGAAAAAACACACACCTTTTATGCATCAATCAATTAAAGAATTTAAATAATTGATTTAAGTTAATTAAGGTAGATAAAATCAATTTTATTCAAAAATAGTTATAAAAATCAAAAATATATTAAAAAGTTGTATTGTATGGAGGTTCAATAAATTCATATTTTCAAGAAATAAATGAATTAAAAATGATTAAAAGGTTTATAAGGCATAGTACTGTTGAAAAGGGTATTTAATTAAATTCAATACTAAGAGACTGTTTATATCTGCTGGGATTTTGTGTGCTTCTGTTAGGATTTTATGTGCTTCTACTACCATCTAGTGGACATAGGGAAAATTACAATTTGGCAGCCCTCAATTTTAATACTGGTTTTATTGAAAGCATTTCATAAACATAAAATTTTATTTTATAAACATAAAATCCTAACAGAAGCACACAAAATCCCAGCAGATATAAACAGTCTCTTAGTATTGAATTTAATTAAATACCCTTTTCAACAGTACTATGCCTTATAAACCTTTTAATCATTTTTAATTCATTTATTTCTTGAAAATATGAATTTATTGAACCTCCATACAATACAACTTTTTAATATATTTTTGATTTTTATAACTATTTTTGAATAAAATTGATTTTATCTACCTTAATTAACTTAAATCAATTATTTAAATTCTTTAATTGATTGATGCATAAAAGGTGTGTGTTTTTTCTGTGTTTTGTATCAGAATTTGTGTTTTTTCTGAGGAAGAAGTTCGAAAACGCAGTTTTGTTGTGTACAAGCGTTAAATAAACCAGCCTTATCTATTTTACATTCATTTTGGATTTATTCAACTATTTCAACATTGTATTTGGAATTGTGCTGTTTGGGTCTCATACCCTTATTTGGTCTGCAGGGTGAACACTTTGTATGGCTTTATTAATATGTTGAAAGATATTTCCGTCAAACACCTCTCCATCGACACCAAACCGTTGAAATTCACTTCTGCAAATCGCAGAATTTTTCCCAGGGTAAGGAAGTAGTTATAACTCGGCAACATTGCCCTTTTCTCACTGCAGTACGATCTCAGAATGGGTACATATATTTGGGGGGGTGGGGGCGAAGCCCCTCACTTGGGTGGGTTTGATTTAGTGCGGTGTGTTCCTTTGTGCTATGAGTCGATTGTTTCATTGCCCTGGGAAAAAATTCCGCAATTCGCTGAGGTGAATTTAGACATTTTCATGATAATGGAGAGGTGTTTGATGGAAATGTCTTTCAACTGTATTTGCTGATGTGCTGGCATACAAGTAAATGAATTACACTGCACTTTCTGACAGGAGAACCTTTTCTTTTAATCATTTCTTGTAGTACTTGGAGCTAGACACAGATCTGATGATAAAGCCATTTGCATTTATGTTTTATCGGTTGTAGAATGCACTCCGATTGCTGTACAAAGTAGTAAGCAGAGATTTTATGAGTAGGGCAATGGAAGCATTTGCATTTCCTGATACAATAACAAGGTTAATTAGGGGAATATATAAGGTAGCGGACAAAAATTAAAGTGGGAGTGTTCCTCTCTGAAAAGTTGTGTCTGAACAGGGGAACCAGGTAGGGTGTGTCCTCTTTCCCCTATTGTTATATGTGTTATATTTAGAACCATTGGTAAAGAAAATAATGGACTCGGGAATCCAAGGATATTGTTGATATGGTGATCAAGAAAAGTTGGCTTTGTGTAGACTTCCAAGATGGCTGCATACTGAGTAACAGCTTAATTTCAGCTCTCCCAGTGTGAAAACAGAAGCTCATAAAAGACAGCCTGTAAATTTCCATTTTTGGATAAATTTCAATTACTGGCTAGTAAGTACATTGCCTGGTTGTCAGCAAAAAAAGAAATTTAGAGAACCTGAAAGAAACTCAACTGTAATAGGTGAGGAAAAAACACTTGCTGGGAAGAATTCCACAGCTGTTCAGCAAAAAGCAGTTCAATCTCCAGCTTTGGTGCAAGACATGACTAATCTAGAGGAGAAATAATTCAAATGTGCTCAGAGTTGATTAAAATAAATGAAACACTGAAGGAGTATATAAACCCAACTGACAAAAGACTGGAAAAATTTAAAAGCACTAAACAGTTATTCAGATGAGCTGATAAAACTGCAAAAATCAGAGGTCGAAATGAAGAAAAGACTGGTTGAGTACAAGACTGCTCAAGAAGTGATGTTTCAAAAATGATAGCATTAGAGGACAAATCACATAAGGGAAACCTGAGAATCTGATGATGTCCTTTTCATTCTTCCTCACGAATGGTTCTAGGATCAGACCATCGGATCTGACTCGTCCGCATCTACCAGACTTGGATCCAAAACTCGAGCTCCTCCCTCTACCCATAATGCCCCATTCCATCCCCAACTCCTCAGCTCTTGTATGCCACCTTCAAGATAGCACTACTGATCTGAACTCGAGCAATAAGCCAGTCTTATTGGGTATTATTTAGACTCTTGTCTTGTTAATAGCTATTCGTTGTTTGTTTCCTTTAACTTCTGTCTACTTTCCTTCCTCCCTCCAGTTGTTTTGCTAGTGCTAGGGAACTTTTACCTTTTCCCATTGTTCCCCTGCTTTTCTGGTACCACTTTTGGTACTTGGGTCTGTGCAGTCCTTTCAGTTCTGTACCTTTTCTACTACATATGAGTCCATGTCTGCTGAAGATCTCAAGAAAGTTTCTCCTCAACTGGCTACTGTTTCATCCATTGCCAATTCATCAATAAGGCTGATTTCCCATACAGTGGACAGCGTCTCATGAGCAGTGGGGTTCAGGCATAGCCATTAGGAGGCATGCCTGGATGAGACTATGTGACTTTGTGGATCCCTTTAAGGTGCCTTTTGTTAATGCCTCCTTTGATGGCTCCTCCTTGTTTGGGCCCATCAGTGAAGTAACCCACAGTAAGCAGGAAGGAAAACCCTGTCTGCAGTGGGAGTCAAGTTTTCTGCCCCTCAATGTACCTTTTCCAGAAATCAGTGAAGTGGTAAGAAAATGTGGTTCCGGAAATCTCTGGGACCTTTCCAGGGCTTGCACAGGGATACTTCCTCCAGAGGCAGAGGAGGAGGTTTCAATGGCAGATATTGCCCCAGAGGCAGAGGGGGATCTGTAAAATCAGGGGTTCAGAGACTCTTTCTGTGTTTGGGCCGTATCAGTGCTCCTGAAACGCTGGCCAAATGTCCACCTCTGGAAGCAGTAAGGGTTGTGTTTCCCTGCACCTGCATGCCTGGACAAATATCACAAACAATGCACGGGTTCCAAGTATAATATCCAGAGGTTACTACATTCCCTTTTCCCTTCCACCTCTTGTCACAAGGAAGAAACTTCCTGACATTTCATCCAGTCAGTGGTAGTACGCAGCTCAAGGGATTGAAAAGCTGCTTCAAAAAAGAGTCATCCAGGAGGTCCCACCCAAACAAATAGTGCCAAAGAAAACAGGGGACCTGAGACCAATTGTAGATGTAAGCAGTCTGAATTGGTACGTAAAGAAGTCAAAGTTCTGAATGGGTACGGTTCAGTCCATCCTGGCTTTTTTGCGGAAGGATAATTGAATGTGCTCTATAGATCTTTAGGATCTGTACTATCATATCAAAATAGACAGGCACTCCATGAAAGTGCTTTCAACTGGAAGAAAATCACTACCAGATGTTCATCATGCATACAGCTGCAGTAATCACTGATGGGTTCTCTGCCGTCAGGCGGGTCCTCGGTCGGCCGAATTCCAAAGTCTAGGTCCGGCGTCGGTTGTTGTCGCTTTCTCTCCTGACATCAGTGAGGCCGGAGTATACAAGACACAGCCGACGCCATGTTCTTCAGTCTTTTTTGCCGCGCGGTGCCCGAAGCAGAAGCAGTTCGCAAGTGCCAGTCGGCCAGCTCCTGAATTACGAAAAAATTGGAAACCGAAGTCTTCATTAAAGCTAAGTACCCCGTTGGGGAAACTTTTCTTGCCTCAGACCGATGTCAGAAAAAGTTAATAATTGTATTTCTTGTGGGAAGCAAATACCGCATAAGGATTTCCATTCCCTCTGCATACCTTGTTTAGGCCCAGACCACGACGTCTCGGGCTGTCGCTTTTGCGCTACTTTCAATAAACGCACTATTAAGCGTCGGGCGGAGTTCGCCCAACACTTTTTTGGTAAAGCCTTTGATTATAAAATGTCGTCGGAGACTCCGACTACCGTTTTGTCCAAAAAACGCAAGGACAAGGACTGACACGCAAGGTCCGCGGTCCCCACCGACACCACGCCAAAACCGGCTACACATGGTCCGGTTCTCAGCGAGACGCCTTTGCAGTCCCTGACTACCGACGACACTCATTTGGCGGTGTCCTCTGTACCCGAGACCGCAGGTACCTCGGCCCTCTCCCAGACTACAACCACCGAAGCCATTGCTAATGTTGAGCCTCCTAATGTGGACAGGTCCCCTTCCACCCATGGTGTCTTTAGACCCTCATCTTCTTTTTCTATTAAGGCCTTTACTAAATCCAAAGCAGCCAGGCATCCCAAGAGGCCTGTTGCACAGGGCCCTTCTCCAGGCCCCATGCCTAAAAAACAGATGCTTAAAATGGCTGAGGATTTAATTACTCTTATCAGGGGTTCTCAACCCCCTCCAGACAAGAGACCCAGAGTGGAGGAAGATTCTCCCTCTTCTGATCAGGGCTCCATTTTATCAGAACATTCTGATGTAGAGGAACACTCTTACTCCCCTTTTGAAGATTCGGATGCAGAGCAGTCCATTCCTTCTGTATCTCCTCCTGAGGATTTTTCCTTTGGGGAAACCTTGCACACTTTAAGGGAACACTTCCATTGGGAAGGCCAAGACTTTTCCGATTCCAAGAAAAGACTTAGGAAATTTCTTTTGTTACATCAACACAGGCCTCTGGCGATACCTCCTGTTTTGGACATACTTGATGATGTTTATTCGGAGGCTTGCCTTAACCCGGATTCCCTGCTTCCTGCACCAGTCAAACCTGATAGGTACTACAGAGTTCCTAACTCTCACCAATTTCTCTACTAAAGCCATAATGCTGACCCTGAAACCATTTCTCAAGGCCCCAAGGGATTGAAGGCCTCTACTGCCAAGAATCCACTTCCTGCCGAAAGAGTCAAGATCCTTAGAAAGGTGGGGAAAAAAGGTATATACCTCGGCCACCCTAGCCATGAGGGCCTTAAATTGTCAGTTTCATATGCTTAAATATCAACAGTTCCTGTTATCACAATTAAGGAATAAAATGTCTCAACCTGAACAACCAGATTTGAAGGAGTTGCAGGATATGATGCATAGTGCAGAGCAAGTGGGTAAACACACCTTACAATGTGGCTATGATGCCCTAGAGGCCTCAAGTAGAGCGGCTGCTACAGGATCAGTCATTCGTAGACATGCCTGGCTTAGGGAACAAAGCCTGCCTGATCATGTGAAAGCTAAACTTCTAGATGCTCCTTTACAAAAGGATGTGCTGTTTGGTACTAATGCTGAGGAGATATTACGGAAAATGGAAGAAAAAGCCAAATCTATGCAAACTGTCAAAGCTTTTTTACAGGTCCAACCACCACGTTTTAGCAGAAATTGGCCTTCAAAAAACTGGCCCTTTCCAGCCACTGACAAGCCCCAAAGAGGTAGATACAGACGCACAAGGGGCAGAGGGCAATCACAAGGATCATATAGAGGCCGACAATGGCAAACTCCAGCACCAAGAGGTGGCGAAGACAGTGCACAACAATACAGGAAACAAACCCAATGACTCCCTCATTTCCATGCCAAGCAGGTCTCAGCTGGCAGCACCCTTGGGAGGAAAGCTGGCATTATTTGCAAGAAATTGGCATATTGTCACAACAGACAAATGGATCCTGGACGTTATAAACAGAGGCTACACATTTCAATTCCACACACTTCCAAAAATGAGAGGCATGCCAAACCTGCCACACAATCAAAGGGCAGAGGCACAACTACAAATTTCAAAGCTCATAGGCATGAGAGCTATACAAGAGGTACCTACTCACAAACGACGTCAAGGTTTTTATTCAAGACTTTTTCTGGTACCAAGGAAAGGAACCGACTGGAGACCCATTTTGGACATATCCATCCTAAACACATTTTTACTCGTACCAAAATTCAAGATGCTCACATTACAGCAGCTTCTTCCCATGCTGGGCAAGGAGTTTTGGCTGGTAACATTGGACCTCAAGGAGGCATACCTGCATGTCCCAATCAGACAAAGCTGCAGAAGATACCTCAGATTTCTTGCAGGTTCAATCCACTATCAATTCTCTGCATTGCCCTTTGGCTTATCTACTGCACCCAGAGTATTCACAAAGTGCCTGGCATCAGTGATTGCCTACTGCAGACTTAAAGGGATACAAATTTACCCTTATTTGGACGACTGCCTGATCCAAGCGGACAGCAAGCACATACTTCTGGAACATCTGGCTTATGTAACACGGTTACTGCATTCTCTGGGATACACAATCAACAAAGAGAAATCCAAGCTAACACCATCTCAGAAAATAACTTTCCTGGGTGCCAACTTGGACACAAACACCCAGATGGCCTATCTTACGCCAGAAAAACAGGGGCAACTAACTCAGTACTTCAAAATACTAGCGAAATTTACCAGGCTTACTGCAAGGAAAATCCTGCAGGCTCTGGGCTTCATGGCATCTTGCATTCTTTTAATCCCATGTGCAAAGCTGCATATGAGGAAACTTCAATGGTACTTAAAAATCCTATGGTCTCAACACAGTCACAGTTTGGAAACAATAATACCAATAATTCCATGTTTGCAAAAGGAATTTCTATGGTGGGCCCAAGCATGTCAAGCAAATACAGGCCTCCCATTCTGCAAGCCTCAAGCAAATCAAGTCATCACAACAGATGCCTCAGATTATGCCTGGGGGGCGCACATGACGGACAGGTGCATTCAGGGCAAATGGTCCCAAAAGGAAAAGCACCTTCACATCAATCAAAAAGAAATGCTAGCAGTAATAAATGCAATTACAGCTTTCAAGGACCTCCTGCATCCAGGACAATTACTGATAAGAACAGACAACACCACAGTAATGTGGTACATAAACAAACAAGGAGGAACACATTCATACCCCTTGTGCAGACTAGCCATGACTCTTTGGAACTTGGCTCTGGAATGGCAAATCGAACTTCAAGCACAGTACTTGCCAGGATTGGAAAACACACTGGCAGACAATCTAAGCAGAAATATGACAGATCCACACGAATGGAAGTTGCATCCTCAGGTGTTTACAGAGATAATCCAAGCGTGGGGGAGGCCAGACATAGATCTTTTTGCCTCCCACAGGAATCATCAATTGGAAAAGTTTTGTTCGAGGACCTTTCATCCAAAGGCCTGGAGAGTGGGCGCCCTTTCATTCAGTTGGACAGCATGGACAGTTTACGCATTCCCACCTCTGCCTCTTCTGCCCAAGGTGCTCTTGAAAGCAAGGGCAGACAGACCGAAGATGATACTGATTGCTCCAGATTGGCCAAGGCAACACTGGTACCCACTTCTGAGGAGCCTAACACATACTCCTCCCTGGTCCCTGCCTCTAATGCCTCTTCTGCTGACTCAGCACAGCTACAAAACTCTTCACAGTCAGCTGAAAACACTCAGTCTCGCTGCATGGAAAATTCCTTAACACCACAACAGACCCTACTCTACAAGGAGGTGCAGGATGTCATTTTGGAGGCCAGAAGGCCATCTACTAGAAAAGCTTACTCCGCAAAATGGAAACGGTTTTGCTCTTGGAATGAGAAAAAAGGCCAGGACCCTAGAAAACTGAACTTGCCTCAGGTATTACAGTATCTAGCTGAGCTGCTGAACAGTGGACTTTCATTTTCTTCCATAAAAATCCATGCCTCAGCCATTTCTGCAGAATTCAACACGGATCCTCCTTTATTTTCTCACCCACTCTTACGACAGTTCCTCAGAGGGGCTAAGAATATAAGACCACCAAGGAAACAACCAATACCAGCCTGGGATCTTAATTACATACTAGAAAAATTAACATTGCCTCCTTTTGAGCCAGCTGCCTCAACAGATTTGCAATATTTGTCCTGGAAAACAGCCTTCCTTCTGGCTATCACTTCAGCTCATAGGGTTTCGGAACTACAGGCCCTCATGGCAGTGCAGCCCTTTCTCATCTTCCATCAGGACAGGGTTTCCCTTCGTACCAACCCGTCTTTTATGCCTAAAGTGGTATCCAGGGTAGCTTTAAATCAAGCCATACACCTACCTACCTTTTACCCCAATCCTCAAAACAAAGGGGAAAGGCTGCTACACTCTCTTTAGACATCCATAGGCAGCTACGTTATTATTTGGACAGAACAAAGTCCTTCAGGAAATCAGAACAACTCTTTGTGTCCTATGCTGTAGGGGCTCAAGGGAAGCCAGTTACCAAGCAGACTATTTCAAAGTGGATAGGCCACTGCATACGGTTTTGTTATTCCTATCATGGGAAATCTGTTCCTACAGGCATCAGATCCCACTCCACCAGGGCCACAGCTACCTCTACAGCCTTCCTCAGAGGAGTTCCTACCAAAGATATTTTGGAGGCAGCCACTTGGAGTTCTGTACATACCTTCACAAAACACTACCACCTGCCTTTATATTCCAAAACTAGAGCAGGCTTTGCCACTGCTGTGTTGCAGGGCATTCTGGCTCATCCCAGTTCCAGCTAGTACCTACCACCCTGTGCGTAGCTTTGGGACTCTACCCATCAGTGATTACTGCAGCTGTATGCACGATGAACATAGTACAGTTTTGTACCTACCATAAATGTAGATGTTCGAGTGCTAATACAGCTGCAGTACAGGTTTCCCTCCCTCCTTCCCCACTTGGTAAAGGCATGGGACCTAACCCCCTCTTCATACAACCTGACTGGGTTATCCTTCTATGGTTTATTTGCTTGCAACTACTGATTTTTGATTATATTGCATTGCATATATATATATATATATATATATATATATATATATATATATATATATATACTCTGGGGCAAGAAAGACTGAAGAACATGGCGTCGGCTGTGTCTTATATACTCCGGCCTTACTGACGTCAGGAGAGAAAGCAACAACAGCCGACGCCGGACCTAGACTTTGGAATTCGGCCGACCGAGGACCTGCCTGACGGCAGAGAACCCATCAGTGATTACTGCAGCTGTATTAGCACTCAAACATCTACATTTATGGTAGGTACAAAACTGTACTTTCAGAGCACTGCCCTTTGGACTCACCACAGCACCCAGGGTGCTCACCAAATGCATGGTGGTCATGGCAACTCACTTGAGACTCCAAGGATTCCAAGTGTTTCCCTGTCTCAGCAATTGGCTCCTCACTGCCCCAACCAGGCATCAACTTCTACAAACCAGGGATTACTTGCTTCAGATCTCCAACTTACTAGGCATTACTATCAACCTTGCCAAATCAAAGCTGACTGCTGTACAGAATCTGGAATTTATAGGAACTCAACTGGGCATGAAGACTCAGATCGTGTCATTTACCTCTTCACTGCATCACATCATTGAGAAATCAGGTGCAAGACATACTGTCTCACCCGTCCCCGCTAGCGAAACTAGTGATGTAAGGTTGTTAAATCTCGCCATTTATTCTCACTGATGGGTTCGGAGCCGATCCTCGGCTCTGACATGGCCGATAGCACAGCTCAAGGTTTAGCAATACTTCGAGACAAAGCCCCTTATCCTATAATGCACTGCTGGAATTACCTCAGATCTAGTTTGCCATGGCACAGATCTCTTGGTTTCAAGCGTTGCTCGAGACTGTTTTCTACAAATTAGCAAGTTTTACAAATTTTTTTTCTGATATTCTTATAGTTTTAGGTGTTAAAGTGTTATTTAGAGTGTTAGCCCCTTCCATATAATATTAGTTGTTCTGGCCATTTTTTTTATTTTTGTGTTAGTAGCCTCTTCAGCTAGTTTTGGCTTTGGCCTTTAGTGGATTAGAGTAGTCTATTGTTAGTGATATATATACTTATACAATATGTGTATATATATATATATATATATATATATATATATATATACAATATGTATATATATATATATATATATATATATATATATATATATATATATATATATATACAATATGTATATATATATATATATATATATATATATATATTTTCTTATACAGTATATATAAATATATATATTTATATATATTTATATATATATATATATATATATATATATATGTGTATATATATATATATATATATATATATATATATGTATGTATAGATATAGATATGTCTATTTAGTGTTGCCTCTTTGCGCATTAAGTGTGTGTTAAACTTTTTCTATTTCTTGTTAGTTGTGATAGAGTTGTGGGTACAAATATTGTCTGAAGGGAAAGAAAAACCTACCAAGTCTGGCTTCAAGAAATGTCCAGACTGTGGACAAAAGATGTCAGTCACTGATGAGCATGTTCAGTGTGTATATTGTTTGGGAGCGGTGCACCTACAAGAATCTTGCAGCATTTGCCATTCTTTTTCATCCAGGGTATTGTTAGAAAGGAAGAGAAAATTGGTAGATCCAGGCTTGCTAAAGAACCCCTTTTCTGAAACATTGAGTGACCAGGATGGTGCCAGCAAGTCCTCAAAGTTTTCAAAATCCTCAGCAGATTCTAAGGGATCTAAGAAGGCTAAAATAATGGAGGATTCAGGGCCATCAGTTCCACTGGCCTTGGAACAGAGTGTCCCTTCCTGTCGGAGCAGGCTCACAGCCTTGGAGCCGGTCTCTGAGACTCCATCATCTCCTCTGCTTCAGTCGGCACCGACTGTGCATTCATCGAAGTCTTCTGTCAGCAGATCTGGATATGGTCCGGTTGGTGCAGAAGCTCTTACGGGCACCAGGCCTTGCCAAATTGTTGTCGGCTCCGACACTTCTGTCGGAGCCGAAGACCATCCCCCAGACTTGACTGCTCCTCCTCCAAGCCGTACTGGACCCTTGGAGCTGGAGGAGGCCGATCTGATGTTTGTTGATCCTTTGGAGCCGAGACCTGCTCTGGTATCTTCGGTTCCATTTGCTCGGAAGTCCTTGGTGCTGACCGGGGACTCTCGGAGCCGACACTCTCCTGTCGGGTCCGGTGAAAATAGTCATACCGACTTGTCAGTGCCGACTCTTCCTCTCGAGGCTTCTGCTTGGATGAGCTTGGCTCCTACCTCGGGCTCGGAGTCCATGGCTTCGGTGCGGGAGGATCAGACTATTCCTTTGGGTCCGTCTACTCTTTCGCATCGAAGCTTTGGTGCTTTCAAAGCTATGAGGAGAGTCATGTCTCCAAGGACATCTTCAGCACCAGGCCCGGCTTCCTCCTCCCCTCAAGTGCTTGTGTCTGCTTCTGTTTCCATCGGCCAACCCAAGCGTAGAGACCCTGAGCCTCAGGTAGCCCCACAGGGCGCTCCTTGCTCTTTCGAGACCACTCCAGAGGCGCCCGCTGAGGAGGTTTCCAGGAAGAGGTTGCGTAAGAGGAGACACTTGGTCTCCCCACAGGAGTCTTTGACATCTGACACTGACTTGGATGAGTCAGAAAGGTCCTCTCGATTCCCCCTCTGAGGATATCTCCTTTGCGGAGATACTGGAGATCCTTAGGCAGAGGGGTGATTGGCAGTCCAAAAGCCCTACCGAGGATGAGTCAGTGCTTCTGAAGGCTTTCAGGTCTCAACCTTACACCTCTTGGATGTTTCCACCTTATGTCGAGCTCATGGATCTGATCTCTCGTAGGGTGTGGGAGTCGCCGGAGTCCATGGAACCTGTCCTTCAGAGGCCAAATAAGTTCATCTCTGCCCCCGTGGATAAACCTTTTTTACTAAGGGAGTGCCTGTTGATGCCATGGTGGTGGTAGCGGCCACCAAGAAGGAAATGTCTGAAACTTCCTCATCTATCCATCCTCCTAACAGAGATTCTAGGATCATGGATAGATATGGGAAACGTATGTTTAGTTCAGCGACTTTTTCTCTTCGATCACTGAACTATCTAATCCACTTCACCAGACTCCAAAGAGGTCTCCTGAAAGAGCTAGGAGATGCTCTCCAGGGTATGGTAGCTGCAGGGGTCTCCGACAAAGTTACCAACCAGCTTGCTTCTCTAAACACGATTGTGAACTTGTCCATGCGTTTCATATCTTACGCAGCTGATGGGTTGAGTAGGGCTGCAAGTTCAGGCATTGCTCTGCGTAGACATGCCTGGATGCGTCTCTGTTCCTTCATGGAGCTCTTCAAGTCTTCATTTATCAACACCCCATTTAATGGCTCATCCTTGTTTGGGTCGAAGGTCAAGGAAACTTTGACTAGGTGTGAGCAGGAAGGAAAGACTCTGTCTGCCATTGGAGTCCACTTTTCTACCCCTACTCAGCCTTATCCTAAGCAGCCACTTGGTCTAAGCCTCATACTTTTGTCACTCATTACAAAGTGGATAAGGCCTCCAGGGACAGGGCTTCTTTTGGTTCTATGGTCCTGAAAAATGTACTCCCGTGAGCCACCCATGATTGCGGGTGCTAGGGACGCTACCCATCAGTGAGGATAAATGGCGAGATTTAACAACTTCACATAAAGAAATTATTTACTTACCATAACGTTCCATGTGGGTTTATCTCGCCTTCATTCTCACAGCCCTCCCTCCATCCCCCACCTGGCTGACATTTGACTCAGAGGCTGGAATCATCCTGGTTGTTCAATTCTTATTATTCTTTTTCCTTTTTGGGAGAGTGGACATCATCCAGGGATATAGTACACGCAGCAAACAAGATCTGAGGTAATTCCCGCAGTGCATCATGGGATAAGGGGCTTGGTCTCGAGCTATTGCTAAACCTTGAGTTGTGCTATTGGCCGTGTCGGAGCCAAGGATCGGCTCCGAACCCATCAATGAGAATAAAGGTGAGATAAACAACTCACATGGAACGTTATGGTAAGTACATAACTTTTTTTTACAAGCTCTTGGGTCATTGTCAGCCGCCATTCTTTTAGTTTCTTTAGCCAGATTCTTTATGTGAATCCTTCAGTGGATACTGGTGGTTAAGTTGTCTGTTTTTTTTACCAGCCTCTATCTTTACCCATAAAACTCATTCCAATTTGCAAACATCATGTTCGCTTGTGGACCCGTTTAGACGACTTCCATCTGGGCAGACCAGTCTCTCTTTTTCCTCCCATAGCCACAGTGACCACTGATGCTTCCCAACTGGGGTGGGGGGGTATTTCATGGGAAAGATGATCCAAGGCATGTGGCCCCCCCTCAGAGACCGAGTTTAATATCAGTGTCTTAGAGATGAGAGAAGTCGTCCTAATTTTGCAAGCATTTCAGGACATCCTCCCTCCATGGACTATTGCAGTCCATATGGACAACATGTCTGTAGTCTGGTACATCAGCAAAAAAGGAAGAACCCATTCCTGCCTGTTGAGCAGAGAGGCCTTGAGGGTCTGGGAATGGGCGATCTGTTCTGACCGCTTTCTTATTGTAATACACATACCGAGGAACACCAGTATACTGGCAGACAGACTCAGCAGATCCATCCTGATTCCTCACAAGTGGTCCCTCAATCAAACAGTAGTGAATATGATCTTCAGCAACTGGAGCCAGCCTTGCTGCAACCTTTTTGCCTCTTCCCTGTACAATGAGTGCAGCAAGTACTTCGCTCTGATCCTCCCTTTGGGGGAGTCACTTTGATGCTTTGATTCATGATTGCCCCCTCCCCCAATCTCCTCTATGCTAACCCCCCTTCCCTTAATCTCAAAGTTTCTACAGAAAACAAGCAGGCTGAAGAGCTCAGTCATCCTCATTGCCCCCTTTTGGCCTCAACAGGTATGGTTCACCTTCCTCTGTTCTCACTTGAAATGTCCTCTGTTGATACTGGAGCCCCACTCAGGATCTCTTATCTCATCCATCAGAAAGTCAACATCCCAATCTCCATGCCCTCAAACTGACAGCATGGTTTTTCCACTTCCAGTAATAATAAGATGCTCCAGGCTCACTTATCCAGTTTGTGACATTATCTTGGCCTCTCAGAAGGCCTCCACCAAGAAGGTCTACAGAAGCAAATGGAAAAGATTTTCTATTTGGGCATCCAATCATAATATTGATCCTTTTTTTGATGCCCACTTCGCCCATTCTTCTTTTTCTAACTAATCTTTTTAAGGAAGGGGCTGGCTTCTCTACCATTCAACTTCAGTTGACAGTCATATCAAACTTCCACACCATGAAGGAATCATTTTCTCTTGTATCTTCCAGATTATGCAAGGCTTTCATAAAGGGAATCTTCCACCTTAGACCTCCAGTAAAGGATCCCTCACCTCCTTGGTATTTGACAGTGGGTCTTCAAGGTTTAACTCAGAAACCTTGTGAACCAGCGGACAAATGTGATATGAAATTTATTTCTTGGAAGACAATATTCTTAGTAGCCATCACTTCAACAAAAAGAATTTCTGAGCTTTAGGACTTGTCAGCTAGGCCTTTTAATATTATTTTCCATAAGGACAGGGTGTGTCTTCGAATCAGCTCTTCCTTTCTGCCTAAAGTGGCTACTGAGACCAATGTTGTATAAAGGTATGACTGCTTATGTAGTAAGTGATGGTTTAATAAAGATGTTTCTTGTTTAAAAAAAAAAAGCAGGAATTGAGGAATTGATTAATTTATATAATGTTGCTTAGGTTATATAATATATAGCAGTACATGTGAAGTAAAGTTTGTTAATTATAGTATTGTGATTACTTTTATATGAATGTAAATTTGCCTGTGTCACAAATGATAATTCAGTAAAGGTGTTTGGAAAAAAAATATTAACCAGTCCATTGAATTATTAGTCTTCTTCCCCAACTTTACCAATAAAGGATAATATATGCTGCATTTGCTTGATGTTCACAGGCAATTACATGTTTATCTTCACGGGACAAAAACAGGTAGTCTGATCAGTTTTTGTGTCCTTTTCTCTTAATCGTTTAAGTCAAGCAGTTTCCAAAATTACTCTAGCCAAATGGATCACTGATTGTATTTCGCTGATTTTAGTCTCAAAAAGTTGTAAAGTTGCCATATCCTCCTAGAGCTCACTCCACTATATCTATGGCTACTTTGTATGCTTTTTCATAAAGAACTTCCATTGACGATATCTGTACTGCAACCACTTGGTCAAAGACTCATACTTTTGTTACACATTACAAATTAGATATTGTGTCTAGAAGTAGAGCTTTATTTGGTTCCACAGTGCTCTGGCATGTCCTTCCTTGAGGGCCTCTTGAGAGTTACATAGATGGGTCTCTGACCCATTTGTGAGGAAGAATGAAAAGGACAACATCAGATTTTGTGTCTGCCAATGTGTTCATAGAGGGTAGGAATGTGTGCCCCCTTGCTTGTTGATGTACCACATTACTGTGGTATTGTCCGTCTTTACTATTAGTTATCCTGGGTGTAAGAGGTCCTTGAAAGCTATTAGGGAATTCTGTACTGCTAGCATTTCCTTTTGATTGATATGCAGATGCCTTTGATCTGTAGTAAATTTGCCCTGAATGCACTGCCCTGCCATGTGTGCTCCCCAGGCATAGTCCGATGCATCTGTTGTCATAGTTTGCCTGGCTGTGGGTAATGTGAAAGGCTGACCCTTGTTGAGGTGACATGCCTGTGCCCACCATAGAAACTCCTGTTGAAGGCAGGGAATGAGTGGTATCATTGTTTCCAAACTGTGACTGTGCTGAGTCCATACACCTTTCAGGTGCCATTGTAATTTCCTCATATGCAGTTTTGCAAATGGTATTAGTAGAATGCAAGATGCCATGAATCCCAAGGCCTGCAGAATTTTTCTTGCAGGGAGTTGGGTCTTTGTTGCCATTATTTTGAAGTATTGAGTCAGCTGTAATTGTTTGTCTGGCATGAGATAAGCCATCTGGGCCGTTGTATTCAAGCTGGCACCCAGGAATATTATGTTTTGTGAGGCCACTAGTTTTGATTTCTTTTCATTTACTGTGTACCCTAGGCAACTTAGAAGGTGTTTGACAAATGCCAGATGTTTTAAAATAATGTCCTTGCTTTCTACTTGAATAAGGCAGTCGTCCAAGTAAGGATATATTTGTATTCCTCTTTGTCTGCAAAATGCAGTTACTGGTGTCGGGCATTTTGTGAAGACTCTGGGCGCAGTAGATAAGCCAAAGGGCAGTGCAGAGAATTGGCAGTGCATTGAGCCAGCTATGAATCTGAGGTATCTTCTGCAAGTTTGTCTGATTGGGACATGCAGGTATGCCTCTTTGAGGTCCAAAGTTACAAGCCAAGCCTTCTTGCGCTGCATGGGAAGAAGCTGCTGCAGAGTCAACATTTTGAACTTTGAAACGTCCAGAAAAGTGTTTAGAATAGACAGGACCAGTATTGATCTCCAGGCTTTGTCCTTTCTGGGTACCAAGACAAATCTTGAGTAAAATCCTTGTCCTTGCTCTTGCTGTTGTACTCCCTGAATAGCCCTCATGTCCATGAGGGATGAAACTTGCTTTTGTGCCTCTGCCCATGGATTGTGTGGCAGGTCTGGCATACCTTTTGTCTTTGGAAGGGTGTGAAAGTGGAACCTGTAGCCCTGAGACACTATATTCAAGACCCATTTGTCCTGGGTGATCATGTGCCACGTTTGTGAAAAAAGTGCTAGTTTTCCCCCTAAGGGTGCTGCCAAAGGATAAGTGCTTGGCATTGGCAGAGGAAAGTCATTGGGACTGTTTCCTATATGGCTGTGATTTGTCTTCTCCGCTTTTGGAGGTAGAAGCACCCCATTGTTTAGGCCTGTATGAGCTTTGGGGCTGGGATCTGCCTCTAGGACGTCTGTATCTGCCTCTTTGTGGCCTGTCTGACACTGGAAAGGACCAATTCTTAGAAGGCCAGTTCCTGCTAAATCTGGGTGGCTGTACCTGTAGGAAATCCTTAAATGTCACATAGATTTCGGTTTATCCTCCCATTTTCTTCAACACCTCTTCTGCCTTAACACCAAACAAAGTATCATGCTGTAATGGCACATCCAATAATTTTGCTTTAACATGATCATGCAGATTTTATTCCTTTAACCAAGCATGCCTTCTAATGACAGAACCCGTAACAGTGGCCCTGCAAGAGGCCTCCAGTGAATCAAAACCACATTGCAAAGTATGCTTTCCCACTTGTTCAGCTGCATGCAATAAATCCTGCATTTCCTTGTTATCAGAACATTCAGAATTTGTCAACAATTTCTGTTTTAGCAGTGACATTAAGTGTTGCTGATATTTAAGCATGTGAAACTGACAATTTAAAGCCCTTACAGCCAAGGTAGCAGAAGTGTAAACTTTTTCCCCCATCTGTCCAGTGCCCTAGATTCCCTATCAGAGGGGACAGGGTTTTTTGCAGTGAAAGCCTTGACCCGTTTGGGACCCTGAGAAATAGTTTCTGGGTCAGCAGCAGGGTTTTTATATAGAAATTTATGAGAGTCTGGAACCCTGTAGTATCTGTCTCGCTTAACAGGTGCAGGGGGTAGAGAGTCAGGAGACAGGCCGGACTCTGAAAATACATCATCTACAATGTCTAGAACAGGGGGAATAACAAGAGGTCTGTGCTGAGGTAGTAAAAGAAAGTCTCTGAGCCTTTTCTTAGATTCTGAGTAATCTTGGCTCTCCCAGTGAAAATGCTCCCTCATGGTATGCAGGGTTTCCCCAAAAGAATAATCCTCAGGAGGAGAGGCTGAAGGAAAAGATTCTTCAGCATCAGAATCCTCATAGGGAGGAAGGGAGCATCCCTGTTCAGAAGAGGAGTCAGAGGAAATGGAAACCTGATTAGAAGAGTCATTCTGTCTCTTGCCTAGGCCTCTTATCAGGAGGGGGATGGGAACCCCTGATCAAAGTAATTAGGTCTTCGGCCATTTTAAGCATCTGTTTTTAGGCATGGAAGTCTGTCCAGGAGAATGCTGTACTTGTTTCTTTGTCTTTAGAGCTGCTTTAGTCTTTGCCTTTGAAGCTGAGGTTGGCTTGACATATAACTGTGTAGGTTTGAAAACACCCTCAGAAGCCAATGCCTGCTCAGCGGCTCCGGACCCATCTGAGGGAATAGTTTCCGAGTGTCCAATACCTTGAGTATCCAGAGGCCTAGTCAGCTCCACGTGGGAGTCGGAAGCGGCCTGTGGCTCTAAAGTAGCGGGCGTCAGGGGCTGTGAAAGCGCCTCACTGAGAACCGGCGACTGGCTGAGAAGAAGCCTCATTGTCAGTTTTGGACCTTGGATGCTTGTCCTTTTCTTTTTCCTTCTGCTTTTTATAAACTCCGGTCGTCGGCTGTTCCGATGGCATTATATAATTAAATCTTCGGCCAAAGTAATGAAAGGCAAAATCGTACCAACGCTTAATAGTGCGTTGGTTGAATCTAGCACAAAACCGACAGCTAACAACGTCATGGTCAGGGCCTAGGCAAGGAATACAGTAAGAATGAAAATCCTTATGAGTTATTTGCTTCCCACAAGAAATACAATTGTTAACTTTTTCTGACATCAGTCTGGTGCAAGAAAAAAGTTTCCCCAACGGGGTACTTAGCTTTAATGAAGACTTCAGATCTGAAATTCGATTTTGAAAATCTCAGGAGTCTGCTAACCGGCACTTGCGAACTGCTTTTGCTTCGGGCACCGCGTGGCAAGAAAGACTGAAGAAAATGGCGTCAGCTGCATCTTTTATACCCCTGGCGCACTGACGTCAGGGAAGAGGTGACAGCAACCGACACTGGACCAGGACTTTGGAATTCAGGCCGACTGCGGGTAGCCTACCAGCAGGATAACCCAAGTGTAATGACTGCAACAGTGAAACACGATGAACATCAGCAATCTTTCTAAACTCACGCATATTATCCATGTAGTCCCTTATTTTCTCTTTACCACTCTGCAGTTGCACCTCTTCTTGTTCTGTGAGATTCCCCCTATTCTGTAATACTTTAACCTTTGTCAGTACTTCTAAATAATTCTAGTCAATTCTTAACATCTCTTTTTCTTTTCTTTCTACCTTATTTTTACACTCTACTTATATTTTATCCCATTCACTAGCTATATTTTCCAAAGAAGTTTCTCTCTTCCCTAATAACTCATGAATAATTTCCACTGCTCATTCCTTAACTTCATTTATGTTTAAGAGATAGTTGGGGAACTGCCAGTGTCTCATTTTTATTCATTACCCTGCATTTTTATTTTACTTATTATTGGAGCGTAATCTGAAATACTTACTGGATGGGTATCAAAACTTTCAATTAAATGCATATGTTCCTGTGAAATATAATTTCTGTCTCGACCAGTCCAGTTTTTGTACCTTGGACAAGAATATGTAAATTCTCTCAGAGCTCCTACTACTGAATTCACATCTTCCATACCAAATATTTTCATAAGTTTCTTCAGAAATCCACTGTCTTTTGCTACATTTTTCCTTCTAAGCCCCCGATGCATCCTCACTGTTGCAAATTAAATTCCAGTCCCCACCAATAAGTAATATTCCCTGCTGAAAACTGATTTCTCCAAGAATTTTCTGAAGCTCCACTGTAGCAGTTTTAGGTGGAATATAAATACGTACCAATATAATCCTCCTCCCCTGCCAGTAGCCCCTTACTACTAAAAATCTACCACTATTATTATCCTTTTTCCTTTTCTATCACTACTGGAGTTCCTCTAGCTACTCCCCTTTTCCTTTTTCCTAGATATTCCACTAACCGCCATCCTGAAATCTTTTCTTCATCAAATTCTCATGCTCATTTATTTCCAAATGTGTCTACTGTAGCATAGCTACTTGCACTCTGAATTTCTTAATAGAGTTCACTACTTTTTCTTTTTTGTATATACCCATGAGACCATTCATATTCAAAGATAACACAGAAAGTGTTGCCATTATGATAAGATATTATTCCCACCTGTTATATATAACTGGCGGGAATAAACTGTCTAGTTTCAATTACATACATATTCTAATATCTGGCAGATTGATTCTTTATACAGTTGTTTCTTGTCATATCCATTTGAATCTATTTTCCTTCTCACAAGACATTTTGTTTTACTGAAAGCCCTCAAAGAACACACCCAGGAACACCCTATAATATATTAACTTAATACAAAAACTTTGGCTATGACCCTCCAGGAAGAATATTCTGAAGACAGCTGGATACAGCAGCTTAAATCTCACATCTGGTTCTTGACATTCTCTGATTGCTGGAATAAATTTATTCCTATTCTGCTTCATGTACAGTGAGTAATCATTTTCCACAAGCACTCTACAGTCTCCAACTTTAAGTACTTTGTCCTTCTGCAACAGTTTTGTCAGAATCAACTCTTTCTGCTAGCAGAATTACATCTTTACTATTAGAGATCATAGCTGCTTTCTCACTGCCAGGTTTGGAGCATACACAAGATTTGTCCTTTCAATTAACATATCCTGCTGTGGAATACCAATCCAGTTGCTTATTTCTGCTTTCATAAAATTAATACAGTCTGTTTCTTCCAGTTTCTCTGGTACAGCAGAACATTTGAAGTTATTTACTTACTATAACTTGGTATCTGTGTTGTCCATTTTCAATCTTTCTCACAAATGGGTCGAGAATTTGACTTGGCCACATCTACCACACTTTGGATCTGAAACTTGTGCTCCTCCCTCTACCCATAATGCCTCATTTCATCCCCAACTCCTCAAATCAAGTTTTCCTGCCTGACCCCTACAGTATCATTAAGACAGAACAGACGTGCAGAAAGAAGGAAGCTTAAACCAGGAACATGAGGGTTCCTATATCATCCAAATATCCTTCTATGAGTGACAGGGCTGGGCAATATCGTTGCCAGGACCTATATGATAGATTCATCAATAGGGGCTACAGTTCGGGTTATGTAACCATGGCCAAGAACTATGCATCGGGTCTTACTAGACAGGATTTGTTGACACATAAAAATAAACCACTGTCTTCGAACACATTACGTTTCACTACCACTTTTGGTAGGAACACTAATAGGTTCATAGATATTGTTAGGGACAATTGGACTATATTAAAGGCTGATGCTGCACTAAACACTTTGATCCCCACTTTTTGTTCATTTTCTTTCAGAAAAGGAAAAAACTTAGGGGGTCACTTTAATCATTATAAGCATCTTTCTGATTCCATGTTACCCCAGCTATATCAAACTACTATATTGGGTGATAAACTCACTGGCTGTATCCCTTGCGGCCATTGTAACAATTGCAAATATATTTTGAAAACAAAAGAATTCACCAGCAAAAATAGTAGTATTGTTTATGACATCAAGTTTTTTGCTAACTGTAATACGGACTGGGTTATTTATATGGCATGCTGCAGCTGTCAATCTTTTTATATTGGCCAGACATCCCGACCATTTAAGCTACGTATTTCAGAGCATTTGAGTGGCATTAGATGTAAAAGAATAACTAATGCATTATACAAACACACACTTAAACATCAGACAGCCAAATTTCACTTTATTATTATTGATAAACTTATTGGTGATCGCACTCACAAATCTGGATGACATAATAGACTTAATACAAAAGAAAAGAAACGGATAACCAAACTTGGTGCTCTTTTCAATCCAGGGCTTAATGAATATTTATGATGAATATTAATATGTATTAATGTCAGCCAATCATGTTCACTTTTTTATTTACTTTTCATTATTTAAGACTTCTTGTGTCTCTATTTGCTTTTTATAACACTGAAGAAGGCCAGGTTAATTCCAGGCCGAAACCAGTCTGTTTGATGCAATCTTATCATTATTAAAAATAATATTATTACTCACAGCAAACTTGTTGCTGGCTATTTTTTACTACTTTGTTACTGTATCTAGACAACTGTTTCATCACCGCTTCCACCAGGCATCTTCTGCTTCAAGTAACAGAATTCATTCTGCATTTATTCGTGCACCTTGGCATTGCAGTCAATCAAGCAAAATCTCAGCTAAGCCCCTGTCAAGGTCTAGAATTCATAGGAGCTCATCTGAATACCATCTCTTGTGTAGCCCCCCTTCCACAGCACAGATTACAGAAGATAAAATCCCAAGTACATCCTATTCTGCGCAGAAAAAACTACCAGCGCTGCTAGTCCATCAGGAGTTGGGTTCCATGGCAGCAACCATCACTCTGGTCCCACTAGCGAGATTCCACGTGTGGCTATTACAATGGCTTCTAGCATCACAATGGTCTATTCTAACCCATCCAATGACCGACCCAATACTTAGCACCAGTCATTGCAAAAAAGACCTATCCTGATGGATGGAATCCAAAGAAATCCTTTTAGGCTGCCCATTTGTCCCTTCTTGACCCAAGGCCATAGTGACCACGGATGCCTCCCAGATGGGGTGGGGAGCATTATCTGGGAAGAACATTCCAAGGCACTTGGTCCCCATTGGAGGCCAGTCTGCATATCAGTGTCCTGGAGTTGAGGGCAGTACTATTAGCATTGCAAACCTTTCAATCTGGCATCCCTGTAGGAACGATTACTATTCAATCAGACAACATGTCCGTAGTCTATTACATCAACAAACAGGGCGGAACCAATTCCTACCCCCTGTATCTAGAAGCCCTCAGAATGTGGCAATGGGAAATTTCCTCCAACCACTTTCTAATAGGAATGGACATGCCGGGGAGTTCAGATGTGACAGAGGACAAACTGAGCAGATGCATTCTACTACCTCATGAGTGGTCTCTCAATCCCGAAATAGCGAGGAAGATTTTTTTGTCATTGAGGCCAGCCTTGCTGCAGCCTTTTTGCATAACCCCAAAACAACAAGTGCAGAAACTACTTTGCCCTAATCCTCCCTCAGGGGGAGTCACCAAAAGACACTGTTCTCCTCTATGCCCCCCCCCCTTCCTTCTTATTCCTCTCTTTCTCAAGAAAGCAGACAGGTTGAGAAGCAAAGTGATCCTCATTGCACCCTGTTGGCCTCAAACAAATTTGGTTCCCCTTCCTCTGACCTTATCTAGTTCATCATCCATGGATTCTGGACTCAGTTCCAGACCTCCTGTCCCCCCCTCAGGGACTGGTGCACAGCTTGGTTCCTCCAATACCTTCCCCGGTGTGGAAAATTCTGCTGGCTTCCCATAGACCATCCACCAGGAAACTCTACCATAGTAAGTGAAATAGATTTTCAGCCTGGGCTTACGATAATGATCTCAGCACTTTCTTGCTTCTGTGGAAAAAGTTGTACAATTTCTAGCCATTCTTTTTGATCAAGGGGCTTCCGCCTCTACAATTAAAATCCAATTAGCTGCCATCTGTAACTTCTGTAATGATTTCGGGGACCTTCCTCTAATTTCACATAGATTGCGTAAAGTATTCCTCAAAGGAACCCTGCATTTAAAACCTCCATTTAAAGACCCTATCCCCCCATGGGATTTGACCATTGTTCTTCAGTCACTGGCGCTTACTCCCTTTGAGCAAGCAGCAACATGCGACTTAAATTTTCTTTCATGGAAAATGCTTTTCCTCATAGGTATACGTTCTGCAGAATGAGTCTCTCAGATGCAGGCTTTATGCTCAAAACCCCCTTACTTAGTTTTCCATAAGGATAGAGTTTCACTCAAAACAAATCCATCCTTTTTTTCCGAAGGTGGTTTCAGAGTCCAACATTAATCAAATTATAGACTTACCTGTTTTCTTTACTAATTTTTCCAACAAAGGTGAATATTGCCTACATTTGTTGGATGTTCACAGACAATTACGTTTATATCTCAGCCAAACTAAAGAATTTATTTTATTTATTTTATTTTATTTTACATTTGTTAACTGAGCTAGTCCAACCGGATACATGTCCATTTTCAGTGGAGGCCCGGGGAGAAAAGTCCAAGTTCTAAGACATTCTATAATACATATTAAAATATACAGAACAGAAACATCTAATACAAAAAATTAATACATGACATTAAAATAGAGTTAATCATCTTCAGTATAATAACATTTACAAAAAGCACTGAAAGAAGATGAATAGAAGTGTTCAGTGTGATAAGTAGTACTCAGGAAAGACAGTGTTAGGAAATGAGAAAGGTAGGTTAGTTTAGAAAATAGGTCCATGACTAGTTCTGAATAAGAAATTTATGTTTTGATGGTAACAGATAGTTTAAAAAACACCAGTTAGTCAGGGTTGGTACAAGAGCATAACCGGTGGTTAGAGAGGAAATGTTTTAGGTTAGTTTTGAATAGTGGGAGAGAGGTTAGGGTTGTAAGGTTTTGTGGTAAGTGATTCCATATTTTCCCAACTGAATTAGAGAATATGGAGTCTCCTGCTAAATTATTTGATAAGGAAGTGTGCATCAACATTTTGTTAGTGGAGCGTAGATTCCTCAAATTATTATATGGTGTTATGAGGGTAGAGAGAATTGGGGTGTTGTTGGGTTGGTGAAGGACTTTATGGGTGATTATAAGTTGGTTAAATTGTAATAGGTGAGGTAATTCAAGCCAATCTAGTTGTTTTAGATTCTGACAGTGATGAGTCCTGTATGGAGAGTTAGTGGCAAATCTGGCAATATTATTATACGATCTAGCTAGTTTGTTGAGATTATTTTTAGACAGATTGGTAAATATGGGGGAAGCATATAACAGGGTAGAGATTAAGTGGGTTCTAGCTATTGTGGTTCTGGCTAGCGGTGTCAGGAAATGTTTGATTCTATAGAGGGATCCATGTTTTTTGTTAGTAGATTTTATTGTAGTGTTTATGTGAGTGTCGAACTTTAGTTGATTGTCAATTGTAATACCTAGGAGTTTGGTGGTGGAGTCTGGAGAAATAATGGTACCATTGTTGGATGTAAGTGTGAAATGAAGAGGGGGGAGACAAGTGAGAGGGTGTAAAGAGCAATAATTTGTTTTTTTTGGGTTGAGGAGAAGACAGTGGTTGGAGAACCATTGTTCTACAGTGGTGAAGGATTTTTGTGTGAGAGAATGAAGTTCAGTTTGGGATGAAGCTGAACAAATGATTGTAGAGTCATCAGCATATTGAATGCAGGTAGAGAGTGGAACAGAGAGATGAAGGTCATTTATAAAAATGGAAAACAATAGTGGACCTAAAATGGAGCCCTGTGGGACACGTAGGGAGGTGGGAAGGAGTTCTGAAAGATGGTTTTGCCAGAGAACTGCTTGTTTTCGGTTTTCCAGGTAGGATGTAAACCAGTTCATAGCAGAATTATCAAGAGATAGTGACTTTAGTAGGTGGAGGAGAAGTTGATGGTTGACCATGTCGAAGGCTTTAGATAGGTCTACAAAGAATGCTGAGGAAAGAATATTATTATTGCGATTTTTGTTGATGCAGTTGGTAAAGGATAGCAAGGCTGTGGTGGTACTGTGGAAAGGACGAAAACCATGTTGACAGTTAGCGAAGAGATTGTAGTGGAGTAGGTGGGTTATTAATTGTTTGTGGATACATTTCTCCATTATTTTAGCAAGTGGAGACAGTAGAGCTATGGGACGATAGTTAGAGAAAATCAGAACAGTTGTTTGTATCATTTTCTTTCCCATCTTTAGGGAAATCTGTTTCCAAAGTCACCTTGTAAAAAAATGGCTATGGGATTGCATTACTTGTATATAATAAAAAGAATATCAAGTTACCTGTGTCTGTGAGAGCACATTCCACCAGATCAATGGCCACTTCAGCTGTTTTCCTTTCCAAGGCTTCCATGAATGAAATATGCCCAGCAGCAATGTGGGCTACTCCGCATACCTTTATCACTCATTACAAATTGGATCTGGTCTCCAGGGGAAGAGCTTCCTTTGGTTCTATGGTCCTTCCATAGGGCCACCCAAGATCTAAAGTAGCTGGGGACTGTGTCCCAAGAGTCAAAAATAGATGAAGATTGACATCATTAGATAAAGAAGTTATGTTCTTACCATAACGTTCCGTCTGTGTTGTTGATCTTCATCTATTCTTGGCATCGCATCCTCCTTCCCCCTCCTGTGAATTCCTGAAGGGGTGAACATTTGTCTTGGGTGCCTTGTTAGGGTTCACCAGGAACATGGCTTCTTCATATTTGGTTATGATTCTTCTGGCTGTCTATAAGTCTGCAAGCTCGATCTGAGGTAATTTAGAGAGGGGCATTTTGGGTACAGTCTTAGCTCGAAAGATTTTTGGCCGACGCGAGCTGTGTAACAGCTGAACCTGTTCCTAGGATCGGAACTTACTACCCAAGAGTCAAGAATAGATGAAGATTGACAACACAGATGGAACGTTATGGTAAAAACATAACTTATTTTTTTTTAGTCATTGTGGTTTGACTTCCCTACTTTTAGTGGCTTTACTTTCTTTTAATGTTGTCAGATTAGTTTTCTTACAGGGTAAACCTTTCACTTTACTGGACTATTTTTAGTTCTGTTTTACTTTCCATTTATACTTTGCATGCTTGGACCTCTGTGGGCTGCTTTGTATGCATTGACACACTGATTGTCTAATTGCATTAGTGGTTTGCAGGCCTGCTTCACTCCTCTCCTGCCCCCTTTCCCTGCTTTTACACTTGTGTATTCCATCCTCCTTATGAATCATTTCCCCAACTATTTGTTTATTTCATTGTCCTCTGCTAGTTTACGCTTTGTTGTTTTCAAAGTAGTGCTGCAGCTGTACAGATAAACGCAACAAACTTTAGTCCTGTTTTCCTTAATAAAGTTTGTTTCCTTCATTATTTATTAACTTTGATTTTAGGGAAGTTCTTGTTTGCTAAATATTTCATATATTCATGTTCTATTTACAGACTTGCTATTTTTATTACCGTTACACTTATTTCTATAAGAATAAATAATTTCTCTGCATTTTATGCCCCTTTGAATGTGTTTCCCACATTTACCAATGAACTGATTTTTGCTAGGTAGAAACCACTCTCCAGCACTTTTTAGAACTCCTTTCACAAATTCTTTTCTCCATACTGATCACAATTCTGAATAAATTTAAATAAATTTAAAAGCAAAATTCAGTTACCTTAGTTTAAAAACAAATCTAAACTAACCAGAAATGTCTATATTAAAGTTCCTTTTAAACTCCCTCCTATTATTTTTATACAAGACAATACTGAAATTAACCTTGGTCCCTCCACCACTTATCTACCCAAATTTAGGACTGACTGCCTACTCGTTTAAATGCTGTTTACTCATTGTTTGCAGTGTGAAAAGAAAAAATAGAACAACTTGACACTTTCTTATGAATTAATTGATATCCTGAATCTTGAATTAAAGATGATACTCGCCCACACCATTTTCAACTTCATGGCTGTAATTATATTCTCAATAACAGACCTAGAAGTAGAAAGGGGGTAGTACATTGTTTTTATCACTAATCTTGGCCACTCACTAGCCTGGTTCCAGGACTACCTACAAGGTAGAGCACAGGCAGTTTGATGGGACAATAACCTATCCTCTCTGCTACCTATTACCACTGGAGTTCCACAAGGGTCTGTCTTAGGTCCTCTACTATTTTCCATCTTCATTAATGATCTTCACTGCATCTGCCAAGAAACATCCATTATACAATATGCTGATGACTCAGCATTAGTTTGCTCAGCCAGTAGCCCATATGAACTGTACACTATCACATAAAAATCCTTCCAAACTACTGAAACCTGGTTTCTTAACAAAAACCTTCTATTTAACCCAAAAAAGACCAAATTGATCCTAATTAAACCAAACAAATCCACTCCTCTTCCTGACTCATTCAGTATTGTGCCCAGGGATGAAACTATCATCTCTCCAGACACAAATACTAAACTATTAGGAGTGACCATCAACAACAACTTCAAGTTCGATCTACATATAAACCAAACTATTAAAAAAAATCCACAGAAAACTGGGCAGCCTCTATAAAAACAAACAATATCTAACTCAACCTGCTAGAATAACCATAGCTCAAACTCACCTCATCTCCCCATTACTATATGCCACTCCTATCTTCTCCAACCTACCCAAAGCTGAAATGGCCAAGCTTAACATCTGCTACAATCAAATTGCCAGATTTACTACCAGTGCCCCCTACCATTCCCACCACTGTCAAGCATACGTCATCTCAATTGGCTTGAATTCCCAAATCTCCTCTCATTTCACCAGCTCTCTTTCGCTAATAAACTGTTACTGCTCCCTGAACAATCTTCTACCCTATCTAACCTACTTAAACTATATGTCAATCCCAGACAACTTCGTTGTAATGAAAAAAGACTCATTGAAATAACCAAAACCAACAACTCAGCAGGTGATTCACTATTCCTCAACTACATAGGCAAAATCTGGAACTCACTACCCTCAGCAGTTACCTCTGCCAATTTGATCGCTACTTTCCAAAAACTTCTAAAAGAACACCTGCTACTCTCATGGAACTGCCCCTGCCTTCCCCCAGGTTGAACCCTTACCTTTACCCATCCCCCACCCCCAATCCTTCTGCCTCTCACCTCTATATCTTTGCAGTTCTTCCATAATCTCCCCTAAGGTAGTTCATTCCCTAGGATTCTTCCCTTCCCATTCACTGTCATGCTTCAAACATTATACTAGTGTGTATGTTTGATATGTCGGTCAGTGTCAAGGATGATTGTATTACACACCTGTAAACCTGTACAGTCTTGTAGAATAATGTGTTTTTTCTAATAATATTTGCATGTTATATGTATATGAATTTCTTTCAATCTTCAAAACTGTAAACCTATGCAGTATTGTAAATAATCTGTCATCTCTTTTCTTTTCTGTTTTTCTATGAAAGTGAGCCTGTGTTTGTTTCAGTTTTTGTTCCTATGAATATGTACATGTTATGTAAAAACTTCTCACTTTCTGTTATTTACTGTGGAGCTTTTCTCCCCGGGCCTCTGCTGAAAATGGGCATATATCCAGTTGGAATCCCTCGATCAACAAATGTAAAATAAATAAAATAAATAAATTGTGTGCGTCATTTGTAGCTACTCATGCCATCATGCAAATCCCACATCTGCTGATGAAGCTAACTGGATCACTGTTTCTATCCCTTACTCTAAAGACAAAGAACTTTGTTTGTTTGCAGTTTGCTTGCCTTCTCCTTCCTCCCTTACTAAAGTTAAACTTTTATTTTTTTCTAAAATTTAAACTGTCCTCCAATAAGGATAATTCTAAGTGTCTTCAACCTAAACATTCTTAATCCAAACTGTTACAGCCTGCTTATTTGGTTAGCAGACTTGGGCTTAATTCAGATAATTATGAAACCTACCGAGATCCGGTGCTAAATCAAATAAACACTCCCTGTTTAATTTTGTCAGTACTAATATTCTTCACAAAAATCTCTGATCTTTCTGTTCATCAGTCTCCTTTAAGTGGCCATTGCCACATTACTATGTACTTTCTTTTGCCCTTTTCCTAAACAGTCTACCAACTTAATTCTTTTTAGATCAAAACCTAGGAGTAGTTTCTCTAAACTTAATATTATTCTTTCTCAACTTGACTAGTCTGGTATTCTTTTCACCAAAGGTCGTCATGCAACTGCAACCAGCAAGTTAACATCCATTATCACGTCTATACAAAACAACCCTTTCCCATTATATCTACAGCTCATTAGACAAACTGAATAGATGGCTTACCATGGAAATAAAATTCTTGCTAGAACTCACAGAAGCTTGGATAATTTGGAAACCTGACACCAATTAAACTAAAGAAAAAAATGTCACCCTTCATAACATAGCTAAAAAAAAGTATTGGAAGACATAAAGCTTGTTATTTACAGTGTTAGCTAGCTGGCCTTTATGATTACCCTAAAAAATTTGGTGTCAAGTAAATCATGTAATTGGAAGGAAATGTTCTACTGAACTCTCAAACAACTCATATGGTTTCCAGTGTTCATCTATCAGCTAATGACTTTCTGACTGAATTCTCTCAACTTTCAACACCTGCTTGTTCTACTAATGCGTCTAATACCAGCCCGACATCTCCTTGGCTCTCCCTGCTCTTTTATTTTAAAGGTGCCAAACTTCCCATATTAAAACTTTCTCAGTATATAACACAGAAATAACCCACCAGATTCTGATAATCTCCATCAGTGGTTTGTAAAGGCATCTGCTGTACATATTCTTTTTCATTTGAATTGTGCTCTGTTTTTGTCAAAGTGCTTTATTAAATTATGGAAAGACATCACTATTAAATCAGTTCCAAAAATTAAAAATCTTAACTCCTCTTCTGATTTTTAGCTCTGTCTCATTTTTGGGAAAGTCCTTGAAAAGCTTACTTATCATTAACTTTCTAGGTCTACAGTAAGCTCCCAAGTCTCAAGCACCTGATGATCACTGTCTTGCAACCAGGGACTCTGGTATCTTGTTGTTTGCATGAGCTGTTGCTTGAACTCGATTGCGTATTTGGGGAAAGTGCAAACAGCACTAGTCTCTCTGTCTGGCTGCCACACTTTGACCAAACACACTCGAGTTTGAGAAAAGTGGGGAGGTAGTGGGATGAGGTGGAAGTGAAACCTAGGGTTTTATGCAGCTGTTGAGCTGAGGAATTAGGAGTGATCAGGGATTTTAGATTTAGGAAGAGGAAGTGGAGTTTTATGGTTATGGAATAATCATAGACTTTATGTTTAGGGAACAATCAGGGAATTCAATTTTGTGGATCAGGAGGGCAGTTTTATGTTTAGAGAGAGGAAATGGAGTTTTAGGCTTAGAGAATAATCTGGGATTTTAGGGTTTTGGAGTGGGAGGGTAGTTTTGTGGTTAGGGTTAGGGAGTGAAGATTTGTGTTGGGGTTAAGGATTGGGTGGGAGTTATAGTGTTGAGTGTTAGGTCTCTCCAAGGACTATATGTAGTTCAGAAGGGTCAGGTCGTAAGAGGGTTAGATAATTAAATAGCATCTGGTTAGTATGAGTGGGAGCAGTTACCATTTAGTGTATTGCGAGATGTAAGCGTTTTATATGTTTTTGTAACAATAAATCCTTTTTGCTTGCTAATGTCATGTGACAGCGTTCCTGATGCCTATTTTCAGCAGTGTATATTGTTGGAGCATTTCTGGCTCTCATAGACAGTGACTTTCATGTGGAGTTTTTGGTTTTGTATATTTTTGGAAGTTATGGAGAATTGCCGTTAACCAAGAGTGAGGTACTGATAATTATGAGCTGTATTAGAGCTCCATAATGTTGTGGGGGAGCTTACTCAGCTTATTCAGGCATTGAACAGTAATGTAATGCAGCTTTTGACTCCTAGTAAGCAGTGGTCTGTGCCTGGTAACCAAGGGAATGGAATCCTAGAGCGGGGGCATAATTCAATGTCAAAAATGGGAGGAGCTATAGGACAGCAGAGGGAAGCTGATAATGGCATTTGTGAAGTGACAGCATTTTCGTTTGCTACTCAATGAGCTTTATGGTCCTCCACAGTCAAGAAATCCATAGTACCGTTGGATACTTACTTCAGGGAAGGAGCCAGACCAAAAGAAAAGAGAACTGTTCGCACTCAAACTACAGGTGACTGTAATAATAGAGCAGTTAATGCAACTACTGAAAGTAGTAAAGACACTAAATGGGATGAATGGTTGAATAGTAACATGTTTAACATTAGTAATGGGCACAATGTTACTGTTGATGAAGATAAAACCTACAAGCATAATCTGGATATAATGTATGCTTAAGTATAAAACGTTTGACTTGGACAATAAATACCTTAAGAAATGCTTGCAAATGGAAATTGTAGCTAAGGGGTTAAGGGTATACAAGTACCCTAACAACATTAAAGAAGATACATAAAGTTTTAAAGATTTAATTAAGGTAGTTGATGTATGTGGTTTTAGAATAATGAATATTATTATAAAAGAAAATGAAATGGAAAAACTTTTTTGTAAAATTGATGATGTGAATAAGAAAATTGTCAGTGGTTTGCTGTTTACTGTCCAGGAAGAAAAGGAGAAATATTTTCTTATTAGGAAAAAAAATTATGAAAAATGTAGGTTTATTGTCAGACCGAAAAATAAAAAAAATGCTAGGGATGTTGCTGAATATAAAGACAATAATAATTATCCTAAGCCAAAATGGGGAAATGATAGGCAATATATGACAGTACATGTAGATTCAGAATGTGGCTAGAATAGGAATGAGACGTGTATATGTAATTATAACCAAGATATTTCAGAGCACTTCCAGGAAGAGGGGGCATATAATAATAATAATTGTAGTTGTGGTGAAGACTATAACTTGGATATAAATGACCCTTTAGAATTTCCCCATTTAAGGAGGTCCGAAAGAATAAAGAACAAATCTACAGTGTCTTATCGCAATTATGGGGGGAAGTGGTAGATGAAAGGGGTACAATGATTGTATGAGAATTATAATATATTTAATTGCAGTAGCTTAGAGTTGGACACAACGTATTTCAACTTATTTCTGAAGGGGCTCAAGTTTGTTCCCAGTAACAAAAGTGATATAAGTAAAGTATTAATAAATTTAAAGCTATTTGTAAGAAAGAAAAATCTTGAATTGATTTATGGAAAAAGAGATGATGATGGCAGAGACAATAAAGAAAAAGAAAAGTACCTTTAATCCCCCCACTTCATCCCCAGCTGAAAATATTTGAATTTGTGGTGAACAGGAATTAAGAAAATCTTTAAATCTGAAGTTTTTTTCCAACCTCCCATGTCTAGAAAGGCAACTTCTTAGAGACCTGAGTTCTAATAAAAATATTAGAATTGGTAGACCGGATAAAGGGGGATGTATGGTCATTATAGATAACATATACGTGGCCAAAATGGAAGAAATTTTGGGAGATGAAAAATATAATAGAACTTCTATTAATGAAATCTATATTTCCTATTCCAAAATAGATTTCAGCCTTAGAGAACTGTTATTTGATGAGATGATTAATGGGGATTTGTTTAAATATTTATATGTAGAAAAACCTGTGATACCTAGTATCTTTGGTATAGCTAAGGTGCACAAAGACATCAATAATCTGCCCTTAAGGTCTATTGTTTCTGCCAGTGGTTCAAAAACCTATGGTATGGGTAAATATATAGATTCTAGGATTAAAGCTGTATGGATGGAGCATACGGAATTAAAGGATTCTTGGGATTTTTTGAAGAGTATAGATCAGCGTCTTTATAAAAAACATATTTTTGTTACAATCGACATTGTGGACTTATTTTCAGTTATATCTCATCATACTGGAATGAAATGGTTTTAGGAAGCATTGATGGAAACTAAAAAGTATACTAGTCAGGAGCTTAGGGTGATAATGGAACTGTTAGATATGGTATTAAAAAACAACTATGCACTATTCAAAGGTGAATTTTTTAAGCAAATTAAAACAGTGTAAGAAACTTCTCTGTGTGGAAGATTTTCAGTCCATATATTTCTAGTTAATCACTGTATATTAATCAGATCAGACAATAGTAGTAAAAGTAGCGAACGTAAACTCATCAAGTCAAAAAATAATAATAGAAAATATATAATTCTACAGCATTACTAAGTATTCGAACGTAATCCAAGCAAGGCAGTGCAAGTGGAAAAAAAGAGAACCAGAAAAAAAATAAAAATAAAAAAAATATATATGTATGATGATGGAAACAAAACATGCACTTAAATTTCAAATGATTTAAAATGGTATTTAAAACCAATTTGTAGAAAAAAATAAAATAAAATACAATTAGTCATGTAAACAATGTGGCAATTTTCTAAGTTCCAGTGCACTTTTAATTGAACAGTAGTAGTTTAGTCCAGGCTTTCTAAAAGAGTTCAGCTTTAATTGCCACATGAGTTCATGTTTCTCCAGAATATTCGGGATGTCTCCTTCAAGATCACCCATTCTATGCGATCCAGGATCTGGAACTTAAAACCTGTGTGTCTTTTATGAAGAGAAAGGTTTTTGGCTAGTGCATTATTTTTACATCCAGAGCGGATTTCTGACAGATGACATGAAATCCTTCACTTGAGTTTATTTACAGTCTAGACCACATAGAATGCATCACATTCATTGCACTGTGCCCTGTAAATTACTTTTTTAGTGTTACAGTTACCCCCTGCACTGGTTTTAATGATCTTCTTTAAATAAGGGCAATAAAAACTATCACCTTACTGTATAAATATACAAAATGTACAATTAGTTTCACATCTTTTAGTGCTTTTCTCACATGGTCTAGGTTTAAATTCAACAAAACTTCTAATATTCCTGGCCTTCCTATAAACAAATGATGGGGCTTCACCTACGATGTTAATCAGAAAAGGGTTTCCTGTGACAATGTCCCAGTTTTCTTCAATAATATTTTTGATACTGTGATAATCCAAAGTGTATGTCAGGATGCAGCTATTTTTGCATTTGTTATTCTCTGTGGGATTACTTAACATTTTTCTACTGGGGAGGTTGAGTGAAGGTGCTTCAGTCCTTTTCAGTTCTATAATGGGTTCCAGGATGTTTTTTAACATCTGACTTTCATTGCCTCTCACTAGAAAATCATTCTCTAAGTTGTTCAGGTTTCTCAAAAAAGGTTCCATTTCTGTGGTAATTCGAGCTAATCTGTAGCCTTGGGATTTCACTACATTATACTTGTTTTTTGTAGGATGTAGACTTTTACGGTGGAGTAATAAGTTAACCCTCGTTGGTTTTCTGAATAGATCAGTGGTGATTCTGTTATTGTTGGTGTCCTTGGAAATCTGCATATCGAAGAAAGTGGTTGAAGTACAGCTATGGGAAGAGGTAAACTTCAGGAAGGGGGTTGTTTGATTAAGGTAAGTGATAAAATCTCCAAGCTGCAAGGTGTCACCTTTCCCACACAATAAAGACATCATTAATAAAACGTAAATAGCATGTGATATGCTGCATGTAGTCTGTGTTGTTTAACACAAAGTCCTCCTCCCATTTACCCAGGGCTATGTTAGCTATGCTGGGAGCCATGGCAGCCCCCATTGCTATACCAGTTTTTTGTTTGTAGCGTTTGCCATTGAAAGTAAAGAAATTGAAGTCCAGTACAAGATTAATAGGCTTGCTTAACTTTTGCAGTTGTGCCTGTGTACCCTGATTATGTTTCTTAAAAGACTCCGTAGCTGCTGTTATACAGTAATTGTGAGGGAGCACTGTGTACAAGGATTCCACATCAATAGTTACCAAAATACTGTCAGCTTCCACTGTAATGTTTTTTTATTTTCTTCAAAAAATCCATTGAATCACTTGTATATGACTTATTCTTTTCTGCTAGAGGTTTCAGCAAGTAATCAAGGTAAATGGCTGTGGCTTCAGTAAGGGAACCTCCACTTGCTACCACCGGTCTATAAGGTGGGTCTTCTCTGTTCTTGTGTGGCTTTGGTATTCCAAAAAAGTAAGGTAAACGTGGGCATGGGCTCCATAAATAATTATAAAGATTTTCAGTGACAAGTTTTTCTTCCTGTAATATGGTGAGATTAGTGTTCCATAAATCATATCCATGGCAAATAACTCATAAAATCTGTTATCCTCCAGCATGTTCTCTATCTTTTGGTTGTAGCTAATGGTATCAGTCACAAGTATACCTACTCCCTTGTCTGCCTTCATTAAACGCCTGGATTTATCATTGCCTAGCTCAAGCAATGCTTTTCTTTCTCCCTGTGTTAAGTTATAAAGTTTTTTATTTGGAGGGTTTTTTAAGCAGTTTCCTGATATCCATCTCACATTTAACTTCAAAAGCAGCTAGTGTTTGATGTAGTGGTGGACAATAGCTGCTAGGTCTTTTTATAGTTTCATCAATAGGCTTATTTTCAGTGTCATTACTTTTGCCATGAAACTGTACCCTTAAGTTGAGCTTCCTCACAAACATTTTAAGGTCTATCAGTACTTGAGCAACCTCACTCCTGCAGCTTGGTACAAAAGTAAGTCCTTTGGACAACACACTTTTTTCCTCTTCAGTCAGTGCTTTAACAGAGTGGTTCCAGATAAGTGGCGCACCTGTTATTGTGGTACCTGTTGTTGTTGTTATTGTACCTGTTATTGTGGCTGTTTCCTCTGTCTGAGCCTGGGACCTGGGTTGTAGTCGGGGTTCCAGTCTGGATTGCCCAGGTATTGCATTTCCCTCACCCCTGTCCACTGTTTGGTTCTCCTGTCTCCCTGGGAGTTTGTGGATAGAGTATGAGACCTCTGGAATTCCTCCTCTGCTTTCTGGAATCTTGGCGGGTTGTAGTATTTCTCGCTGTGGCTGTGGTATGGGGGGGACCTGGTAAGAGGGACAAGCTCTGGGGCTGTGGTGGTGGTCGTCGTTCCTGTTCTGGTACTGGTGCTAGCTTTGGTATTGGTGTGGTGGTTGATGTCTGTGCTGTAGATATTGGTCTTCCTGAAGAAACTGGTCTCTGTGATGGTGCTGCTGCTCCTGGTAGCTGGATTGTCTGTGGTCCCGGTTGTCCTGGTAGTCCTGTAATTCGTCCTGTAGAACTCTCAGTCGGTTCTGGTTGCCGCTGTGGCTTGGAACCCCAACTACAACCCAGGTCCCAGGCTCAGACAGAGGAAACAGCCACAATAACAAGTACAATAACAACAACAACAGGTACCACAATAACAGGTGCTCCACTTATCTGGAACCACTCTGTTAAAGCACTGACTGAAGAGGAAAAAAGTGTGTTGTCCAAAGGACTTACTTTTGTACCAAGCTGCAGGAGTGAGGTTGCTCAAGTACTGATAGACCTTAAAATGTTTGTGAGGAAGCTCAACTTAAGGGTACAGTTTCAAGGCAAAAGTAATGACACTGAAAATAAGCTTATTGATGAAACTATAAAAAGGCCTAGCAGCTATTGTCCACCACTACATCAAACACTAGCTGCTTTCGAAGTGAAATGTGAGATGGATATCAGGAAACTGCTTAAAAAACCGCCAAAGAAAAAACTTTATAACTTAACACAAGGAGAAAGAAAAGCATTGCTTGAGCTAGGCAATGATAAATCCAGGCGTGTAATGAAGGCAGACAAGGGAGGAGGTATACTTGTGACTGATACTAGCTACAACCAAAAGATAGAGAACATGCTGGAGGATAACAGATTTTATGAGTTATTTGCCATGGATGACATAAAAAGAGCATATGATTTATGGAACACTAATCTCACCACATTATGGGAAGAAAAACTTGTCACTGAAAATCTTTATAATTATTTATGGAGCCCATGCCCACGTTTACCTTACTTTTTTGGAATACCAAAGCCACACAAGAACAGAGAAGACCCACCTTATAGACCGGTGGTAGCAAGTGGAGGTTCCCTTACTGAAGCCACAGCCATTTACCTTGATTACTTGCTGAAACCTCTAGCAGAAAAGAATAAGTCATACATAAGAGATTCAGTGGATTTGTTGAAGAAAATAAAAAACATTACAGTGGAAGCTGACAGTATTTTGGTAACTATTGATATGGAATCCTTGTACACAGTGCTTCCTCACCATTACTGTATAAGAGCAGCTATGGAGTCTTTTAAGAAACATAATCAGGGTACATACGCACAACTGCAAAAGTTAAGCAAGCTCATTAATCTTGTTCTGGACTTCAATTTCTTTACTTTCAATGGCAAACGCTACAAACAAAAAACTGGTATAGCAATGGGGGCTGCCATGGCTCCCAGCATAGCTAACATAGCCCTGGGCAAATGGGAGGAGGACGACTTTGTGTTAAACAACACAGACTACATGCATATCACATGCTATTTACGTTTTATTGACAATGTCTTTATTGTGTGGGAAGGTGACACCTTGCAGCTTGGAGAGTCTATCACTTACCTCAATCAAACAACCCCCTTCTTGAAGTTTACCTCTTCCCATAGCTGTACTTCAACCACTTTCTTAGATATGCAGATTTCCAAGGACACCAACAATAACAGAATCACCACTGATCTATTCAGAAAACCAACGAGGGTTAACTTATTACTCCACAGTAAAAGTCTACATCCTACAAAAACCAAGTATAATCTAGTGAAATCCCAAGGCTATAGATTAGCTCGAATTACCACAGAGATGGAACCTTTTTTGAGAAACCTGAACAACTTAGAGAATGATTTTCTAGTGAGAGGCTATGAAAGTCAGATGTTAAAAAACATCCTGGAACCCATTATAGAACTGAAAAGGACTGAAGCACCTTCACTCAACCTCCCCAGTAGAAAAATGTTAAGTAATCCCACAGAGAATAACAAATGCAAAAATAGCTGCATCCTGACATACACTTTGGATTATCACAGTATCAAAAATATTATTGAAGAAAACTGGGACATTGTCACAGGAAACCCTTTTCTGATTAACATCGTAGGTGAAGCCCCATCATTTGTTTATAGGAAGGCCAGGAATATTAGAAGTTTTGTTGAATTTAAACCTAGACCATGTGAGAAAAGCACTAAAAGATGTGAAACTAATTGTACATTTTGTATATTTATACAGTAAGGTGATAGTTTTTATTGCCCTTATTTAAAGAAGATCATTAAAACCAGTGCAGGGGGTAACTGTAACACTAAAAAAGTAATTTACAGGGCACAGTGCAATGAATGTGATGCATTCTATGTGGGCAAGACTGTAAATAAACTCAAGTGAAGGATTTCATGTCATCTGTCAGAAATCCGCTCTGGATGTAAAAATAATGCACTAGCCAAACACCTTTCTCTTCATAAAAGACACACAGGTTTTAAGTTCCAGATCCTGGATCGCATAGAATGGGTGATCTTGAAGGAGACATCCCGAATATTCTGGAGAAACATGAACTCATGTGGCAATTAAAGCTGAACTCTTTTAGAAAGCCTGGACTAAACTACTACTGTTCAATTAAAAGTGCACTGGAACTTAGAAAATTGCCACATTGTTTACATGACTAATTGTATTTTATTTTATTTTTTTCTACAAATTGGTTTTAAATACCATTTTAAATCATTTGAAATTTAAGTGCATGTTTTGTTTCCATCATCATACATATATATTTTTTTTATTTTTATTTTTTTTCTGGTTCTCTTTTTTTCCACTTTATTCAAAATGATGGTAATAACAATATTAACTAATTAAATAGGTTTTAAGGGTTCTTGTACACAGACCTGAAGAAGTCTAGAAGGACGAAAGCGATCTTTGTTAACAATAGGTTATGAAAATAGAAACTGATTTTTACATGCAAAATGTATATGTATGTATTTATATAAATTTTTGATCGCAAAATGAACTAAGGTTGATATATTTCCAGCCATGTAGTATATTGTCTTGTATAAAATCACAGACTTAATAATCTACTTAATAATTTGGTTAAATAAGATGTACCATTAAAGTACATTAGGGCTATATATTATTATGACAGCTACTAGGTAGGGCAGGACCAGCTCGAATGTCACACTGATGGGGGAAGGGATGTGAATTTAACATGTGTACCAATAACACTTTGTTTTACAGCACAATAAACCACTCCCATGCCTGATAAAAAGTATATATATATTTAGAAAGCTTGTGAGGAAATTATTACTCTTTTTTTTGTTTTACTTGGATCGCTTGTCTGTGTACTTAATAAAGGATTTTCGACTGGAAACAGACTGCCTGCCTTGCTTGGATTACTTTCGAATACTTAGTAATGCAGTAGAATTATATATTTTCTATTATTATTTTTTTACTTGACGAGTTTACGTTTGCTACTTTTACTACTATTGTCTGATCTGATTAATATACAGTGATTGACTAGAAATATATGGACTGAAAATCTTCCACACAGAATAATTTCTTACAAGGTTTTGTTTTTAGACCCACTACACTTTAGTGGGTTGTTTTGAGACTTCGGGGATAGCATGGAGATTACTTGTTTTAAGCAAATTAAACACGTAGCAGTGGGCGCAAGTTGCACCCCGAGTTATGCCAACATTGTTTTAAGTACATGGGAAAAAAATATCTCTTTAATTCACCCTATAAGACTTCATGGTGCCTTTATAAGAGGTACCTTGATGACGTATGTATATTTTGGATTGATACGAAGGAAAAACTAGATGACTTTCTTCAATATCTCAATAATACCACAGAATTTTTAAAATGTACCCATAGTTTAGGTACAAATTATGTGAATTATTTGGATGTTACTATTTATAAAGATTACCAAGAGGGTAAATTTAAATCTAGAATCTTTAGAAAAAGTACTTTTTTGAATTCCTATTTGTACTTTACCAGTGCCCACCCATACAAGCAAAAAGGAATATTTTTAAGGGGCAGTTTATTCGTCTCTCCAAAATGACATCTGATTATGAAGTGTTTTTGGAGGAATGTGATAAGTTAAAAAGTATGTTTTTAGAGAGAAAATATCTGGTCAATATGATAGATGAGGTTGTAATGGAAGTGAAGGAAGGGAGACTTAGTAAATTTGCCCTCATCCTAGGTCATGAATTTAATGTAATAAACAAAATCTTTGAGGTGCATACAAAAAGAGGAAATAACAAATATCCTAGCTCATTTATACTTAATTATAATGGTGATGCAGCCACCATTAAGAATATTATAAATAAGAATTGGAGAATATTTGCTGGTTTTTCTGACCTGGGTATAATATTTAAGAAGCCTCTAGTATTTACATGTAAGAGGGACAGAAGCATTAAAAATATGTTTGAAAGTAATTTTAGTTCCAGTAGAGTATCTAATAAGAGAAAAGGAATGTTCAAGTGTGCTAGATGTGCACAATGCCCCTTTGTTAAAAAATGCTGAAGAAATATTTTTGGAGGGTAGAGATAAAATAATTAGTAGTAAGCACTTTTCTAATTGCGACAATGTTTGTTTGTGTCTTTCGGCTTTTCCCGGTTAGGGGTCGCCACAGCGGAACTCCAGTCTGCTAATGATTGGCTGTTGATTTTTACATACCGTCTTGCCAGGCCTGATGCACAACCTTCAACGAAGGTACACCCATTCACGCATGTCTCCACCCAGAAGACGGTCTAGCTGAGAATCAAACCGGACAGCGTCTTACTGTGAGGCAACAACGCTAATTGTGACAATAAGGGCATTATTTATCTAGCAGAATGTAATAAATGTCCTGCATTTTATGTGGACAAATCTGAAAGAACCTTGAAAAGAAGGATCTATGAGCATATGTATGATATTCGTAAGGACGATAATAGTAATGCCCTCTATAAACATGCTTTAAAATCCAAGGATGCTAAGTTTACATTTTTTGTACTGGAAAAGGTAATACTTAATATTAGAGGAGGTGAATGGGAGGTGAGAATAGAGTATCGGGAATTTTTCTGGCAGCTAATATTAGAAGCATGTAAAACTCCAGACTTGAATGATCATATTTCTTTAGTCCCTGTGCTTAAACTGAGAGCTGCTAGATTATGAATAACCTGGTTATAATCTTCGGGTAATTCTACTAGTTTTATATATATTCTGGTTCAAAATAATAATGAGTGTTGAATGTAATGCAAGTCTGCAATACTTTTTCATCATTAGATGGTAGTAAAGCATGTTTTTTTACATATATTTATAATATGTTTTTTGTAATTATAGTTTTTTTTATAATTATATTTATGATATTTCTTTTATATTAAGATTTGTAGGATGGAAAAGGATATATATATATATATATATATATATATATATATATATATATATATATATACGCATATTTTTAATACAGATACCTGCAAGCTGCTTTTTTAATTATTGTTTTAAGTTGCTGTTTTAAGTATGGAAATGTTGCTTCAAGGTCTTAATTGAAAGCAGTGTTTAATTGGCTGATTTTTTGAAGTTGTTGTATCTTTCGGCTTTTCCCAGTTAGGGGTAGCCACAGCGGAACTCCGGTCCGCTAATGATTGGCAGTAGATTTTTACGTACAGATTTGCCAGCCCTGACACATAGCCTTCAACGAAAGTATGCCCATTCACGCATCTCTACACACAGAAGACGCTTTAGCTGAGAATCGAACAGGACAACGTTTTACTGTGAGGCGACAATTCTACCGCAGCACCACCACCACTAAATAGAATATTGGTGAGTGTGTTTTTATCTGAGGAAGTTCAGTATTGAATGAAAAACGCGGTGATACAGGTAAGGTGTTTTATATGTTTTTGTAACAGTAAATCCTTTTTGCTTGGTAATATCGTATGACAGCATTCCTGGTGCCTTTTTTTGCTATTTTCAGCAATGTATATGTAAGCACTTTTACTAGATCTATAGCTTTCCATATCTATATCTCTCTGAGCAAGCCGTGCTTTTACCTAAATAACAATGTCTTGGGGCAAAATGAAGAATCATGATAAAGTTCAAATCACCAGTACTGTTTTTACTGACCTGACCAAAGCTTTTGATAATCATTGGTTATACTGTAATTCACTCAGCTGTGATTGAACATGTGTCTGCTACAGTGCCTCTTAGTGTTTTCTTTACTCTTGTTCTGGTGATCATTTTATGTCAAAATACATTCTGTTGCTTCATCCAAAAGCCCTTCGGCTTAATGGTGTTCACCAGGGTTCTCTTTTGTCTCATTGTTTTTTTTTCATTTATACTAGTAGAATTTTATCAGATATTTCACATATTCCATTATGCCTCACTGTGATGTTATGGTCATCTGCAGATCTCGCTCTTCTCTTCCCAACATTAATATGCTCCTTCAGCAAAGCCTGTTGTCATTATTCCACTGGATCAGCTGCAAAACACTTTTTAACAACAAAATAATAATAATAAAGTAATGTTACTTGTCTGTTTTCAAAAGCTTAAATCCTGTTTTCTGATTTTGTCAATCCTGACCATCAAAGCAGTCCACTGGAATTTGCTTCCTCTTTCACATATTTGGACCTTAAAATCTAAACTTTCGTTTACGTATTCATAGTACTAAATTAAAAATTCAACAAATGTTGTTGTGGGCTTAGAAGATATCACACTTTTTATCTCCTTCAAGCAGAGAAATGGGATTTTACTGACTTGATTAGAATATGCACTGTGCCTTTAATTTCCGAGAAAAACTAACTGGCTACAGCAAAGATCACAACTTCTGTTTAGTATTACCAGTCTACAGAATACAGAATCCCATCTCAGTTGCCACATCTTTTGCACATACCCTACTTCAACTTCAAGACAGATTATTCCATCTCACACAGCTCTTTTTTGAATCTAACAAAAATCCTGGCTAACCACTAAACTGAAGTCTCTGTGTATACTTGCAGACAATGAGTGGTCTTAATTCAAACAAAATCCCTCACCAGAAAAATCAAACCGCCTTTACTTCTTTGCATAAGCTAGCTAAGAAAAGAATATGGTGGCACAAAATCAAACATTTAAACGCAAACAAGTGTGTGTGCGTGTGTCTGTGTGTGTGTGTAACCCAAACACTTATGGCATGTACTAAAATGTCTCACAGGCCGGAAATCCACAGATCCTCCCTTCCTTAAGACCGTCCAGACCTCTCTAGGTACACACTCAACCTCTTAAATTTCTCAAGGAATTCAGCCACCTCCCTGGTATCACAACCTGTACCTCTTCCTCCATTGCACCTAGCCCCCCACTCTTTATTCACCTCTTCTGTGTTAAGAAAATCATTCACACAGACTTTGAGCCCCTACTAGAAAACACAACCATGAATACACTCCCTGGTGCAGACAACCTACTCCCCTGGTTCATCTGACTCTGCAAATACTTCCTTACCTCACCTCTTTTCCACATTTGTAATATCTGCCAAACTCAAAACACAATGCTAGACATATGAAAACTGGTCTTGTCAATCCCCTTCCTATTTACCTTCAACTAGCTAATGCATCCCACCCTATCTCCATCCTCTGTACACTGGAGAGGATCATAATGGAACTCATAAATAAAGACATAGGGAACTTGCAGACTTTGGATCCAACCCAGTTTGGCTTTGTCAAAGGCAGATCATGCCTTTTAAACTTGGTTGACTTTTTCGAAACAGTCACCAAGGCCATTGATGAGGGAAAGGCAGTCCATACAGCCTACCTTGACCTGGCAAAGGCCTTCGACACAATACCCCACTCAGGTATCATCGAAAAACTCATCAGCTTGAATGTAAACCCATACATCACAAGATGGGTTGCAAACTGGCTAAGTGACAGAACCCACAGGGTCAGAGTTGCTGGAGCCATGTCAGACTCAAAGCCTGTCACAAGTGGTGTCCCACAGGGCTCAGTCCTGGGTCCACTCTTGTTCGGCATCTACTTTTCTGAAGTACAAGCAAACACAGGAGGGTTATGGCTGACAAAGTTTGCAGATGACTGCAAACTGGGCCATAGTCGAAAACACATCTGACACAGATATCCTTCAGAAGGGCCTCACAGAAACGGATAACTGGTGCCAGAGCCATGGCCTAAAGTTAAATGCCAAGAAATGCATAGTCATACCCTTCGGGAAAAACAAGGTTACCCCTAGCTACCATATAGGTGGCAATCCACTGAGCACAGAAGAAGTCATCAGGGATCTGGGGACCCAGGTTGACAGTAGCCTTCGCTTGACACTCATGTTGCTAAAGTAGTTAGGAAAACCTTCTACATTGCCCACCTGATCATGAAGGGATTCACATCTAGATCAAGGGAGGTCATCGTCCCCCTGTACTCATCACTCATAAGACCTATGATTGAGTACAGTGCCCCATTCGGAATGTATCTGACCCGACACCTGCAGCAGCTGGAAAGGCCCCAAAAGTTCCTCACCAAAAGGATAAAGGATCTCAAAAATATGTCTTATGCTGCCAGACTGAAAGAACTCCAGCTCTATTCAGTCTCATACCGCTTGCTCAGAGGTGACCTGTGCCTGACATATAAGGCCATGTCAAACCCTGATTTGATGAATATGCTTCACCTCAAAAAATCTAGATCCCTCAGAACCACAAGGGCGGGAGACTTAAACCTTGACACGGTTATTAATAGAACGTGCTGGAGGGACAGATTCATCACCCAGAGACTCCCTATGCTGTGGAACAAAATCCCGGTACATGTGAGGCAGAGCACCTCGCTGGCCTTGTTCAAGAGGAATCTTGACCAATGGATGGGGGATCGCAGATATACCCCAGGGATTACTTCAGTGTCACTGCTTGACAGAGGCACAGCAAAATAATGGGCATAGTTTTATTCAAACTAAAGGGGTGGCGAAAGCCAAATAACTATGGGCTAGGCTTATAAATGCCCTTGGGCAGATAGCCTAGTATGAACCTATGAACCTATGAACTTGCAAAAATGCTTGAATAACTAATCTACAACTAACTGTCCACTTACATCCAACAGTGCCATCTCCTCACTCTTAAATGGCATGGATTCTGAGCTGGCTGAAGCATAGGGACAACACTTTGGTCACTTGCAGATTATGTCCTTCTCAGTATGAATAAAGAAAACCAGTCAGGAGCACTAGACATTGACCTTGCCAAAGCTTTTGATCATATTGATCACTCCTCCTCCTGCACTCTCTTCAAGAAATCAGAGTTTGTTCTAACACTGTCAACTGGTTCCCAGATTTCATAACAGAAAAGGGGTTGGGAGGGTGGCCTAATAGTTAAGGTGTTTGCCTTACAAACACAAGGTGCAAGGTTTGAGTCTCACAAGGGAAAATTGGCTAAGCTTAAAATGGCTCGCAAGGGCAGTTAGCTTAGTACTAAACTATGAACCTATGAACTATATGTATTTCAGAGTCAAAATCATCTCTTCACTAGCACCCCTTACCAAAGGAGTGCCCAGGGGCTTCATATTCATCCAACTGTTGTTTTCAGTCTTTTTTAAGAAACAACCTTCCGATCTCCCTAACTTTCCTATCACTGCCTGTTGATAGACAGACTTTGTGCCACACGAAAGGAGAACTGCAGCAGTCAGCTTTCTACACAAGGGCGGGCCCTCAATGGACCTCGGGAACTACAGACCCATAAGTCTGACTATTCTCATATGCAAAGCCATCAATAGAGTTATCATGGAAATGATTAGTAAGGGCATAGAAAACCTTCAAACACTGGATCCAACCCAGTTTGATTTCGTCATAGGCAGATCGTGCATACTAAACATGGTGGACTTCTTTGAGAAGGTTACGATGGAAATGAATGAGAGCAAAATGGTGCATACTGCCTACCTTGACCTGGCCAAGGCATTTGATACAGTACCCTACTCAGGCATTGTAAACAAACTCACGGATATAGGCATAAAACCTATATGTTACACACTGGATAGCCAACTGGCTCTCGTATAGGACCCAGGAAGTTAGCATATGGGAGACCACCTTCTTGGCGAGGGCCGGTCACTAGTGGAGTCCGTCAGGGCTCTGTGTCTTCCCCTTTTTGCCATCTATTTCTCATAAGTCTGCGAGAGATGCACTTACATAGCCAAACTGGAAGCAAAGCTCTCTCCACCCAAGATTGTGCTAGACAGTCAAGAGGAGATGGTTAACACCTGCACTACACCTCAAGCAACACATAGCCCTTCAAAACTCACACCACCAACATCCACACATAGTAACACTAAACCCACTTATGTGGAGGCCCTTAACATTAACCTGCCCAAGCAACAAGGACCTCTGAAGCTGAAACGCAAACAAACACCAGTCACAACCAAAGTGTCACATAGCTCACAACACCAGTGTGCCACCCAACAACAGCCCCTAAGTCAAGACAACGTACCCAACACTTCAGTCATAGGTGACTCTGTAGTCAGGCACACTGATGTCCCACTCACCAGGATGAACAAGGAGAAAATTACAGTCAGCTGCATGTCAGGTGCCAGGATCCGCCACACCACGCATGCACTCAAGTCACTCCACAAGTAGTACAAATATGACTCTGTCATTGTCCATGTTGGAGTGAATGACTTGAGATGTACCTCCCTGGATTACATGAAAAGAGACAGGGAAGGGCTCTCAGATCATGTGGCCCAGGCAGGTATGACCCTAGCCCTGAGTAGCATCCTGCCTTCGCCCAGAATGATACCCCAGTATAAGGACAAAATGATTGACTTCAACAGTTGACTAAGTTTCTGGTGTCATTCAAAGGGGATCCAGTATCTGTCTGCCTGGGATGACATGATCGACAAACCATGATGATTTGCTAGAGATGGTCTGCACCTGTCGCCCCTGGGATTCAGGTTACTGGCTACGGCTCTTGCCACCCCTATAGTGCCTTTTTTAGGAAAGGCTCAAAGGACAAAACCACCATCGTAACAGATGTAAGCATGCAACATCTGAAGGTAATGCTACTCAGTGCTAGAAGTCTAAATTTCAAAATGCACTCTTCGAGGCACTCCTAAAAATGGAGAACATTGATATCTGTGCAGTAATTGAAACCTGGTTCAAGGCTCCAGAGAGCACCCCTGCAATACCAGGCTACAACTCTTACCACACTTTTCGGCCACCAAACCAAGACCGAAACACTAAAGGCGGAGGAGTATCCATATTCACACCTCCAGGCTAGTTGCCCAACACAATGCATCTGAAATTCTACAGGTGCAACTAACACTAGGTAAGACTGCAATCCAAATTGTAGCTTGCTACATATCCCCCACCATGCCCCAAGATTCTCACTACACCTTTCTAAACTTACTGGAAAATGTTAAGATACAAACAAACTGTGGAGGTGGTGCTGCGGTATCATTGTCGCCTCACAGTAAGACGTTGCCCTGTTCGATTCTCAGCTAAAGCGTCTTCTGTGTGGAGACATGTGAATGGGCGTACCTTCATTGAAGGTTGTGCGTCAGGGTTGGCAACTCGGCACATAAAAATCTACTGCCAATCATTAGCGGACCGGAGTTCCGCTGTGGCGACCCCTAACCGGGAAAAGCCGAAAGACACATTAAGATACAAACAAACACGCTAATGCTTGGTGATTTCAACTACCCTGCCATTAATTGGGAAAACTACTCTGGTACCGACACCTTTGCCCATTGGTTCTTGGAATTCATAAATTCCAACGCCCTGGATCAACTAATCCATAGTCCCAACAGGTGCTCAAATATCCTAGACCTAGTCATTACCAACATGGGAGATCGATGCTCCACACCAGTGATCACCCCCTTGTTGGTCGGGTCTGACCATAAGCTAATCACCCTTGAAGTCCACATCCCACCCCCACCCCCCAGTAGGGAAACCTCCATAAAAAACTTCTCCAGAGCTAACTTCAGGCTACTCAAGTCAGAAGTGACAAATTTCATGACACCCATGCAGACAGGAACTGATTGTTCGACTGCTGATTCCTACACTAAGGCACTGTACGAACACATCCAATCATGCATGAATCGTGCCTTTCCAAACAGAACCAAGACACTCTCGTCCAAAAAAAGGAAGCCAATCTGGTGGTCCCCTATCATAAACAAACTATACAACAGAAGGAAGAAACTGTTGCAGAAAAGAGGAAAATCCCAGTATGCAAAATACCCCCTTACCAGCCTCAGTAAGAAGCTGAGCTCCCTCATAAAATTCTCCAAAGCTAGTTACGAAAATAAAATTGCCAAAGATTCCAAGGACAACCACAAGGCATTCTATAGTTATGTCAAGAATCTAAATGGCAGTGCTCAAATCTGCTCTGAGCTACAACAGAATGGCATTAAATATACTGATCCCAAGGAAATTGCCAGTATCCTGGCAGATGATTCAGTGCCAACTTCACCCCCTCTCACCCCTTAAAGGGCCCATCTCAATACCAAAAGATTGCCAAATTCCGGTAGTCATGGCCACACAGATAAAAAAATGAACTCTCCAAAGCTAAGAATACAGCATCCATGGGACCAGACGACATCTCGGGCTGTGTACTACATGAACTACAAAATGAACTGGCACCTCACCTAAGTGTCATGTTTAATCATAGCCTCACCTTAGGTTTCGTGCCCAATGAGTGGCTCACAGTTACAGTTATTCCACTTCACGGGGGGGATCCACCTTGGATCCCGGGAACTACCATCCCATCAGTCTGACAAGCCTGATCTGCAAAGCCATGGAACTTATAAACAAAGACATTGGCAACCTTAACACTGGACCCTACCCAGTTTGGTTTCGTAAAGGGACGGTCTTGTTTTCTCAACCTGATTGACTTCTTGGAATCAGTCTCCAGAGCCGTGGACAAGGGCATGGCGGTCCTCACACCCTATCTGGACCTTGCCAAGGCCTTTGCCACCATCCCCCACTCTGGAATCATAGATAAACTTACTAAGCTGGGCATTATACATCACTTGATGGGTTGCCAACTGACTTACTGACAGAACCCACACTGTAAAAGTAGCCGACTCAAAATCCAGCTCCAGACAAGTGGAGTACCTCAGGGTTCTGTCCTGGGACCGCTCTTGTTTGGCATCTACTTCTCTGAAGTACAGGCCAGCACTAAGGGACTCTGCCTAACAACGTTTGCAGATGACTGCAAACTGGGAGCCATTATTGAATCCCCAAATGATGTGGATATTCTACAAAAGGGCCTTACAGAAACAGATGCTTAGTGCCAGAGCCATGGGCTCAAGCTCAATGCAAAGAAATGTATAGTTATCTCCTTTGGGAAAAACCATGTACCCATGAATTACCACATAAGTGGCAGTACACGAAACACCGAAAGTGTGATAAGAGAAAGTGTGATAAAAGACTCACCTTTGATAACCACATCACCACAACAGTCAGGAAATCCTTCTGTGTGGCACACCTCATCACTAAGGGCTTTTCATCCAGAAAAAAGGAGGTTGTTGTCCCACTGTACTCATCCCTCATTAGACCCATTATAGAGTGCAATGCCCCATTTGGTATGTACCTCACAAGACATCTGCAACAACTGAAAAGGCCACAGAAATAGCTCACTAAAAGAATCACAAGCCTAAAGCAGATGCCCTATGCTAACCATCTAAAAACCCCCCAGCTATACTCTGTCGCATATCGCCTACTCAGAGGTGATCTCTTCTTAACATACAAGACCATGTCAAACCCAGAGCTGTTGGACGTGCTACACTTAAAGAAATCCCAGTCCCTCAGAGCCGCATGCTCCAGGGATCTAAACCTGGTCATCACAATGAGCAAAACATGCTGGAGGGGATAGGTTCCTGACCCAGAGACTCCCCATACTCTGGAATAGACTGCCCATACATGTCAAGCTGAGCGCCTCTTTGGCCCTCTTCAAAAGGAACCTTGACGATTGGATGGGAGATTGGAAATTCACCCCGGGGATCACGTCAGTTGCCCTGCTAGACAGGGGACCAGGGAAGTAAATATTTTGGGAAGAAATAGCCAGGGAATTGTTATAGCTAGGCTTGTATAGTCCCTAGGGCCGATAGCCTAGTACCAACCTATGAGCCTATGCACCAATGTAAAGGGAGGGCCTCTGGCTGACGAAGTTTGCAGAGGATTGCAAACTAGAAGCAGTCATAGAATCTCCCAAAGACACTAACATCCTTCAGTAAGGACTAACACAGACAGATGACTGGTGCCAAAGCCACGTCTTAAGACTCATTGCTAAGAAATAGTACCCTTTGGGAAGTCAGACGCACTAGGAAATTACCTCATCAACAGCACACCCCTGAGAGTACAACCAGTAGTCAGGGATATGGGTATGCATGTAGATAGTGACCTGGCTTAGTGACCTGGCTTTCAACCAACATGTGTCTAAGGTAGTGAGGAAATCATTTTGTGTTCTCAACTTACAAGCAAGAGCATGGCATCTAGTTCCAAGGAAGTCATTGTTCCACTGTATTCAGCCTTCACCAAGCCCATCATTGAGTATAATATCCCCTTCGGTGTGTACCTGACCAGGCACATGCAACAACTGGAATGTCTACAATGGTTCCCCAAAAAAGCAGGATGTGAACAGCATGTCCTACGCAGATCACCTCAAGGCATATCTCTGTACGCTGTTCCCTACAGATTGTTGAGAGTCCATCTATGCCTGGCATACAAGGCATCATTGGATCCCATTCTGATGGACTTTTTGCATATCTGTAAAACAAATAGCATCACCATTACTCTGTCTAGGGCTTTAAACTTTGCTTGCAACATAAAGAGAACATGTTGGAGGGACAAGTATGTGTCTCGGAGATTTCCTCTATTTTGGAACATACTTCCCAGCTATGTGAAGCAGGGCTCTTCCCTGATCCTATTCAAGAAAAACCTGGACCAGTGGGTGGGAAATTGGAAATATGCTTCAGGTCTAGCACCTGTGTGTAAGGGACGGAGCCTGTAAATCTTGCTTTAGCTTACATATACCCTTAAAATAATCTCTAAGGTACATACATTTACATGATACAATTGGGATGCTTGGTTAGGCTTATAACGTCCCCAGCAGTCTTTAGTCTGGTATCCACCTATGAGCCTATGATGAGAGAATCATTTACAGTGTTTTTTTCTCTCATCAGTTTACAACGTTATGTAACTGCCTACTTTTGGCTGTCAACATCAATCTACATTTTGATTACTTTGCTCCATTTGATTTTCATTAGCGGACATCTGTGATTCATCATTTTAAGGAATATTTGAATAACAGGTTTGAAAATGTAGCTGAGATGATTGTTCTTTTTAAAGTAACAACTGGTTTACTGTTCACATGTGAGAAGTCTGACCCTTGTGATTAATAGATGTTACTTGGGTTGATATGGTTTGTGTGACATTCACAGTTTTTAATATTTTAGCTAGAATTAGAGTTGAAGATGTTAACCTTCCTTCCCCAACTCACTGACCTGTCGCAACAAAATTCTGTATGCAATACAAAAATGCTGTAAGAAAACACCAGATGAAACATGCACTTTTACAGCAAATGCAGTTTAGAAGAAATGCAAAATCAAATGCTAATATCAAATAAGTGTAGAGTAAGGTGAAAATGTTTTATTTCTTTGTGTCATTTAAGAGTTTGATTAAAGGGCATACCTCTCAAGTGCCCCGATTTTTGCTTCATGTTTTTGGTCTGTTCCTTGTACAAAGTTGTGTTTTTCTAGCAAATTATTGAAGATTGAAATCACTACATAATGCCATACAATTGAGTTTCAGGCTTCATTTCCTTCAGAAAATGCATGCCAACACAAATCTGGTTGTTTTAGCAGCTTTCAAAGTTTATAACAGCAATATTTAGAATCTGACCGTATTTTTGGGCCTTTGCCCCCCCCCCCCCCCCGCATTACTTTAGGCTTTGTCCGGATTTCTTGCACTAAGAGGTTGAGAGGTATGCTAAAGGGAAATACAACTAATTTGTAATAAGAAAAAATCCCACAAGTTTTCATGTTCGTTTGCATCTGAAAACTCAGCTTGAAAGCCTTGCTTTGTTTGGATTCCAAGCTACATTATTTATTTGAGGTGTGATCCTAGCAGTGTGTGACTGAGAAGGCACATTTAAATTCCATGGTTTCCTTAATGGCTCTATAGTTTTAATAAGTTACTTAACCTAATTACTCTGATGGTCTTAGTAGCTTTCATGATGCAATAGATGATGAGACAATCATGGAAGAAAGGCAAAGAGAAATAAGATCAAATGTCAAACAAATGGAGTAATTATTAAATTATGTTTTTCTGTATGTGACATGTTTAGTGTAGGATTACAGGGAAGGAAAATCACTTTTTTGAAAAGAAAACATTTGACATTTGGTGGAGTTCTTTAACATCCATAACCATACTGAAAGCACTCTGATGAAGATAAACTCTTTTATTATGGTCCTGAAAATATCTTCGTTTCTGTCAAGCCAGCAAGAGCTGCAGTAGTCAAAGGAGTCTTCATTGCTCAATTCGAATACGGGCTCCGTATCAAAGCCACAGCCTCTAAAAATATTCGACTCTGTAGTTCTTAGAAATAAAAATCTGGTGATTTATTTCCGACTTCCCTGTCCTGGAACACCACAACACCATCACTCTCCAAAGCCAGATTTCTCCCAGTTACCTATAGAGTTGAGTTACTTACTTTCAGGGTCAGTTCTTTTCAAAGTACTTCAGCCAGATGTTTTCCTGCATGTTACTGCCAAACTCCAAAGAAAACCACCCCTTACAACTTCTCCCATTTGACCTCTCCTCCCAAAAACCAAACTGAACTATACCAACCACACCTTCTTTAGTCATGCACCCAGAATCTGGCAGTCCCCTCCCATCTAAACAAAAATTTCCTGTTTCCCACTTTCACAGCACAGCTCAAAAGACACCATAAAAAATCTGACTGCAAGTGCTTTACCATCTCAACTCAACTGCTCCCTCACCTGCATCACTTCTACCCTATGTTTTCACCTGCTGCTTGCCTCTGATATTTACTACTAAAAGTACTCCACATTTGTTTTTTTTTGTTTGTTTTTTTTTTTCAGCTCTTTTAGTAATATTTGTTCATTGTTTCAATTATATGCTGGACTTCTTACCTTCTGTGATTACTCAGTGGTTTGTGAATTAGTTCTGTTTTATTGTTTTCTTCACCTAGGTTGTACCTACAGTTAGTTTGCTGTGATTAGTGCACTACCCTGATAGATGAACATAAATAAAATTAAATAAAATATAGTGATCATAGCTTCTTAGTTTTTGAACCAAACATGCAGCAGTGTAATTCTGCTTAACATTAGAGGCAGTAGCTCGTTTGTGGATTTCAGGGGGGGATACCATCTCTTTCTACATTCTCAGTGTCTTTGCTTTTTCAGTATTGCTTCACCCCTTTGCACATTTATCTTTCCTTTTTTCATAGCCATTTCCTTAATTTTATTACATCTTCAATTGATTCACTTATAATTGCATAACTTATGCACTCATTCTTATTTTCCCTTTTGTCCATTTTCTTTTACATTTATTTCTGCCCTCTCTTTCCTTTCTACTGTTTCTGTTTTCTCTCATTTTTGTCTTTGCTACTCTTTGCCCTTCACACTATACAACCTCTTTACTTTTTTGTACATTTTTTCTTCTCCTCTTTTTTTCCTTTTTTTTTTCTTTCTTATTTTGAGCCCTACTATTCTGTTCTGTTTTATTTTCTTATGTTTCTTTTTTCACACTCTTTATAGTTGTATATACTTGTTGATTTCAAAGTAGGCATCTTTTGTCTCAGATTTTGTATTTAGTTTTGTAAATTGAATTATTTTTGTCATAATTCTGTAATTGTGAAATGCTTTGTTATGTAGTATGGCACTGTGATTTGTTTTTTCAGTTTGTACTCTCTTGGCTGAACCTGAGTTGATTCTGTTGGATTAGTGGTCTACCCCAGTTAACAAATAAAATAATCTACGCAAACACACAGTAGGAATTGTGAAAATGTAGCACACTTTAAAAATAGTAAACGTTATTAAGCATTGCATTTCATAGCATAGTATAAAACATTTATAAGACTGTACTAGAGGTATGCTTCACATAAATTCCCCTGATGCTTCACCTAACAGGCAATTCACGTTAGCATCACCATCCAGAAGTTTCAGACCCTAATAGCATTGCTGCCTATCTGCTATTTTTTCAGACTATCCACAAATCATAATGATAGACCAGTAGCCCCGAAAACACTGTATAAAAGTCTGCTATTCTGTTTATCTGAACAAACAGAATACTGGAGTTTTTTTAAAAATACAGCCTCAGATTATTTTTTTTTATGAAAAGCATTGCTAATGTGAAGAGCATAATTATGAGACCACCTAAAACAAGGAGAAAAGACTAAAAGTGTTCCAACTTGTACTGATGTACTTGATGATGGCATAATATTGGTAAGGAAATGGGTAGAAAGTCATGAGGCTGTGGGTGGTGCAAGGGATGTGGTTTCTCTCTGGTTTTCGATACAAAGAAAGGTGGCAACCCTATCCCCTAATAAGCATAATTTGTCTTCTTCAGGGTACCTTTGAAGTACTGATGCAGTTACCATATAAGCAAGAAACTACAAATCTGGTATACAGTATCAACATCTTACACATCTTTGTAATTAGTGTTAATATTTTAGAAGTTCCGAAAACATGGCATACTTTAACTGTGTTACACCCTGTTAAACATTAGCTTCACAGTCTAATATGAACAACTTTTTTAATGTATGCACCACAAAAAAATTGCATAGCATTTAGCAGTTTTGTCAACATTATCATAAATTGTATTAACATATAAGCAATTCATATTCAGTTGTGGTGCACAATAACATTCACCTCTTATTAAGGTCCATAACTTCCATTTCATTTTGTGTTGCCCACAGTATGATTTTTAAGTGTGCTTTTACTGAGTATTTCAAGCTGCTCATTGCTATGTAGCTGCACATTTATACATCACTATAAACCCACTGAAACATGCAGGCTCAAGCTTTTCAATATAATGCCATTTTATTTGTGGTGTACTTCAAATTAAGAGCCAGCACTCATTAATCTAGAAACTTGAAGTTTGATACATCTCAAACACAACCACAACCCCAGTAAATAAATTCTCCCCCAAAACTTTGTGCCATTAAAGTCACAGCAGCTTTAACATGTATAGCAATTTAGAAATTAACACTCCCAAAGTTTTAGAAGCTTTGACATATGATGATGTTAAGTTGTCAATCTCGCCTTCATTCTTGCTGGATGGGTTCGGAGCCGATCCTCGGCTCCGACTCGGCACTAGCTTTAGCTCGAGAACTCCTTTTACCAGCTCGAGGCAACCCTATATCCCATGATGCAAGGCGGAACTACCTCAGATCTCGTTTGCCGCTTAGCGAAAGAGGTCTCCTTTGCCAGCTGAGGTAAGTTTTTCTTGTTAAAGAAGAAAAAGTTTAGTTAGGGGTTTAATTTCCCTTCAGTGTTAGGTTAGCCTGTATTTAGTACAGCCCACCCTATTCCCTTCCTTTTAAACTTTCAAAATACTTTTTTCAGTTAAATCTTTAGTCAGGCCTAGTTCCCCAAGTTATTCCCTTCCTGTGTGTCTGTGTAGGGATTAAGTTGTGTGTTTGTGGGGACTGTTTGTGTATATCCTTTTAGGATGTCTAGGGAAGGCAAGGTCTCAGGTTTCAAGAAGTGTGACCAGTGCTGTCAGAAAATGTCCCTGACAGACGGTCACACTTCTTGTGTGTATTGCCTGGGGCCTTTGCACCTGCAGGACTCCTGTGCGTTGTGTCATGCTTTTAGCCAGAGAGTCCTGCAGGAAAGGAGGAACAAGTTGATCCTCCGAGGTTTGTTAAAACCTGAAGGTTCTCCTCCTAAGCAAGGGGCAGGAAAACCTCTTAAGTCACCGAAGGCTCAGGCTACAGTGTCCAAGCCTCCTCCGGTGGCTCCGGCTCTGTCGGAGCCGATATCGGCTCCGGCTGGAGCCGATACTTCTTCTGCTAAAGTAGTGGGTTCGGTGCCGGCCGGCTCCGATACCCGGACTACTGTTGCCTTGTCGGCTCCGGCTGGAGCCGACACTTTATCCAGCATCGGAGCCGAGAGATCCTCGGCTCCATCTGGGGTTCAAGGGACTTCGGCTCCGATGGCTCCGGCCCGCAAGAGATCCCGGTCCCCTTCGATACTAAGTATTCACTCGGCTCTGGGGTCTCCTCTTTTGTCGGAGCGGAGCCATCGGAGCCGATCTTCGAGATCTTCCAGGCTGTCTGACCACGATTTGGAGAGGGTGGTAAGCAGGCTGTTGAAGTCTCAGGCACTGGCCCAAATGCTCCATAGCCCGTCTCAACAGACTTCGGCTACAGCCCCAATTCTTGAGATTCCTCCTCCGACTCCACACCAGAGTTCGGAGCCGGAGCTTCTTGGGACAGCGACTGTTTCGATGCCGGAGCCGATACATCCTTCGGCTCCGTCATCCTCGGCTCCAATCTCCTCCTTGAGACTTTCCTTGGAGGGATCCGGTCGTCGGGTTTCCACTGTCGGCTCCGAGGGGGCTAGTGGCATCGGACCCTTGTCCGACCACGCTCTCCCTCTCGGAGCTCGCTGGTAAGCTCGGCGCCGACATCGCCTCGAGCCTTCTCTCTCCTTGGAGCCGACCAGTGCTGTTTCTGCAGGGCGGGTGTGATCAGGTCGCGCGGGGAGAGGAGCCTTTGAGGTGATGAGGAGTGTCCTGGCCTCTGAGCCTGGTCAACGGTCTATCCCTCTAGCTCCTCCCTCATCAGTGCCTGCAGATGCCTCTTGCCAGCCTCTTGCTCTCAGGCCCAGGGATCCATTGCCCCAGGTTTCCCCACTGGGAATTTCCTCCTCTTCCGAGGTTTCTCCTGACCCTGCAGGGGAACCCCCTCGGAAGAGGACGTGTAAGAGGAAACACACAGACTCCCCTGAGTCTACTACATCTGATACCGACTTAGATGAGTCGGACGGTTCCCCACGGTCCCCCTCTGAGGATGTCTCATTTTCAGACATCCTTGAGCTCCTCAAACAGAGGGGAATTGGCCCTCCATTGACCCCTCCGAGGATGAGTCGGTATACCTGGAGGCTTTTGGATCCCGACCCTCCACCTCCTGGGTGTCTCCGCCTTTCGACCCACTCATGCAGGTAGTGGCTCGGAAGGCGTGGGCGGCTCCAGATTCTGTGGAACCTGTCCCCAGGAGACCATCCAAGTTCATCACGGCCCCTTCGGACAAACAGTTCCTGTCCAAAGGTGTCTCTGTGGATGCTATGGTGGTGGCGGCGGCCACTAAGAAGGAACTGGCGGATCCTTCAGTACCTGTCCATCCTCCTAATAAGGATTCTAGGACCATGGATAGGTATGGAAAGCGGATGTTTTCTTCAGCGACCTTTGCAATGCGTTCGCTGAATTACCTTTGTCACTTCACCAGGCTTCAACGAGATATTCTCAAGGAACTGGGAGAAGTAGTCCAGGATCCTTCAGCTGCTGGGGCTCAGGAAAAGATTGCCTCTCAGCTAGCTGTCCTGAATTCGATATCTAACTCCTCCATGCGGCTCATATCTTATGCAGCCGATGGAACGAGCAGGGCCGCAGGCACAGGTGTTGCTCTTAGATGCCAAGCCTGGATGCGGCTGTGTAATTTTGCGGACCCCTTTAAGGCGTCCTTCACCAACACCCCCTTTGACGGTTCGGCTTTGTTCGGACCTCAGGTGAAGGATACTTTGACCAGATGTGAACAGGACGGTAAAACTCTTTCTGCCGTTGGAGTCCAGTTTTCCACTCCTTCTAGACCATATCCCAAGGGTCAGAAGGGGAAGATGTGGTTCCGTAAAGCCCAAGGAGCTACACGGACACACGTGGTCAGTTTACCCCCAGAGGCAGAGGGGTAACAATAATAGACGCCGCCCTAGAGGCAGGGGGTCCTCAGAACCAGGGCAACAGGGAGCCTCTTCCTGAGAAGCCCTTTCAGCATCCCTGAGGTGTTGCCCGACTGTCCACCCTTGGAGGCAGTCGGGGAAGAATTTCGCTGTACCCAGTAGCCTGGCAATCCCTATCACAAGACAAGTGGGTACAGTCGATTATATCCGAGGGTTACAAAATCCCTTCGAGAGGTTTCCGTACCTCTACAATCCCTTCCAGACATCTCACCCGGACAAAGGGATTTGGCACAACAGAAAGTTTCAAAACTCCTGGCAAAAGAGCCATCCAAACAGTGCCGGCAGACCAAATAGGATCCGGCTTCTACTCAAGATTCTTTTGGTCCCCAAAAGGACGGGAGATTGGAGACCAATACTAGACCTAAGCAGACTAAACAAGTCTGTCAGAAAGGCAAGATTCGGATGGTCACGCTGCAATCCATTCTGCCCTTTCTGGGCAAGGACAACTGGATGTGCTGATAGACCTTCAGGATGCGTACTATCATATAAAGATTCACAGACGCTCCAGAAGGTTTCTCCGCCGGCTGGGAGCCAGTCATTACCAATTCAGAGCACTGCCCTTTGGCCTCACTTCAGCCCCAGAGTGTTCACCAAATGCATGGCAGTGGTCACAGCTCACCTGAGACGTCGAGGATTCCAAGTGTTTCCTTATTTGGACGACTGGCTCCTCTCCGCCACCTCCAAGGATCAGCTTCTTCGGTCCAGAGACTACACCTTACAGCTTTGCAAGAGTCTAGGAATTTCGGTGAATTTCGAAAAATCCTCTCTGCTGCCTTGCCAATCTATCACCTTTATAGGCGCAGAGTTAGATACCGTCAGAATGTTAGCCAGGCTAACAAATCAAAGGATTCTGGACATCCAAAAATTTGTTCAGCTTCTGTTACAAAGCAACAGGGTCAAAGCCAGGTTTGTCTTGAAAGTTCTAGGCCTAATGGCTGCAGCCATTGTTCTTCTTCCACTGGCTCGCTTTCACATGCGTCTCCTGCAGTGGATGTTATTCACGCAGTGGTCGTACCACGATCTGCCCATGAGACACGAGATCTTAGTGACACAGTCTTGCAGGGCTCATCTACGATGGTGGATATCTTCTCCTCTTCTTCATCAGGGCCGACCCTTTGTTCCCCCTCCTCCAGTTGCCACAGTCACCACGGATGCCTCTCTGATCGGGTGGGGGGGCATTATCAGGGCAGGATGGTCCACGGGACGTGGCAACCCATAGAATACCACCTGCACATAAATGTCCTAGAGATGAGAGCAGTGCTTTTAACGTTGCAAGCCCTCGACGACTTTCTTCCCACAGGGACTATTGCAGTACAGACGGACAACATGTCCGTGGTCTGGTACATCAACAAACAGGGCAGAACCAGGTCCTATCCCTTATGTCGAGAAGCTCTCAGACTTTGGCAATGGGCGATCTCTTCTCAGCGGTTTCTGATAGCAACGCACATCCCGGCAGGTCCAACCTATTGGCGGACAGGCTAAGCAGATCTATTCTGATGCCTCACGAATGGTCTCTCAATCAGTCTGTAGTGGATCAGATTTTTCTGAAGTGGGGCACCCCTTGCTGCGATCTTTTCGCTACCCCTCAAAACAGCAAGTGCCCAGATTACTTCACACTTTTTCCTCTTCCAGGCCAACCCTTGAGAGACTCTCTAACCCAGGATTGGCCTCGGGACTTCTTTATGCTTTTCCTCCCTTTCCATTGATTCCACAAGTCATTCAGAAAGCCACCGTTTGAGAGCCAAATTGATCCTCATTGCTCCATATTGGCCTCGACAAATTTGGTTTCCGTCTCTACATCATCACCTTCTGGTGCAGCCCTGGCATCTGGACCCAGTTCCGGATCTTTTGATCCACCAGTAGGGTCAGCAGCACCGGGCCATTCATTCTCTCAACCTCACTGCTTGGTTGCTCCACTTCCTTCCCTAGCCAGGCTACCAATGATTTCTGACTCAGTCAGGGACATTTTAGTGTCTTCTTTAAAGTCGTCCACTAGAACTGTTTATGCTAGCAAGTGGCGACGTTTTTCTATTTGGGCAAACGCCAGAAATATTGATCCTTTCACCGCTCCTATACATTCTGTTTTGGATTTCCTGGTGGAGGTTTTTCATTCGGGATCGTCATCATCTACAGTCCAAGTACAACTGGCTGCTATTTCAAAATTTCATGTTGGCTTGCAGGACAATAACATCATGTCTCATAGGTTATGCAAAGCCTTTTTGAGAGGAGTTTTTCTCCTAAAACCGCCTGTGAAACATCCTCCTCTGCAATGGGATCTGAACTTAATGTTGGCATCCCTTATTCTACCTCCTTTCGAACCATTGAGCCACCCGGGATACAGGTGCTAGGGACGCGGTCCCATCCAGCAAGAATGAAGGCGAGATTGACAACTTAACATTTAGAAGTTATGTACCTACCATAACGTTCCATGTTAGTTGTCTTCTCTCGCCTTCTTTCTTGCGTCCCTCCCTCCTTCCCCCTGGCCTGGACAGATCTTGGAGAGTTCCTATTAGATTGCTTCCTCTGGAGCATTGTTATGAGGACTTCTTTTAGGAACCATGGTTCCTAATTATATTAGGATAACTCTTTAGCAGGGTTAGTTAGCTACCAAACGAGATCTGAGGTAGTTCCGCCTTGCATCATGGGATATAGGGTTGCCTCGAGCTGGTAAAAGGAGTTCTCGAGCTAAAGCTAGTGCCGAGTCGGGGCCGAGGATCGGCTCCGAACCCATCCAGCAAGAAAGAAGGCGAGAGAAGACAACTAACATGGAACGTTATGGTAGGTACATAACTTCTAATTTTTAAATAATCACAAATAACACATTTTTAGATAACTAATACTTTAAAACCTTTAGAATATGAAACTTCTCCTGAAGTGACTCTTGATTTTGCTACTATTGTGACTTTGCCCCTTGTTTATTACAGTTCATCAGCACAGTCAAATATAACCAGTAGTCCCATGTCATGCTCAATATCAGTAGAACATCCATTGGATTGACTTCTTCTATTGCAAAAACATCACATCTCATCCATTATAGTTCAGCATAATTCAAATATAACCCATAGCTGCATATAATTTTCAATTTAAAATTAGCTTTACTGCATAGGTTCATAATTTTAATGACATGTTTTACTATTATTTGCCCATACACCATCATAACAGCCATAACATGTTTGTTCGAAGTCTCTTCAAGTAGTCCAGCCCTGTGGTGTGAAGGATAATGTTCTGACAGTACTCCAGAGCATACCTCTCAAGTGTACCTCATTACGAGGAACGTACCTCATTTGAAGTCTTAAAAAGTTCATGTTCCTCAAAGTTCCACATTGAAAGACTCTGTCACACATTCAGTGTTTGGAACTTTTTTCAGTGAAATCCATGGTAAATAGAAATTAATCCTATGAATTCATTAAAATATCTTATTTATAAGTGAAACTAGCATAGTAGCCTTCTTAGTTGAAGTTGTTAGTAAGCCATTAGTATGTGTTCCACATTTTTTCCATTTGTCCCACATTATGAAGGCTAATGTTCCTCATTTTGGAGATGGAAGGTTGAGAGCTATGCTCCAGAGAGCTTTAAGAGCTTGGTGAGAAGGATGCGAGTGAGCAACTGATGTTGGCTAGACACTGCGGGGGTGGGGTGACACAAGACCTGCTACGTTGCTGACCGTGGTCGATGGACTGGGGTATAGCAGGATGCACATGAACTGGATCATAGTGAATGTATGATGCATGGAGGTGCATGTAGTCCACTGAGTTGCAGAGATAAGCAGGCATTGCTTGGTCAGGTGAAAGGGTTAGGCTGGTGGAATGGGATCCCACATGGCTTGCACAACACACACTGGACCACTGTCTTCCTCTTGATTGTCACCCATTAGTGAATGAATAGGTCAGTCAGACTATATTCCAGGGCAGGAATACATGGGCTATATGCTCTTGTCCTCACAGGGCAAACAGATGAGACTTTTGGTAGAAGATAATGGAAGCAGTAGTTTGGGATGGATGTGTAGAAGAAAATAAAGTCTCCTCAATTAGTGATTTGAAGTCTTTCCTCCTTTCCATAGCAGCCAGAAAACAAGCTATAACTACTTACCTGCTCCTTATTCAGATTCTGCATCCTAACCCTCTTCCACTTTAACAGTTTTACAACAGGCATCACATTTCCTAATTTCTGAAGTCACTGACTCTTTGCTCATGTAGTCTAAAGTAGATAGTAGCCCTTGCAAACTCTCCATCTTGGAATGAGCTGGGGGTAAAACAGCTACCTTCCTGCTGGGAGAAAATACTTTCAACACTGCTAGGAACAATGTCTTGTCCCTTAACTTATGCTATCTACGTTTTATAATGGCATCTAAACACATAGTCCTTTGTTGCATAAAGCAATGAGAGTTCATGATCTACCAACACTAGCTTTCCACCTACCATTATTTGCCTTCAAGCGTGTCATAATTTAGACAAAACTTATACATTCTCAAACCAAGTGCTATATGTCATACTTGCTAGAGATAGCAGCAATCTGTAGACCTTCTCAATGGCCACTGATTTTTGAAAAGGCAGTCCTCTATGCCAGTGTAAATGTTCTTCATAAGATCAGTGTTGCAGTATTCTTCATAAGTTGGACTTATTGGCCAGGATACATGCATTTCAGGCCAGTCTACAAAGATCAAGCTTCATCCCTACAACACTCCACATCTTACCTTTGCATGAGCAGACATGCTAGTATAAAGGGAATGTACAGACATGCCAAAACTCAGAACTTTCTTGCTCCTGAAATGGAAAACTGAAGCACATAACTCTAAGTCATATTCTAGGAAAGGCAATAAGGAGGGAAATGAATAAGTAAATGGGCAAGGATATTCCAGTCAATCCAGATAAAGTGGCTAGTAAAGGTGGATGGAGGGAAGGTGTACGTACTACAACAGCAAGCTATTCAAACATCTATTGTTATGGTAAGTTACCCACACAACTGTATTATGTTCTAAATAATATCACGGTTGCAGTATTTTTTCACAACTAAGACAATTCTCAAAGCTTCAAGAATTATGGGAGGAGGGTTATGATCCAGAATCCAGAATACCCTGCAGAACAACTTTGGTAAATCCGTTTCTGGCTCTGGAGAAAACATCTAATTTATAATGCTTTTGTAAAACACCATTGATGTTGTAAATCTTTATTCATTCCTTACTGTTAGGACTTCGATTCCATCCTCGGAACCGACACGGCCGTTTCCAAACTCGCTCCAGCCAAAAACTCTCAGCTAAGACCTACCCATAATGCCCTTCTTATAGTTAATCCAGATCTCATTTGCCACGTTCCTTGTCAGACGTGCCTAGCCATCTCTCTCAAAGCTAAGTGGAAATTTGTGATTTTTTTGTGTAGTTTCCCTTCGAAACTTTGTCGTTTTTTAGTCAGTTTAGACTTTTCTTATTATCACCTATAATCTGCTTCAATTTCCTACTCCCTACCTTTGGTAGTTAAATCTCTACCATCGTTGGTACTGTCCCTCTCTCCAGCCTTTGGTAGGCCTTTCTTTACCACTTGTGGTATTTTTAAATACCATCATTGTTATTCTCTCCTTTTTTTTCCCCTGTTGTTGTTTTTTCCTTTAGAATAGCCCTTTGTTGCCTGTACTATGTCAGGCAGAGTTAAGTTGGGGTTTAAACAGTGACAAGTGTGGGCGTAAGATACCCAACTCAGATGGCCATGCTCAATGCGTTTACTGTTTGGGCGTGGACCATATAAATGCTGATTGCGACATTTGTTCTAGTTTTAGCAATTGCACTCTAGCAGAGCGTAAAACAAACTAATTCTGAAAGGTTTAATCAAATTGCCTTTATCAGAGGCGCTATCTGGGTCAGAGTTCTCACCACCTCCTAAGACCAAGAAACACAAGGAAAAACTGAGTCACTTGGTTCCTGCATCCCCATCAGTTGTGTAACCGAGTCAGCTCCATGCTTCTCCGGTGCCCTCGGCGCAGACCTCTTCGGCACTAGGCCCTATGTCTTCTCCCTCAGTGCCGTCTCTGATGTTGATTCCTATTTCAGTTCCAGCCTTGGCACCACCAGCTTCGGTTTCGTCCTTGGTTCTGACACTGGCTTTCATGACCGTACTTGCTTCGGCATCATCCCCGGCCATGGTGCTGACAGCTTCTTCGGCTCCACAGACTATGACTTTGGTGCCTAAAGTTGAATATCTCCCAAGAACCAGATACTTTCCAACATATGATCCTTTTTTGGGGCATCGGTTTAGTCCCTTTCTTGAAAGACCTGATTCTCCTTCAGCAGCCTCCTTTAGATCCACCAGGAGTCTTTCTGGACTAGATGCAGTGCGGGTTGTGGACCAGCTTCTGGCAGCTAGGCGATTGCCCACTCCAGCTAGATTTTCCTTACCCTTTGGCTCAGAATCCTTCACGGCATATTCTGCTGTTTATCCTCCTCCGGCTTCTACCCAGGTCTCGGAGATCTCGATACCGATGTCTACCCTGGTGCATGCCGTCTTGGCCCTGACTGCGGATTTTTCCCTGTCGGCACCGACCACCCTTGCTGCATCGGCTCCGTTGGAGCCGGTGCACTCTTGGAGCAGTGTTTGGACTGTCGGCACCTTGGTACCTAGCCCAATGCCTATTTTTTCACTGGTGCCATCTGTGTCCATGGCTCTGACAGCTTCCAGTCCTCTTGGAGCTCCTCACGTGGAGGTGGGCTCCTCAGGGTGGGGTGTGACCCCGTTTCCGAGGTTGTCCTTCTCTGTTCCGGGCTCCCATCCCTCCTTGGGGGGGGCCTGCTTTCCAGGTGATGGAGAGGGTTCTTACCTCTGCAGGCTGTCAGTCAACATCAATGACATCGGCACCAGAATCCCCCTCTAGCATGCAGCTGTCGCAACCGCCTACTTTGGGATGCTGGGCACAGGAGCCCAAGACCTCCCTTTGAAGGGAACTCTTTCTCCGGAGTCCACCTCAGAAGATCCCACTGGGGAGCCACCCCGGAAGAAACAGTGCAAGAGGAAGCACCTTGATTCCCCTGAGGAATCTATCACTGAGGACACCGACTGTGATGAGGGGGAAGGATCCCCACGGTCTCCACCAGATGCTGTCTCATTTGGAGACCTTCTCAAAATCCTCAAGCAGCGGGGAGACTGGAAGTCCTCTAACCCTTCTTCTGAGGAATCTGTTTTCTTGCAGACCTTCTGTGCAGGCCATCTACTTCCTGGGTGACCCCACCTGCAGATGAGCTTATTAAGCTAATCGTGCAGTGTGCCTGGAAGGCCTCGGACAACATAGAACCTGTCCCCTGGAGGCCGGACAAAATTCTATCCACCCCTGAAAACCAGCCCAACTAGTCCAAGCAGTTGACGGTTGATTCAATGGTCATGGTGGCGGCTACCAAGAGTGAACTGGCAGAAGATAGTTCTACTGTCCATCCTCTGAACAGGGAGTCTCGGGCCATGGACAGACTAGGGAAGCGGACCTATGTTTCAGCGACCTTTGCCATTCAGTCTCTGAACTATCTGGCATACTTCACTCGCCTCCAAAGAGACCTAATCTCTGAAATGTCTTCCTCTTTGGCAGAGCTACTGCCTGATGAGGTGTGTGACACTGTCGCCTCGCAGCTAGGTACCCTTGAATCTATCTCAAACTCCTCAATGCATTTGATATCTCACACCACCGACGGGGCAGCTCGAGCTGCCACATCAGGCATTGTCTTGCGATGCCATGCTTGGATGCATTTGTGTGATTTCGCAGACATCTTTAAATCTTCCTTCGTCAACGTGCCTGTCGACAAATCTGCACTTTGTGGTCCCAAAGTATGAGACACAGTAGCACGAAGTGGGAAAGAAGGAAATACCTTGTCTGCTGTGGGCATACGTTTTTCCACCCCCCAGAGGTCCTACTCCAGGAACCAGAGAGGAGGAAAATTGTGGTTCAAGAAATCCCAAGGATCTTTTCGTGACACTCGTGTTGAGCAATCCCCCCGGGGCAGAGGGGGCAACTCATCTGGAAGACACCAATTTTGGGGTAGAGGGGGTCCGCATAACCAGGGCGCTAGAGATTCTTTCTCCGGCCGACCAGCACTCCTGAGCAGCGGCCCGATTGCTTTCCTCTGGAAGCAGTCGGGTGTCATTTTTCTCTGCACCTACCAGCCTGGCTACTTATTACTACCGATGTTTGGGTGCAGAGAATAATATCCAGAGGCTACCAGATACCATTCAATTTAAATCCAAGACCCGTCAAACGAATCCCCGATTTGTCACACAGTCAGAGGGAGGTAGCAGCCTTAGAAATAGAAAAGCTGCTAAGAAAAAGAGTCATCAAACCCATCCCACCAGACCAGAGAGGATCCGGGTTTTATTCTTGGTTCTTTTTCGTGCCAAAAAAAACAGGGGACTGGAGACCAATCCTGGATCTCAGCCTATTGAACAAATTTATCAAACCTCAAAAATTCCGGATGGTCATGGTACAGTCAATTCTCCCCTTTCTAGGGAGGGACAACTGGATGTGCTCTATAGACCTCCAGGACGCGTATTGTCACATAAAGATGGATCACCACCCCCATAGTTTTCTTCACTTCCGGCTGGGAGCCAATCACTACCAGTTCAGGGCACTACCATTCGGTCACTCGACAGCCCCGAGTGTTCACCAAATGTATGGCAGTTGTAGTAGCTCATCTTTGACTACAAGGATTCCAGGTGTTTCCGTATCTAGACGATTGACTCCTTACCGCCCTGACCAGGAATCTTCTAATCCGCAGCCTCTCTTACACTTAACGCCTCACTGTCTGCTTGGGGATTACAATCAACAAAGACAAATCTCAAATGTCCCCAACAAAAACACTGGAATTCATTGGAGCAGTTTTCGACACAACATCCTGTCAAGCTTCCCTCCTTCCTCACAGACTTTCGAAAATAAGACACCAAATCCAAGCCCTTCTTCCACAGACCTTGGTACCAGCATGCCTTGTACTGCAACTCTTAGGCTCCATGGCAGTTGCCATTACTCTAGTACCACTGGCGGGGTTGCACATGAGAATACTACAGTGGCTCCTTTCTTCACAATGGTCAATCTTAACTCACCCAGTCGACCACATGATACGTCTTACAAACCTTTGCAAGGAAGAAATGCTATGGTGGATGAAGTCAGAATCGAATATTTGGTGTCGACCGTTTTGTCTCCCCCAGCCCACGACCATGGTGACCACGGACGCTTCCCTGTTAGGGTGGGGGGGGGCATTTCCAGGGAAAGACGGCCCAAGGCACCTGGTTCCCCATGGAGGCCAGTTTGCACATAAATGTCCTGGAACTGAGGGCAGTTTTCTTAGCGTTCCATACATCCCTCCCTTTTGGGACCATTGCATTTTATTCGGACAACATGTCAGTCATCTGGTATATCAACAAGCAAGGTGGAACCTGGTCTTACCCCCTGTGTCAGGAAGCCATGAGGATTTGGCACTGGATGATAGCTTCCAACTGCTTTCTTATAGCAATGCACATTCCCGGGAGTTCCAATGTTATTATGGGCAATCTGAGCAGGAACATCCTGATGCCTCACGAGTGGTCCCTCAATTCTGTAATAGCGGATCGGATTTTCTGCCGCTGGGACAAGCCTTGCTGCGATCTGTTTGCTTCCCCCTTAAACAACAAATGTAAGAAGCTACTTTGCTCTGATCCCCCCTCAGGGGGAACCCCCGAGGGATGCTCTAATGCACGATTGGCCCCCGGGTCTACTGTATGCCTTTCCCCCATTTCCCCTCAATCCAAAATTCCTCCAGAAAGCTCAAAGGTTGAGAAGCAAAGTGATCCTCATTGCCCTTTATTGGCCCTGTCAAGTCTGGTTCCCATTCCTATGACCTCATCTGATTCACAGCCCGTGGATCCTGGATCATTCCCAAGGTCTGCTATCTCATCCTCATGGACTGATTCACCCCAATCTCCACAGCCTCAAGCTCACAGCTTGGTTCCTCCACTTCCAATGATTGCCAGGCTGCCTGATATTTCATCGCCCGTCTGTGAAGTTCTTCTGGCTTCACACAAACCTTCCACCAGCAAAATTTATTCTAGTAAATGGACTAGGTTTTCTATTTGGGCCAAAGATCAGAACTTAGATCCTTTCTCTATGCCTATTCAAAAGTTCCTACAATACCTGATGACTCTTCTACATGCAGGAGCCTCAGCATCGACAATCACTGTGCATTTAGCAGCTATTGCAAATTTTCATAGTGGATTTAATAATTCTTCTGTTATGTCGCACCGCCTGTGCAAGACTTTTTTTGAAAGGAGTATTACACGTTAAACCTCCTGTCAAGCCTCCCATAAAACCCTGGGACTTGACCTTGGTACTTCAGTCACTAACAGGCTCTCCTTTTGAGCCTTTTGATTCTTGTGATATAAAGTTTTTGTCATGGAAGACTCTACTTCTAGTAGCACTTACCTCAGCGAAAAGAGTAGCTGAGTTGCAGGTCTTGAGTGTCAAGAGACCTTACTTGAACTTCCACATGAATAGGCTGTCCCTTCGTACTGACCCTTCTTTCTTGCCCAAGGTCATTTCTGGATTTTCCATTAACCAATCTATTTCTTCCCACAGCATTCAAACAGAGGGGAGTACCTTTTGCACACCCTTGATGTGCATCGGCAGCTTTGTTGTTATTTGGACAGGACTAAATATTTCAGGAAAATGGATCATTTGTTTGTGGCCTTTGCAGGACCCAGATTGGGTAAACCTATCTCCAAAGTGACTCTATCCTCCTGGCTTAGAAATGTCATTACCTTATCTACCAACAGAATAAACTATCCTTACCTTCCAAAATAAAGTCTCATTCTGCTAGATCGATGGCTACTTCAGTAGCTTTTCATTCCAGAGCCTCTATGGATGATATCTGTGAAGCAGCCACTTGGGCAAGACCTCATACCTTTATCTCTCATTACAAATTGGATTTGGCCTCCAGGGGACGAGCATCTTTTGGTTCCATGGTGCTCAGGAATATCCTTCCGTAGGGCCACCCAGGACTCAAGTAGCTGGGGACTCTGTCCTATCAGTAAGGAATGAATAAAGATTTACAACATCACATAAAGAAGTTATGTCTTACCATAACGTTCCATCTGTGTTGTATATCTTTATTCATTCATTACTTACCGCCCTCCTTCCCCCTGCCTGGACTCCTGGTGGACTTTAGGAACTCCTGGTTAGGGTATTTGCTCAGACAGACCCTCCTACTGTTTTTCTCTTACTGTCTCTATTATATAGGGGTGGGTAAACTCCATCTGGAGTAACTGAGAGGGGCATTATGGGTAGGTCTTAGCTGAGAGTTTTTGGCTAGTGCGATCTTCGAAATGGCCATATTGGTTCAGAGGATGGAACCGAAGTCCTATCAATAATGAATGAATAAAGATCTACAACACAGATGGAACGTTATGGTAAGACATAAATTCTTTTTTATTAACTTTACATATTAAACAGTGACGTGGGTACATATGCAGTTATTAAAAAAGCAAACAAAGCATTGCATTATTTATTTTCATAAATTGTGTGCGTGTGTGTGTGTGTGTGTGTGTGTGTATATATATATATATATATATATATATATATATGTGTATATATAGTTTAGTTCTTAACACTTATTTAAAATTACTTAGATTGCTCAAGTCCTGCCTTTCTTGAAATTTCTCTAATTTTCTTCAACATTATTTTGTATGTGTTGTTCCCAAAGATTCTGTTAATTTCTGTGTATTCTGATTCTTCCCTTTTCCCATCCCCAATTATTTTTTCTCCTTTAGTATTTTTTTATTTCCATTTTCTAGTAATAGTCTTTTTTGGCTGCTAACAGCATTAAATTTACTATGTCTAGGCAGTTCAGTTATTATAACCCAACTCAAAAGAATCATTTCTATAGTTAAAGTAATTAGCACCCCCAACATAGGTTCATAGGTAAGTACTAGGCTAGCTACCTTTGTGGGCCATTTTAAGCCTAGCCAGTTTCCCCTTTGTGCTCATTTGGTTAGAGATTGACCTTATCCATCCCACGGTGGATAATTATATATTACCCCTAATGAGAATAACTGGGACCATACCACATAGATAATTTGAGGGGACCCATGCATGGGATTTAGCATTTAGGAGCTGCCTCTGTCCAGGGGGCAGTTCTGGGATAAATGTTCTGTTTCCCATCCTTAGATCTGTATTGTGCTTGAATATAGACAGGGATGAACTGTATGTGGATGGAAAGTCTCTTCCAGAGCGGAGGTATCCTCTGCGAGATATACTTGTCCCTCCAAACCATTCTGTTGATGTTGCAGAAGAGGTTTGAATCCCTGTATTGAATATTTTTGATTCCATTTTACTTGCTTATGTGCAGTAAGTCCATCAGGAGTGGGCCGGAGGATGCATTATATGCCAGACACAGGTCACCTCTTAGCAGTCTGTTGGATACAGAGTATACTGACAGGGCTTTGAGTTGGTCCAAGTAGGACATGTTGTTTAGGTCTTGTATCCTTTTAGTAAGGTATTTCTGTGGGTATTCCAGTTGTTGCGTGTGTCTGGACAGATACATTTCTAATAAAGTCCCCTATAGGGAATTTTTAAATCTGTCCAACTCATTGGATTCCCAAAACACATGTTTCCAAGTGCCCATCTGTTTCCCATCATACCTCCAACAATTGCTGTCAATCTGGGAAAACTTCTGTAAAGTCTGCTTGGGGTATAAAATACCTATGCACATACTTTCGTACAAAATTCTAAACCTTCTAGATTTTGTTGCATAATTGAGTCATATAAATATCCTTCATAGTTCCTTTGTATATTGTCTTTCTATTCTCATTTCCCAGTCTTTTCTAACCTCTTCCAATTGGTTTGTATAGTTGTCTTGCATTACTTTATGTGCCTTCTAATAACCCGTTTTTAACCACAACTTCTGTTTTGGAGTCAATAAAACTTTTACACTTTTGTATCATTTTCTCTTTGCCTGTACTGTGTTATCAGTCCCTGATAGGGAAGGCGGTCTCCAGTCCAAAATCCAAATTTTTGCCTGGCCCATTCCACTGCTTTTCTCTCTCTCTCTCTCTAATTATTTGTTTCCAGTTAATTTGCTAGTTTTCTTCAGTAATTCCAGCTTCCTGTTGTCTACATTCTGTGACCCTACTTGCAGACAACCCTGTAGGTAAAATCTTCTTTCTCCATTCCTGTGTTGGCTTAGTTCTCAAAATAATGTTTGCTAATTTATAAATGTAATATTCTATATAGTTGTTTTTCCTCCATGAGGGCCTGCACCCAAAATCCAACTCTTTCCTTATTTTTTGAGCTCCCCTGTTTTCAACACCATTTCTTATCAATTTGATTTGTACAAAGTAATGTCTGCAAGTAAGGCTATTTTGTCTTTAGAATTGTACCATTTATACCCTTGAATTTGTGCATCCATTGTCTTCTTTGCCAGTAACTCTTAAGTATAATGCAAATAACAAAGGGTAAGGGAAAAGTGGGTACAGTGCTGGGTTTCTCTGTTCAAAAACTTGTCGGAGAAGATCTCTCCCACTTTGATTCTTGCTCTGACCCTTTATATATCTTCATAATTAACTCCAATATTTTATCAGGAAATGCAAATGCTGCCATTGCCCCACTCATAAAATCCAACCAAACTCCATCAAATGCCTTTTCTGCATCAAGACCCTCTAGCAGTAGTTGGGTTTTTTTGCAGTCTGTTTGCCTCTGGGTTATCATCATTCTGTTAATGTTGTTCATTGTTTGCCTCCCCTCCACAAAATGGCACCCATTCTTATCTGTCAATTTTGACAACACTTTGCCATTCTCCTGTCTAGTATAGACACAAACACTCAACAATAATGGTTCAAAATTGAAATTAGCCTATATGAAATTGGGTTTAAAGGGTCTTTTCCTTCTTTTGATAGTACATTCATCCAGGCTTTCTTCCAAGATGCTGATATTGACCCTTCTTTTAAAATATTGTTAAACATAACCTTCCAGATCTTTATAATTATCTTCCCTCGTAACTTCCACAGGAATACCATCTGGTCTTAAAGATTTCCATGTTGGGTGACTATATCTCACCATTTTATCTCATCCCCTCCATTCTTATCTATTAATTCTTGAGTCTTATCTTCCTTTAACCTTAGCTTCTTTAAGTCTATCATAAATATTTGCATTTTTTTTTTTTGGTTTTCTCTTTTTTCTACTTTATATGCATTTTCATAGGCTTCCTAAGTCTGGCAACGCCCTTTTCTATTTTCTGTTATCTAAATTGTTGTGCTAATAGTTTTTCTGCTCCAGTGTTTTTATCATAAAATACTTGCTTGACAGGAACCTTTCTAAACTCATGCATATTATCCAAATACTCCCTTAGTTTCCTTTTAGCACTTAGGTGCTCTTCCTCTTACTGTGCAAGTGCCCATTCATCTGTAATACTCTTAAGCTTTGATAATCCCTCCAAATAATTCCTGTTATTTCTTTCCCATATCTATTTCTCTTCTAATTTCTTCTGTATTTTTAAATTCCACTTCATTTTATCCCACTCCTCAGCCATCCCTTCCGAAGAAATGTGTATGTTTCCTAACAACTTTTAAGTTATTTCCACTTCCCATTCATTCAAATCTTTTCTTTTTAATAGGCAAGTCAGAAAGTACCAGCATCTCATTTTTACTCGATTATCCTGCATCTTTATTGGTGCATTATCTGAAATAGTTACTACATGTGTTTCAAAGATTTCTTTTACAAATTCATGCTTCTGTGAAATATAATTTCTGCCCAGCCTAGCGTATTTTTGTACAGTGGAGAATATGTGCATTCATTTTGGGGTCATGCTAGTAATTCCACATCTTCCATCCAAAATATTCTCATATACTTCAGAAATGTGTCCACTTTTGCTATATTTTCCCTTTTAGGACCCCCTGATACATCTTCACTGTTGCATTTCAAGTTCCAGTCCCCATGAGTAATATTTCCTGCTGAAAGCCAATTACCTCTTCTATAATTCTCTTAAGTTCCTCAAATGGTAGTTTTAAGTGGAATCTGCATACATACCAATGTAATCCTCCTTCCCTGCTAGTAACCCCTTCCCCCTTATTGCCACAAATCTATCATTGTTGTCTTTCTTGTCCTTGTCTGCCATTATTGGAACCCCTCTCACAATCAGTATTATTAGCACCCATTTTCCTTTGTTCCTGATGCTCTGCTGAGCATCCATACTAAAATCCTTTATTTGTCAAATGCATATGCTTATCTCTATGCATTTCTCCTGTAACATTGCTATTTATACTCTACATTTTTACTATAATTCAGCTACTATTTGCTTCTTGTCCATACTTTCAATGCAATTCACATTCCATGAAATGATTGATAAGGCAGTCATTCTGAATAGATGCTATTACTTTCACATATTCTACTTGGCAGGTTATTTTTTATTATATGTTTTCAATTTCAGCTTACATGCACACGTTAATATTTGTCAGGCTGATCTTGCATGCAATTGCAGTTTCTCTCATCTGTTTGCATCCATGTCACATTCACCCAGACTTTTTGTTTTAATAAAAAACACTCAAGAATAATAAAACTGTGTATATTTTCATTTTTAACCCACCTAACCTCTTGTAACTCACAGCAAACATACACAACTGTATATACTTTACCCCTCCATAACAGATCCACTGAATAGACGGCTACACCAATAGGCTTTGCTCATTCTAAAGTTAGGTTTAGTCTTGCTGAAAATGCATGTTGGAGTTGTTCTGCCTTGCACCAACACCGTCCATTCTTACCCCATCTCAACTTATCTACCAGGTATGAAAAATAACTTGCACACGCTCAGTCATTTGATTTTCAGCCTTAAGAAAGAGTGCCCTGTCTATCATAAATTAATAGATTTGATGTATATTGAAGATATTGTTACTAGGAATGCATCTGCTTTCATTCCCTTCAATGTGTCACACTTTGTTTATTTTCACTGAATTGCTTGTTGTTTGTCTTTTAAGTACTAGTTTTATTGTTTCTCCATACAGATGCCTCAAAGCTAATAATTCACTCATTTCCTGATTTGCCTGTGCCAGCAGACAGTTTGTAACTGGAAAGCTCAGGTAGTAGATCAAAGGATCAGTTAATAGTGCTGCAGTTGCATAACATAGCACATTTTAAATGCCATAACACTGAAATTTACATGACATTTCTGTAGACCTCTACTTGTATGCATAATACCTGGTGAACTGCCACCATTTAGTAGACACACATGATCAGTTCACTTCAAACTAATCCTCTTAGGAACCCAAGGTCACAACATTATACTTCTTATAAATAGCTTTTATTTTGTTACAGTATAAATCCCAGATACATTACAGTGTCAAAAAGTACTGGTAAGGCTACCTCCCCATCTCGCATTTAAAGTATCTCTGTATGCTTACAGAATTACTTTACATTGTAACAAGCATTTGACTTCAAGATATTTGCTATACACACATTACTAAGAAAAATAACTTTTTTGCTTACAGTTACATCTTCAGTTCCTTCATGACGCTTTAAAATATTAATGACAGAATGGGAATTTAAAGTCCACCCACCAGTTTACCACAGTCCATAGTCTTCCAGTCTTTTTTCTTCTACTTCATGCAAAAGCACAGTTCTCATGTCCATGCTGTATCTTATGGAAATGACAATTTACAGAGCATCTGTTTTTCCTACTTTCCCATTCTTGCTTGCATTCTTCTTCATTTTCTCAACCACCCAGTGCCTTCCTCTGGTTCAAGTCCATAAAACTCATGTTTTTCCTTGTCAGCTCTTGAGCTTATTTGTGTTGCTCAAACATTTCCCTGTGGAACAGTGGAAGAGGTTTGCTTGGCAATTTTTGTCTATGGTCTGTGTCATTTTCAGAGGACAAGAAGCAGAATCCACTTCAACTTGCTTGCTCATTTTTTGCTGAGTAAATTTGATTTTCTTCTTCATGTCTTCTGCATGTACAAATTCTTTGCTCTTTCCGAAAAAAAAAACGAGGATAGCTGGATATAGCAACCTGAGTCTCACATCTGTCTCTCAGCATCCTGATTGTAGGGATAAATTTGCTTTTCTTCCTCCTGGTGTACAGTGAATAAAGATTTTTCCATGAATACACTGGTGTCCCCAATTGTACTACTACACAAAACCTGCCAAAATATTGTTAGTAGTAGTTCCTTCTGCTGATGACAGTATTTTTACTACTGTAGGTCTTGACTTCTTTCTCATGGCTTAATTTGGAGTGTAGACATGATGTGCTCTTTCTTTTAAGAAATTCTACTGTGGAGTACCACTCCAATTATCTTTTTATGCTTTTATAACATTAATGCAATCTGTTTCTGTGGTACGGCAGAAAATCTCAAATTTTCTCTGTATGCTCCGACTTTTGGCTCTGCTGTTTTGTTTTTAACAGTTTTTCTTGAGAAGCTTCATATTCAATGCGTCTTTCCATGGTCAGTTTGATGAGCCCTAAGATTGACCAAGGTGACCTTTGTTCGATCAGCAGCTAGGGCATCTGACGTAGTAGCAGGGAGGATGCACTTTACCATTCTGCAAGGGAGAGTGGTAACATGGGCATCTCCTGCGATGATCCCTAGTGGGAACCCAGGACATACTATGATAGAAGGCATGGTCTAGTGAGGAGTTGGATGGTGGATATTGCTAAGCTGCTGAGAAGGTGGGGTGACACACGATAATGTCCCCATTGCATGCCTCTCCCTCAGATTTAACCATGGGCACTGAGAAAGATGGGGGTATGGGTAGTTCATATGAACCCCCTCCAGCTGTTTAAATGACAGTATACCCCCCCGAGATGATCTTAAGATCCTAGCTGGCCCTGGCAAAAACTTGGTAATAATGCATATGGAATGGAAGCAAACCGATAGACCCAACAATGGACATAGGGCACTGTGACAGCTGTCCGGACAAGGAGGGGTTTTATCAGCTCATCTGAATAGAGCTACTTAAGGCTTCTTCTATTCCTCCAAGACTTTTGTCATTTGACTGTTTGTATTTTTTCCAGTGTCTCAGTTATATACCTCTGAATGCATAAGATTTATTTTTCCTCTAAATGTTGGGTGGGTGGCCTAATGGTTAAGGTGTTTACCTTACAAACACAAGGTGCAGGGTTTGAGTCTCACAAGAGATAATTAGCTAGGCTTAAAATGGCTCGTAAGGGCAGTTAGCCTAGTACTAATCTAATCTATCTATAAATACTGGAAGCCATCGCCTGTACTGAGGTTAAAACCTTCACTGCTTTTTGCTGAATAGCTACAAAGCTATTCTCCACAAGAATGTTTTCTTCTGCTTTTCAAGTTAATTTTCTCTTTCTCTTTCTCTAGATTTCTTCTTTGTCGCTATCCAGGCAGCGTAGTGACTAACCAGTAACTGAATTTTTACTCAGATTTATTGATTTTGCTGGCAAAGTTCATAGGTGTGCAGCCATCTCGTATGTCCCTCCAACTTATAATGCTTGGTAAATGTGTGAACAAAGGACCAAACTTCTATAATGGAATTAGTGTTCACATATGTCAAAAATGCTCCTAGGGTAGCAACTGCCCTAGTAGAGTGATCTGTTGCACCTTTTGTAAGATCCCTGTCATGACAAGAATAACAAAATTGAATAGAAAGAGAAAAGCATCTCAAAATAGAGATTGAAAGAGCAGGCCTGAGCTTTGTAAACTGGCTGGACATAAGGGTTATCCTACAGGTTAAGTTACCTACACAACTGTACTACTTCACAAATTCTAGGCACTTGAACTCCTCCTTACCTTCAAAGATAACAGTGAGCCACATATTACATCTTCTCACTTTGCCTTCCATTGTAATAATGTTCGGTTCATTATGCATAGTTTGACTATTCAGCTCTACTGACTTATTTCTTTCATTTACTTTTCTTTACTGCAGTGGTCACATGAATTCATGCTGCCCTTTTAGAAACTCACTAGGACCATCTACAGATGTCTTTGGTTGCTTTGCATATTGATTCAGGAAGCCTGTAACAACTTTAGTTTTTTTAGTTTTGTGCTACACAACTTCTAATATCAATCCATTTTTTTCAAAGTTGCATAACTGATTGGTAGTTGCCTTCTTCACTAGGGGGTAGCTCGTCATGCATGAGGTACCCCTCATGATCATCAATTCATCCACAAACATGTCCTCTTCGCTTTTTATCACATCTGATGATAACAGCTCGTACCCGGTAGATAAATATCCCACTAACAGCAAAATTACATTGAAAACCTGCTTTAAGTTGAAAATACCTTGTATTTCCATTTTACCTGAAAGAGTGGCTGAAGGGATTGACTGTCCTGTTGTAGTTCTGCAAGACTTCTCAGATTGTTTGTTATTGAACTGTATTGGTCTTATAGACAGAATTGTACATTTTGTTCCTGCTTATTAACTTTTTATTCATCAGGTTAGTCCAGTTATACTGCTCTTCTAAATGGGATCTTGTCTGGTTTCAAAATATTGTGAATAAGTAAATAACATTGTTATTTGTAGACCTGTTTTGTAGATCAAGCTATTTGAGTCAGCTGCTCTTTCAGGCTCGGTGGCAAGAGATGCTGTGGAAATTCAGTAAGACTGCACCTTCAATAAGCTTCCACATATCCTAACATTATCTGTGATGAGTAAACATAATGGCCAGGATTATAGCCACTGGCATTTGTCTTTATAGGATAGCATGGCTCATGTTCCACATAATAGGTTCATAGGTTGGTACTAGGCTATCGGCCCTAGGGCCTATACAAGCCTAGCCATAACAATTCCCTGGCTATTTCTTCCCACACTATTTACTTCCTGGACCCCCTGTCTAGCAGGGCGACTGACGTGATCCCCGGGTGAATTTCCTTTCTCCCATCCAATCGTCAAGGTTCCTTTTGAAGAGGGCCAAAGAGGCGCCTTGCTTGACATGTATGGGCAGTCAATTCCAGAGTCTGGGGAGTCTGTGGGTCAGGAACCTATCCCTCCCACATGTTTTGTTTATTGTGATGAGAAGGTTTAGATCCCTGGAGCATGTGGCTCTGCGGGATTGGGATTTCTTTAAGTGTAGCTTGTCCAACAGCTCTGGGTTTGACACGGCCTTGTATGTTAAGCAGAGATCGCCTCTAAGTTGATGACAGAGTATAGCTGGAGTTTTTTAATGCGGTCAGCATAGGGCATCTGCTTTAGGCCTGTGATTCTTTTAGTGAGGTATTTCTGCGGCCTTTCCAGTTGTTGCAGGTGTCTTGAGAGCTACATACCAAATGGGGCATTGTATTCTATAATGGGTCTAATGAAGGATGAGTACAGTGGGACAATGACCTCCATTTTTCTGGATGAAAAGCCCTTAGTGATGAGGTGTGCCACATAGAAGGATTTCCTGACTGTTCTGGCGATGTGGTTATCGAAGGTGAGACCACTGTCCACCTGTGTCCCTAAGTCTCTTATCACACTTTCGGTGTTTAGTGTACTGCCACCTATTTTGTCTTGGACCTATTTTAAGTGTTCGGTCTTTGGTATACCATCACGTTAGAGTACTGATGATCTGCACAGAGGGACTAAGACTTTTTCCAGTGCTGATGATCTACTGGATTGCCAACAAGTTCACAGATAGGATGCAGATAATCAAAATAGGAGAAGTTACCACCACAAACAGATGGGTTACCAGCAGAGTCCCCCATGGTTCTGTGCTGGAACCTGTCCTGTTTGACATCTATTTTTCTGAAGTAAAAGCCAATACCAAAGGGCTCTGGTTGATTAAGTTTGTAGATGACTGCAGGCTAGGAGCAGTCATTGAATCCTCAAATGACGTAGCCATGCTGCAGGAAGGTTTGTCTCAAATAAATAACTGGTGTTAAAATCATAGTCTGTAGCTAAATGCCAAAAAATGCATTATTGTATTCTTTGGGAATTCATCTACCCCAGGCAAGTACCACATTGATAATACACCCCTAAGAGTTGACCTAGTTGTCTGGGATTTGGGAAGTTATGTGAACAGTGACCTAACTTTTGACCAATATGTGTCTGTTGTTGTAAGAAAGTCCTTCTATATTGCACAACCTATAATCAAAGGGATTGCTTCTAGATCTAGGGATGTCAATGTGCCCCTTTACACAGCCCTCATTAGACCAATTATTGAATGTTATGCCCCCTTTGGCATGTATCTGTCCAGGCACTTGCAACAGCTAGGATGCTCACAAAGGTACCTTACAAAAGAATGGAAGGCCTGAACAACATGCCCTACATGGACTGACTCAAAACCCTGTTGCTATAATTCCTATCCTACAGACTAAGACTTGACCTGTGTCTGGCATAGAAGGCATCCTCCGACCCAGTACTGATGGATTTACCACACATCAGCAAGTCAAATGGCATCAGAAATAGTTGATCTAGGGTTCTAAACCTCTTTTGCAACATCAGCAGAATGGTTTGTAGGGAGAGGTACATTTCGCAAAGGGATACCTCTGCTGTGTGGAACGGATTCCCCATCCACATAAAACAATGTTCAGCTTTGTACATTTTCTAGTGAAACTTAAATTTGTGGATAGAAAACAGAAAGTTTACTCCAGGACTGCCCACTGTACTACTGATGGACAGATGCCGCACCTAAATGTTTTATCCCACGCATGGGTCACCTCAAATTATCTATGGTATGATCCCATTTATTTATTTTATATTATTTATTTTATTTGTATTTATTTACCAGGATAGCCCACTGGGCCAAAGAGCCATTTCAGTGGAGACCTAGGGAGAAAAGCTCCACGGGTAACATGAAACAGAAAACATAGAATAGCTACAATAACAAGTGCATAACATAAAGCAAATAGATTTCACGTGAGTACATTACTGGAGGATATACGGCAGTAGTATGACATGTAGTAAATACAATTGGAGTAAGTTTTTTACAGGGCTATATACAGTTGAAGTTCATGTTCATTGCAGGGCTATATACAGCCAAGTGAAGCATTTTAAATTGAAATGATAAAATGACTTGATTTAGTTCATTGCATACAATTTCTAACAGGTTAATTGAATTACAAAATGACACATGATTCTACATTACATAAAAATAAGAAAATTCTAACAGTGCTTAACAGTGAGGCTTATACCTGACCTTAATATAGATAACTCAGCCAGCATAAAGTAGCAAGGCATTACACCTTGTATTAAGTATATTACATGTCCTGTATGCGTACTAAGTTAGGTACAGGCTTATTGTGATTTGAGGGAAGGAGACAGGGTGCAGGTACAGTTCCTGCTGTTAGACAAAAAGTTTTAAGAAGGTTTTGAAAGTGTCAGGATTTTTTGTAGTTATAATAGTCAAAGGAAGGGCATTCCAGGCCTTGGCTACAGAGCAAGAGGATAGAAGCTGTCCAGCAGACAGAAGTAGTTTATCAACCAGCAAAAGGTGCTGATTCTCAGATCTGAGAGTCCTATTTGGTTGGCAGACACTGAAAGTCTGGCTAAGGGCAGGGCAAGTCTGATGGTTTAAAGATTATTTTGTGGGCTGTATTCAGTTGCAGGAAGGAGAGGTAGTGAGGCACTTCAAGCCAGTTGAGATAGTGTAGAGCAGTACAGTGGTGGGTAAAATGGTGTTAAAAGGCAAATTTAGCAACTTTGTTGTAACAAGTTTCTACCTTAATTTTAGGGAGGATGAGGGATTAGTAAGTAGAGGTGCACTGTAGAGTAAGGAAAGTAGTAGGCAAGTGGAAGCAAGGACTTGTTTAGTGGGGGGATAAGAACATTTTTTGTGGCTATAGAGGATTCCAAGCTTTTGGTGAGTCTTGCTGATACTGTGGTGTATGTGTACGTCAAATTTCAGGTGTTTGTCTATAAACTCTCCTAACAGTTTTGTCTGAGTAACAACCTCAATGACTGTTACTTTGTGAGAATATAGTAAACTGGGCTTTAAGGGTGAAAAACTTCTTAGTTGTAAACAGCATGTGTTTGGTTTTGTTAGGGTTGAGGGAAAGTTTATTGTTATATATATATGTCTCAGTAGTGAAGGCTGACTGAGCTAGTTGTAGTTCAGTTATGGAATTAGAGGTGCATATAATTGTAAAGTCATCAGCATATTGAATAAGTGAGCCTTGACCTAAAGAGGAGTGGAAACTATTAATAAAAATGCTGAATAACAAGGGTCCTAGTGTAGAACCTTGTGGGACTCCAGTAAGGGTATTGAGATATGAGGAGAAAGAATCTTTTCATTTGACAGCCTGTCAGTTAAATAACTAGCGAACCAGTTAAGGGAGGAGAGAGAGAGGCCAATTTTAGGGTTTGTTTAGAAGCAGGGAGTGGGAGAGAGTATCAAAAGCCTTTCAAAGCTCTAAGAATAGAGAGGAGACAGTGTTGCCTTAGTCATGGACTCTGTTGATTGTGTCCATAAAGGATATGAGGACAGTTGTGGTGCTATGGCCTGGTCTAAAGCCATGCTTTGTGGGAGACAAAATTTGGTTATGAAGAAGAAAGTGTAAAATTAGAGAGTGAATGCACTTTTCTAAGATCTTGGAAACTGGAGAGATAATGGCACTAGGTTGGAAGTCTGAGATATCAGAATGATTGCCTCCTTTATGAAAAGAAAGACTGTAGGCTTTTTCCAGATTTTAAGGACATAACATTTTTGAACATATCTGTTTAGAAGGATGGCTATAGGGTAGGCAATAGATTCAACAGCTAACTTTAAGGATTATGTAGGTAGGGTTGTCAGGAACATTAGCGCACGGTTTGAGCTTAAGTAGCAGCCTTTTTACTGTGGTGGTTGGGATGGGTATAAAAGTGGATGTAGGTGTTGAGTTAGTAGAGTGGAAGGGTATATTGGAAGTAGTGTGATTGGGTACTTTAGAAGGAGTTGCAGGGTTCATGTGGTTATGAAAGTGGGGAAAGGAAGCAGTGATATGTGCTGTAGCATTAATAAAATGGTAAATTGAGAATTAAAGAGGTTTGCTATTTCTAGTGGCATTTTGACAGGATGAGGGCATGGGTTACCCTTTGTACCAGGATTTAGTAATGATGATACAGAATTCCAGAACTCCTTTAGATTTAACTTGTATTCATTCTGAAATGTGATTTTTCTTATCTTTGTTGACTAGTCTTTTTACCTGATTTCGAAGTTGTTTGAATTTTTGCAGGTCAGGAGGGCTTTTGTTAGCTAACCATAAAGTTTTTGACTTCATTCAGTCTTCAACCTGTGGGTTCAGATCCAAGAATCTGATCCGATTCAGCCGTATAATAAAGTTCTAGGATCTGAACTCCACCCCTACCCATAATGCCCTGCTGTCCCCTCATCCACTCAGATCTCGCTTGCCACGCTTCCACTAGCACTGGCAGTACATCTCTGAGCTGCTCAAGTTTCTCGTGAGTGAAGAATTCATTTTTTTCCCTAATAATTTCATCTTGCTTTCATAGACCTTTCCCTTCTAATTAGTCAAGTGATTTATTGTTCTGGGTTTTTAGACCTTTATAAGCTTATAGTTCTCAACTCTTCTCTGTAGACTTAGTGTCATTTTCTCTCTTTTTTTTTCTATTCCTTCCTTATATGTAAAAAAATCCTTGCTTTTTTTTTTTTTTTTTTGCAACTTGCTGCATGTTGTAGAAACTTGTTTTGCTTATAGCAGAATTGAAACCAGACAGTTTCAAAAAATATGTTAATTTTGGGCACAATATCTGCTTTCAGATGCCCACACTGTGTGTGTGATATATCTACCGCCTTCATATCTAGACTCATCTTACTCCATCTGTGCTGGCTTTAACCAGCGGGCATTTAAAGACCGGAGGAACAAACTGGTCTTAAAAGGCCTATTACCATCTACTGCCTGTTTCTCCACTTCGCCTTCTACTTCAGGGCTCAACCCCCTCCAAGAAACATAGAGTGCAAGTGGTCACCAGAAAGGTCTCTTAGAACAGGTGAACCACCACAGACTCACACTCTGCTCCGATTGTGATAGAGGCTTTCCCACAGCTCCGATCTTGAAGTTTTTCACCAGAGCCGGTTGCCTCAAGGCCAAAGTCTCTGATCCTACAGTTTTCCAGGCCAGTCTGTAGACCTCCATCTTTTGCGTCATCCACCAGGACTTCCCATAGTCTCTCCAAAGCAGAAGTAGACAGGATGTTGAAGTTTCTCCAGGCACATATGCAGCTGGGGGTTTTGCCCGCTCCGTCCTCCTCTGGATCTGTAAGCCATCAACCTGCCTTTGCTCCAATAACTCTTTCTCTGATCTGACCCTCGGATTCAGAGTTTTCAGTCTTGAAGATGGCTGGAGTCGAGATGTCAGAGCTGACAGGTACGAGTACCCAAGTACCTTGACTCTACAGTTTCTCTGACTGCCTCGGCTCCCACAGTTTCAGTGCAAAATGGTTCTTGGAGCCATAGCTTCAGTGTCAAGTGTGAGGGGCTGATGTCCGCTGCCATGTTTTTGGAGCTGTCTCTTCCTCTTGGGGATTTGGTGCTTGACAGCTCAGCTCCGACTCTACATTCTGATCCGGGGGTGGCGTCAGTTCATTGGGCTTCTCCCTCAACAGCCTCTGCTTCAGGGTCATTGCCCTCAGTTTGTCATTCTCCCTCGGCATTTGAAATGGTGGAGAGGGTTCTCTCTGCACCCAGAAGAGCTTTGACTCTCCCTGCTTTGGCACCCAGTCCCTCTTCAGCAGATATTGTGCTTGAGACATCTGTTCTGTCACTTCAGGGACAGCCTGTCCAGCAAGACTTCCAGACTGTTTCCCCTTTGCTTCAAAGCAAACAGAGGCACTTGGATTCTGTATTGGAATCTCCTATGGAGGACACTGATATTGTTGAAGGGGAAAGGTCCCCCATTTCACCACCTAAGGTTGTCTCCTTTGGAGACATCATGGAAATTCTTTGTCAAAAAGATGGTTGGTCTTCAGAAAACCCTAACCTGGAGGAATCTGTGTTTCTGGGAGCTTTTGGGTCAGGCCCTTCTACTTCTTGTGTGTCCCCTCCTGTGGATCCCCTTATTGACCTTGTTTCCCACAGTGCATGGAAGTTGCCAGACACTGTGGAGCACATTATTAAGCCCCCTGACAAAATCCTGAGCACCCCTCCAGACAGACCACATTGGACTAAGGGTATCCTTCTCGATGCCATGGTGGTTGCAGCAGCCATCAAGAAGGAGCTGGCCCATCAAAACTCCACTGTCCATCCCCCTAGCAGGTAGTCTAGGGGTTTGGACAGATTTGGTAAGTGGGTGTACGCTTCAGCAACTTTCGCATTGCGAGCATGGAATAATTTCCCACATGTACTCAGACTACAGAGGGACTTAGTCAAGAAACTTTCTAGTTCTGCTACGGGGTCCATCTCTGCTGAGGAACAAAAAACCTTTTCCTCCAGAATGGCCACCCTACATCCATATCCAACACGTCGATGAGGCTAATTTCTCATGCTGCAGAAGGTACCTCAGGGGCGGCCGGGTCAGGCATTGCTATCAGATGCCACTTCTGGATGGGGCTGTGTGATTTCTCAGAACCTTACAAGGTGCCATTCACCAACGCTCCTTTTGATGGATCATCTTTGTTTGGTCCTACTGTCAGAGACACGCTCTCCCAAAGTAAAAGGACGGAACCACCTGGTCTGCCATTGGAATCCACTTTGCTACCCCACAACAGCCCTTTTCCAGGAACCAGAGTGGAGGTAAAAAGCTGTGGTTTCGAAAATCTCAAGGTCCTTTTCAGGATTCACAAGGAGATTTTTCCTCCCGAGTCAGAGGTGGAAAAACTACCAATGGCAGATGCTTCCCTTGGGGCAGAGGGCATCTGATGAACCATGGATCTTGAGATACTTCTCTGGCAGGCCCAATCAGCAATCCTGAAGGATTGCCCGACTGGTCTTCTCTGGAGGCAGTAGGGGGGTGTTTATCTTTACACCCAGCAGCCTGGGAAGCCATCATGAACAATTTTTGGGTGTTAATCCAGAGGTTATTCCATACTGTTATTCCAAAATCCCTCTCCAACCAATAACTTCCCCGATGTTTCACCCAATCAGACGGAGGCTGAAGCCTTAGAGATTTCAAAGCTGCTCATAAAAAGGGTCATCCAAAGTGTCCCCCCAGGACCAGCTTGGATCAGGCTACTCCAGATTCTTTTTAGTGCCCAAAAAGATGGGGGACCTCAGACCCATTTTGAATCTCACCAACCTCAACAAATCAGTAGGCAAATCAACATTCCAAATTGTCATGCTTCAGTCCATTCTGCCCTTCATGCAGAAGGACAACTGGATGTATTCTGTAGACCTCCACGATGCATACTGTTACATCAGGATGAACAGGAGCTCCAGAAGGGTTCTCCACTTCCGACTCGGAGTCGATCACTACCATTTCATAGTACTCCCCTTTGGTCTCACCACAGTCCCCAGGGTGTTTAACAAATGCATGGCAGTAGTGTCAGCTAACCTGAGACTGCAAGGATTCAATGTATTTCCCTACGTGGATGATTGGCTCCTCACTGCTCCCACCAGACATTGTCTCATCCAAGCTAGGGACTACCTCTTTCAGCTAGCCTCAATCCTCTGCATCTCCATCAGCCCGAAGAAGTAGCAACTTCAACCAGTCCAACTGATAGACTTCATCAGAGCCCATGTGGACACAACACTTTGCTTAGCTATCCTTTCTCCAGGCAGAATCTACACCTTAAGACTTACATCAGACAGATCTTGGATACTCCTGCTCCCCTGGCAGGTCTTGTCCTTAGGGCTCTGGGTTCCATGGCTGCCACTATCACTCTTGTTCTATTAACACAACTTCATATGAGAGTACGTCAATGGACTCTGGCGGTCCAGTGGTTTTTGCTGTCTGTCTCACTAAGTCATCCAATCAAGTTATCGCAGGTATGCAGGGAATTCCTTTTCTGGTGGCTCCAATCAGAGGTTCTCCAACAAGGTCCAACCCCCCTCCCCCCGGGAGGGGTGCAACAGTGACCATGGATGCTTCCCAGTTTGGGGGGGGGGGCATTATCTGGATCAAATTGTCCAAGGCATGTGGTCCCATCTTGAGACCAATTTGCATATAAATGTTCTGGAGATGAGAGTGGTGCTTTTGCAAGCCCGTCATTCCTCTCTCCCTGCCGGGAATACTGCAATTCAAATAGACAACATGTCAGTTGTTTGGTATATCAACAAACAGGGAGGAACCAACTCTTACCCGTTGTGTTGAGAAGCCATGAGGCTGTGGCAGTGGGCGATCTCTTCCAACCGCTTTCTAGTGGCAATGCACATTCCGGGGAAGTCAGACATCCTGGCAGACAAGCTCAGCAGAACCATTCTGATGCCTCATGAGTGGTCTCTCAGTACTTCAGTGGCAAACATGATATTCCAGAAATGTTGTCAACCTTGCTGTGATCTCTTCACCTCTCCTTCCAACACAAAGTGCAGTGAGTTCTTTGCCTTGATCCCTCCTCTGGGGCAGTCACCACGAAACGGTCTAGTCCTTGCTCCCCCCGGTGTGCTTTATGCTTATCCCCCTCTTCCTCTCATCCCCAGTTTTCTGCAGAAAGCTTAGAGGTTGAAATATAAAGTAATCCTCATTGCTCCCTTTTGACCTCTGCAAGTTTGGTTTTCCTCCCTTTGGTCTCTTCTGGTTTCTCCACCGTGGACTCTGGATCCCATTCCAGATCTTTTGTCTCATCCATCAGGACAGACCACCTAGATCTCTCAAGCCTGAAACTGACCGCTTGGTTGTTCCAATTTCAGTGATGGCTAGAACTCCTGGGCTTTCATCCCAGTGAAAAAGATCTTGTTTGCAGCACATAAACCTTCTACCACGAAAATGTATAATAGCAAATGGAAAAGGTTTTCAATTTGGGCCCATCAACACCATTCAGACCTCTTTACTGCACCTATTCCTGCCATCCTGGACTTCTTAGCTTCTATTTTCCATAATGGAGCTAGTTTCTCTACTGTGAAGGTTCATTTGGCAGCCATTTCCAACTTTCACACTGGGGAAAACTCTTCTTCTTTGGCCTCTTCTAAACTGTGTAAGGCTTTCCTGAAGGGTACTTTTCTGCTTCACCTGCCAATCAAAAATCCCACTCCCCCTTGGGATCTCACCATGGTTTTGCAAGCTTTACTTGTGCCTCCTTTTGAGCCTTCAGTGAAAGTTGAAGTACTTATCATGGAAAACCACCTTGTTAGTGGCCATCACCTCAGCTAAGAGGGTGTCTTAACTTCAAGCCTTATCATCCAAGCCGCCATATTTGGTCTTTCACAAAGACAGTGTTACTGTGCAGGCTAATCCATCTTTTTTACCCAAGGTTACTTCTGAAGCTAACATCAATCAGGTCATCATTCTTCCAATTTGTCCCCCAACTTTCAAACCAAGGGAGAGTATAAACTTCATGTGGTGGATGGGCATACAGTTATTTTTTATTTAGATAGAACAAAACATTTCAGAAAGTCTGATCAGCTGTTCCTATCCTTTTCAAAGACTAATTTGGGTAAAGCTGTCTCCAAGGTCACGTTGGCCAACTGAATCTCCAACTGCATTTCTCTTGTGTACTCTTCCAAAGAACTTTCCTTACCCTTTCAAATTAAGGCCTATTCTACTAGGTCTGTGTCCACGTCCTTGGCCTTTTGGTCTAAAGTTCCCATTGATGATAGATGTGCAGCTGCCACTTGGGCAAGCTCTCATACCTTTATATCTCATTACAAATCGGACATTATTTCCAGAAACAGGGCATCCTTTGGTTCTGCAGTGCTCTGGAATATCCTTTGATGAGGGCCTCCCAAGATTACTGAAGTTGGGAATTCTGTCCCACAGGTTGAAGATTGAATGAAATGAACAATTTCATATAAAGAAGTTATGTACTCACTATAACATTCCATCAGAATTGTTCACTTATTTTATTTTTATTTTATTGTCATTTGTTAACCGGGTTGGTCCAACTGAGCCAAAGGCCCATTTTCAGTGGAGACCCAAGGAGAAAAGCTCCAGTTGCAATTACAGTCAGTAGAGAAAGAATTTACATTGCAGTAGTCATAGAACAACACATTTATACAACAAAGTAAATATTAAGTAAGTTTACAATGATTATAGAGGTTTCTAAGTATATCAGTAAAGTAACAAACAAGGATAATCTTGGTGAAGTAATTGTTTACAAGAAGTAGGTGTTGATTTGTATGTAATAGTAATGGTACTAAGTGCAGAGTGGATAGAGGAAGGTGAAGACATAATGAGAGGAAAAAAAATAGTTTGAGGGGGAGGGTATATGGAATCAGTATGGAACTAGACAAGGACAGGACCAGGTATTTAACAGATAGTGTTTGAGTTCCTTTTTGAATTGGGCCTTAAGTGGAATACTCCTTATATTAAGAGGGAGAGAATTCCAGGAATGAGCAACTAAATATTTATAGAGTGACTTCCCAATATTTTTTGTAGGTTTGTAGATGTTCAGAAGATGTTTGTTGGATGTACGAAGTTGACGTCGGGGGTTATAATGTGTTACAATATTGGAGATAGAAGGACAAGAAGTGGGGTTGTAAATAATAGATTGTATTATATGAAGTTGTGTAAGGAGGAGTTGTTTAGGGAATTCAGGCCATTGCAGAGATTTAAGTGCAAGGCAGCAGTGGATTTTATAGGGAAGATTGGTTGCAAATTTTGCTATTTTGTTGTAGGTTTGCTCTAGTTTGCTGAGCAGAGTTGATTGTAGGTTGGTAAGGACTGAAGCTGCATATAGGAGACAGGGTAAGAGGAGAGATGTAGCTAGGGAGGATTTGGAGGAGGGAGAAAGAAATTTATGATTGCGATACAGGAGGCCAAGTTTTTGATTTTTTTTTTATGCACTGATTGATATGGATATCGAATTTTAGTTAGTCATCTATGGTGACGCCAAGTAGTTTAGTATGTGGTTCGGGTCTGATGGTGTTGTTAATAGAGGTAATGGAGAAAGAGGATTTGTGTTGTGCTAGAGTTTTAGGAAGGAAAAGTAGAAGTTTAGTTTTTTGGGGATTTAGTATTAGTTGATTATCAGTGAGCCAGGTTTCGACGGAAGAGAAAGTATCTTGGGTACAAGAGAGGAGTTCAGGGATACTGTGGACAGTGGTAATAAGGGTGGAATCATCAGCATATTGTAAGAGAGTTGAGAGGTTGGTAGCAGAGTGTAAGTTGTTAATGAAGATATTGCACAAGAGGGGACCCAGAGTAGAGCCCTGGGGAACACCAGCGTTGACGGGTAGAAATGGGGAGGTGACAGTTTGCCAGTGTATAGATTGTAGTCTATTAGATAGGTAACTAGAGAACCAGGCTATAGAGGGGGTGGATAGATGAAGGTCAGACAGTTTAGTTAACAGTTTAGAGTGAGAGACAGTATCACAAGCCTTTGAGAGATCTAGGAATAGACAGGACAGAAGTAGGTTGTTGTCATGGGCTTCTGCCACTTAATTCATCTTCAACTTTCTCTCCCTCTTATCCCCCTTCCATATGAATTAGGACCTAGCAGATGGGTTAACAGTACTCATTTTTACTTGTTTGAGCTTCTGAATTGCTTTTCTACTTTTCTTTATATGTATATTGAAAACACTTATGTTGGAGACATTGCATGTGTTACAACAGGAAACTCTATCTCAGGGAATGAGTGAAGAGTGGGGCATTACAGGTAGGGGAGGAGCTCAGAATTCAGATCCTAGAGCTTTAGTATACAGCTGAGCTGGATCCTATTCTTGGATCTGAATCCACTGGTTGAAGATGAATGAAGTCAGCAACTCAGATGGAATGTTATGGTGAGTACATAACTTATTTTTTACAGCTCTTGTCTCTGGATTTCATCATTTTAGTAGCTTTAGTCAGCCATGGGGCATGATTCACTTTGATTCATTTTAGTCGAAGAGGAGCAAGGCTGTTTAGTATATTAAGAAATGTTGAATTGAAGTGCTCGACTGCCTCATCTAGAGGGAGGGTTTTTAGTCTGCACCAGTTAATCTTTTTTAGGGCATCACTGACATTCACAGGGAGGAATTTAGTTAGGTTCCTTATTAGTTTGTACTGATGTGGCTTTTGAAACGAGGGGACAGTGCAGTGAACAAAGGCAAGGAGGTGGTCACTAAGGGAGTTTGGGAGAGTACCAGCTGAAGAGATTTTATTTGGGTCGTTGACTAGAATCCAATCTAAGATGGAGTCACGGCTATTGTTCTTATTGGGTCTGGTTGAGCAAGTGATGAGCTGAGTGAAGTTGAATAAATTGATATTTAAAGAGGGAGAGTTAGGGTAAAGATCTAGCCAGTTAATATTTACATCACCAGGGATAATGGTCTCATTACTGCTATTGCTGGAAATACACGTGAGGATATCCTCCAATAAGGGAATATTGTTACCTGGTGGTGTATACAGGACTATAGCACATTTTTTTTTATACAGTTTTTCATGTTGGGGAAAGACATAAGAATTTCAGCAGTGGCAAACTGTGGTATGGGCTTAGTGCATGGTACTGTATTATAGGAGGAGGGAAATAGTAGTTCACCCCCCCTTTTTGTGGGTTCTGTCAGATCTTAATGGTAGTAAAATTGGACGGGAGAAACTCAGAGTCTTTAATATATGGTTTTAGCCAAGTTTCAGTAGCTGCAATGTCAGGTTGAGTATTGGTGATCCATGCTTGAAAGTATAGGATTTTATCACGGAGGCTTTGTAGGTTTAGTGTGGCCATATATAAGGATTTGTGGGAGTTGCTGATGCTGGGTTAAATATGGTTAAAGATTGGGGGGACAGGATTGTGGTGGATGTCTCCACATAAATGTAAAGTGGTTAGTCTGAAGTAGTAATTCTGAAAATGGTGTTTCCTAAATGGTTTTGCAAAGTAGGTTTGAAGTTTTGTGGTAGAAATATGTGGTATAAAGATTTAGTTATAGTCTAGTGGGAGTATTTTTATTGTGTGTAGTAGTGAGGGTTTTATTTAAAAGAGGCTAGGAGATGTGTCTTGAGTAACCTGCAGACAGGTTAGGTAGGTTAGTTAATGGAGATGTGATTTTTGAGGGCTTGAAGACTAATGAAGTGGGACTGAGAGTTGTTAAGTATTGTAAGGAGAGGATGAGTGTAAAGAGGAGTGAGAAAGGAGATATGAGGATACCACATGAGTACATGTTAGAAGGGAAGTAATAGTAGATGTAGAAAGGTAGTGTAATAGAATAGGCCAAGGTGGAGTGAGGAAAGGTATAGATACAGGCTAATAGGTATGTTAGCAAGCTAGTAGGATGGTATAAGTACAAGCTAAAAGTTATAATAGCAAGCTGGTAGACGGGAATAGGGAAGAGACTTGAATTGGATAAGGTTAATATGAGGTCTGAGGTAAGTTTGAAGAATGGGTTTATAGTGAGAAGCTGTTTGAGATGGCTTGAGGTAGTTTATTGTGTAATATCTGCAGAGTGGACTTGTGAAGGTTGTTCCAAAAAAGAGGGGAAAGGATGGGGTAAGTGGAAGTTGGTTGAGCTAGTTAGGGGGATTGTAAAGAGGAGTGGCAGAGGAGGATGTGTATTATTGCTTAAGGTTAATTGATGGGAGGGGATTATTTTGAATAAGCTTAGGTGCACTGGGAGTGGGTGGAATGGAGAGAGCCAAGTGGAGCGGGTTAAACCGCTAAGTGGACCAGGCAAACCAGAAAAAAAAAACAATTAGTTGCAGTAGCTTTCCAGGTCAGTATACCATAGTCTTTGGTTGTTAGACAATAAGGTACCCAAGACTTTAGTAAGAGAAAGGGGTGCAAAAGGAATGGTCTTAATCTAATACTGTGTAATGCTTACTTGTAAAGACTTGAAATTAAAGGTGTTATTTTTCCTATTTAAAGTCACTTATTTACTCAAGGATCAGAGTACTTGGTTATGGGATCAGGAAAGAGGGTCCAGTTGTGTGCACGTTTAGGTTATGATGTTGAAATAAAGAAAAGAGACTGCTGATTCAGCCATAACATACACTGCAGGCAACATTTTGATTAAGGGTTCCACTGACGCAAGTTCATTCATGCATGGAGAAAGTACAGGCAGCCATGTTTGTATGGGCGAGACAAACACTGTAGCAGGATATAGAACTGCAGACAGTCTTTTGATTAAGGGTTCCACTGACGCAAGTTCATTTGTGCAGGGGGAAAGTTCAGGCAGCTGAGTCTGTATGGGTGGGACAAACACTGTAGCAAGATATAGAGTGCAAGCACTCTATTGGAGGGACACCTAGTAATGCTAGCACCCTAAGAAGAATCTAAGGGGATTAGGAGAGGAATTAGGGGTAATGTATAATTATTGTCCATGGGAGGGATAAGACCAATCTACAAGCAAATGGGATAGGTTATTTCAAGCACAAAAAAGGAAATTTTCTATGCTTAAAATGCCCTGCAAGGGCAGCTAGACTGATACTTAACAGTGAACCTATGGAGTGTACGTAATTTTCCCCTTTTTTCCTAAATCTTATTGGTTAGTTAGGTGAAAGAAACTGACAAATGAAGGTGAGGATATTTTATTGGTTGTTCCTAAAGCAGTAAATGCTTTTCCTATTCCCTGAAAGGGGGCCTGTTTTGTATATTTCCATCCATTCCCATAATCCCCAAAGTAATCTTAAAAGTGCCATAACTGATGAGGTAGAACTCCTGTTGGTAGACAGTGGTTGGTCCAAGCAGCTACAATACTTCCATCTTGTACAAATAATCAGAGTAGATCCAATGTTTTTTCTCAGACGTATGCCCTGTTAATCATGGTTGGGGGAGGGGGGGTGTCAGTGTTGCATTCCAACCTTAGCAGCATGGGTGATCTCATCCTGATCCCCTTTAAGGATAGCTGACCTCAGGGAGCATTGCACATTTTAAAACAGGCTAGAAGACCTATTACCAAGAAATCATATTTTGCTAAATTGAATATATGTTCTGTGTAATGTTAGTCTGAGGTTGCTGTCCTAGCTAGAACCAGAAACCATTAAATACCTGGCCAGTCTCTTCTGCTAGAGCCTCTTTTATGCTTCATTAAAGGTTTGTGTCTGGTATTGCAGCTTGTCTCATTGTGGACATCTCCTTGGCTCACTCAATACTGAAGCTGTTCCTTCAGGGATTCCTGTATTTAAAACAATATATGAAAACAGTCTTTCTGCCATGGGACCTCAGTTTTTTTTTCCAGTAAAGGTAATCTTACAAAACTTTAAGCCTAGCTCTTTAGCTGTATCTAAGTTTTTGGCATGGAAAATATTATTTTTTGGTGGACATTACCTCAACTGAAAGGTTAAAGCCATGATATGCATAGAGCCCTGTGCCATATACACTATATTGTATAGAGACGGTAAACCACAGAAAGTGGCTCTTTGTTTCATGTCACAGGGGTGGTAGCTGTACTGGCAGTTAACCAGAACATTCAGCTACCTGTCGCAAACCCTCAAAACAGAGGGGAAAGGATCTTGTACCTCTTAGTTCATCATAGACAGTTCAGACATTGCCTGACAAGGATCATCTGTTTTTTCACATGAAGCACACAGAGCAGGCCTGTCTTCAAGCAAACTGTATCCAGATTGCTAACAAACTGCATCCCCTTTTGTTAGAACTCCATTGGAAAAATCAATTTGTGGGGCCACTGTCTGAAGTCATGCTACCGGGGCTGTTACAGCTACAGCAGTTTTCTCTAAGAATGTTACCAGCTCAGAATATTTATGAAACAGCCACATGTACAAAAATGTTCCCAAGCATCACAGGCTGGACCTTTAGTCAGAGAGCAGGGTAGGCTTCAATACAGCTGTCCTGTAGTGCCTATTATGATCCTCTTCTCCCCCAAAGGAGCAACTACTGCTTTAATATTTAACGCTCAGATAAGGAGTTGGAGTGCAGCAATGACTTCTGCACTGAGCGTAGTTCAGCCATGTGAGCACACTTAGCATAACCATAAATGTTCAAATAGTGACACTTTCCTTAGAGTCTTGTACCTTGTGCCCTGGGTGGGAAAAGGTAGAATGCAAGACAGAAGTCTTAATCATAAAGGCAGTAGGTTCATAGGTAAATAAAAGGCTATTAGTCTGATGATGTTTACAAACTTGAGCAATAACCAGAGATAAGAATCAAATCATGTACCTTGCATCTGTGAGGTAAAGTTATTAACCATTATGCCAACTCCCCTCCGCTTTATCTCTAAGTGGGACCCCCAGCTAAGAAGCCCCCAAAATAATATTTCAGGCACCCTTCCCAGAGAGTTTGAAGGCAGTGGCAGAACTACCATTTAGGTCCCCCTGTGCTTTACAGATTACTGACAGTAGCCACTTGGTCCCAAGACACAGTACATGCTAATAGCGGTCCTGCAAAAAAATATATATATGAAGGCTGTGAAAGTGGTTTCTTTATAGCCATGCATCAACCAACATCAGTAGGTGTATAAAAAGACCAGCTGTGCACTGTGAACATCTAAATGTCAGACCAGAAGGCATAGGACCACCTGTGTCTAATTCCCATGTGTAAGGAATTAAGCTACAGTATCTTTTATTATTGTGGGTATTCTCCAATAGCTGTACTGTTTACAGATTTTTTTAAGCACCATTCTGTCTTTTGTCCATCATTTGTGCTACTGTTGATCAGCAAAAACAAAACTCCCAGATGTCATGAACAACTTTTCCAGGCACTATCATTATACTGTGACCCCTCAATAAAAAAGTGCCTTTTGCTACAACACCTGCACAAAGAATGCCAATAATTTAATGCATTACAAAAACACTAGAATTTTTTTACTTTTGAAGTCCAGTTATGATTTAATTATTCTGGTGTTTTTGCTGTTTTTTGAAATTTTAGTACAGTGGTAACAAACTTTGGAGTTTTACACTTAATTGACTATTTAATTCTTGAGCAAGGTACTCAGACATTCAGAGAACCAATAGACCTTCAGAACAGAAGTTTCAGCTGTCCAGAATATTCCAGGCTACACTGGCTATACAAAATCAAGTACTCTACCCTACTCTTCATATGCTGATATTCAGCAATACATAGCAGCTTTCAGCAGAACTTTGAAAAGACCTGCCTTATTTAGGATAATGCTGAAGAAATTGCTTGAAACCACCACGAACTGAATCAAACAGCATTTAATAACAGAAATTAAACAGGAACAAGCGCTTTCACGCAATAAAATTGCGCTTCATCAGGTTACAATCTTTCAGAAACTACCATTGCCTTTTATAATAATTCATTAACTACAATGATTCAATTATCCAAGTTAATTAGCTTAGGTTCATTCAGAGCATTAATTTTCTAAAACAACAACAAAATTCCTTATTCAAACACATTACACATAATATTTAAAAGCAGACAACCTAACAATACTGTTCGTAAATTCATCAGTGCATTTCATTTCATAATTTACTCAATGCATTTGTATCAATGTGTATAGACTTCCCTTAATTGGTAACATAATTGCTAAACGCAAACCTTATTTGACAGGAAGTAATGCCCATCTTTAGAAAAGATAGCTGTTGATGCGTCTTTACTTTTCAATCAATATTACCAAATTAAAGCACCAGTTCCACAACGTCGCATAGTTCATTGTTATAATATATGAAAATCAGAGTTTTAGACCATACTGATCCCAGCTTAGGCATAGTTGGGTCAGACATAGCTGAATACTGAAATTAAAATATAAATTTAAATATCCAAAGTAAGTGTCCAATGTGAAATACGACGTTCACCAAAACATTTACATATATCTTCAACAGTGCTTGTGTTAGTACAAAGCCACTTATTATTTAAAAAACTCTCTCAAGACAAGTCAGGGATCAGACAATTCCCATTTACATCATGCGGAAAAACTATATCCATAGACAAAAGGGGTTAAATATCACATCCACTAACATCATGGTATAAACCATACTAATGGTAATTAAATACTATGAAAGAGCAAAAGCTAAATAAAAATAATAGATGAAAATAAAAATAAAATAAAAAACAAAACACAGATAGCCATTGTATAGTTAGTACGTGCTTCCAGCACAATGCTCTATTATTCACAAAAATAACATCTCATTCCCGATGAATAACATTACCATTCAGGTCTATCCATTCTTTCGCCTTAAGCTTGTCCGCTTACTGATATCAAAACTCAATGAGATACATAAGGCTCGGTCAGAGCATATAATATAGAAGTAAGACCATAGAGAATAAGACGTTGCTGACTAAAACTATAGTATCTAAGAGACCTAAAAACAATCATTTATATAAATAAGTCATACCATATATAATGTACGACTGTGTAACTATACAAAAACCACTATATAATAGATAATAACGAAATCTTCACCAAAGAACATCGGCAACTAGTGCCATTGAGTTTATATCATTAAAAGCATATTAGCCGGTTATCAGAACATAAATTGGCTTTGCAGTCATACAGAATAATATATTAAAACTTAATAATATCACAAATGCAAAGATGCACGAAACACTATAGTACAAAAATGCTAGACCTAAGAATGTAAAGTATACAAATACCAATAAAACCAATCAGGAATTTATTTACAGATCCAAGCACACAAAATAATTATGACACACCTGTTTCCTTAACCGGGCAGAAAAACAAGATCACATGAAAAAGCATATTCTAAATAATATATCGTGTTGTAAACAAATCAATCCAAACATTTAAGTTAATGGTCAGAAAGACCAATAAATAAGCCATCACAGTATGACCAGGAAAATTTTTACATTGAATTGAATTATAGTACATTGTACTTAATAGCTACTAACAAACAAGAAAGTAATGCTTACTGTTTGCATAATTTCTGTCATAGTAGACACTTCAGTGAGATCTTTGGACATTATGGAAAAGAATGTGATACTTCTAAACCACAATAATAGTACATACATCTTAGAAAAAAGGCTAAAAGACCATTATAATGCAGACCAAAGATTAACTAGGACCTACTAAGACCGGTCGAAGATTGACCACGGTATTCAAGCCTGGTAATATATGAGCCCTTAGCCTTAGGATCCATCTTAATTCAAAAGTTTCCAAGGTGTTCATGTGGTCACCCTCCCTCCTGTTGGGATCAACTATCTGTAACACCTGAAATACAAAACTGTGCTCAGGGTGTGTACTGCAATGTAGAGCCAATGCATTGTTAAAATTATTTCTTCTGATATTATATATATGATCATATATTCGATCCCTTAGTCTCCGTGAGGTCAATCCCACATAATAAGCATCACAGAGGGTACAATTAGCAAGATAGACCACATTTTTGGTATTACAGTTTGCATAAAACATAGATACTGTTTTCATATTAGTACCTGGAAGTGCAAACCCACATTTTTTAGAAATATAACCACAAAAAGAACATTTACCACATGGGAAGGTGCCTGTTTTCACCTGGGATCTGATATCAGTGGGTGTAATAACCAATTTCTCCTTACATAGAAGTCTTTTCAGATTCATACAATTCATAAATCTAAATGTCGGTTTCTCACTGATGATTTCTGAAACAGACGTATCTGAGAGTAAAATCTTCCAGTTGCCCCTCACTATATTAGTTAAATATTGTACATCATTGGTAAATTTTATGTCATAAGACAAAGTATTGGCCATGTTTTTAGTAGATCTTTGATAATTAAAAAATTTTTTAGTCTGTGATGGTATATTGTCAGATGTGGGTTCACTTATTTCATCAATCAATTTTGAGGGATAACCCCTATCTATAAAGTGTTTCCTCTGAGTAGCTAAGACATTAGAGACATCCAGTTTGTCACTACAAATTTTATTTATCCTACTCATCTGGTTCTTTACTATATTGCGAAAAATATGTCGCGGATGTAAGCTGTCATAATGGAGGATCCCATTCCTCCAGCAAGATTTCCTATAAAGTGTCGTCACCAACTTGCATTGATCAACTTTCTTAATATTAATATCCAAAAAATTTGCACTATAATAGGAAATTTCATGACTAAATTTGAAGAATGAGGTGACACTATTCATATAGCTAATAAAAGAAGTAAGACTATTCTCATCTCCATTCCATAATAGTAGGATGTCGTCTACAAAACGTCTATATAGTACGACATTTTTAAATCTAGGATCACTGATCACTGAAGATGTGTTCCTGGCTATACAAAATCAAGTACTCTACCCTACTCTTCATATGCTGATATTCAGCAATACATAGCAGCTTTCAGCAGAACTTTGAAAAGACCTGCCTTATTTAGGATAATGGCATTTCAACAACGTGTATCGTCTTTAATTCCTTTTTTTTTTTTTTTTACTTGAATCCTTTAGTGATTGAGTTGACTAATTTTATTAGTAAACTTGAAAAGTATGAAGCTTTGTTTTCTTGTTTGTTACTGAGATAAGTTAATTAATCCAAAAACCCTTTTCAGCTATAACTTGGTCCTTTAGTAATATAGACATAGGTGAGATAATTGTGGATGTTAAGAGGGTTACGGATAGATTCACAGATGAATACTAGGATAACTGTCCTAAAGGGGTATTTTAAGCCTAGCCAGTAACCCAAGATCAGAATCAAACCTTGTACCTTGTGTCTATGAGGTGAAGACCTTAATCATTATGCTACCCCCCCCCCCCCAAAAAAAAAATAACCCAACTACCTGGGATGAGAACAGAACCCATAGCCTTCTGCACCAAAGGCAAGTATGCTACATGTTAAGCTACTTGGTCATACTAGCAGTAGTTATCTAGCAGACCTACAGAGATTGCGTTTGGTATCAGTAAATTTGATGCTGATGCACAGCATGTTCACCATTGTCTTCAAAGAAAGATAAACAGTTATTAGGAATATTACATTCAGGTGTTGTGCTTGCTGAGAAGGGGAAAACCCATAATGTTCTAGTAATTGCTTTTTTGGCACTGAATAGAATTGAATGTAGTAAGGCCATGTTATGTGTAGGCAATTTAGATCCTCTGTGCCAGCTTAAAAGAATCATTTCCTTAGTTACAGCCATTTTCTCCCTCAATAGTTATGACAGAGCACACTCTAGGGAATTTTTTAAAACTGTTGGCTTATTACACTCCCCAAAAAGATATGTTCCCAGTTACCTCTTTCTTCCCCGTCACATCTCCAACATTTGCTATCTAACTGAGGAAAAATTATTTGAAGTATGCTAGGGGTATTCAAAATCCTAGTATGACCTTACAGTTCTAATGCAGTGAACCTGCAGGCTTTTCAGTCTGCCAACTTCTTCCACCAGACTGCTGCACAGTCCAGCCTTTCTTACTTCTCTGGAACTCCAGTTAAAACACAAATGCTTGCCCATTTCCTTTCCTCTTGCTCATTTTGCTTATATCAGAACTTCAGCTTTGCTTCCAAATTGCTGAATTGCCGCTTCACCTTTTGCTTATGCGGCAGTGCCAAAATTACACCTACATAGTCATTCAGTATCCCATTAACTCCTCTGTTGAACACTTTATATTTTATGTAAATGTTGCTCTGGTTTATCATTTATTTCTTGAACTTCCACAATAATTGTCTTTAACAATACCCTTATAACCTACTTAGTATCTAATGCAGCCCAGCCTTCTTCAAGGGCTGCTGCTTTCATTTTACCTTTTAACATGCCATTGGCTAACACTAAAGGAGTTTCATCTGTTCTGTGTCTGATTACTGGTGTTTTTCATACTTCTTATGAACTTCTGTACTATTTATTTAATGAGCTTATCCCTTAGACTTTGTCAGCTTCTGCAGAATAAAGCTATCAAGTTATAGCCAAGTTATTAAAACTAGTTAAAGAATGACCAAAAGGGATACCTTTTAGGTTGAAGTGCCATAAGGTCTAGACTTGCAAGTTTTTGAGCCAGTTTGAGTTGAGCAGTGGATTTATGTATGTTATAGTCAGTGTGATGAGTGAACAAATAGGTTAGGGTCAAGCATAATGGCAGTACTTGCATTACACTAAAGCAGAAGCAGGTTTCCATTTTCAGATTTCCTTTTTTTAATGTTATCTGTAGAATGCAAATTCACAGAATGATAGTGACAGCCTACCTCCATTGTCCAGGTATAGCCAGTAGCATTAGTCCTTGAGCTTTAATGCATGTAAAGGAGCCTTGGTCATAGACCAGGTGTCAACCATGCAAACATAGAGCCTTTAGACATAAATGTCATACTACTTCTGGCCAACATCATTAGGCCATTTATTGTACCACTATGGCTCACAGTTGCTGGAGTCCAGACTACCCAGCACTGTTTTACTGTCTACCAGACTGTCATATCTTTCCTAAAGAGTAGCTAGGAAGAGGTTATTTCTCTGTGGAGAACTGTATTAATGTACAGTTTGGTGCTCCAGGTCCAGGCACTAGGACATAGTTGAGTTGACCTTTTGAGGAGTCCTGTATGTTTAGGTTAGTGGGGATAATTAAGAAAGTACATGAAAGTGCAAGTTTATTTTACTTTTCTGCATGTATGTTTTACAGAAATGCTGTAGACTTCAGGCTGATTCTGGACGTGAAGATCATAAACACTTTGTTGCAGTACAGAATGTCATTCCATATCACTATTGCAGTATTCCTAACTGAAGGGATCTCCTGCCAAGGATAGCCCACTGTCAGGCCAGTATACTAAAGCCTTTAGTACTTATAGGCACTGTGCTTCACACATATGCTCCCTGCGCAAGGCATAAGGCATAAAAGTGACGTACGGATGCGCACCCTCAGAACTTCTTTCTCGCAATCAGAACACCATCATTAAATTGTCTGAATGCCTTGCTACTATGTTGGTTACCAAGCCATGTTTCAGATAAGTGCTCCATTGGGGTTTCTCCTTATCTTTCTTTTTTATTTAGTGCTGATTGGTTTCAATGTCATCTAGACAGGGAAAATTACAGTGTCGGACGCAGATTCCCCATAAAGACCATTATGACCAATCTCTTTTCTCTTCTGTTTGGGTGCTTCCTATGACCATACACAATGTTGTAACTGCCAAGCTTTTGTCCCCAAGACCTTGTCTATTCATCTCTTCTCCTTATCTATTTACCTTAAAAACAGCATTTTAAGCTGTTGGCTCAAGGTGCTATGGCAGAGTCTTCCCATCCTAAGGGTCTGCCATCAGCCAAGAAAAAGGCCAAACAACTTAAGTCTGAAACGGCTGCTGTCCAGCCTCTCCCAGGCATCTCTCTCAAGAATAATGAAACCCCAAATGATCGTTGGTGGTTGCTTTGGATTCCTCTACCTCGACCCCATTGGGGGCTGCATAGATCCAACTTCTCGCCTAGAAGCCTTTACAAACATCTGCTCCAGACATTGAGATGGAGCTTCGACTGAATATATCCAAGGGACCGCGGGGAGTTTCACAGATATTACTGAGGGAAGAGATTCCTACTACATTTATTGAGTGTCACCAAGGGTCTAACCCTCCCAGGGTGTTTCAAGCAGACATCCTGCAGAAAAAGAAACGGAAAACCAAGCATATTTTCCCTGTACTTAAAGATCTCCAACATGAATGGCATGATTTTATGCAGAGGTTATTCAGTGCTTTAATGGCTTTAAAGCCTCCTCAAGTGGTGTCTTTGGCTGCCCCTCCTTGGTCTTCCATTTCTCTTAAAAAACCCAGGGAACTGGACTGCGACTCGACAGGATTCGGGGTAAGAGTCCCTGGCTTGCTGCTGTCAAATCCCTTCCTCCTTGGTCCAGGTTCAGAGGAAAAGGATTTTATTAGTCCCGATTCCCCTTTAGAAGGAACTCTTCTTTGGCGACACTGTTGCCAGTATGATGGAATTTTTTTAAGTGTGATTGCTCTCAAGTCTGATATTCAGAAGAAGTATTATGATGTCCTCCAGATGGAGTCTCCTGAGCCATCTGATGTTACCCCAGTTATGGCTGCCCTTTTGGATACCTCTTCATCAGCTTCTGTGGCCCCTGATTTTCAGCCCCCTGCTCCCAAGAAACTTGATAAGTCTTACAAGGTGCCTGACAAATGTAAATGTCTATATAAATGCCCTTCTGCTGATCCTTCTGTAGTGTCCGTCTCATCTAACAGCCTTCCAAGCTGTTGCTCTCTACCAAACTGCTTCCTTCAGACAAGGGCAGCAGGGCCATGGAGAGGCTGGGAAAAAGATTTATACTGCTGCCACTTATTTTTTAGGGCCATTAACTAGCAGACTTGTATGGTTTTGGCCCTTCTTTCTCAGGTTTCTCAAGTGGTTTCCAACCTTCCTGAATCTGAGGGAAGGCTTCTGCCATTTTCCTTTTGGATTTTAGTCTAGCTCTTCAAGCTTTTCATTCCCTCTTTCATCCCAGGACTGTCATAAGTTTCACAGACAGTACCATAGTGATGTGGTGTGTCAGCAAGCAAGGTGGTACAAGGTCCTACCTTCTCTGCAGACTAGATCTTCAGATCTGGGATATAGCTGTCCAGTCCAGTATCAAGTGACTTCTCAGGCTGTTTACATTCCCTCAGAGCACAATCTAGTGGCCGACTCTTTGAGCCGGTCATGCTGCCAAGAGACGTGTTCCTGGATGTTGTCCATCAATGAGATATTCCTCAGGTTGATCTTTTTGGCTCCCCTCTGAACAGACAACTTCCTTTATTCTGTTCCTCTCTTGGAAAGTTCTTTTGCTTGGAAGGGGATGTTCTGTATGCCTTCCCTCCCCTTCTTCTGTTGCTACGTGTCCTGCACAAGATCAGGCAGGACTGTCCAAAAATCTTGCTAGTGACTTTTTGGCCCAGACAGCATTGGTTCCCCCTTCTTTCTCACTTCACCAGGGGCATTCAGCACCAGTTCCAGAGTATGGGAAGTCTCTGGGACAGGAATCTATCCCTCCAGCATGTTCTTGGACCTTCTCATACAAGACAAGGGGTCTCTTATCCATCTTCACTTGACCACTCTTCAGCTGATGCTGAGGGTGATAGGATTTGATACCTTTTAAGCACCTCTTTTCTGAAGACATTCTTCAGGTTCTGTAGGAGGTCAGGAAGCCCACTACCAGGGGCTCAAATGTTCAAATAGAAAATATTTTCCGTTTGGTGCCTCTTTTATCATCAGAATCCCCTATATTTATTGGTTCCTCTGTCTCTTCCTTATTTGTGTGATCTGATCCATGCTGGGTTGGCATATTCTTCGGTTAAAGCTCACCTATCAGTAGTTTCTGCTCGTCTTCCCTAGACTCTTTCTCTGCCCTCTAGATTTGAGGTCAGCAATTTCTTAAAGGCGTCCTTCATATCAGGCCTCCCAGAAAGCCTATTCCACCTTCCTGGGATCTCAGTTTTGTTCTTGAAAAATTGACTCAGACTCCCTTTTAGCCTACTGCTTCAACTTGCTTACAACATTGTACATTAAAGACTATTCTTTTGGCTCCCACTGTAGCCAAGAGAGTGCCTGAACATCAGGCTCTTATGGCTGTTCCTCCTTTCTTAGTTTTCCACAGAGACAAGGTGTCTCTTCCTACTAACCCTTGTTTTATGCCCAAGGTGATCAATGAGTTGTCTCTTAATCAGTCTATTAATTTGCCTTCCTTTTTTTCTTTTGCACAGCCTGCCACTGAGAAGGTTATTCACACCTTGGATTTGCATAAATATCTCCGATATTATTTGGATAAAAGTAAAGTTATTTGCAGATCTGAGTAGTGTTTTGTTTCATTTCATCTCAGATCCCTGGGTTTAGCTATTTGCAAACAGGAAGACTGCCTCTTCCTGGATTTCTAAAGCCATTTCATTTTGTTGTTTTCATGATAAATATTTTTCCTCACCAGTAATGGCCCATTCTACCAGGGCTGTTGACTCCACTGGTGCTTTTTTTTTTTTTTTCAAGGGTCTGGATACCAGTTCCATCCTCAAGGCTGCTACTTGGTTATTTGTTCATACTTTCATTAAGCATTATAAGTTAGATATTTCCAGGGCTAGAGCTGGCTTTCCTAGGGCTATCCTGCATGGATTTATGGAAGCCTGCTCAGTGTCGTCCTCTTCCCAGCTTTTCTCTTGAGCTTTTGTACTCCTCTTCAGTTAGGAATACTGCAACAGTGATATGGAAGGACATTGTACAGTTGTGTAAACTCTTACCTTGACAGTAGATGTCCTTCTGTTCATTTTTGCAGTATTCACTCCCTCCCTTCTACCCCCTCTGCTCTAGCCTGTTCTTTCTTGCCCTCCTGGCCAAGGGGCTGTTCTCCCTTTTCTACTTCTGGATGCACATTTTCTTCCTTGTCCCTAGGGACATTCTATTCCTCCTGGGGCTTTTTCAGTTCTGAGGGTGTGCATCCGTATGTCACCTGTATGTTCTGTGCTATGCATAGGTAGCGTACATGTGACATCCGGCACATATAAGTGCTAAAGACTTTGGTATACTGGCCGGATGTTAGGCTATTCCAGGCAGGAGATCCCTTCAGTTAAGAATACTGCATCAGTGAAAATAAGTACATCTACTGTTATGCTAAGATTTTACACAACTGTACTTTTAGAATGCTTGTTTTCTAATATTTGCTACAGCTGCTGCTACTTGTACTTAGGAAACTGGCTTGCAGTGCTGGATGTGTATGTCTTAGTTCACCCTGCGCATCACTGTTTAGCAGTCCAGGGTTTCCACATTCATGTTTTATTTTTTGGACTTTTTTCAGTACATTGTAGGTTCAAAATTGATCAGTTAGTATGACAGCAAACCTCACTGTCGAGATATCAAGCATATTTTTTTAAGTCTTTTTCTCACCTTCTATCACTTTGCCAGCCGTCTTAGTGCTACACATCCTTCTTTGGGTCTGTTGGTACTCCATTCCACTCCTGATTCAGTACTCCAATTTTTTTTCCATAATAAATCTTTATTGTTATATACTTTTCATACAAAATTATAAAACAGAAACTACTAACTAACACTGTAACAATCACGCCAAACAATATACAATATTTACAAGAATGCTTCCATATAAGACATTAGAAATATAAGAAAAACATAGGAATAATTAGTAAGTTTCCAATATTGAACGGTTTGATTAGACATTTCTCTCCAAATATAGCAATGATTATTACTACCTTCAATTCAAAAGTTTTATGCTAATATAATATTAAATATCTGTTCCCAAATTTTCAGATTATTGACACCCTTACTATGTGAATTTAAAATTAGTTTATGAGCTAATATATGTTTTGTCGCCAACACTCTGAAGTTTTGCCATGATGTTTTAGTTGAGTCTAGCCAATTTGAAGCTATATAAAGCTTCATTAGTAAGAAAATATTAATATGAACTATACTCTGTGATCTGGTAAGTTCCTTCGGGGGAATATGCAAAATCATAAATTTCCAAGACAGTGTTGTACTTTGGTATCCCACTTTCTGAAGTTGAATTTTAAGGGAATTCCACAGTTTGTATATACACTTACAGCTCCAGAACATATGAAGAAGATCAGCCGGTTGAATTTTGCAGTATGGACATGTTGCAGAATTTTTAGAATTAAATTTATGCAGGGCAAGGCGTGTATAATATGCATTATTCCAAATCATCAGCTGGGTATATAACAGTTTTTGAAGAGAAGTAGATTTAATAGTCAATTCAATTGCCTTTAACATATTACTTTTATCTGTCAATAATATTTTCTCTTCCCAATAATTTGATAACAAAACTTTACCTTGAAATTTAAGTTCTTTAATTAATTTATTCGTTGCTGTTATACATTTAGTATCCTGTTGGAGAGCTTGCCACAACTCAGAGCATTTATTTATAGTCTCTTCATCCAGTTTAAAGTTGGAGGTAACTTGTAGTAAATTCTCTAATCTGTCTAAGAATAATCAGGTAATTTTTAGGTAAATTAAATTATTTTCTTATTTGGTTGGGCGATCGATACAGATGTTTATATATATCGATCATAGTTAAATTAACAATTAATGGAAACTTCTTTAGATCAATTAATTGGTTGTTCAGCTTTACATTTGGGTTCCTGTGAAAGGGCTGAAAGACCATCATATGCTGAAGTAAATCCAATGATTGAAATAGACTCTGTAAAGATAATATTTCAGTTTTAATGTGTTCCACAATCCCATATACCTTCAGAATATCTTTACCCAAAAAGGGCATTGCTTTAGGATTAATGTTCAACTTTAAAATATATTCATAGTTCAGGGTTAGCCAAGTTGGTGTCCACTTAGTACTAATTATCTCATGATTGGCCATTCTTAAAATCCTATTAGAATTCACAATCAGATAATACATTTCAAAATTAGGCAACTCCAGACCTCCTTTACTTTTTGGAGTCATTAATTTGTCATAAGATACCCTAGTTTTCTTTGGTTCCCAAATAAATTTAGCCAAATCTTTATGAATTTGTTTAAAAAATGTTCTTGAGAGGGATAAATGGGCTGACCTAAAAATATACAGTAACTGTGGCAATACATTCATTTTTATAATAGAAACTTTTGCTAATACTGGCAAGTGCAATTTTTTCCATCTCACAAAATCAGAAACTATTTGTTCCCAAACTATTTTAATGTTATTATTATAAAAATTTTTATTATCTGTGGAAAACACAACACCTAGGTATTTAATATTATCTTTGAATGTTACCTGCCCCACTAAAGGTAATAATGAGAAAGGTTTAGTTGTCTTTAAAGGGAATATATTGGTTTTCCCCAAATTAATTTTATAGTTAGAAACCTCTGAAAAATCATTAACTGCTTTCAATATCTTCTCAGTGTCTGATATTGGAGATGCACAATAAATATTCAGATCATCAGCAAAAGCTGCCATTAATATTTTAGTTCCATAAATTATTGGGACGTTATGATAAACCTTCTGCTTAATATATAAGAACAAGGGTTCAAGATAAATATTAAAAAGTAAAAGGGACAAAGGACAACCCTGTCGCGTTCCCGACCTAATCTGTATTCTTTTGGAAAAACTTCTGTTAATATACAGTGTAGTATAAGGATTACTATATAAAATTTGTAAGATTTGAACAAATTCAGGGGATATATTAAAATAAGGTAAGAGATGAAACAGAAAATCCATGTCTACCCTATCAAAGGCCTTCTGTGCATCTATTATAAGAGCATATATATTCAGATTATTTTGCTTAGCATGCGCTATCATAGTATGTAATGAAAGTGTATTATCACTTGTTTGTCTACATGTCATAAATCCAGCCTGTTCTTTAGATATTATATGAATCATGATTTTCTTCAATCTAAATGCTATAATTGAGGTTAACATTTTCATGTCTACGTTAATTAATGATATCGGTCTATAATTATCTGGGTTCTGGGGATCTGAGTTAGCTTTATGTATAAGAATAGTTTTGGAAGCATTAAGATGAGGATCATGAATTTTATTCCTGATTATATAGTTAAACACAACTGAAAGTATCTTACCGATAGATTCTGCAAACTTCTTGTAAAACTCCACTGTCAACCCATCAGGACCTGGTGATTTCTTTGGTTTCATATGCTCAATTATATATATTATTTCTTCTTCTGATATCAGTTTAACCAAATCATTTTGAATATCCTCTCCTATTTTTGGAAACTTAATCAGGTGTAAAAATTGATCATAAACTGTATTAGAGGATATATCCTTCTGCCCCTCATAAATATTAGTATATATTTTCTCAAATATATCAATAATATCTGCAGTTTTACGATATATCTTATTATTAAGTTGAATTTCTGAAATTTGCCCAGTTGTTTTTGATTGATTAATGATCCTAGTCAGCACTCTCTATGGCATTTGAGCATGATTAGCATACTTAACTAGAGTCTTATAATCTTGAAATGTTACTCTAGAGTTTTGAATTAAGAAGAGATCCTTTTGACATTTAAGCAACTCTTTCTCTGTTTGCTCATTAAAGTTTAACATTAGCTCTTGATCGAGTAATTTAATTTTGGATTCCAAGTTTTGGATGTCTTTATTTAATATTTTTTTATAATAAGAGGCTTTTTGCAAAAGGACCCCTCTTATTTGTGCTTTAACTGCAGCCCATTCAATATCTGGGGCATTCTGATGTTTATTTAAACCAACCAGTAAATCTTTAAGGTAATTTGAAATTTCTTGTAATATGTCATCCTTATTTAGCAAGTTTGGATTCAGAGACCAATTATACACTCTTTGTCGTAAGATATCTTTTACTTCTTTAGCGAAACTCAGCAAAATTTTTGAATGATCTGATAGGTATACGGCATGTGTAACAACTGTAGGGTCTAGGTTAATCAATGATCTTGAAATCAGAAAAAAATCTATTCTGGACCACATTTTGTGACATGGGGAATAAAATGTAAAATTATTAGTACTATTATCATTATTTAAATAGTGAAAAGGGTCATATAATTGAAAATCTTCTTTTATATCATTCAGTGCTAATACAGCATGCTTATTAAATGCTCTTTGTGGACAAGATCTATCCAACTTTGGATTTTGGTAAGCATTCGAGTCACCTCCCATAATTACATAGTGTCTATCGAATTGCGTTAAAATAGAATATAATGATGTTATAAATATTTGTTGGTTATTACATGGCGCATAGATATTAAAAAGTACTATAGGTTTATCAAATAGGGTAGACGAGAGGGTGACATAACACCATCTCCCATCTTTATCTGAATTAGAGTCCAAAATCTTCTCTTTATATTGATCTTTAATAATTATAGCTACCCCCGCACTATTTGAGTTACCTTCCGATGTTATTACCTCTCTGATCCAATTCTTTTTTTTAATATCCGCCCATTGATCATTCATTAAATGAGTTTCTTGCAGTAAAATAAACCACGCCTTAGCTTGCAACAATACATGAAACAATAGTTTCCTCTTCCTCAAGTTCTGGAGCCCTTTAACATTCCATGAATTTAATTCCCACATTTCAAAGGTTGGCTATACAGTAAAAGGTTTGGAGAGAAAACATAGGTAAACAGATACAATAACTTCAAAGTCATACATATACTGGAAGCATTTCTTATATCCCATCCTACCCCAGTGCTTACCCACTCTAACCCCGGACCAGGATATATATAGGTCTTATATAAGATGTAATACCTAAGGTATACAGAAAAAAAAACAAATATAAAACACTACATTATCTAGTTTCAAATGTGTTCCATAGTTAAGACCTATAAACTCTAACTTACTTATAACAAAGCCTAAACTAAGCATTCCCTAACGAACACTACCATGAACTACAACTCTATTGTTACCTATTATTTAAACAATTCAAACTGCACATATAATAAGACAGTACATATAAAATATATTACGAAAAAGGGAATTTTTTTTTCCTTTTCCTATACTGAGATTAGCTATCTATACATAGTCCGCGTGAGAGAGAGAGAGAAAAAAAATACCATACCCTTAAATAAATAAAAAACTATTTGGTAATATCCTTGCTTATAAGTTCACTTTAACCTAGTTTAATAATAAAACAGACTACTAACTAACTAAAGTAAAATATAGTACCATCTGTACACAGTACATTAATAACTATAATGACAACTACATTGTACTAACATAATAATATCCCTGCACCCTCTGTAACTACTGTAATTACCAGATTTTTAAGTAACAGTTATTAGGAAAGCATAACAAGTGTGCCTATGTGTTTAAGTTACCAAACATCACGTTTTTTCACTGTTAGATAAGCAAAAATAGTGTTTAAACAGTTCCCTTTGGTTTCCCAAGGCAGGAAACGCTATGAAATATTCGCGATGGGGGACAATACTCCAATTTTGATGCAAGGCCAGAAAATATTTTAAGAATGTCTTGCAGAATCATTGCAGTCTTCCTTCAAGCCAGGGTGTTTTTGCACTTTTTATCAGGCTCATATGTTAAAGTACTCTGACTAATTTTCAAGGTGTGAGGAATATTTTATCTGCAGTGCCCTCATGAGGAAATATCTGTTTTGTGTGGTTTAATTTTTTTTTCAGCTTCTCAGGTTAGTACTCTGTGTGTATATGACTGTAGATACTACATCCAAGGCTGTTGTCACTGATACTGTTTTGAGGAAGTTTGTCTGTATGCATTTTCAGATCCTCCCTGAAGATTTAAAAATGAGGTTTTAAATTCTCCTTTGGATATAGTTTTTGGACCTTCTGCTGCAAGGGTCATTAAAAAATGTGATGAAAGAGGTAAGGGTATCACTTAGATTTTTCAGCCCTCTATCTCCAAATTTCCAAGGGATATTTTTCTAATTACTCATCCAATTTTGTCAAGAAGCAACATCCAGTCAAAGCAAAATGCTGGTAACATTTAAAAATCAGTGTCAGAGAGGGTCAGAGAAGAAAGCAGGACCCCCCCCCCCCAATAAACACAGGGCAGTCAGTTAAGGCAGAATAATTGTATAAAGGACATTGTCCCTTCCACCCATATTGGCAGTCCCTCTTCCCTTGCAGAAAGTCTGAATCTGCTTTTCTCTCTTTGCCAACAGATAGTTTCAGACAAATGGATTTTACAAAGTTTACTTAAGGCAGTGGGAAGAAATTCCTCCATTCCTGAGAATTATTCCATATCTACCAGACCAAACCGGTCTTTTCCCTCCTGGTTTACAGCACATGCTGTTTTATGGGGTAATAGTCCCTCATTTTTGTTGGAAAAAGATTTTTATTCAAGAATGTTTATGGTGCCAAAGAAAGAAAATGTCTGGAGCCCAGTTCTGGGCTATTTTCCCTAAACCAGTATGTGATAGTGCCAAAATTCAAAATGCTTTCACTTCACAACCTGTTACCCTTCTTCCTTGTTTGCATTTTTTTCCATAATCTTAGATTTAAAAGATGTTTATCATCATATGCCTACTTATCCATACTTCAGACATCTTAAGGTTTTGTGTGCTTGGATCATAGGTTCATAGGTAGGAAATAGGCTATTGACCCTAGGGCCTATATAAGCCTAGCCAAAAAGGTACCCTGGCTTTCGCCACCCAAGAAAATTATTTTCCTGTGCCCCTGTCGAGCAGAACCACAGAGGTGATCCCTGGAGTGAATTTCCTATTTCCCATCCAGTCATCAAGGTTTTTCTTAAAGAGTGCTAATGAGGAGCTTTGTTTGATATAGATAGGTAGTTTGTTCCAGAGTATGGGAAGTCTCTGGGACAGGAATCTATCCCTCCAGCATGTTCTGTTAATTGTGGTGGCAAGGTTTAGGTCCCTAGAGTGTGTAGTTCGGAGGGATTGGGATTTCTTTAAGTGGAGCATGTCCAACAGCTCTGAGTTTGACATAGCTTTGTATGTTAGGCAGAGATCGCCTCTGAGTAGGTGATAATGCGACGGAGTAAAGCTGGAGTTTTTTGAGACAGCCTGCGTAGGGCATATGATTGAGGCCGATAATCATTTTTGTGAGGTTTTTCTGCAGCCTTTCCAGTTGTTGTAGATGTCTTGTGAGGTACATACCAAAAGGGGCATTGTACTCTACAATGGGTCTAATGAGTGACGAGTAGAGGGGGAACAATGACCTGTTTTTTCCTGGATGTGAAACCTTTTGTGATGAGGTGTGCCACGTAGAAGGATTTCCTGACTACTGTGGCGATGTGATTATCAAAGGAGAGACTACTGTCCACCTGTGTCCCAGGGTCTAGTATCACACTTTCAATGTTAAGTAGACTATCACCTATGTGGTAGCTCATGGGTACAAAGTTTTTACCAAAGGGGATGTCAATGCACTTTTTGGCATTGAGCTTGAGGTCATGGCTTTGACAACAGGCATCTGTCTCCATGAGGCCCTTTTGTAGGATGTCCACATCGTTAGGAGTTTCGATTATGGCTCCTAGTTTGCAGTCATCTGCGAACTTCATTAGCCAAAGACCTTCTGTGTTACCCTGTACTTCAGAAAAGTAGATACCAAACAGGAGAGGACCCAGGACTGAACCCTGTGGTACTCCACTTGTCACTTGTCTGAAGTCGGATTTGGAGTCTGCTACTTTCACAGTGTGGGTTCTGTCAGTGAGCCAGTTGGCAACCCATCTTGTGACATAGGGATTTATGAACTCAGCAAACTCAGCAAACCACAGAATAACCAGAAGAATGTGAGCACTCCAAAGGACACCAGCGTTATTCCACAAACAGTTAAGCGCTTTCCTCTCCACTACAGAGACTTCCTCAGAACAAAAATCATAACCTTACCCAACCAAGTTAAATACACCCATAAATTATTCAATTAAGCAACAATTAAAATCCTTAAAGCAATATCATAGCTTCCAATATGAACATGATTCACCACCACATATTTAAAAATCTTAAAAACAAGGTTTAACAAAATGTTACATTATTTTGTGTTTAAAAATGTGTTTACATAAATTAACAAGCCAAAAATGTTCCTAAAAACTAGGCTCTCCAAAAACTAACCTGAAATTTGATCAAGTTTAAGAATTCTGGCAATACTAATAGTTTCATTAATGCCTGGATACCTAGAGGCATCCATAAACAATTGCCATTTTAATTCCAATGCATCTAAATGTACATCCAAAATACCCCCCTTTTTCATCCTCATTGAGGTGTTGCAAGACCAAAAATTTAAAGCAATTTGTGGATTGTTCACTTATATGTCTAAATAATGCACTGGTTACCCTACCATGCGTAATGTCACCTAAATGTTCTCCCATTCTAATTTTCAATTTCCTACTAGTTTTATCTATATAGAAAATGGGACATTTCTGACATTTAGTCATATAAATCACCCTTTTGTTGTTGCAATTGTAATGGCCCCCAATATGCAATATCTGCCTATGTCTATGGTGACTAGCTTGTGGTCGGATCTGACCAACGAGGAATTGACCTCTGGTGTAGAACACCAGTCGCCCATGTTGGCAATGACCAGGTCTAGGATATTGCTGCCCCTGGTGGGGGTGTGGATAAGCTGATCCAAGGCATTGAAATTTATGAATTCCAGAAAACGTTGAGCAAAAGAGTTGGTACATGAGTAGTTTTTCCAGTTAATGGTGGGGCAGTTGAAATCGCCCATTGTTAGGGTGTTGGGTTGTACCCTAATATTTTCCAGTGTATCAAGAAATGAGGAGTGGGAATCCTGGGGCATGGTGTAGGATCTGTAGCAAGTTACAATTTGGATTGTGGTCTTGCCCAGAGATAGTTGCACTTGTATAATCCCGGATGTATTATGCTGAGCTACTAGCCTGGAAGTGTGGATATCCTTAATGAATATGGACATGCCTCCACCTTTAGTGTTTTGGTCCATGTTAGGTGGCTGAAAGGTGTGGTATGAATTATAGCCTGGTAATGCAGGGGTGCTCTCTGGAGCCTTGAACCAGGTCTCTGTCACTGCACAGATGTCGATGTTCACATTACCTGTTTCTCTGCCTTACTGTTTAGGCTGTCCACTGCTCCAAGAGTGTTCACAAAGTATTCATTTCCAGTCATAGCCCATTGCAATCTGCCTGGATCAGATTATCAGTTCTTTGCCTTACCCTTTGGGCTGTCCACTGCTAAAAGAGTTTTCACAAAGTATCTAGCTCTGGTCATAAGTCATTGCAGGCTACTGGCTGTCAACTTTTTTCCATATTTCGACAACTTGCTTGTCTTTGCAGTCTTTTTCATGGTACATGTCCAACAGCTCTGGGTTTGACATAGCTTCGTATGTTATGAGAGATCTCCTGTACAGGCTGGGATTCCAAGAGAACATTCAGAAGTGTTTTTTGACTCCATTAATACAGTATTGTGTTCCTGGGGTGTATGTTAAACACTTCAGTACAAAGAGATTTTCTTCCACAGGAAAAAATAGATCTATATTTAGATCTGTTTCAGCAGTTTTCCACTCAGACTTCAGTCACTGTGAAAGAATACCTCAAGATTCTGGTCTCATGGCATCTGTGATTCTCACAATACCTCTGGCAAGACTCCGAAGAGAAAGATGCAGTGGTCATCTGAAGTCTATGATTCCAGCATCAACACCCATTATTTTTTCAGATTCCAGTTCTGGGATTTGTGAGTAGAGAATTCACTTTGTAGCGACATAAAATATCCCTGGATACAGATCTCTCCTTCTCCCCTTTTGCTCTAAAGCAGTTAGTCACCACAGATACCTTAAACTTTGTTTTAGGAGCAGTGTCAAGGGAGATAGAAGTGCAAGGTATCTGGGACAACAGAGACAGACACAAGCACATAAATATAAAAGAGATGCTTGCCCTTATCAAGGCATTCAGCTCTCTGAATCACCTCTGGTCCCAATCACTACTAGTTGTTACAGACAGTACCACAGTGGTGGGGTTCATAAACAAGAACAAACCAGATTTTACCTACTATGCAGAGTAGCCATGTCAGCATGGAATGTAGCTTTACAGTCTCACTCATAGCTGGCCTTAGGCATAGGCCAACTAGGCGGCCGCCTAAGGCGCCACTCTAGTAGGGGCACTTTTCCAGTATTTATTTGGTGTAGGTAGACTAGGATGGGGGCACTGAGTGGTATGGTGGGGGGCACTGTGGAGCTCTTTTGCCTAGGGCACCAGTTGACCTAAGGCCGCTCCTGCAGGTGACCTACATTCCGTCAGAACAAAACTGTTTCTCAGACATGCTGAGCAGGACAAAAAGAGATCCTCATAAACAGAAGGGGTTTCTACCAAGATTTGATCCATCTGTGGGGGAGTTCCTCAAGCAGACCTTTTTGCCTCAGCTGTGAACAATCAGCTGGCAATATTCTCCTCCAGGACTTCATTCAGAAAGGCCTGGAAGATAATATGCCTTTTGTTTTGTTTTTCTTTCCTTTTCCATGCACAGGAATGTTCCTCTATGTTTTTCCACTGATATCCAGGGTATTCTTAAGATTTAGTAAGACTCCCCAGAGTTCATTGTGGTGACCCCCTTGTGGCACAGGCAACAGTAGATCTGAAGTTGTTTTCATTTGGTGTTCAACCTACTCGGCTGAATACTACAGCTTTAGGATCTGAAAAATCTGAGCTCCTCCTCCCCATAATGCCCTGTTCCCCCTTCTTCTCTCTCAGACCTCATTTGCCGTGCTTTCCCAATAGCACAGGATAGTGACTATCTGAGCTCCCATTGGGGTTTTTTGTGAGTAAAATTCAAAGTTTTGTTCTTTAAATCTTTCCTGTTTCTGATAGTTACTTCCTCTATACTTTATACTTTTCTACACTTGAGTGGGTCCGTTCTTACCAATATTTCTTTCTTCTTTATTTCCTTTTCTGCTTCCTATAAAAAGTAAATATATATATATATATATATATATATATATATATATATATATATATATATGTATATATATATATATATATATATATATATATATGTGTGTGTGTGTGTATATGTATATATATATATATATATATATATATATATATATATATATATATATATATATATATATATATATATATATCTTCTAATTATTTATCTGTTATCTCTCCTTCTCTGATCTGACCCCCGGCTTCAGAGTTGTCAGATCCAAGGATCCCGAGAGCCGACATGTTGGAGCCAACAGGTATGGTTGCCTCTACTCCGACAGTTGACCTAACAGTTTCAGATCAGGGCAACTCTCTGAGCCATAGTACAGGTATCTGGTCCAAGGAGAAAAAAACACTGTAGCACTGGATGTAACACAGCAGAATATCCAATTTATTGTAAGTAAGCACTTTCAAGGGTTCACCTCTTCATCAGACTTAAATAAAAATGACTTAAAGCAACCACATTAAATAGTATTCCAATTAACATTAATTACTTCAATTAAAACAAATTATTTAAAGCCATACTTAACATTTTTAAAAACATCACAGCATACATAAACTAAAAACTAGTGTCTCAACTGTCTCGCTTTCAGGAAAGGTTTAATGGAGACCATATTATTCAAACCAGGCGCTTTTATCAGCATGCAGTAACATAATCCATTTTTGTTCAGCCACCTCAGTAATATTTCTCATATCTCCTCCCCTTTTTCTGACTGCAAGTATTTCCAAGACCAGAAACTTAAACATGCTCACTACCTGCATTCTTGATGTGCATAGCCAAGGCACTACTTTCCTTTTTATTTCTTGTATCCATCATATGTTCAAGTATCTGTCTTTGAACTGTTGATTAGTCATGCCAATATAATGTGAAAAACATTTGACACAATAACTCAAATATGTTACATTGACTGTTTTACAGTCAGCATAGTGAGAAGGCTCTATTCTGAAGCCTAGCTTAGGGTGTACAAAGTTAGTACCTGTGTGTATATATGCACAGGCAGTACAACTCCTGCATGTATATGTACCTACTCTATCTGATCTAAGAGTAGTCCTATTTAAACTAGATTTATAACAAAGATGGTTCTTTAGGGTCTTTTTTTTTCGAAAACTAAACTTAGGTTTGTCTCCTACCATCTCCTTCAACCCATCCAAAGTAGGGAGTATATTCCAGTTCTTATTAATGACATCGCAGATCATATTTATATTACTAGCATATGTCAAAGTTATTCTCAAATCATTACTACTCTCATTAGTGATCTGTCGTAGCATCTTACTACTCTCAACAACACTACCTACATGTGGGTCGCATACTGTTGCATTGTTGGTAAAGTATGGTTTACACCTACCATGTTTATCTTTCCATGCCTCTTTAATGTGCCTGTCTATATCTTTACTTTTATAACCCCTTTCTATAAAATCCGGGACTGTAGAGCTGAATTCAGCTCTGCATCATCATTATGTAATCTCATTAACCTGACCACCTGTCCTTTTATTATATTACGTTTGCAGTGGTTCAGGTGCATACTTGTATTCTGCAATAGGTTATCCTTTCTAACCGGTTTCCTATACAAACTAGTTTTAACAGTATTGAGTGTATGCTTACTAGCAGTCGCATCTAAAAATTCCACCTGTTGTAAATTATAATTGTATGCGAATCTCAGAAAATCAGTGGCCGTATTGAGCTAGAGGATAAACTCTCTTGGTTGTTGCAGCAGCCACTAAAAAGGAACTGGCTCATGAAAGCTCCTCTGTTCACCCACCAAACAGGGAGTCTCAGCCTGTGGACATATTTCGGAAGTGGGTGTACACTTCAGCTACCTTCACTTTGCGGGCACTTAACTATTTATTTATTTATTTTACATTTGTTAACCGGGAAATTCTGACTGGACCAGGTCCATTTTCAGCGGAGGCCCGGGGAGAAAAACTCCAGCATCAAGTTATACAAATACAGTACATCCAGCATAATACACAAAACAGGTTACATCATGTATGCTGAGCATAGTAATATAACAAGAAATTAATAAAAACACTCCAGGTAAAAGAAGATATAGAACATAGGTAAAAGACAATGTCAGTTACAGTGCATCCAGCATAATATACAAACAGGTTTTATCATATATGCTGAGCATAGTAATATAACAAGAAATTAATAAAACACTCCAGGTAAAAGAAGATATAGAACATGGGTCAAAAGACAGTGTCAGTTATACATTGGTAATAGAAGAAAATTTATCAAGTAAGATTCTATAGTTAAAAGTACCCTTTCAGATGACCAAGCCTACAGGGGATCAGAGATCCAGCATGTGATCAGAGAGGAGTTTGGGGAGTTAATAGTAGTATGGGTAGGGTTATGTGATACATGGGCATAACCAGGTATTAAAAAGGTGCGATTTGAGGGAGTTTTTGAATATGGATGTTGAAGGTGCAATGGACACGGATAGGGGAAGAGGGTTCCAATTTCTGGCAACAGTGTGGGAGTAGAGTGCTTTCCCTGCATTATTGTTAGCCTTGGTGATGGAGAGGACAGATTTTTCACTGGATCTTACGCACCGGTTTGCATTATAGACAGTAAGTAGTTTGGATAATGAAGGGTTTTTTTCAGGATATTTGAGAATATTGTAGGCTGTGCCCAGCTGGTGATAGTTAAGTAGCTGTGGTAGCTCAAGCCATTTTAGTTATTTTAGTGCAGCACAGTGATGGGTTCTATAGGTTGAGTTAGTAGCAAACTTGGCTATTTTATTGTAGCATGATTCTAGTTTGTCTAGGTCACATTGTCTGATTTGGGTAAAGATTGGTGCTGCGTATAATAGAGTTAAGAGGAGGTGGCTTTGTGCAAGAGTGACTCTTGCTTTTTGTGAGAGAAAGGAATTTTGCCTGTATAGGGAGCCTAGTTTTTTGTGTACTAGTTTTATGGTATGTGAGATGTGAACATCAGAGTGGAGATTATTATCTATTTCAATGCCCAGAAGTTTGGTGTGGTTAGAAGGGGAGATGGTGGTGCCGTCCTTAGATGTTATGGTAAAGGAGAGGGTTTTTTTTTTTATCTATTAGGGGTAAATAGTAACAGTTTTGTCTTTTTGGAATTTAGAATTAGTTGGATACCTGATATCCATTTTTCTACTGAGTTAAAGGTATCGTGAGTGAGTGTATGTAGGGTGGTGGGAGATGAGGCGGAGCAGATCAGGGTTGAATCATCTGCATATTGTTTGAGTGTGGCATGTTGTGTAGAGCTATTGAGGTTATTTGTGAAAATAGAGAACAGTAGCAGGCCCAGTATAGTGCCCTGTGGGACTCCTATGGTGGTTGGAAGATGTGTAGACAGAGATGTTCATCGTGTTTCTCTGTTGCAGTCATTACACTTGGGTTATCCTGCTGGCAGGCGACCCGTAGTCGGCCAGAGTTCCAAAGTCTTGGTCCTGCGTCGGTTGCTGTCGCCTCTTCCCTGACGTCAGTGCACCAGGGGTATAAAAGCTGCAACCGATGCCATTTTCTTCAGTCTTTCTTGCTGCGCAGTGCCCGAAGCATAAGCAGTTCGCAAGTGCCGGTCGGCCGACTCCTGAGATTTTCAAAATTGAATTTCAGAACCGAAGTCTTCAATAAAGCTAAGTACCCCATTGGGGAAACTTTTTCTTGCTTCAGACCGATGTCAGTAAAAGTTAATTGTATTTCTTGTGGGAAGCAAATACCTCATAAGGACTTCCACTCTTACTGCATTCCTTGCCTAGGTCCTGACCACGACGTCACTAGCTATCGGTTTTGTGCTAGATTTAATAAACGCACTACTAAACGTCGGTTTGATTTTGCTTTACACTATTTTGGACGAAGATTTAATTACATAATGCCGTCGGAACAACCGATGACCGGAATGTATAAAAAAACGCAAAGACAAAGAAAATGAAAGGCATCCGAGGTCCAAAACCGATGACGAAGCCTCTTCTAGGCCAGTCCCCGGTTCGCCGGTTCTCAGTGAGGCGCTTTCGCAGCCCTTGACACTCGCTACCTCAGAGCCACAGGCCGCAACCGACAGCCACGTGGAGACACCGAGGCCTGTTGAAACTCAAGGTATTGGGCCTATGGAAAATATGCCCTCAGATGGGTCCAGAGCAGCTGGGCAGGCACCGGCTTCTGAGGGTGTCTTCAGACATTCACAGCTTACAATTAAAGCTACTACAGCAGCAAAGGCATAGTCAAAAACACCATTAAAGACAAAGAAACAAGTGCAGCATTCTCCAGAACAGTCATCCATGCCTAAGAAACAGATGCTTAAAATGGCTGAAGACCTTATTACTTTAATCAGGGGCTCCCATTCCCCTCCTGGCAAAAGGCCTAGGCAAGACACTGATTGATTCCTCTGATCAGGTTTCCATTTCTTCTGATTCTTCCTCTGACCAGGGCTATTCTCTCCCTCCCTGTGAGGACTCTGATGCTGAAGAGTCCATTCCTTCAGCCTCACCGCCTGAGGATTACTCTTTTGGGGAAACCTTGCACACCATGAGGGAACATTTCCATTGGGAGAGTCAGGATTACACAGAATTCAAGAAAAGGCTCAGAGATTTCCTTCTATTGCCTCAGCACAGGCCCTTGGCTATCCCCCCTGTACTTGATATTGTTGATGATGTTTTTTTCTGAATCCAGTCTGTCTCCAGATTCTTTACCCCCTGCACCAGTACAGCCAGACAGATACTACAGGGTCCCTGACTCTCATAAATTTCTTTACAAAAACCCCGCTGCAGACCCAGAAACTATTTCTCATGGTCCAAAAGGGGTTAAAGCTTCCACTGCCAAAAATCCTGTACCCTCAGATAGGGACTCCAGAGCTGTGGACAGATGGGGGGAAAAAGTTTACACTTCTGCTACTTTAGCTGTAAGAGCTTTAAACTGTCAGTTTCACATGCTTAAATATCAGCAGTATCTCATGTCATTGTTAAAGCAGAAAATGGTTACAAATACAGAAGGTCCTGATTGTAAAGAAATGCAGGATTTATTGCATGCAATTGAACAAGTGGGAAAGCATACTCTGCAATGTGGTTTTGATTCATTAGAGGCTTCTTGTAGAGCCGCAGTTACAGGCTCAGTTATTAAAAGACATGCTTGGTTAAAAGAACAAAGTTTACCTGACCATGTTAAAATGAAATTATTGGATGCTCCACTGCAGCATGATACTTTGGTGTTAAGGCAGAAGAGGTTTTAAAGAAAATGGAGGATAAAGCAAAGTCAATGCAAACTGTGAAATATTTCTTACAGGTACAGCCACCTAGATTTAGCAGAAACTGGCCTTCAAAAAATTGGTCCTTTCCAGTGTCAGACAGGCCACAAAGAGGCAGATACAGATGCCTAAGAGGCAGATCTCAGCCCCAAGGCTCCTACAGACCTAAACAATGGGGTTCTTCAGCCCCCAAAGGGGGAGAAGACAAATCACAACCTTATAGAAAACAGTCACAATGACTTCCCTCTCCAAATGCCAAGCACTGACCAGTTGACAGCACCCCTAGGGGGAAAGCTAGCACTTTTCTCAAAAAATTGGCACATGATCACCCAAGACCAATGGGTGTTGAATATAGTTTCTCAAGGGTACAGGTTCCACTTCCACACGCTTCCAAAACTAAAAGGTATGCCAAACCTGCCTCAAAACCAATGGGCAGAGGCACAAAGACAGATTGCAGCTCTTATGGATATGGGCGCTATTCAAAATGTTCCACAAGAAGAACAGGGCCAAGAATTTTACTCACGACTTTTCCTAGTACCCAGAAAGGACAAAGCATGGAGACCAATACTGGACCTGTCAATCCTAAATACTTTCCTGGATGTTCCAAAATTCAAAATGTTAACACTACAACAACTCTTGCCTATGCTGGACAAAGAGGCTTGGCTAGTTACTTTGGATCTCAAGGAGACATACCTGCACGTCCCAATCAGATAATCGTGCAGAAGATACCTTAGATTTATAGCAGGCTCAATGCATTACCAATTCTCTGCACTGCCCTTTAGCTTATCTACTGCGCCCAGGGTCTTTACAAAATGCCTGGCACCAGTAATTGCATTTTGCAGGCAAAAAGGAATTCAAATATATCCCTACTTGGATGACTGCCTTATTCAAGCAGAGAGCAAGGACATTCTTCTAAAGCACCTGGAGTTTGTAAAAAGAATACTAATTTGCCTAGGGTACACGGTAAACGAAAATAAATCAAAACTAGTGCCCTCTGAAGAGATAATATTCCTGGGTGCAAGCTTGAATACAACTACCCAGATGGCTTATCTCACACCAGACAAACAAAGGCAACTGACTCAGTACTACCAAATGATGGCAACAAAGACCCAGCTCCCTGCAAGAAAAATTCTGCAGGCCCTGGGATTCATGGCATCTTGCATTCTACTAATTCCATATGCCAAACTGCATATGAGGAAACTACAGTGGTATCTGAAAAGTGTTTGGACTCAGCATTGTCACGCCTAGAGACAATCATAACCTTAATTCCCTGCCTACAAAAGGAGTTTCGATGGTGGTCACAGACCTGTCACCACAACAAGGGACAGCCTTTCACCTTACCTACAGCCAGGCAGACAATAACAACGGATGCATCGGATTACGCGTGGGGAGCACATATGGCAGGAAAATGTATTCAGGGCACGTGGCCCAAGGAACAACTGCATCTTCACATCAATCAAAAAGAGATGCTAGCTGTACAAAATGCCCTGACAGCCTTCAAGGACCTTGTACATCCAGGACAATTACTAATAAAGACTGACAATACCACAATTATGTGGTACATAAACAAGCAAGGGGGCACACATTCCTACCCCCTATGCAGACAAGCCGTGACTTTGTGGAACACAGCACTGACTTACCAGGTACATCTGCAAGCTCAATTCCTGCCAAGAACAAAAAATACACTGGCAGACGAACTAAGCAGAAATCTCATGGATCCTCACGAATGGAAGTTAAATCCACAAGTGTTCAACATGATAACAAGGGAATGGGGACGCCCAGACATAGATCTATTTGCCTCCCCTCACAATTGCCAATTACAGAAATTTTGCACAAGGACTTATCACTCTCAAGCATGGAAAGTGGATGCTCTATCTTTCAACTGGAAAAATCTGACAGTTTATGCCTTCCCTCCGATGCCTCTTCTCACCAAGGTGCTTCTAAAAGTCAGACAAGTGAGGCCAAAAATGACCTTGATTGCACGAGACTGGCCACGGCAGCACTGGTACCCAATCCTGAAGATTTTGTCCCAAGGCCCGCCTTGGCCTCTCCCTCAAATCCCTCATCTTCTGACACAGAAAAACAATCAGATTCTGCACAGTCATCTCAGAACCTTAAACCTGGCAGCATGGCAGATAATGTAGCCACTCAGACTGCACCTCTTTCTAAAGCTGTTATGGATGTAATTTTGGAAGCCAGGAGACCCAGCACTAGGAAATTTTATGCGGAAAAATGGAAGAGATTCTGTGCTTGGAACCAGGCACAAGGGCTCAACCCACTGGTCCCTAATATGCCTCAGATTTTACAATACCTGACTGAGATGTTGGACAAAGGCCTGTCTTTTTCTTCTATTAAAATCCATGCCTCTGCCATTTCAGCTCATTACAATACGGATCCTTCTATTTTTTTCACATCCTCTACTACAACAGTACCTCAGAGGGGCAAAGAATATAAGACCCCCTAGGAGAGCACCAGTACCTACTTGGGACCTCAATTTTGTTTTAGAAAAACTAACACTGCCTCCTTTTGAACCAGCCAGCACAGCTGATCTAAAATTCTTGTCATGGAAAACTGCTCTGCTCCTAGCAAGAACTTCAGCAAAAAGAGTTTCAGAGTTACAGGTATTGATGGCTGTGGAACCTTTCCTCATTTTTCACCAGGACAGGGTTTCTCTGAGGATGAACCCAGCATTCATGCCAAAAGTGGTCTCCAATGTGGCCTTAAACCAAACTATTCATTTACCTACTTTCTACCCAAATCCACAGAATAAAGGGGAAAAACTTCTGCACTCTTTGGATATTCACAGGCAGCTACATTTTTACTTGGACAAAACAAAAGCTTTCAGAAAAAACTGAGCAACTGTTTGTAGCATATGCTGCAGGGTCACAAGGAAAACCTATTACAAAGCAGACAATCTCCAAATGGATAGGACACTGCATCCGCTTCTGTTATGCACAACATGGCAAATCTGTGGCTAAGGGCATTAGGCCTCATTCTACCAGAGCAGCAGCCACTTCAGCAGCTTTCCTCAGAGGAGTACCAACCAAAGACATTTTAGAAGCTGCAACTTGGAGTTCAGTGCACACTTTTACCAAGCACTACCACCTACCTCTCTACTCCAAATCCAGAGCAGGCTTTGCCACTGCAGTTCTGCAGGGCTTGTTAGCCTCACCAAATCCAATCTAGACCCAGCCACCCTGCCTAAGCTTTGGGATTCTACCCAAGTGTAATGACTGCAACAGTGAAACACGATGAACATAGTACAGTTGTGTACCTACCATAAATGTAGATGTTCGAGTGTATTCACTGTTGCAGTCCTGGTTACCCACCCACCATCCCCCTCTTTGCTGGGACTATTCTGCACTTCTCAGCTCTATACAACCTATGTGGTGTATTTGCTTTTAGAAGAAGGAAATGTTTTTATTGATATATGCATGATTGTTTGGCATATTTTTATCTTTACAGCCTTCATATTTGGGGGCACCTGACATCTGGGGCAAGAAAAACTGAAGAAAATGGCGTCATTTGCAGCTTTTATAGCCCTGGCGCACTGACGTCAGGGAAGAGGTGACGGCAACCGATGCCGGACCAAGACTTTGGAACTCGGGCCGACTACAGGTCGCCTGCCAGCAGGATAACCCAAGTGTAATGACTGCAACAGTGAATACACTCGAACATCTACATTTATGGTAGCTACACAACTGTACTTTCCTTTCCAATGGACTGATTGTTGCCTATCAGATAGGTAGCTTCTGAACCAGGCTATAGTAGAGGAGGTGAAGGATAATGATGTTAGTGAGTCTAGTAGAATGGAGTGGGAGACCATATCAAATGCATTTGAGAGGTCTAGGAAAGTGGCTGATACATATTTGTTATCATTCCTGTGAAGGTTTATATAATTAGTGAAGGATAGAAGGACTGTGGTAGTGCTGTGATGTGGACGGAAACCATGTTGTGTGATAGTAGATTGCGTGTGTTAAGAAATGTCATCACTTGCAAGTGGATGCATTTCTCAAGAATTTTGGATAAGGGGCAAAGGATGGCAATAGGTTGGTAGTTGGAGAATTTGTAAGAATTTCCTCCATTATGGAGAGGAATGATGTGAGATACTTTCCAGAGTTTGGGTATGCAGGATTCTAGTATGGAGAGGTTGATAAGGATGGAGACAGGATATGATAGGGAGTCACTAGCCATTTGTAGATATGCAGCAGGTATGTTATCAGCTGCCAGTGTGGTTGGCTTTAATTTTAGGAGGAGTTTTTTGATAGTTGAAGTGGGCACTGGTGATAGGCTAAAAGAGGGGGTGTAATGGGATAGGTTAGGCTGTGATTGAGGTAGACTGTTTTTGGTTATTTGACTGGACAGGGATAAGATGGATTTAGTAAAATGGTTATTAAATTGAGAAGCTGTGTCTAGAGTGTTAGTAGATCTGGGTGCTGGAGTTGTGGTTTTGCCTGGCTTTAGTAGGGAGTTAATGGCATGCCAGAATTTTGTGGATTATTTGAATATTTCCTTTGGGTGCTAAGAAAATAATTTTGTTTGTTTACTTTGGATTCAGCCTTGCCCGTGTTTCTAAGCTGTTGATAGTATTGCGTGGAGCTAGGGGTTTTGTCAGTTTTCCAGATTTTCCAGGCTTTATCTCTAGCTTTTAGTAAGGCTCTGGTGTTCCTATTTAGCCAGGGTGCGTAATTGGCTTTAACTCTAATCTTTCTTCTGGGAGCTAGACTGTTAAGGACGTTAGAGAAGGTAGTATTGAAGTAGTCTACTGCCTGGTCTAACTGAAGTGTCCTTAGTGGTTCCCAGTTGCAGTGGCTTAGGACAGTATTTAGGTATTGTGGGGTAAGGTTACGGTCATCTGGTATGAATTTGTAGACTACTGGTTTGGGGTGATTGGAGTGTTTGTGGAGTAGGAAGGTGGGGAGATGAGCACTTGGGTCATCTGGGAGGCAGCCTACTGTATAGTTTTGTTTGGGATAGTTGGTTAGTGTCCAGTCCAGTATGGATTCTCTCTTTGTTTTCTCATCTGTTCTAGTTGGTTCTTCAATTAGTTGAGAGAACCCATATAGATTGATATGTGTTGAGGGGCTGCTGGAGTTACAGGCTGCCCAGTCAGTGTTAAGGTCTCCTAGTAGGATTGTTTTTTGAGGTAGATTGTCCTTTGTCCAGTGTAGGATGTCTTCTATTATGAGTGAGTTGTTGCCTGGAGGTATGTAGCAGCATATTATATTGATCTTCTTGGTGTTTATTATGGATAGGACATAAAATAGGACTTCAGCATTTTGTAAAGTGGGTGGTGTAGTGTGCAGGAGCTGGAGGTTAAGGATGTCTTTAAAGAGAATGGCTACTCCTCCTCCTTTCCTGTTTGTTCTATCAGATCGAAGTGTATTATACCCTGGGGGAAGAAAGTATTCATCTTGGATACTGGGTTTAAGCCAGGTCTCTGTAATGGTGAGTATATCAGGGTTGTAGTGGGCTATGAATGCATGTAGGACTGTTAGCTTGTTGGTAATACTTCTTATGTTGAGATTTAGGATTAGCAGGTCAGATGTTTGGCTGAGAGGGGACCTGGATTTGGGTGAATGTCACCAGAGGTTAGCAGAGTTTGTAGGAGTGTCAGTATGTGTTTTTAATATTAATTGTTTGTGAGCTTGGTCTATGAGAGTTTTTTTTAGTGTGGTGAGATGGTGTCATTTTTGTTAGTGAATAATATGTAGTTGTAAGATTTATGATTGTAGGGCAGCTGTAGAAGTGTGAGTGGGTTTGAGAGGGTGGGTTAGTGTGGGTAGTGTGATAGGAGTAGTTGTGCAGCGGTAGGTCTGTTTATAAGGAGGTTAGGAAGGTTAGCGATAGTAGAGCTAGTGATAAGGATGTGAGTGTGGGTAACATACTACTTTGAGTGAGTAGTACAACTAGGATTCCTGGTTGGTTGTGTGTGAGGGTAGAGGTGGGTTGTCTGGGAATGTGTTGTTGGGAGTGGGATCAGTGTGGGATGTAATTGGATTGGAGGTGGGGGGAGGTAGGATGAGTAGGTTGGGCTAGTTAGGGAATTAGGGGTTGGACTACAGGTCAGGTGATTAAAGGTTAGAATAAAAGTAGAAGTAGTGGGGGCGGTTGGGAATAGGGGGCAGGGAGGGGAGCAGAGCAAGCCCGAGCGCAGCGGGCTAACACTGACTTCAAGTGTTTCCTTAGGCTTTGGTCAGTATGCAGTGTTAGCTTAAATGGTTATGTGTTAAACTGAAATTTTTAACTGTAATTTAAACTGTATGTTTGCACTAAGTTATAGACTATGTTATTGGGCACAGAGTATAATGTTCTGACATTCTTAAAAGGATATAGAATTAAAGCTGGGGTTAGTTACAGATGAAACAGGAGAGGAAATTAAATGCTATTTTATAGATTTGAGTATTTCTCAAAAGAAAATTGACTTTAGTTTGTGGGGGGGGGGCACTAACTGGTGAGCAATATACAGCTGTTTATTCCTGGTGATGTACTCATTAGTAAAGAGGTTTGATTAAGGAGAACTATACAGCAGAAATGTACTAATATACTCACTAACATTTGTTTACGTTAATGCAGGTAAGGTATTTTACTGTCTAGACACTTGGAAGTTAAGCACCTACATTAGTGTTTAGTCTCTTTAGTTGCAGGACAAGTGTCTGTGGGTGTCCAGTGCTCAAGAGACTTTGAAATTTCCACTGCTTGATATGGGAGGCAGAGACTTGCTTGACCTGAAGGATGGTTTGGATTACTTGAATGCAAAAATTTACAGGAGGATGATTACACATCAGGGGAAACAAACAGCTGCTGTTGGATTTTATTTGACACATGTGTCCAGACTTCAGAGAGACCTAGTTAAGAAGATCTCTGGTCCTCCCCCAGGGTCCATATCTGCAGAGGAACAGAAAACTTTTTCCTCTAGAATGGCCACCCTCCTTTCCCTAGCAAATACATCCATGAGGTTGATCACGCATGTGGCCATTTCAGGCATTGCCATAAGGCGCCATGCCTGGATGCGGCTCTGTTATTTCAGGGAACCCTTTAAGGCATCTTGTACTAATGCTCCCTTTGATAGATCATCTTTGTTTGGTCCTACTGTTAGAGAGACACACTCCCAGAGTGAGAAAGACGGGAAGACCTTGTCTGCCATCAAGATCCGTTTTGCCACCTCTCAATGGTCCTTTTCCAGGAACCAATGGTGCGACAAGAAGTTGTGGTTCCAAAGATCTCAGGGTCCTTGCCAAGAATCTCTGGGAGAATTTTCCTCCAGAGACAGAGGTGGAAATGGTGCTAATGGCAAACACCACCTTTGTGGCAGAGGGTGGGGATGCGACGAACCAAGGGTGTCGAAATACCTTCTCAGACAGGCCCAATCAGCGATCCTGAAGGATTGCCCAACTGCTGTACTCTGGAGGCAGTTAGGGGGTGTCTTTCTCTACACCCAACAGCCTTTGAAGCCATCATGAGTGATTTTTGGGTGTTAAACATAATATCCAGAGGCTATGTCATTCCTTTTTTTCAAAATCCCTCTTCAACCAGATCCCTCCCTGACATTCCACCCAGTCAGAGGAAGGCTGCTGCATTAGAAATTTCAGAGTTGCTCACAAAAAGAGTCATCCAGACTGTCCCCCAAGACCAGTTTGGATTAGGCATCTATTCCAAATTCTTTTAGTGCCCAAAAAACGGGGTGATCTCAAACCTATTCTGGATCTGACAAACCTGAACAAGACCATTGCAAATTTAAAGTTCCAGATGGTCACAATTCAGTCCATTCTGTCCTTTCTCTGCTTCTGTCTGGGAGCCGGTCATTACCAGTTTAGAGTACTCCCCTTTGGTCTCACCACAGCCCTCTGGGTGTTCACCAAATGTATGGCAGTAGTTGCAGCTCACCTGAGTCTGCTAGGATTCCACGTGTTTCCTTATCTGGATGATTGGCTCCTCACTGCTCCCACCAGGCATCAATTTCTCCAAGCCAGGGATTACCTACTGCAGCTAGCCTCAACCTTGGGCATTTCCATCAACCTGAGAAAATCTCATCTACACTTGGTACAGGCAATAGACTTTATCGGAGCCTGTCTGAATATGACTTATTGTTAGTGCTTCTTCCTCCAGACAGGATCTCCACCCTCAGATTTCATGTCAAACAGATTGGAGACATCCCTACACCTCCAGCATATCTTGTTCTAAGGGCAGTGGGCTCCATGGCTGCCAAAATAACTCTTGTTCCTGTGGCTCGTCTTCACATGAGAATTCTTCATTGGACTCTAGCAGTTCAGTGGTCCCTACTTTATTATCCTCTAAGCCATCTGATCAGGCCATCTCAAGTGTGCAAGGAATCTCTTCTCTGGTGGCTACACTTACAGGTGCTAGAACAGGGTTGTCCCTTTACCCTTCCTCTCCCAAAGACCATGCTGACCACAGACACCTCCCAGCTCGGGTGGGGGGGGGGGGCATTTTCTGGGTCAGATGGTTCAAGTCATCTGGTCCCCTTTAGAGACCAATTTGCACATAAATGCCCTGGAAATGAGAGAGGTGCTCCTAGCCTTGCAAGCCCTTCACACCTCTCTTCCTTCAGGGAGCATTGCAGTTTGGACAGACAACATGGCAGTTGTTTGGTACATCAACAAGCAGGGAGGAAGCAAGTCTGATCCCTTGTGTTGAGAGGCCATGAGATTGTGGTGGTGGGCGATCTCCTCCAACCACTTTTTTTAGTGGCAGTGCACATTCCAGGGAAGTTGAACATTCTTGCGGACAGGCTTAGCAGGACCATTCTGATGCCTCACGAGGGGTCTCTGAATCCTTTAGTGGCAGACATGATCTGCCAGATATGGGGTCAGCCTTGCTGCGATCTCTTAGTGTTTCCTTGCAACACCAAGTGAAGGAAGATCTTTGCCCTGATCTCTCTCCTCAGGGATAGTCACCAAGAGATGTTCTAGTCCATACTTGGTCTCCCAGTCTGCTTTATGCTTACCTCCCTCTTCCTCTCATTCCCATGTTTCTTCAGAAAGCTCAGAGGTTGCAGAGCAAAATTATCCTCATTGCCCCCTTTTGGCCTTGACAAGTATGGTTTCCCTTCCTCTGGTCTCGCCTAGTGTGTCCACCTTGGACTCTGGATCTCACTCCGCACCTCCTATCTTATCTCTTGGGATGCCCTCACCCAGATCTACCCAACCTGAAATTAACCGTTTGGTTGCTCCAACTCCATTGATTGCTAGAAATCTTGGGCTCTCTTCCCCAGTTAGGATTTTAGTATCAGCGCTTAAACCTTTCACTAGGAAAGTATATAACAGTAAGTGGAGGAGGTTTTTCTATTTGGGCCCACCAAAACCAGCTGGATCCCTATACAGCTCCAATTTCTGCTGTGTTAGACTTCTTAACGTGCATTTTTCAAAATGGAGCTAGCTTTTCAACTGTCAGGGTACAACTGGTGTCAATTTCAAATGTTCATGTGGGGGAGAGTTCATTACTGTTAGCCTCTTCCAAGCTGTGCAAGACTTTCCTTACAGGCACCTTTCTTCTTCACCCTCCCATTAAGGATCACACTCCCCCTTGGGACTTTACCTTGGTCTTATAAGCATTGGTTGCACCTCCTTTCAAGACAGCTGCAAAGGTTGATTTGAAGTTGTCCTGGAAGACTGCTTTCTTAGTAGCCATCACTTCAGCTAAAAGAGTGTCTGAACTTAAAGTGTTATCTATCAAACCACCCTACTTGGTCTTTCACAAAGATAGAGTTATATTGTACACCATTCCTTCCTTTCCCAAGGTTGCTTCTGAGGCTAACATCAACCAGGTAAACCAGTGTTGTTTCCTAATTTCCAAAACAAAGGAGAGTACAAACTCCATATGCTGAATGTGCATAGACAGTTACATTTTTTATTTAGATAGAATAAAGCACTTCAGAAAGTCTGACCAGCTTTTTGTTGCTTATTCCAAGACAAAATTTGGGAAACCAGTTTCCAAAGTTTCTCTAGCAAATTTGATTACAATTTGTATTTCTCTGGTGTATTCTAATAAAGGCTTTCTCTTACCGCAAACCATCAAAATTCATTCCACTAGATCAGTATTCATCTCCACTGCCTTCTGGTCTAGAGTGCCCACTGATTATATTTATTCTGAAGCTACTTGGTGCAACTCACCTTCATATCTCACTACAAATTGGACATTATTTCTGGGAACAGGGCCTCCTTCGGTTCTGCTGTGCTCCAAAATATCCTTCCATAAGAGCTACCCAAGGTCTATGTAGCTGGGGACTCTGTCCCATAGGTTAAAGACCAAATAAAAACAATAACTTCAGATAAAGAAGTTATGTACTTACCATAACGTTCCATCTGAGTTGTTCTTTCATTTGGTCTTCAACCTTCCCTCCCTCCATTCCCCTTCCACATTTTTTCCTTTCTGGAGACCTGATGGCTGCTGCTTTTTTGGGGTCTATATTAGATCATCAAAATGGCAGAATTTCGAATGATCTAATATTGAACCAAATATCGCGAACGCTGAAAACAGCAAAGCTGCACAGAACCAAATTCTTTCCCAGGGAAAGAATTTGGTTGACCGTTATTGTGGCTTTGCTGTTTTCAGCGATGCGATGGAAAGTTATGGGTTGGGTTTAGGTAAGTGTGTGATTGTGCGGACGTTCAGATTAGGGCACGGGTTGGGTGAGTTAGGGTCAGGGCGCGGGTCAGGTAAGTGTGCAATTGTGACAGAATTTGGGGTTAGGGGCGGGTTAAGTGAGTTAGGTTTAGGGTGCGGGTGAGGTGTGTGCACATCAGTGAGAATTTGGGGTTGGGCGCGGGTGAGGTGAGTGTGCGATAGTGACGGACCTTAGGGTTAGGGTCTGGGTTAAGGTAAGTGGATAGATAGTATTGTATGTGCAGTGTAGTGTAGGGTTAGATGTAACTTTTAAATGTATGTGTGTGGATTGCTGATTTTTAGTGTGCTTGTGGTGTGTGTGTTTCTCGGAACAGCAATTTTTTTTCCCTGGGAAAAAGTTTGCTGTTTTGAGGTTTTGATATTGTTAGAGTTCAGGTTTTGCAGTTTGACGTTACGGCATTCGATAACGAGCCATTTCGATGATCTGATAAAGACCCGCTTTTTTGGTCACCTCTGTGTCCATGATGAGCTCCTGAAGTTTCCTTGTTCTTTTCTTTTAGGAATATATGCTTTCTCACTTATGTGTTTTATATATATATATATATATATATATATATATGTATATGTGTGTGTGTGTATGTGTGTGTGTATTGCATATATGTATATAGCTGCATTTGTATTACACATTTATTTGGTGGGCAGCAAACTCGATCTGAGAGGTGAAGGGGAGCAAGGCATTATGGGTAGGGGAGGAGCTTGGATTTTTCAGGTCCTAAAGCTGTAGTATTCGGGCAAGTCTGATCTGATATCAGACCTGAACCCATAGATTGAAGACCAAATGAAAGAACAATACAGATTTTTCCCTTCTTTTGGAATTGGTCATGGGTGATTTACCACAAGCTTCCTAACAAACTAGATCTACTTACAAAAGAACAGGGGGTGTTTGATACATCCTAACCCCAAATAATTTCAACTGACTGCATGGATGATAGGGTCTTAATACCCTTTAGGCATTTGTTTACTGAGGACTTGCGGAAAATACTGAGAGACGCAATAAAACCTGCTGCTAGGAAATCACATATAAGCAAATGGAAAATGTCAACAATGTAACCAGCATCCATTTAGAGCTAGTGTTTCTCTGGTTTACAACATTTATGTGAGTTACTTTCCTATAGCCTATGTTACTCCTCTGTCAAGGCTCATTTGTCATCCATTTCAACATGTCAGCCTATTGGTCCCCCTCTTTCAAGACATTCTCATGTCAAAATATTTTTGAAAGAGGTATTGCATAAGAAACCTCCAAGAAAACCGGTGCCTCCTCCTCGGGATCCTAATTTTGTGTTACAGTAGCCAACTCTCGCTCTATTTGAACCAGAGCATCTGGCTGACTTGAGGTTCTTAACATGGAAGTCAGTGTTACTGATTGCGCTGACCTCTGCAAGAAGACTATCTGAGTTGCAAGCTGTTATGGTGGGTATGTTTTGTCTCATTTTCCATAGAAATAGGGCTTCTTTAAGGAAGAAACCCTATTTTTTAATCCTTCATTTTCTCTGAAGTGCTATCCAAGTTTACTTTAAGCCAAACTATCCAATTATTTGTGTTTTTTTCACTGAACCTAAAAATAAGGGGAAAAGGACACTTCATGCCTGAGATGCCCACTGACAACTTAGGTGCTATCTTGATAGAATAAAATCTTTCCAGACTTTTGATCAGTTTTTCATTTCTTGTGAAGGTAAGAAAAGACCACCTGTGTCAAAGCAGACTATTTCCATATGATTGTCTCAGGCTATTGCATTTTGTTGTTCTTATGACAACAAAACTATTCCAGGCAGGGTAAAGGCACACTCTACCAGGGCCTTGGCTTCATCTGTAGCTTTGTGGAAAGCTTTGGACTCAAAATATTCTAGAAGCACCAACTTGGTTCTCTGTAAATACTTTCACAAAGCATTACAAGCTAGATTTATTTTCCAGGTTTAGGTCAGGTATACAGTAAGTAGATGTCTGAATGATTACTGCTGCAGTAATTGCTCCCTCCCTCCTTCCATCCTCCTTCATTTTGGTGTGCTTCTTATGCCAGGGTGTAGACATTTGATTTTTTTTTTGTGTTCTATGCAATGTCCTTTTAGAGCTTGGCCTCCCTCTTTCAGTTGGCATGAAAGCTCTGAAAGGCTTGGTGCCCAAACCTGTCTTGTAGTCAGCTCAGCTCAAGTTTACTGTTTGGGTTCATAGAAGATGAACTGAAGATAGTCAGTTGTTACATCTTGTGTAGGATATAACCCATGTAGCTTAGGCTGCTGTAACAGTGGTCACATGAGCATCTACTGTTATGGTAAGTTTACTTACACAACTGCACTTTTTTCACAGTAATTCTGGATGCCAGTCAAGGAAAAAATATTTCTTTCTTGCAGGAGAAAATATTGTCCTCCAGACTGTTTGCAGAAATTTGATACAATTTCCAGCATATCCAAGCTTGCAAATACCTCAAGACACTGTTTACCAAAGAGACCAGTCATTTCAGTCTGTAGAAATGTATGCTTCCCTGATGGGCTGGTGTGCCTAGATAGGGCCTTCCATACTTGCATACTGAGATTGACAACATTGCTGTGTAGTGTTTTCTGCAGAAAACAATAACACTGATTCAGTTTACTTATAATGGGTATCAGTATGACTTGTGTCTGTTATTACTTTTCAGAGTGGCAGTTTTCTGTCATCTTTGAATATCATGACCTTGTAGACGGAAGAACTAATGTCTAGCAATGTCATGTTAAGCAGTTCTTTAACCAGCCAAGTTATGTTAGCACCTTGGGAAAAGGACTTAATCACACGTGCTGAGGTAACTCTTTTGTAGAGTATCCTTTTTTTTAATTTTAGTGTCAGCTTGAAACTGATTTTAAAATTACAAAAAATTTTCTCTTGTCAACAAAGTTAGGTGAATAAGTATTCTAGCTGAATAATTACTCCACAGCTCCCCATTGACATTAATGGAAAGAACAACGTGAAAATTATAAGTTATGCTATTCATTAGCGTGAGATGTTAAGTTGTCTATCTCGCCTTCATTCTTGCTGGATGGGTTCGGAGCCGACCTCGGCTCCGACTCGGCCACTCTAAAGCTCGAGAGTTGGTTCCACCGGCTCGAGGCTCCCCTTATATCCCACAATGCTAGGCGAGCGTTACCTCAGATCTCGTTTGCCGCTACAGCTTCGAGGTTGGTTGCTTCTACCGGTTCCTGGTGAGTATTAGCTTTTTATACAAAAAGTTACTCTTTTTACCCCTTTTTAAGTTAAATTCTTTTTAGATTAGTGTAGTTCATAGAACTTTATCCCCGACCCTAATTTTTCCCGTTTCTTGTCTAAAAGAACCTTTGGTTCTTCCCTTGGGCCTTAGGCCTTCTTTTCCCTAAGGGAGTGTTTGTGTAGTTTTTCTATAATTTACTACATTTTATTGTATTTTTTTACTAGTATCTTTACTAAAATTGTTATATTTTTCTGACAGGGTATAACTGGTGTGTTTGAGTGTGTGTTTGTGTACACCTGTCAGTTAGGCAATGTCTAAAGAAGCAAAGGTCTCCGGATTCAAGAAGTGTGATGCGTGCTGTCAGAAAATGTCTCTGACAGACGCTCACACTTCTTGTGTCTATTGTCTGGGGCCTTTGCACCTGCAGGACTCCTGTGCTGTTTGCCATGGCTTCAGCCCCAGGCTCCTGCAGGAAAGAAAAAACAAGCTAATTTTGAGAGGCTTGTTGAAGCCTGAGGATTCCCTGTCTGTCTCAACAGGGAAGCCCTCTAAGGCATCGAGGTCTTCGGCTCCGGCTTCTGAGCCGAGACCTCAGGTTGTTCAACCTTTGCCTTTATCGGCTCCGGCTGGAGCCGATAAGACTCAGTCCACAGTTTCTGTGGCTTCCTCGGCTCCGGCCGGAGCCGAGGTTATCGAGGTACCCGTGTCGGCTCCGACAAGATCTTCGGAGCCGACAACCAGAAAGAGGTCTAGGTCACCTTCTCTTGGCTCCGTTCATTCGGCTCCAGGATCTCCCCTGCTGTCTGAATGGAGCCAAAGGTCTCATTCCTCTAGGTCATCGAGGCTTTCCGATCATGACCTTCAGAGGGTGGTGAGTCGACTACTTAAGTCCGAGGCACTAGCCCAGATGCTTCAGAGCCCGACTCATCAGTCGGTGCCTGCTCCGGTCCATCAACTTTTCCTCCTTCGACTCTTTTGAGTTCGGAGCCGGGTCGTGTCGGAACCGAGACTGTGGTCACTTCGGAGCCGAGACAATTGTCTTCGGCGCCGTCGTCGGCTCCGTTTTCTTCCATGGAGGAATCTCGGCGCCGGACTTCCCTCGTCGGCTCCGAGGGAGTGAGTGGCATCGGACCCTTGTCCGACCCCCCTCCCTCTCGGTGCTTGGCTGGTGAGTTCGGCTCCGACATCGGCTCGAGCCATCACTGTCGGTGCCGAGGGGGTCCTTAGCTCCTCGGAGCGGGGACCTCTGGCTCTGCCTGACAGGGGTGCTTTCGAGGTCATGCGGAGTGTGTTAGAGCCTGGCTCTACTCCACAGTCGGTTCCGTCAGCCCCTCCCTCTATGCTGCCTCAGGGTAAGTCGACTCACTCCCTCATCCCGGACCGCAGAGAGCCAGCTCCTCAAGAGCCCCCTTTGGGCATTTCATCCTCTTCCGAGGCCTCTCCTGATTTGGCAGAAGAGCCCCCTCGGAAGAGGAAGTGCAAGAGGAAACACATTGACTCACCTGAGTCTATCACATCGGACACAGATCTGGATGATTCCGAGGGTTCCCCCCGTTCCCCTTCTGAAGATGTCTCATTTGCAGACATTCTGGAGATCCTTAAACAGAGGGGAAATTGGCCAGCCCTCAACCCTTCGGAGGACGAATCTGTGTATCTTGAGGCGTTTGGCTCTCGTCCTTCCACCTCCTGGGTGTCCCCCCCCTTTGACCCCCTCATGCAGGTGGTAGCTAAGAAGGCATGGACGGCTCCTGATTCAGTGGACCCCACTCCCAGGAGACCCTCCAAATTCATCACAGCTCCATCAGACAAGCAATTTTTATCGAAAGGAGTTTCTGTGGATGCTATGGTGGTAGCTGCCGCCACAAAGAAGGAACTGGCTGATCCTTCACTGCCTGTCCATCCACCTAACAAGGAATCTAGGTCCATGGACAGGTGCGGAAGCGGATGTTCTCCTCAGCGACATTTACCATGCGTTCGCTGAATTACCTGTGCCATTTCACTCGCCTTCAAAGGGACTTGGTCAAGGAAGCGAGTGAAATGTTGAAGGACCCTACTGCTGCGGGTTTCCAAGAGAAAATGAACACGCAGCTGGCTATCCTTAATTCCATTTCCAACTCCTCCATGCGCCTCCTCTCTTATGCGGCCGATGGAGCGAGCAGAGCCGCAGGAACAGGGGTAGCCTTACGTAGGCACGCCTGGATGCGGCTATGCAACTTTGGAACCTTTCAAGACGTCTTTCACGAACTCCCCTTTTGATGGATCATCTCTTTTTGGTCCTCAAGTGAAAGAAACCCTGACTAGATGCGAGACTGATGGCAAGACCCTTTCTGCCGTCGGAGTCCGTTTTTCGACTCCTTCTAGGCCTTACCCCAAAGGCCAGAAGGGTGGGAAGATGTGGTTCCGTAAACAAGCTCAAGGGACTTCGCCTGACGCACAAAGTCGTTTTCCTACCAGAGGCAGAGGTGGGAATAACAATGGTAGATGTCGCCCTAGGGGCAGGGGGGGGTCCGCAGAACCAGGGCAATCGGGAAGCCTTTCCTGACAAGCCTTTTCAGCATCCCTGAGGTGTTGCCCGGCTGCCCATCTTCGGAGGCAGTCGGGGGAAGATTGTCACTGTACCCAGAAGCCTGGCTATCCCTGACTCAAGACAAATGGGTACAGTCCATCATTTCCGAAGGCTATTCTATCCCCTTTCTTCGTTTTCCAAATCAGTCAAAAAGATCCCTTCCAGATGTTCCACCCGCTCAAAGGGATATAGCAGCTTTGGAAATTTCAAAACTGCTTGCAAAAGAGCAATTCAGCCAGTGTCAGCAGACCAACAAGGATCCGGAATCTACTCAAGGTTCTTTTTGGTTCCAAAGAAAACAGGGGACTGGAGACCAATTTTGGATCTCAGTATCTTGAAAAGATCAGTCAAGAAAACAAGATTTCGGATGGTCACGCTGCAATCCATTCTTCCCCTATTGGGGAAAGGAAACTGGATGTGCTCTATAGACCTTCAGGATGCGTACTATCACATAAAAATGAACAGACGCTCCAGAAGATTTCTCCGCTTCAGGCTGGGAACCAGTCATTTTCAATTCAGGGCCCTGCCCTTTGGTCTCACCACTGCCCCGGTGTTTACCAAATGCATGGCAGTGGTAGCTTCTCACCTGAGACGACAAGGATTCCAGGTGTTTCCATATTTGGACGACTGGCTTCTCACAGCTCCCACCAAGCATCTCCTTCTGATGGCCAGAGATTATACTTTTCGCGTTTGTCAAAAACTGGGTATTTCAATAAATTGCGAAAAGTCTGTCTTGTCGCCTTGTCGTACTATTACCTACATAGGCGCAAATTTAGATACTATAAACATGTCTGCAACGCTAACGAACCAAAGGATATCAGACATTCACAATTTGGTGTCACTTCTTCTCAACAACAACAGAGCCAAAGCCAGGTTAGTTCTAAAGGTGTTGGGAATCATGGCAGCGCCATACCTCTCCTCCCATTGGCCAGATACCACATGCGGATCCTTCAGTGGATGCTTTTTCTCAATGGTCATACCAGGAACTCCCAATGTCTCACACCATTATGATCACAAGCGTGCAAAAGCATCTCCTGTGGTGGATGTCTTCCCCAGCTCCTGTCGGAAGACCATTTGTTCCACCTCCTCCGGTTGCTACTCTGACAACGGATGCCTCCCTGATCGGGTGGGGGCATTATCAGGGCAGGACAGTCCAGGGCACATGGCAACCAAGCGAATGCCACTTGCACATAAATGTTCTGGAGATGAGAGCAGTGCTTTTAGCGTTGCAAGCCCTTCAAGACTCTCTTCCCTTGGGAACGATTGCAATCCAGACAGACAATATGTCTGTAGTGTGGTACATCAACAAACAAGGCGGAACCAGATCATACCCCCTGTGTCGAGAAGCACTCAGACTGTGGCAATGGGCGATTTCTTCTCAGCGTTTTCTGATAGCAACGCACATCCCGGGAAGTCCAATTACATTGCGGACAAATTGAGCAGAGCTATACTCATGCCTCACGAGTGGTCCCTGAAAGACTCTGTAGTGAGAGAGATTTTTCTCAAGTGGGGTCAGCCTTGCTGCGATCTTTTTGCTACTCCCCAAAACAGCAAGTGCAGAGAATACTTCACTCTATTCCCTTTACCAGGCCAACCCAGCAGAGACGCTCTAGTCCAAGTTTGGCCCCGGGGACTTCTGTATGCATTTCCTCCTTTCCCCCTGATCTCTCAAGTAATACAGAAAGCTATCACTCAGAAGGCCTCATTGATCCTCATTGCTCCTTACTGGCCTCGACAAGTATGGTTCCCCTTTCTACATCGTTTTCTCTTGGAGCGACCGTGGCACCTGGACCTAGTTCCAGATCTTTTGATCCACCAGTCGGGTCAGTTTCATCGCTCCCTCCCCTCTCTGAACCTCACTGCTTGGTTCCTCCAGTTCCGACCGTAGCCAGGCTTCCTCAATTATCTCACTCGGTTAGAGATATATTGATAGCTTCCCATAAATCTTCCACTCGAAAGATTTATTTGAGTAAGTGGAAACGCTTCTCATATTGGGCACAAGGAAAGGACATAGATCCTTTCACCGCTTCCATCCAACTAGTCCTTGATTTTCTAGCTGAACTCTTCCATGCAGGTTCATCTCCATCTACTCTTAAGGTTCAATTGGCAGCTATTTCTAATTTTCATGTGGGCATTTCTGAATCTGCCCTAATGTCCCACAAACTTTGCAAAGCCTTTTTGAAAGGAGTTTTTCTTCTCAGACCTCCTATAAGAAATCCTCCTTCTCCTTGGGACCTAAATTTAGTTCTTGCTTCCTTGATTCTTTCCCCTTTCGAACCTGCAGCTTCATGTTCCTTGAAATTATTATCATGGAAAACTCTCTTTCTGGTGGCTATCACATCAGCCAGAAGAATTTCAGAACTTCAAGCACTCAGTTGTCGTTCTCCTTATCTTTTGTTCCATAAGGACAGAGTTTAGATTCTGAACTAACCCGTCCTTTTTGCCTAAGGTGGTTTCAGCATCAAATCTAAACCAAAGCATTGACCTCCTGTCTTTTCCCAGAGTATTCAAATAGGTCTGAACAAAAATTACACTGCCTGGATGTTCATCGTCAATTAAGGTACTACTTGGACAGGACGAAACAATTCAGAAAATCTGATCAGCTGTTTGTCTCCTATGCGGAAAGCAGAAAAGGACTTCCAGTTTCAAAGGTATCATTATCCAGATGGCTAACATCTCTGATTACCCTTGTTTATGAGATTAGACACCAAAACCTGCCTAATAAACCTAAAGCCCATTCTACCAGAGCTTTGGCTACTTCTTTAGCCTTCCAAGACAGACTGCCTATTGACACCATTTGCATGGCTGCTACTTGGGCTACTCCTCACACTTTTATTTCCCATTATAAGTTGGATTTAGCTTCTAGGCATAGAGCTAATTTTGGTTCCACTGTTCTCAGGAGTCTGTTCCGTTAGGCCACCCGGGACAAGGTGCTAGGGACGCGGTCCCATCCAGCAAGAATGAAGGCGAGATAGACAACTTAACATATAGAAGTTATGTTCTTACCATAACGTTCCATGTTAGTTGTCTTCTTCTCGCCTTCTTCTTGCGTCCCACCCTCCTTCCCCCTGGCCTGGACAGACCTAGAGGAGTTGTGATCGTGACCTCTCTTTCTACCACCTCTTTCTTAGTCATATGCTATTGTGCATATTTTCTTTTTCAGGATGTAGGTCACCCTTTTTCTTCCTGCTGTTAGAGGTGGATTCCTTTTACAGTTATACTGTTATTGATATAAGCTGGGTTAGCTTACAAACGAGATCTGAGGTAACGCTCGCCTAGCATTGTGGGATATAAGGGGAGCCTCGAGCCGGTGGAACCAACTCTCGAGCTTTAGAGTGGCCGAGTCGGAGCCGAGGTCGGCTCCGAACCCATCCAGCAAGAAGAAGGCGAGAAGAAGACAACTAACATGGAACGTTATGGTAAGAACATAACTTCTATTTATCACCTCTACCTTTCTAGTGTAGTACACAATGAGATTGGTTGTTTTTAACAATCTCAGTGTTTTCTGAGTAGATGTTCAACATGAGATCATTGTCGCAGTAGCTTAAGCTGTATGGGACATATCTTGCTAAGGGCTGAACAGCCATCCAACTACCAAAGTTTTAAGGCACTGTCCAAACACCCTAATCACTGTACAGTTTGAGGAGAGCAATATAAAGACAGTGGTTAGGGAGGCGAACATTCAGAACTTTCTTCCAGTCGATGTGCTGTCTTCCTTGCATATTGTGAATGATCAGAGATTGGATAGCACTTCTTCAAGGCTGGTGAGATAATTATAGCACTGGGGACTACCCTCCACTTAAAACCTTTGAGAGGAAATGTTTTTTTTTTCTGTCAAAATTTATTGCTAGGGGCTAGACTTACTATTTTTTGGTGGTTGTCCGTAAACATTTTATTGCAAAACGTAACTTTTTTAGTTGGCAGGTAAGACCATCTTACCAAGGCTGTGCTACCTGCTTATCAGACACTATTTTTTAAATAGAGACTTAGACCAGAGTCCAGGTTCCTCAGTTCATTCCAGTCTCAATCCACAAGAAGAGAAAAGTTGTACAGGAAGCTCCAGTCTTGACCCCGGCTTCATCTTCTCTTCAGCTGCCAATGAGTGACTCTGCTGTTGCTAAATTGAGTTCCTTGGACAACATATCAGTTTCTCTTGATCCCTTTGGTGTTGCTCCTAGGAAAGTTGCTAAGGACCAAGAGGCAGACATGTACTCTGCTAGTGTTTGTCTGTCTGTCTTCTTTGGGTAAGGGACTGCCACTTTTGTCAGCATCTGAGGAATAGCAGGAAGTGGATGTTGCCCCTTCACAAAGCATTTTTATGGAACTTGATTCATGAGGAAAGGACTGGTCTATAGGGTGCTCTTTTTCTGGGTGTTTCCCAGGAAAAGAAAATATGCTAGGCATTTTTCTTTACCTGAGTCACCTGATGCACACAAGGAGGAGTTTTTGGGCTTTGCTAAAGGATTATTTAAAGCCTTTTAGTCTTTACATTCGGAGTCTTATTTTAAGAAGAGAAGATTTTCCTCTATCTCATTCTGATTCCCAGTCTGAGGGATAGGAGCTAGGCTTGGACTGTGTTTCTCAAGTTCCTACCCCACAGAATGGGGAATCTGAATCTGAGGAAAGTTCTACTTCAGATTTCCCACCCGAAGAATTATTTTTTCTCATAGTGTTACAGGAATGAAGCATTTGTTTCAGTGCAGTGGGGACAGAAAGAAATTACCAGAGTCCATCAATGATAAATATAGAGGGATGAAGGCCTGTCTTACACTTCTGTGGATTTTCCTCAACCTGCAGCTGTTCCTCCTGTTTTGCCAGTCTTAGAGAATGCTTTCCTTGCAGCCAGCTTGTTTGCCTGATTTTCAGCCACCTGCTCCCAGAAAGTCTGATAAGTTATATAAGGTTCCTTAGATACACACATTTCTTTATCAAATCCTAGATCAGACCCTGCAGTAATTTATCTGACAAAACAGTCTTCTTTCAAACACCTTTTGGTAGTTAACCCTTTTCCTTCTGACAAAGGTGGAAAAGCCTTAATAGGTTTGGGAAGAAAGTTTATACTTCATCCACCTTAGGTTTCAGGATAGTGAATTGTCAGGCTCACATATCTAAGTTTCTGCTGGCTTCTTTTGACAATATGAGAAAGCCAATTGCTGAACTCCCTTCTTCAGAGACTAAAACATCTCTTAATTCTTTAATATCTTCTGTCTCTCAATTAACCAGTCACTCTCTAAAATATTCTGATACTACTGATGTTATTTCTAGAGCAATTTCAACTGGGTCAGCGATGGGATTTCCCTGGCTACATTCTCAGAATTTACCAGAGGATGTCAAAGGTGAGTTCCTGAATGATATCCTGGGTAAAGAAGGTAGTATTTGTGCCTTCTTCTGCTGAGGCCCTTAAGAGACCTGAAGAAAGGGGAAAGTTAATTTAAGGGGTTACTCAGATTTTCAACCTTCTGTGACAAAATGTAATCGAAACATTCCTTCGAATTCAGGTTTAATTTTATAGGAAATGGAATAAGCAATTCCAGCAAGATACAGCCAAACAAAAGTTTAGAAAACAATGGCAGGGAGGTTCAAAAAAGGGAGGGTCTTCCCAAAACTAAGGACAGTCTAAGAAAGCAGACTGACTGTATGCCCTGTCGTATTTTTTTCCTTCCCACCCTGTCAATCCAGTAAGGCTGTCCTGAAATCTAGATCTTCACTTGCCTCTGTGGCCACCAGTTAACTTCAGACACTTGGATTCTGAGAATTATCCAAAAAGGCTACAACTAGCAATGGAATTCCCATTGCCCTTTCAAAGGATTTCTCTGTATCTATCTAATCAATCCTTTCTGTTTCCTCCTATCCTGGATTAAATGCTGTGTCAGGGTTTATAGAAACTGTTCCCCAGACCAAACAGGGAAAGAGCTTTATTCAAAAATATTTCTGATGTCAGAGAAAGAAGGAACTTGAATGCCTTTCCTATACCTTTATTTTCTAAAACTTTATATTAAATCCAAAATTCAAAATGTTTTCTACAGTCTATGTTACTCTCATTCCTCCTCTCAGTTTTCTAGTAACTTTGGATTTAAAGTATGCTTTATCATCACATTCTAATAATCAAAGATTTCACATTTTTTTTAATTTTCTGTGTCTGGTTTACATTTTCACTTCCGTGTTGTACCCTTTGGATTGTCAACAGCTCTGACAGGGTTTAGAAAGCGTTTGGCCCCTGTAATAAATAAACTGATAGAAGGCATTCACATTTTTCCAACTAAAATGATTGCCTTATTTTTGCAGACTCTTCTGCAAGTTGTCAAGAATTTCTGTCTTGGGTAGAAAATATTTCTCAGTCTGGGATGCGAGATGAACATAGAGAAATCTTTTCTTATTCTGTTTCACAGGATATGTTTCTGGGATGTCTCCTGTATACCGACTGTCATGGTGGCTTCCCTTCTCTGATTCCCAGAGTCTTACTAAAGATCAAGAAGGACTCTCGGAAATTACTGGTGGTAATTCCCTCTTGGCTCAGACAGCATTGGTTTTCTGTTCTCATACACCTGGCCAGAGGTAATCAACATAATTTTCCTCACAAGGTGGACTTAACTCACAAGACAAGTGATTTCTCACCCCAACATTCTGGACCTACACTTGATAATTTGGATGATAGTTTTTGATTCCATTTAGGCACATATTTACAGAGGATGTTTAACATGTATTAAAGGAGGCTAGAAAACCGGCCAATATAAAAACATATATAGCCAAAATAGAAAAGATTGTCTTGTTAGTTTTGTAGTGGACCAAGACCCTAATCCAGGCAGGGTCTCTGGTGGTGCTGTACTGCCTGTGTGAATTGCTCAAATCTGGCCTGTCTTACACATCTATCAAAATACACCTTTTGACCATTTCTGTTTATCTACCATTTGATCCCCTTTTCCAAGTCAAGCAGGTTTTGAAAGGGGTTTTCCATATTAGACTATACTAAAAGCATGTAGCTCCATCCGGGGATCTTAATTTTGTACTTGAGAAAGACAGCTTTACCTCTGTTTGAACCTACAGCTATTCTTTCCTTAAAGTTCCTTACTTGAAGGACAGTTTCAGTTACTGTTCTGACTTCGGCTAGATGACTGTCTGAATTGCAAGCCTTCATGTCTTCTCAACCCTTTTTATTTTTTCATGAAGATGGGGTGACTCAGAATTATTTTTTTCATTCACGCCCAAGGTTTCTACTGAGTTATTATATCAATCTGTTCATCTCCCTGTTTCATTTCACAGAGTAGGAATAAGAAGATAAAGAATTCTGCATTTACTGGATGATAACAGACAACTAGATTGTTAGACCAACTCTATTTCTTTTGAAGGTAAAAAAGAGCAATCAGTTTCAGTGTAACCTATATCCAGATCATTATTCAGGGTGTTCAGTTTTGCTCTTCTGACAATGGAAAAAGCTACCCTTACAATTGTTGTGGTAGACTCTACTACAGCTGTGGCTACTTCTGAGACCTCATGGAAATGTGTGGACTCTAGAGCGATTTTATAAGCAGCAACCTGGTTCTCAATGCACACTTTCACTAAACACTTCAAAACTGATTCATGTTCTAGAGCCAAGTACAGGATTTGGTAGATCTCTTCTCCTGAGTATTCTGGACTTTGGTCCTGCATCTTTAACCCATGTAGCTTTATGCTACTGTAGCAATGATTTAATAATTAACATTATGCAGCTGTGTAAGTAAGCTTATAATACAAGATTGAATAGATCACTGATGCAGTGCTAACACTCTCCCTTCATCCCTCTTTATTTTTCTTTGCTGTTTACCCCTGGCAGGGTGGGGTCCTAGTTAACTTTGTTCCCTTGTTTCTGGCATGACTTAAGTTAACACTTTTTGGCATATCCAGACATAATGTATCTTTTGGCTGCAGCCTCCCTTTTGTTGAGACAAGAAAGTTCTGAAATTTGGCACCCATACATCCTATTTATACCAGCACACTCTTGTGATTCAGTGGATGTACAGTGCACAAGGATGGCACTTAAAAGTTTAGTACACTGGGGAGGTATGCAATGTCCTTGGCAGGTTACATCACATATAGAGTTATGATACTGCAACTGTGATCTACTTGATCATCTGCTGTTATGGTAAACATATTTCCACAACTCTGGTGTTCATAGGTTCATAGATAGGTACTAGGCTATTGTCCCTAGGGCTTATATAAGCCTAGCCAAAAGGTACCCTGGCTTTTGCTACCCAAGAAAATTATTTTCCTCTGCCACTGTCAAGCAGAGCCACAGAAGTGATCCCTGGGGTGAATTTCCTATCTCCCATCCAATCATCAAGATTTTTCTTGGAGTGCTAATGAGGAGCTTTGTTTGATATAGATATGTAGTTTGTTCCATAGTATGGGAAGTCTCTGGGACAGGAATCTATCCCTCCAGCATATTCTGTTTATTGTGGTAACAAGGTTTAGGTCCCTAGAGTATGTAGCTCGGAGGGATTTCTTTAAGTGGAGCATGTCCAAAAGCTCTGGGTTTGACATAGCTTTGTGTGCTAGGCAGAGATCGCCTCTGAGTAAGTGATATGCGACGGAGTAAAGCTGCAGTTTTTTAAGACGGTCTGCGTAGGGCATCTGTTTGAGGCCGATAATCCTCTTTTTGAGGTATTTCTGCAGCTTTTCCAGTTGTTGTAGATGTCTTCTGAGATACATACCAAAAGGGGCGTTGTACTCTATAATAGGTCTAATGAGTGACGAGTAGAGAGGAATAATGACCTTTTTTTTCCTGGATGAGAAACCTTTTGTGATGAGGTGTGCCACGTAGAAGGATTTCCTGACTACTGTGACAATGTGATTATCAAAGGAGAGACTACTCTCCACCTATGTCCCAAGATCGCTGATCATACTTTCGGTGTTAGACTACCGCAAATGTGGTAGTTCATGGGTACAGAGTTTTTACCAAAAGGGATGACACTGCACTTTTTGGCATTGAGCTTGAGGCCATGGTTTTGACACCAGGCATCTGTCTCATTGAGGCCCTTTTGTAGGATGTCCACATCTTTTGGAGTTTTGATTATGGCTCCTAGTTTGCAGTCATCTGCGAACTTCATTAGCCGAAGACCTTCTGTGTTAGCCTGTACTTCAGAGAAGTAGATACCAAACAGGAGAGGACCCAGGACTGAACCCTGTGGTAGTCCACTTGTCACTGGTCTGAAGTTGGATTTGGAGTCTGCTACTTTCACAGTGTGGGTTCTGTCAGTGAGTCACTTGGCAACCCATCTTGTGACATAGGGATTTATACCTAGTTTAGTGAGTTTATCTATAATTCCAGAGTGGGGGATGGTGTCGAAAGCCTTGGCGAGATCTAGATAGGCTCATCTATGGCTTTGGTGACCGCTTCAAAGAAGTCTATTGGGTTTAGGAGACATGAACTGCCTTTTACAAACCCGAACTGGGTGGGGTCCAGAGTTTGGAGATTACCAATGTCATTGTTTATAAGTTCCATGATGATACATTTCATAGCCTTGCAGACCAGGCTCATCAGGCTAATGGGGTGGTAGTTACTGGGGTCCGTGGTGGCTCCCCCTTTGTGGAGTGGGATAACCGTCGCTGTGCGCTATTCAGTGGGCACATAGCCTGAGGTGAGGCTATGAGTTGGGAGGGTGGCCTAATGGTTAAGATGTTTGCTTTACAAACACAAGGTACAGGGTTTAAGTCTCATACAGGATAACTGGCTAGTCTTAAAATGGCTCACAAGGGCAGTTAGCTTAGTACTAATCTATGAACCTGTGATTGAATATGGTACTTAGTTGGGGTGCCAGTTCGTTCTGTAGTTCATGTAGAATGCAGCCTGGGATGTTGTCAGGTCCCATGGATGCTGTGTTCTTGGCTTTGGAGTGTGTGTTTTTTTTACCTGTGCAGCCGTGATTACAGGAACTTTGCATTCTTCCGGTATAAAGATGGGCCCTTTAGGGATGAGAGGGGGGTAAAGTTAGCACTGAACCTATCTGCCAGGATGTTGGCAGTATCAGGTGGTTCTGTATATTTAGTGTCATTGTGCTGTAACTCAGAGCAGATCTGAGTGTTGCCATTGAGATTCTTTACATGGTTGTAGAATGCTTTGTGGTTCTCTTTAGAGTCAGTGGCGATTTTGTTTTCGTAACTAGCTTTGGAGGATTTTATGAGGGATCTCAGCTTCTTACTGAGGCTGACCAGGGATATGTTCTTTGTGTTTTACTGTTGCAGTCATTACATTTGGGTAATCTGCTGGCAGGTTGCCCTCAGTCGGCTTGATTAACAAAGTCTTGGGTCCTGCGTTGGTTGCTGTCTCTTCTTCCATGACGTCAGGGGTATAAAAGATGCAGCCGACGCCATTACATCAGTCGTTCTTGCCACGCGGTGCCCAAAGCAGAAGCAGTTCGCAAGTGCCGGTCGGCCGACTCCTAAAATTTAAATTTTTGAGTTTCAGAACCGAGGTCTTCAACTAAAAGCTAAATACCCCGTTGGGGAAACATTTTCTTGCTCCTTACCGATGTCAGTAAAAGTTAATAATTGTATTACTTGTGGGAAGCAAATACCTCATAAGGATTTTCATTTGTACTGTATTCCTTGCCTAGGCCCTGACCACGACGTACCTTGCTGTCGGTTTTGTGCTTTATTTAATCAGCGCACTATCTGTCATCGGTACATTTTTGCTTCTAAATATTTCAGTTCTCGGTTTAATTATCCAGAAATGACGTTGGTTAGCCAACAGACTACCGGAATACCAAAAAAAACGCAAAGAAAAAGACAGAGACAGGCCGTTGAGGTCCAAAACTGCCAACGTTTCTCCTAAGCCAGTCGCCAGTTCGCCGGTACTCAGTGAGGTGCTTTCGCAGCCCCTGATATCCGCTACTTCTGATTTGCAGGCCTCTGCTGAGACCCACGGATGTCTCTACCTTGAATGGGTCTGGAGCCGCTGTGCTGGCACCGGCTTCTGAGGGTGTATTCAGGCCTACAGACTTGCATATTAAACTGACTCCACCTTCAATACTAAGGCCTAAATCTCGATCTATGTCTAAAAAACCGATGCACAGGCCACTTGTTCAGGCCCCTATGCCTAAAAAACAAATTATCAAAATGGCTGAAGATTTCATTACTCTAATCAGGGGTAGTCACCCCCCCCCCCTTCTAAGAGGCCTAGGGCTGAACTTGACTACAAATCTTCTGAAAAGGATGCTGTTTCTTCTGACTCTTCTAATAACCTGGATTTGTCCATACCTACTTATGAGGACTCCGATGCAGAGGATTCCATTCGCTCTGCTTCTCACCCTGAGGATTTTTCTTTTGGGGAAACTTTACATACCTTAAGGGAGCAATTCCACTGGGAAAGTCAATTTTTCTGAATCCAAAAAGAGGCTTAGGGATTTCCTTCTTCTTCCTCTGTATAGGCCTTTGGCTATACCTCCTGTACTAGACATTGTTGTGTTTTCGAAATCCAGTATGGCCCCCTGATTCCCTGCCTCCGGCCCCTAGCAAACCAGACAGATATTACAGGGTTCCTGAGTCCCACAAATTCCTTTTCAAAAATCCTGTTGCGGACCCTGAAACCATTTCTCAGGGGCCCAAGGGCATTAAGGCTTCTACTGCTAAAAATCCTACCCCTTCTGATAGAGACTCCATGACTCTGGATAGATGGGGTAAAAAGGTTTATACTTCTGCAACCTTGGCAATCAGGGCTTTAAACTGTCGATTCCATATGCTAAAATATCAACAGCATATCATGGGACTGCTTAAACAGAAAACTATGTTGATTTCCGACTGTGTGGAAAATAAGGATTTACAGGATTTATTACATTCAGCTGAACAAGTTGGAAAGCATACTTTGCAATGTGGCTTTAATTCTTTGGAGGCCTCTTGCAGGGCTGCTGTTACTGGGTCTGTGCTTAGAAGGCATGCTTGGCTTAAGGAGCAATCTCTGCCTGATCATGTTAAAGCAAAACTGTTGGATGCTCCTTTGCAACAGGACCGTCTGTTTGGCAATAAGGCTGAAAAAGTTCTAAAAAAGATGGAATATAAAGCTAAATCTATGCAAACTGTGAAAGATTTCTTACAAGTACAACCTCCAAGATTTAGTAGGCACTGGCCTATTACGAAATGGTCCTTTCCAGCTCCTTCCAGAGCCACTCCAGCCAAACCCAGCCATTCCAAAAGCACCAGGTTTCAGTCCCAAAGTACTTTCAGAACTAAGCAATGGGGTTCTTCCACTTCCAAATCTGGAAATAACAAGACACCACCCTATGGTAAATCGTCTCAATGACTTTCCTTTAAAATTACCAAGCACTTACCTCTTAGCCGCCCCTCTGGGGGGAAAACTGGCTCTTCATGCAAAAAACTGGAAACTTATAACCCAGGACAAATGGGTTTTATATATAGTGTCCCAGGGATACAGATTTCATTTCCACATGTTGCCAACTCCAAACGGGTGGCCAGACCTGCCCCCAGATCAGTGGGCAGAGGCTCAGAAACAAGCACTTTCCCTCCTAAACATGGGGGCTATTTAACTAGTACCAGAAGAGGAAAAGGGGCAAGGTTTCTACTCTAGACTATTCCTGGTACCCAGAAAAGACAAATCATGGCGTCCAATTCTGGACCTCTCTACTCTAAACACCTTTCTGGACATTCCAAAATTCAAGATGCTGACTCTTCACCAGTTACTTCCTATGCTAGGCAAGGATGCCTGGTTGGCAACTCTAGATTTAAAGGAGGCATATCCCAATCAGGGAATCTTGCAGAAGATACCTACGCTTCAAAGCAGGCTACTTGCATTATCAGTTCTCTGCACTGCCCTTTGGCTTGTCTACTGCACCCGGGGTATTCACAAAGTGCCTGGCTCCAGTAATTGCATTTTGCAGACAAAGAAATATTCAAATATATCCATACCTGGACGATTGTCTAATTCAGGCAGAAAACCAGGCCATTCTTCTAAAATATTTGGCGTTTGTAAAAAGGGTTCTAACTTGTCTAGGGTACACCATAAACAAAAAGAAGTCACAACTGGTACCCTCTCAAAAAATTACATTCCTGGGTGCAAGCTTGAATACAACTGCCCAAATGGCTTTCCTTACAACAGAAAAGCAAATTCATTTGGTGACTTACTTCAAACAGGTGGCCACAAAAACCCTTCTATCTGCAAGACAAAAACTGCAAGCCTTGGGGTTCATGGCCTCCTGCATTCTTCTAATTCCATATGCAAGACTGCATATGAGGAAACTTCAGTGGTACTTAAAAAGTTTATGGAGTCAACATTGTCACAGCCTGGATACAGTGATTCCTATTATACCTTGTCTGCGCCTAGAGTTCCTATGGTGGGCAGAGGCCTGCCACCAAAACAAGGGACTGCCATTCACACCACCCCCTGCCGCCCAAACCCTAACTACAGATGCATCAGACTATGCATGGGGGGCTCATCTGGCAAGGAAGTGCATTTAGGGCAAATGGAGCCCAAATAAAATGCACATTCATATCAATCAAAAAGAAATGCTAGCTGTACAGAATGCACTGACAGCCTTCAAGGACTACCTTCATCCAGGACAACTAATGGTAAAGACGGACAACACCACTGTTATGTGGTACATAAACAAGTAGGGTGGGGGGTACACATTCCTGCCCCCTCTGCAGACTAGCCATGGTATTGTGGAACACAGCCTTAAGCTACCAAGTACAACTACAAGCTCAATTCCTACCAGGAAAGCTGAATATTCTGGCAGACGAATTAAGCAGAAATCTCATGGACCCACACGAATGGAAACTGGAACCACGGATTTTCAACATGTTGACATGCAAATGGGGTAGCCCAGACATAGATCTGTTTGCCTCACCCCAGAACTACCAGTTGGACAAATTTTGCACAAGAACCCCTCACAAAAAAGCCTGGAAAGTGGATGTTGTGTCCTTCAGCTGGAAAAACCTATCAGTCTATGCCTTCCCCCCTCTGCCTCTGCTCTCCAAAGTTCTACTAAAAGTCAAACAGGACAAACCAAAAATGATTTTGATTGCTCCAGACTGGTTCCAAAATGACATCCATCACAGGTTTGCTGAGGGATGCTAAGGGGGAATTTAAGTGATTAGCTAAGCTGCAAGGTTTAGTGTTTGGAGCTGAGGGTGCAGAATTTGGTTCTCCTGCTGAGACAGTAAAGAAGGTGTCTGAGGCAGGTGCCACAGAGAAATGTGTGACACATTGCGCAGAAGTGGGTAGCAGTGTTGGCGAGGCCAGTCTGGAGCAATCAAAGTCATTTTTGGTTTGTCCTGTTTGACTTTTAGTAGAACTTTGGAGAGCAAAGGCAGAGGGGGAAGGCATAGACTGATAGGTTTTTCCAGCTGAAGGACAGAGCATCCACTTTCCAGGCTTTTTTGTGATGAGTTCTTGTGCAAAATTTGTCCAACTGGTAGTTCTGGGGTGAGGCAAAAAGATCTATGTCTGGGCTCCCCCATTTGCATGTCAACATGTCGAAAATCCATGGTTCCAGTTTCCATTCATGAGGGTCCATGAAATTTCTCCTTAGTTCGTCTGCCAGACCATTCTGCTTTCCTGGCAGGAATTGAGCTTGTAGTTGTACTTGGTAGCTCAAGGCTGTGTTCCACAATGCCATGGCTAGTCTGCAGAGGGGGTAGGAATGTGTACTCCCCTGCTTGTTTATGTACCACATAACCATGGTGTTGTTCGTCTTTATCAGTACTTGTCCTGGATGAAGGTAGTCCTTGAAGGCTGTCAGTGCATTCTGTACAGCTAGCATTTCTTTTTGATTGATATGAAGGTGCATTTGATTAGGGCTCCATCTGCCCTGAATGCACTTCTCTGCCAGATGAGCCCCCCATGCATAGTCTGATGCATCTGTAGTTAGGGTTTGGGTGGCAGGGGGTCATGTGAATGGCAGTCCCTTGTTTTGGTGGCAGGCCTCTTCCCACCATAGGAACTCTAGGTGCAGGGCAAGGTATGATAGGAATCATTGTTTCCAGGCTATGACAATGTTGACTCCTTAAACTTTTTAAGTACCACTGAAGTTTCCTCATATGCAGTCTTGCATATGGAATTAGAAGAATGCAGGAGGCAATGAACCCCAAGGCTTGCAGTATTTGCCTTGCAGATAGGGTTTTTGTGGCCACCTGTTTGAAGTAAGTCACCAAATGAATTTGCTTTTCTAGCGTAAGGAAAGCCATCTGGGCAGTTGTATTCAAGCTTGCACCCAGGAATGTAATCTTTTGAGAGGGTACCAGTTGAGATTTCTTTTCATTTATGGTGTACCCTAGACAGGTTAGAACTCTTTTTACAAACACCAGATGTTTTAGAAGAATGGCCTGATTTTCTGCCTGAATTAGACAATCGTCCAGGTGTGGATATATTTGAATATTTTTTTGCCTGCAAAATGCAATTATTGGAGCCAGGCATTTTGTGAATACCCTGGGTGCAGTAGACAAGCCAAAGGGTGGTGCAGAGAACTGATAATGCATGCAGCCTGCTTTGAAGCGTAGGAATCTTCTGCAAGATTTCCTGATTGGGATATGCAGGTAAGCCTCTTTTAAGCCGAGAGTTGCCAACCAGGCATCCTTGCCCAGCATAGGAAGTAACTGCTGAAGAGTCAGCATAAGGTGTTTAGAGTAAACAGGTCCAGAATTGGACGCCATGATTTGTCTTTCTGGGTACCAGGAAAAGTCTGAAATAGAAACCTTGTCCCTTTTCCTCTTCTGGTACTAGCTGAATAGCCCCCATGTTTAGGAGGGAAAGTACTTGATTCTGAGCCTCTACCCACTGATTTGGGGGCAGGTCTGGCTTTCCGTTTGGAGTTGGCAGCGTGTGGAAATTAAATCTGTATCCCTGGGACACTGTATTTAAAACCCATTTGTCCTGGATTATAAGTTGCCAGTTTCTTGAATGAAGAGCCAGTTTTCCCCCCAAAGGGGCGGCTAAGAGGTAAGTGCTTGGAATTTCAAAGGGAAGTCATTGAGACTGTTTACCATAGGGTTGTGCCTTGTTGTTTTCAGATTTGGAAGTGGAAGCACCCCATTGCTTAGTTCTGAAAGTCCCTTGGGGCTGAAACCTGGTGCTTTTGGAATGTCTGGGTTTGGCCGTAGTGGCTCTGGAAGGAGCTGGAAAGGGCCAGTTCTTAGTAGGCCAATGCCTACTAAATCTAGGAGGTTGCACTTGTAAGAAATCTTTCACAGTTTTCATAGATTTAGCTTTATCTTCCATCTTTTTTAGAACTTCTTCAGCCTTATTGCCAAATAGGCAGTCCTGCTGTAAAGGAGCATCCAAAAGTTTTGCTTCAACATGATCAGGCAGAGATTGCTCCTTAAGCCAAGCATGCCTTCTAAGCACAGACCCAGTAACAGCAGCCCTGCAAGAGGCCTCTAAAGAATCAAAACCACATTGCAAAGTATGTTTGCCAACTTGTTCAGCTGAATGCAATAAATCCTGCAAATCGTTATTCTCCACACAGTCAGAAATCAACATCATTTTCTGTTTAAGCAGTCCCATGATATGCTGTTGATATTTTAGCATATGGAATTGACAGTTTAAAGCCCTGATTGCTAAGGTTACATAAGTGTAAACCTTTTTACCCCATCTATCCAGCGCCCTAGACTCTCTATCAGAAGGGGTAGGATTTTTAGCAGTAGAAGCCTTATTGCCCTTGGGGCCCTGAGAAATGGTTTCAGGGTCCGCAATTGGATTTTTGAAAAGGAATTTGTGGGACACAGCAGTCCTGTAGTACCTGTCTGGTTTGCTAGGGGCTGGAGGCAAAGAATCAGGGGACATACTGGATTCCGAAAACACATCATCAACAATATCTAGTACAGGAGGTATAGCCAAAGGCCTGTGCTGAGGAAGAAGAAGAAGATCCCTAAACCTCTTTTTGGATTAAGAGAAATCCTGACTTTCCCAGTGGAAGTGCTCCCTTAAGGTATGTAAAGTTTCCCCAAAAGAGAAATCCTCAGGCGGAGAAGCAGAGGGAATGGAATCCTCTGCATCAGAGTCCTCATAAGTAGGTATGGACAAATCCAGATCATTAGAAGAGTCAGAAGAAACAGAATCTCATTGAAAGAGTCAGAAGAAACAGAGTCCTGTTCAGAAGAGTCATAGTCAAATTCAATCATAGGCCTCTTGGAGGAGGGGGGTTGACTACCCCTGATGAGATTAATTAAATCTTCAGCCATTTTGATCATTTGTTTTTTAGGCATAGGCGCCTGAACATGTTATCGAGACATAGATCGAGAGGAGTCTGTTTAATATCCAAGTCCGTAGGCCTGAGTACACCCTCAGAAGCCAGTGCCTGCTCAGCGGCTCCGGACTCATCCAAGGTGAGAGACATCCGTGGGTTCCATATGTGAAGCATCTCGTGGCATACTGGACCCTGAATGGGTCTCAGTATAGGCCTGCGAATCAGAAGTAGCGAGTATCAGGGGCTGGGAAAGCGCCTCACTGAGTACCGGCGAACTGGCGACTGGCTTAGGAGAAGTGTCATCGGCAGTTTTGGACCTCAACGGCCTCTCTCTGTCTTTTTCTTTGCGTTTTTTCAGTATTCCGGTAGTCGGATGGCTAACCAACGTCATTTCTGGATAATTAAACTGAGAACCGAAATATTTTGAAGCAAAAATGTACCGACGACGGATAGTGCGCTGATTGAATAAAGCACAAAACCGACAGCAAGGTACGTCGTGTTCAGGGCCTAGGCAAGGAATACAGTACAAATGAAAATCCTTATGAGGTATTTGCTTCCCACAAGTAATACAATTATTAACACTTACTGACATCGTTAAGGAGGAAGAAAAAGTTTCCCCAACGGGGTACTTAGCTTTTAGTTGAAGACTTCGGTTCTGAAACTCAGAAACGAAAATTTCAGGAGTCTGCCGACCGGCACTTGCGAACTGCTTCTGCTTTGGGCACCGCGCGGCAAGAAAGACTTGATGTAATGGCGTCGGCTGCATGTTTTATACCCCTGACGACCTGACGTCATGGAAGAAGGGACAGCAACCGACGCAGGACCCAAGACTTTGTTAGTCGGGCCGACTGAGGGCAACCTGCCAGCAGATTACCCCAAATGTAATGACTGCAACAGTGAAACACGATGAACATCGAGCGGTCCCAGGACTGAACCCTGAGGTACTCCACTTGTCACTTGTCTGGAGCTGGATTTGGAGTCGGCTACTTTTACAGTATGGGTTCTGTCAGTAAGCCAGTTGGCAACCCATCGAGTGATGTAGGGATTAATGCAGAGCTTAGAAAACTTATCTATGATTCCAGAGTGGGGGATGGTATCAAAGGCCTTGGCAAAGTCCAGATAAGCTGTGTGGACTGCCTTACCCTTGTCCACAGCTCTGGAGACTGGTTCGAAGAAGTCAGTCAGGTTCAGGAGACAAGATCGGCCCTTCACAAACCCAAACTGGGTGGCGTCCAGTGTTTGAAGGTTGCCAATGTCTTTGTTTATAAGTTCCATGATAATTTATTTATTTTTATTTTATTTATTTTACTTTTATTAACCGGGAAAGTCTGACTGGACACAGATCCTTTTTTAGCAGAGGCCCAGGGAGAAAAGCTCCAGGTACAGTACAGGTTAAGATTTCATTATGTCTAATACAATCAGCATGCATTAGCCAATACAATAAAATCCAGCATGCAATAGTCAGATATTAACATCATGTTAACAGTACTATACACAGGCATGTTATAGACTCATTTCAGCATGTGGTAGGCAGATGATGGGTTCCATGCCCTTGCAGATCAGGCTCATCAGACTGATGGGGACGGTAGTTCCTGGGATCCAAGGTGGATCCCCCCTTGTGGAGTGGGATAACTGTAGCTGTGTGCCACTCAGTGGGCACAAAGCCTGAGGTGAGACTATGATTAAACATGACACTTAGGTGAGGTGCCAGTTCATTTTGTAGTTCATGTAGTACACAGCCCGGGATGTTGTCTGGTCCCATAGATGCTGTATTCTTAGCTTTGGAGAATGCGGTTTCTATCTGTGTGGCCGTGATTACTGGAATTTGGCAATCTTTTGGTATTGAGATGGGCCCTTTAGGGAGTGACAGTGGGGTGAAGTTGGCACTGAATCGATCTGCCAGGATACTGGCAATGTCCTTGGGATCAGTATATTTAATGCCATTCTGTTGTAGCTCAGAGCAGATATGAGCATTGCCATTTAGATTCTTGACATAATTATAGAATGCCTTGTGGTTGTCTTTGGAATCTTTGGCAATTTTATTTTCGAAACTAGCTTTGGAGGATTTTGTGAGGGATCTCAGCTTCTTATTGAGGTTGGTAAGGGAGTTTTTTGCATCCTGGGATTTTCCTCTTTTCTGCAACAGTTTCTTCCTTCTGTTGTATATAGTTTGTTTATGGCAGGGGACCACCAGATTGGCTTCCTTTTTTAGAGAAGAGCATCTTGGTTCTATTTGAGATGGCACGATTCATGCACGAGTGGATGTGCTTGTACAGTGCCTTAGTGTAGGATTCAGCAGTCGAACTTTCAGCTCCCATCTGCATGGGTGTCATGAAGTTTGTCACTTCTGACTTGAGTAGCATGAAGTTGGCTTTGGAGAAGTTTTTTTACGGAGGTTTCCTTACTGGGGGTGGGGGTGGGATGTGGATGTCAAGGGTGATTTGCTTATGGTCAGACCTGACCAATGAGGGGGTTACCACTAGTGTGGAGCATCTATCTCCCATGTTGGTAATGACCAGGTCTAGCATATTGGAGCCCCTGGTGGGACTATGGATTAGTTGATCCAGGGTGTTGGATTTTATGAATTCCAAGAACCATTGGGAAAGGTGTTGGTACCTAAGTACTTTTCCCAGTTAATGGCAGGGTAGTTGAAAATCACCCAGTATTAGGGTGTTTGGTTGTATCTTAATATTTTCCAGTATGTTTAGAAAGGTGTAGTGAGAATCTCGTGGGCATGGTGGGGGATCTTTAGCAATTTACAATTTGTATTGCAGTCTTACCTAGTGTTAGTTGCACCCGGAGAATTTCAGATGCATTGTGTTAGGCAACTAGCCTGGAGGTGTGAATATCCTTGGTGACTATGGACACTCCTCCACCTTTAGTGTTTCGGTCTTGGTTTGGTGGCCGAAAAGTGTGGTAAGAGTTGTAGCCTGGTGTTGCAGGGGTGCTGTCTGGAGCCTTGAACCAGGTCTCAGTTACTGCACAGATATCGATGTTCTCCATTTTTAGGAGTGCCTCAAGCGAGTGCATTTTGAGGTTTAGATTTCTAGCGTTGAGTAGCATTACCTTCCGATTTTGCATGCTTGTATCTGTTACAGTGATGGTTTTGTCCTTTGAACCTTGCCTAAAAAGGCACTATAGGGGCAGCAAGAGCTTTAGCTAGTAACCTGAATCCCAGGGGCGACAGCAGCAGACCATCTCTGGCAAAGCATTGTGGTTTGTTGATCATGTTATACCAGGCAGACAGATACTGGATCTGCTTTGAATGACACCAGAAGCTTAGCCAATTGTTGAAGTCAGTCATTTTGTCCTTATACTATGGTATCATTCTGGGTGAAGGCAGGATGCTACTCAGGGCTAGGGTCACACCTGCCTGGGCCACATGATCTGAGAGCTCTTCCATGTCTCATTTCATGTAGTCCAGGGAGGTACGTCTCAAGTCATTCACTCCAATATGGACAATGACAGAGTCGTATTTGAGCTTGTTGTGGAGTGACTTGAATGCATGCATTATGTGGCAGATCCTGGCACCTGACAGGCAGCTGACTGTAATTTTCTCCTTGCTCAGCCTGGTGAGTGGGACATCAGTATGGCTGACTATAGAGTCACCTATAACTAAAGTGTTGGGTACGTTGTCTTGCCTTAGGAGCTGTTGTTGGGTGGCACACTGATGTTGTGAGCTATGTGTCACTTTGGTTGTGATTGGTGTTTGTTTGCATTTCAGCTTTAGAGGTCCTTGTTGCTTGGGCAGGTTAATTTTAAGGGCCCCCGCATATGTGGGTTTAGTGTTGCTATGTGTGGGTATTGATGGTGTGGGTTTTGAAGGGCTATGTGTTGCTTGAGGTGTAGTGCAGGTATTAACCTTCTCCTCTTGACTGTCTAGCACAATCTTGGCTGGAGAGAGCTTTGCTTCCAGTTTGGCTATGTAAGTGCATCTCTCGCAGCTTGTAGTGTTGGGTGGTAGGAGGAGAGGGTTGTCTGTGTACATGAGGAGTTGCTGCATTACCCCAGTATGCTCGGATTCACCAGGTGGACAGGAGAAATCACCAGAAGCTGACCCTTGGACATGCCTGTTTAGGTGCTTTTTTTGTAAAGTACAAGAGCTGTTTTCCCTTACCTTTCCAAGTTACTTTGCAATTATAGGCTGTTTAGTGCCTACAGTTAATTTCTCCTTATTAACAAGGAGAGTTGAGTGCTTGTTTCAGTTTAAGGCTTCCTAGTTCTTTCCAGCAGGTTCTAGAGCAAGTGCTAGTCACAGGGGTTCAGATTTTAGTGCTACTACTGACAAATCAGCAAGTTCTAAGGGAAAATTTGAAGAGCAGACTTTCTGGCACCTGGAATAGTTTAACCGTAGCCCTGCAGCACTCCACAATGTGAAAAATGAGCAAACACGCATTTTTAAGCCAGAAAGTTGAAAGGGATAATAAAATTACAATTTCAGAGCTGGAAACCACTCCTCTAGTGTTAGATAGGCAGTACAATGCTCACGATTCCCACTGGTAAGCAGTAGGACTTCCCTCTACCACAGCAAGGTCTGGATAGCTCTGAACACAGAAAATAAAGTCCTGAAACCAATAAAGCCTGGGATCTGGACAATACTAGCTAAGAAAGGCGGGAAACGCGCAAACAAAAATAGTATTTTTTGGGGGGGGTTGTTAAAACAGGCTAAACAATGCAATAATACAGTAAATAAACACAGTAAAGGCTAACACACTTGAGTGTGTAGCCCTAAACAGTAAATGCAATTACAACTTTACAGAATTAGCAATTTAAAACTTTTTAAATGAAGCAAGGCAAGTGCACAACTGAAAAACGATTTAAGAGGCAGTAATACAGTAGAATAAGTAGCTGGTCTATGGTCTATATATACAGAAAAGTGTATATATATGTATATATATATATATATATATATATATATATATATATATATATATACAGAAAAGCAGCTAAAACAACACTATTTCAGATGCAGTGCATCCTAGAGCACTTGAGTTGTAGCAATATTAAGGCAAATACAGTTTTAATAAATGCACTAAAATATACTCTATAGTTCCAAAATGTTTGAGAAGCACAGTCAAAACACAAGGAGATTCAGGCATTTTTTTTTTTTTTTTTTTTTATGGGCTAACAGTGGTCTGTTGTACTATTTAAGAATTAGTTCTGAATTATCTCCTGTACAGCTGTGTTTTATGATGTATTACGTATACAAATAAAGTTAACTTTTTCTTCACAGAAGTGCAAGTCCAAGCTGTTCACTCAGATGCTTACACAGGAGACATACCTGCCTAAAATTTAGGCCAGCCCTACAATTACATAAAGCTGATGAAAGACTGTTGCACTAATGATGCACCTTAAAGATTACCAAGAATGGAAGCAAAAACAATAGTTAAGACAGGTAGCTCTTAGAGGGCATATGGAAGCAGGCCCTTTTTCCGAAAGGAAATTGCAACTCTTGCGTTTTGATTAGTAACGTGTTGGATGTGTTTCCACCAGTGGTTATGTTACAGTTGTTCAGCCATGGGTACCACATGGGCACAAGCACCTCTGCCAGCATTGTCAACCAGCAAACTGGCATACAGTCTTCTGTTCTTCTGTCACCTCTGACATTCAAGTATTGTTAACTGTGATTTTGTCATGCAGCATATCTTGCTTGATCATTGTAAAGACTAACTCCTGTCATGAATTACTGTGTTGTATCATACATGAGCTCTATAGTGCCCGGATATTTTGAATGTTTTCCTGTGTGAAACAAGCACATTCCAAGTTTATGTACATATGTGATTCACAGTTGCAGTAAATATATATTGTTATAGTTTTTATGTTTATACAGTAGGTTCATAGGTTGGTACTGGGCTATCTGCCCGAAGGCATATATTAGCCCAGCCACGTTGTGCGGTATTCACCACCCCTTTAGTAGTTCCCTAGACCCTTGTACTAGCAGCTAGTACCCTTGGCCCCTATCTAGTAGTGCTGTTGGTGTGATCCCCGGTGTGAACTTTGTTACCCATCCACTCATCAAGGTTCCTCTTGAAGAGTGATAGTGAGGGGCTGTGTCTTATGTAGATTGGGACCATGTTCCATAGTAAGGGAAGTCTCTGTGAAGGGAATCTATCCCTCCAGCATGTTCTATTCATTGTTGTGTTGAGGTTTATATCCCTAGAGCGTGTAGCTCGAGTAGATTTGGTTTTGCGAAGATGGAGCATGTTCAACAATTCTGGGTTGGACATGGCTCTGTACGTTAGACAGAGATCGCCTCTGAGAAAGCGGTATGCAACAGAGAACAGTCTTAGCTTTTTCAATAGTGCTGCATAGGGCAATTGTTTGAGGCCAGTAATCCTCTTGGTTAGGTACCTTTGTGGTCTCTCCAGCTGCTGGAGATGTCTAGCCAGGTACATTCCGATTGGTGCATTGTACTCAATAATGGGTCTGATGAGGGAAGAGTAGAGGGGCACCATTACATCCTTAGATCTTGATGCGAACCCTATTTAACATATCCAGAGAAAAGCCAGACAGTCAGAGACTGGAAAATTTCAGCACTGCAAAAAGTGAGATCATGCTGCTAGTAATCAAGCAACATAGCCTTCCTCTGTTAGGTAAAGAGGGAGCAAACTAACATTTATGGAACCAAGTGTGGCTGTTCTTACTGGATGGCATTAGTGCTGGGGGGGTGGAATTGTACAGTGGACCGGCATTGGTGGCACTTCACAGATGTGATTGACCAGGCCAGAACCAAGTCATGGCAAAGGGAGTGTTTATCTCAGGAATGGGCCCTCCCATGGCCGTAAAACTCACCAAGATGGAAACATTCATGTCCCTGTCTAGAGGTAATTCACTTTGCATTTTCTGCAGAGATTTTCTGAATATTGATGTGAGGATTGTCTAGCACCCGTGTTTCTAGACCAAGCTGGTAGTGCCTGTTAACAGTTTGTGTAAACTGTTCTTGGACATACTGAGTGTAGGATAATGTAGTTTACACAATGCGTATTCATGTTCATAGGCACCTGAGGCCTGCAGCAGTGAACTGCCACCACTGAATGTTTGGGTGTGCTGTAATTTGCTGCATGAATACCTTTGCTCACCATACCACATGGGCATACATTGAAGAAACAGTGACACTGTTTCTGTCACTCCTGAATGGTAGGGATACAGGCAGACATGCTGAGGACATATATTTTATGTGCTTCCCATGTCAGAAGAGGTGTGTTTTCTTAGCACACTACTTCTAACTGTCTCAGTTTGACCCAGGACCTAAGAGATACAGGCAGTGATGGGGATAAACCCACAGGTATACAGGAGTATCATCCAAGTACAGCCTGCTGCCACACAGTCTACATTGGCTGTGGCAAGCCTGTTGTATGGCATTCATGAGGATGCTGCCCTACAGCATTGTGAACTCCATGTGGATACAGAGTGTAGACAACAGAATATCATTGGTGTTGTGAGGACTTTGGCGGCATATACTGCTGCAGTTAGTAACTCTCTGATAAGATTGCTGGCGCCATTCTGACTGGCACTTCTGCTAGGATTTTTCATGGCAAGGATAAGGTATGTACCCATAGTGGACTTGTACCAGTGGGTTTGCAGGTTGAACACACAGCACCATTGTCAGGAGCTGTCAGAAACCCTGGAATATCTCATCATGGATGGCTTTCATTAGGATCTGCATCCAGCTGCAGCAGCAGTACTGCATCTCATTCCTAGGAGGTCATAAGCCCTGGCAGCCCTTGCCAGTACACTGCACCCACATTATGCAGTAGCACCTCATCCCTTTCACAGGAGGTCACAGACCCTGGCAACTCTCACAAGGAGATGACATTCAGGTTCAGGTCATGCAGTGGGACCCCATCCCTGTCACAGCAGATCACCAGGCCTATAACCCAGGTGCTTCTCACACTAGGCGGCTGTGATCCCCATTCAACCCCTGTGATGTTTCTCTACACCCAATTTGTGACCATCTTTTTGTCATTGTGTACCCTATCACCTGAGCAAATGGTGACAACTGTAACCCACAGCAACATCCATCTGACCAGCAAAGGATAATGGTAAAACTACACGCATTATGATTAGCCTATGTGACATTATCACTGCCTACAGTTTCTGAACAAACCTCACCACTTTGCAATACCACAGTGTACTGTACCTGTCACAGCCTTGGGAGTCTTTCCTGCTCATTTCATCCTGTTCCACCTCCCTGTGCTCTCCTGCTGCTATTGGTGCTGTGGTATCTGAGACAGATCATGAAAAAGCCATGATGTGAAATTGTTCAATCTCGCCTTCATTCTTACTGATGGGTTTGGAGCCAATCATCGGCTCCGATTTGGCCAAATAGCAAATCTCGAGATCTCTAACAGCTCAAGGCCAAAGCCCTATCCCACAATGCACCACAACATTCCCCAGATCTAGTTTGACGCTGCAACTGATCTGGTGTTCTGTACAGCTCTTGGCTGTTTTTGGATAGATAAGTTGTGATTTCTATTGAATTGTCTTTATATTTTTCACAGTTGTTATATATTAGGTATTAGTAATATAGTGCTATTGCTTCTTGTCCGTTTTGGACTTATATCCTGTTGGATAGTTTTTTTTTTTTCCTGAGTGTTAGAATAGTTTTGGGCGTGGCCCTGTTATTTAAGTTGGCCGTTGGCCTTTTTTGCTAAGTATAGTAGCTCTATCCAAGCCTAGTTAGGCTCGCTGCAGTTTTCTGCATTTTTTATTTATTAGCCATTTTCTAGCTGTTTTTGTTTCTCAGCCTGTTAGACGTTTTCTTATACTGTTAGCCGGTTAGGCTTATATTAGTAGTTTATTGCTGCCTACCACTGTAAAAACATGTCTCTTGTAATTTGTGTGCATACTGATCATGTCTAAATAACTAAATGTGTCTGTAATTTTTCTTTGTGGAGCTTTTCTCCCTGGGCCTCTGCTGAAAAACGTCCTTTTCTGCTCAGTCAGATATCCCCGGTTAACAAATGTAAAATAAATAAATAAATTGTCATACCTTTAGCCGGTTAGGCTTATTTTTCTTTAGAAATAGTTATTGTTAATTTTGGCTACAATGTCAGAGAAAGCTAAATCGGGATTTAAAAGATGTCCCAAATGTAGTCAAAAAATGTCAGTTGCGGATGGTCATTCCACGTGTGTACTGTTTGGGTGAGGTACACTTACATGAGGTTTGCTCCATTTGTCATGGCTTCAGCTCCAGGGTATTAGCTGAAAGGAAGCGTAAGCTGGTAGAAAGGGGTTTAATTAAGTCAGCCTTTCCAAACGGATTTGGATTCTGCTTCCAGTCAGCCAAAACCCTCTTCTCCAGCCTCGTCATCTGGTTCGGCTCCCAACGGCTCTTCGGTTCCGAAGACATCTAAAAACGCTATGGTTTCGGCTCCATTGCCATCGGAACCGACCATTCAGGTTGCTGGTAGGAGCCGGTCTCCAGTTTTGGAACCAGTATCCCCTACCTTGAGGTCCCCAATTCTGGGGTCACCGGCTCCATTGGTGGTCTCCTCTCGGGCTTCCAGACTCTCTGATTTAGACATGGACCGAGTGGTGCGGAGACTTCTACAGGATCCGATGCTCGCAAAAATTTTGTCAGTTTCAACTCTAGCAGCTTCGGAACTGACAAAGTCCTCTCCTGTTGTTGTCGTTGCTCCTCCTCCGACAAAAACCGAGACATCGGAGCCAGAGGAGGCCAGTCAGTCGTTGGTGGAGCCGTCGGTGCCAACACTCACTCTGAACTGTCGGTACCAACCACCCTGATATCCTGTGCTCCGGCGGTGGAATCTGGGAGCCAACACTCCTGTCGGTTCCAGTGGAGGGAGTCAAACAGATACTCTTGGGGCTTCTGCATGGATGAGTTTGGCTCCTACCTCGGGCTCAGAGCCGGCTGTTGTGGTGCAGGAGGAGCCTTCAGTGTCTTCAGACCCAGGTGCTTCCTTGCATCAGAGCCGTGAGGCCTTCGATGCTACAAGGAGGGCTTTGTCCCCTCAGACTTATACAACCTCTGATATGGCCACCTCCTCCCGGAAGGCGCCTGCTTCTTCTCTGCTTCCACAGGTTCACCATACGTGCAGAGACCCAGAGCCTCAGGATGCCCCTTTGGGGGAACCCTGCTCTTCCAAGACCTCCTCAGAGATTCCCACTGAGGAGGTCCCTCGGATGAGATTATGTAAGAGAAGACATCTGGATTCCCCTCCGGAATCCATCACGTCGGACACTGATTTGGAGGAATTGGAAGGGTCCCCCTCTGAGGATATTTCATTCAGGGATATCCTTGAGATCCTTAAGCAGAGGGGGGACTGGCAGCCCCAAAACCCTACCAAGGATGAATCGGTGCTCCTGAAGGCTTTTGGGCCCCGGCCCTCCACCTCTTGGGTGTCTCCGCCTTTCGATGAGTTAATGGATCTTTTATTTCAAAGGGCATGGGAGTCACCACATTCTATGGAGCCTGTTCCTAGAAGGCCAAACAAGTACATTTCAGCACCCCATGATAAGGCTTTTTTGTCTAAACCCATACCTGTTGATGCCATGGTGGTGGTGGCGGCAGCCACTAAAAAAGAGATGGAGACCTCTATGTCTGTCCATCCTCCTAATAGAGAGTCTAGGATTATGGACAGATTTGGGAAGCATATGTTCAGTTCTACGACCTTTGCACTTCGGTCATTGAACTACCTGACCCACTTCACACGTCTACAGAGAGATCTCCTCAAGGAGCTTGGAGATACTCTCCACGGTGCAGTAGCCGACTCTGTGGCGGACAAGGTGACATCTCAGCTTGCTACTCTCAATTCCATCGTAAACTCGTCCATACGCCTTGTGTCTTATGCAGCTGAAGGAATGAGTAGGGCTGCGGGTACAGGAAATGCTTTGTGGAGACATTCCTGGATGCGCTTATGTTCTTTTGCGGAACCTTTTAAGTCGTCATTTGTGAGTGCCCCTTTTGATGGTTCCTCCTTATTTGGACCAAAAGTCAGAGACCCTCACCAGATGTGAGCAAGATGGTAAGACTCTATCTGCCATTGGAGTCCGTTTTTCTACCCCTACTAGACTTTATCCCAAAGGTCAACGGAGTGGGAAAATGTGGTTCCGTAAGACCCAAGGAGCCTTTCCAAACTCACAAGGTGAAGCCTCCTCCAGGGGCAGAGGGGGAGGCAATGGTGGAAGTCGATGCCCACGTGGCAGATGGGGTCTGCAGAACCAGGGTGACAGGGATCAATTCCTTGGGAAACCCTATCAGCGTTCCTGAAAGGAGGCCCGACTGTCCTGCTCTGGTGGCAGTCGGGGGACGTTTGTCTTTGTACCTAGGCGCCTGGCTAAATATTTCAGAAGACCGATGGGTACAAAATGTTCTATCCAGAGGATATTCCATCCTTTTTCACTCTCACCAGAGCAACAAAAGGATTCCCAGATGTTCCACCCAGTCTACAGGATGTAGCATCCATAGAGGCACAGAAACTTTTGCAAAAAAGAGTCATCCAGCCAGTCCCAGCAGACCAGCAAGGATCTGGAACTTACTCGAGGTTCTTTTTGGTATCAAAGAAGACGGGACTGGAGATCTATTCTGGACCTCAGCAGACTCAACAAATATGTGGTGAAGACGAAGTTCCGGATAGTCATGCTTCAGTTCATTCTTCCATTTCTAGGGAAGGACGATTGGAAGTGCTCTATAGATCTCCAGGATGCGTACTACCATATCAAAATGGCCAGGCCATCCAGGGATCATCTGCGCTTTTGGCTGGGAGCCAGTCATTTTCAATTTCGGGCCCTGCCCTTTGGTCTCACTACAGCACCCAGAGTGTTCACCAAATGCATGGCACAGTGGTCATGGCTCACTTGAGACATTCAGGAATCCAGGTGTGTCCTTACTTGGATGACTGGCTCCTTACTGCCCCCACCAGGCATCAGCTTATTCGAGCAAGAGATGCTACCATAGATCTATGTTCACAGCTGGGCATTATGATAAATTTAGAAAAGTCTGCCTTATTGCCATCGCAGCGTACAGTCTTTGTAGGAGCAGACTTAGACATGGTCAGCATGTCCTTGAAGCTCCCTCCTGAAAGAGTGATTGTCCTCTAACAACAAATTGTGGATCTCCTGTCAAAACAAAAAGCACCAGCATCACAGATTGTCAAACTGCTCGGCACTATGGCAACAGCGATTATTGCAATACCCCTTGCGAGATCTCGCATGCACATTCTTCAGTGGCTTCTATTCACGCAATGGACATTTCAGGAATTTCCCTTGAATCATCTGGTTTTGATTACCGACTCTTGCAAGAACAAAGTTTGCTGGTGGCTAACGACAGAAGCGGTGACTATGGGCTGCCCATTTGTCCTCCCCTCTCCAGTAGCAACGGTAACCATGGACGCCTCCCTGATCGGGTGGGGGGGCATTATCAGGGACGGACAGCCCAAGGTACTTGGCAGGCTCACTTGCTTATAAACGTCCTGGAGATGAGAGTGGTCCTTCTAGCGTTGCAAGCCTTTCAAGACTTTCTTTTCCTTGGCACGAATGCAATCCAGTCAGACAACATGTCAGTAGTCTGGTACATAAACAAGCAAGGAGGAACCAAATCCTACCCCCTGTGTTGAGAGGCTCTGAGATTATGGAATTGGGCAGAGTCCACCTAGCGTTTTCTGATTGCAGTGCACATCCCGGGGAGATCCAATGTCATAGCGGACAGACTCAGCAGAGCTATTCTGCTACCTCACGAGTGATACGAAATAGCGGAAATGATTTTCCGCAGATGGGGCCAGCCTTGCTGTGACCTTTTTGCCACCTCCACAAACACCAAGTGCAGCAACTACTTTGCCCTGATTCCTCAACAGGGGCAATCCCCGAGGGATGCACTTGTCCATGATTGACCACCGGGACTCCTTTATGCTTTTCCCCCCTTTCCACTGATTCCCAAAGTATTGCAGAAAGCCTGTTTTCTGGGAAGGACACTTATCTTAATTGCCCCATGTTGGCCTCATCAAATTTGGTTCCCCTTTCTGAAGCCTCATCTACTAGAAGAGCCTTGGAACCAGGACCCAGTGCCGGATCTTTTGACCCACTCGTCAGGAGCTCTTCATCCCTCGCTTCAATCTATCAAACTGACAGCTTGGCTGCTCCAATTCCCAGAATAGCCAGGTTCCAGAATTTATCAGAAGAAGCGCGACATATACTATTGTCGTCTCACAAATCTTCGACTAGGAAACTTTACCTCAGTAAGTGAAAAAGGTTTTCCATCTGGGCACAATAGAATAACATTGACCCTTTCCTGGCATCTATATCTGATATACTGGAATTCCTAACGAAACTGTTCAATGAAGGAGCTGCAGCAGCAACCATTCGAGTCCAACTCGCTGCGATTTCTAATTTTCATTTAGATGCATCCAAAAATGGTATCATGTTTCATAAGCTGGCTAAGGCTTTTTTGAAAGGTATGATGCACTTAAAACCACCAATCAGATCTCCTACTACTCCCTGGAACTTAAATCTAATCCGGTCCAAAATTATTCTTCCCCCCTTTTAACCTCTGTCTTCTTGTGAGCGGAAATATCTTTCTTGGAAAACCATATTCTTGGTGGCCATCACATCAGCACGCAGAATTTTGGAGTTGCAAGCCCTTTCCATTAAGCCACCGTACCTAATATTTCATAAAGATAGGGTTTCCCTCATGATGAATCCATCGTTCCTACCCAAAGTATGTTCAGAATTCACACTGAATCAGACAATTGAGTTACCCGTTTTCTTTCCTAACCATTCAAACCAGTTGGAGTATATGCTTCACAAACTTGATGTGCATAGACAGCTTTGCTTTTATTTGTACAGAACAAAAGATCTCAGAAGGGCTGATCAGCTGTTTGTCTCCTTCTCAGATTCAAAAAAGGTGCACCTGTCTCCAAAACTACCTTATTGAAATGGCTCTCTGATTGTATTTCCTTTATCTACAGTGAAGCGGGTATTGCATTACATAACAAGGTCAAGGCTCATTCTACAAGGGCGGTTTCTACTTCTGCAGCCTTCTTGACCAGGTTACCTATAGATTCTATTTGTGCAGCTGCCACCTGATCAAATCCACATACCTTTATATCTCATTACCAAGTGGACAAGGCCTCTAGGGACAGAGCTTCATTTGGATGTGCGGTCCTGAAACAGGTATTCCCGTGAGCCACCCAAGATTGTGGCGCTGGGGACGCTACCCATCAGTAAGAATGAAGGCGAGATTGAACAACTTCACATTAAGAAGTTATGTACTTACCATAATGTTCCATGTGAGTTGTTATTCTCACCTTCATTATTACGACCCTCTCTCCTACCCCCTTCCAATGTCTGGAAGCATGAGAGCTATCACACTGGTTTTGGTTTTCCTGAAGAGTTTCCTTTCACTCTGGATTTTATGATTTCCTTGAAATCTGGGATAGGATTCTACACTAGTTGGCAGCAAACAAGATCTGGGGAATGTAGTGGTGCATTGTGGGATAGGGCTTTAGCCTCGAGCTATTAGAGACCTCAAGCTTTGTTATTTGGCCGAATCGGAGCTGATGATAGGCTCCGAACCCATCAGTAATAATGAAGGCGAGAATAACAACTCGCATGGAAAGTTATGGTAAGTACATAACTTCTTTTTCTAGCTTATTTTTACATGATCATGGCATGCAGGATGGCGCAGACAACAACCAGCTTGCTGGCGATAAGGAGAGTACTGCCTGGCTATGGGCAACTGTCAAAGCAGCAGAAGTACACCGAAGAAAATTTCATTGACATTTCACATTTTGCATGAACAGTGTTGCATTGCATTTCAGCCCCAGCTTTGGAATTACATACAGAAGTTATTAGTCAGTTCCAGGGGATATCCTGTGTCACCTGCAACACAAAGTAATTTGGTAGGGGGGGTGGGGTTGGTGACAGCATAACAGTTTCTGATTCAGTAAATATCTGTTTTTTTTCCACCACGAGCCCACAGTTGCCAACCAGATGGCCCTGTGGAAATTCACCTTGTTGGAAGAGTTGGTAAAGATGATACATGTGCCAGATATGGGAATCATGAGAACTTCCAGGGTGCTACACACACACACACACACACACACACACACACACACACACACACACACACACAATGGAAATGATCCCTTTTGATTTGCAAACTACTTGACAATTCAGGGAATTTTATCCTTTCTTGTTCACAATCACCAGTGAAATCAGGTTACAGGTGGGGCTTTATTGTTATATGTATGTAGTCTGTGGCACCCAGTACCTTAGAGAGGCATACAGTGCTACACAAGTCACAGATAGTGGTATATCTGTCGCTCTCTCTCACGCTTCTAGAGAGTCAAATATGCTTTTCAACATGCATAAGAATCATGTTGAGAAACTTATTAAATATTTGTGATGCAGACATGAGCAATGTGTCTGCCATGCCCCTTTTTGGTTGCTGAAAAGTCACAGTAACTAAGAAAGTGAATGCTACACATACCTTGGTCCGCATGGGATAGAAACAACATGCAGCACCCCTCAACCAGATTCAGCTTGTGAGAAGTATATGCCTAACAGACTCATAGTCTGCATGAAAGTTGTCCATTCTATCCTTTTGCTGCTGTTTCTGCTTTAACGTACAAGTAGGACAGGGTCAGCCACTACAAGCACACGTGCTGCTGAGAAACTGCTGCCACTGCTAGCATTTTCCCATTATACAGCTTTGATGTTTTCCATGTACTGTGCATCTCTGTAGAGTTGTACAGCAAGATATAACAAATACAACTGTGACTAATGACGCTGTTTTGCCTGCCTACATTTGCTGTCTTTACTGCCTCATTTGGTTGTGTGACTTTATTTACATCTCATTATGCAATTATTTCTATACACAGCATACTGTGCAGTACAAGCTACTGTCCTCCCATGTTGCTTGTGTCTCTGAATGGACCACACCTTGTGTGCGGGTCATTATCAGTTCATCGAAACGGCTGACAATCGAACACCATATGTTCGAACTGCGAAGTTCGAACACTGATTATCGCGAAGCCATGCAACACCTAATTCTTTCCCAGGGAAAGAATTTGGTGGGCCGTTTCTGTGGCTTCGCGATTTTTCAGGACTGTGGTGGAAAGTTCCGGGTCGGGTTCAGGTAAGTATGCGATTGTGTGGACGTCAGGGTTAGGGTTAGGGCACGGGTGAGGTGGGTGTGCGATAGTGACAGACTTTAGGATTAGGGCGGGATAGGTGCGTTAGGGTTAGGGCGCGGGTCAGGTGAGTGTGCGATAGTGACGGACCTTAAGTTTAGGGTTTGGGTTAAGGTAAGTGGATAGATAGGGTATGTACAGTTTAGGGTAGGGTTAGATGTAGGATTTTAAGTGTATGTGTGTGGATTGCTGTTTTTTTGGTGTGCTTGTGTGTGTGTTTCTTGGAACAGAGATTTTTTCCCTGGGAAAAAAATGGCTGTTCTAAGACTTCGATGTTTTTGCACTTTGTGGTTAGAAGTTCGAACATATGGTGTTCGAACTTCAGCCGTTTCGGTGAACTGATATAGACCCCTTTTGTGCAGCTTGCTGCTGCATACTGCAGAATTTATTTGAGTTCTACCTACTCTGTTAGCTTATGTGCATGCTGTAGTGTAGCATTTTGATTCAACAGCAGAAGAGTGGTGTTTGGATTTGTAAATCTGTCTAATCTCCATGCAATACACTGAACCAGACCTGGCACTATTCTTTTCTTACACTTTTGCTTGAGACTGTGTGGGCTTTGAAATGCTTTCTAAATCCTGTGGAGTACAGTGAACCAGAGCTGTTGCTGTCCTTTTCTTTCTTTTTTTTTGCCTGGTACTGTTAATTGTGCTTGGGAAATTTTAACTTGTGGAGAAAGTCCTAAATTGCATATTTGTTGGATTTTATTTTCATCCTGAAACTTTAGTCAGCTACATTTAAATGCTCTGGTCATGTTGTGAAGCAAGTGTAGGTAACAAAGCCTTGTGTAGGTAACAAATGTCCTTGATAAGGCTCGAAACTTGCAAAAAGTACAAGCAGTGTTGATGACACCCTGCTTGGTGAGGAAAGTAAACTTAAATTATTTTTGCGTGCAAGTTGCTTAAACTCATAGAGCTGCTTTCTGTTTTACCTGTTTCATTTTGTTTTCTGTTTTAAGAAATCTGCTTGGCCTGGTGTTTTTGTTCTATGTGGGAAATAGACACTTAAACTGTCTATGCTGCACATCTTGCGTGCTTTTTTCATTTTTTAATTTGTTTCTTGAGTGATAGTTAAATACACAGTGAATTTCTGGGTCTTTCTCTTTCCTGATAAGACTGAAGCTGGCAAAAAATACAAGCACTGTTGATGACTTCATGCTGGGAGAAAGTAAACCTATATTTTTTGTCTGTGAGTTGCTTAAACTAATAGAGCCGCTTTCTGTTTTGCCTGCTTCATTTTGTTTTCTGTTTTAAGAAATTCGCTTGGCCTGCTGATTTTGTTCTATTATCTAGGCTGCACATTTCACATTTTTTTTTCCATTGGTTAATTTATTTTTTGAGTGATACTTAAATACACAGGGTTATTCTGGGTCTTTGTCTTTTCTGATAAGATTCAAGCCTGCAAAAACTACAAGCCCTGTTGGTTGACTCCCTGCTAGTTATTTTCCCCTGCCACCCTTCCATTCCTTGATCTGCTTTTTAAACTTGGTGATTTTAAGCTGCCCATCCTTACTGTAGCTTGAGCTTTATAAGCTCCTCCCGTTCTACACTGCTGTTTGTATCATGAATTATTTTTTTCCATTCCTTGTGCTTATTTTAAAAAAAAAGTGGATTCTGCCTCTCATTGTCTCTTCTACTGATTTACTTGCTCTGAATTCATTATCTAGCTAGCTGTTGAATAAATTAGTATAGTTTTACACTCTAGCAAACACTGTTATGTGTTTTTATATCAAGAGGTCAGTGGATTTTCCATGTTGTGGCACTGAGTGGTAGCCTGGTCTGTATAGGTTGAGGAAACACTCTAGAGATTCCTTCATATAGTTGTTTTAATGGCTGGAGGGCTTATTAATCAGCTTATTTTATTTTTAGTGTTATAAATTCTGTACAATTGAGTGACTGTTGGCTCAGTTCTACAAGCAACATTCTTTTATTGAATAATCACACTTTTATAAGCTGTTTAAAGTACACTGCTGTATCTATATCTTTAAGTTTGTTTTGGTAGCATTTCACTCCATACACTCCTTTACTGTGCTTTTACATTAGGAAGACTGTGACTATTCATCTAGTGGCAGCAGTGGTTTACCTGGACTATCTGAGTTGGGAAGCACACAAAAGGGCTCTAAGTGTAGTCATTGTATTGGCCAGATTGCTCAGTCAGTTTTCTGTATTTCCAGTGCTGGTATAAATTTAGCACATTTGCATGAAGCTGTTTGCTGTGCCATTGCCCTGTCAGATGCAAACATCTGTAAACATTGCTTATTTTCATTATACTATGAAAGTTTACTGTACTAGTTACCTTATAGCCACCAGGACTATTGCTGCTCAGAGAGCATATGATTTGGCTCTGGGCAGCATCGCTGGTTAGGTTAGTTGCAGATGCCACCACATAAGCACCCCTCCCTCATCGATTACAAACACCCTCCACTCCTATCCTTTCAAGTACATATTAGAGTCTGCAAACATGGATAGGCACTTTCCTGCTATCTCTGCATCCAGCTTGGTGGACATGGGTATCTTGAGACAATGTAACAATTGCCTTATGTACACTGACAATGACTTAATTCTCAAACAGACAAATACAGTATGCGAGAGATGTAGTTACACGTTGACACACAAAGCAACAAACAGGTTGTCAGCAATTCACACACACAGACCCACGTATGAGGAGGTGCTCACATCTAACTTACCCAGACTTCAGAGACCTGTCAGACACCGTCCTCACACTCTGCATATACACAAACAAGACATTTCCCGTCGTAAAACATAAGACCACATCTCATTGTGTCTCATCTACCAAGCCCATAAGATGAAACAGTCCATGACCCAATATTCTGGTCATAGGCGACTCCATCATGAGACACGCTGATGTTCCTCTTACCAGGCTGGATAAGGGGAAGATGACATTTAGTTGCCTGTCAGTGGCTAGGATTTCACCAGATCACGAAAGCACACTTACCCCCAAGTACCAGTATGACTTTGTCAGTCTGTGTGATCATGAATAACCAGAGGCATACTTCCTTGGATTATATGAATAGAGACATGATTGAGCTCTCAGAATATGTGTCACGGTCAGGTATGAGCCTAGCATTAAGCATCTCGTAGGATAATGCCACAATAACAGCAGAAAATGATCAACTTTAACAATTGGCTTAGCTACTGGTGTCATTCCTAAGGGGTCCAATACTTGTCAGCCTGGGAGGACATGGTTGATAGGCCACACTGCTTTACCAGAGATGGTCTTCATGTGTCACCTCTAGGCTTTTGGATATTGGCTAAAACATTATCCAACCATATAGAGCCTTTTTTAGGCATTGCCAAACAGACAAACCATCCAGCATAGCAAAAACTGCTCAGGACAAGTTAAAGGCGTTACTGCTGACTGCTAGGAGCCTCAACAAGAAACTACATTCCCTGGAAGTTCTCCTAACCATGGAGAATGCTGATGTCTGTGCAGTTACTGAAACATGGGTCAAAGCCACAGAAAGCACTCTGACAGAACATGGCTGTAGTGCCTTTCATACATTCAGACCACCCACTGAACATGAAAGAGCAAAAGGCAGAGGTGAGGAAAGTAAACTTAAATTATCTACATAAAGGATAAGCACACCTGGGAACTGTCGTCCTATTAGCCCGACGAGCCTGGTCTGCAAGGCCATGGAACGTATCCTCACGGAACTCGTAAATAAAGACATTGGTAACCTCCAAACTCTGGATCCCACCCAGTTCGGGTTTGTGAAAGGCAGATCAGGCCTCCTGAACCTGATCGACTTCTTTGAGGCAGTCACCAAAGCTGTGGATTAGGGTGAGGTGGTTCACGCAGCCTATCTTGACCTTGCCAAGGCTTTTGACACAATCCCCATTCTGGAATTATAGCTAAACTCACTAAACTAGGTATAAATCCCTATGTCACAAGATGGGTTGCCAACTGGCTCACTGACAGAACCCACATTATAAAAGTTGCAGACTCCAAATCTAACCTCAAAGCAGTGACAAGTGGAGTACCACAGGGTTCCGTCCTGGGACCTCTCCTGTTTGGTATCTACTTCTCTGAAGTACAGGCTAACACAGAAGGCCTTTGGCTAACGAAGTTTGCAGATGACTGCAAACTAGGAGCCATAGTCAAGTCCCCAAATAATGTGGACATCCTACAGAAGGGCCTCACTGAGACAGATGCCTGGTGTCAGAGCCATGGTCTCAAGCTCAATGCCAAAAAGTGCAGTGTCATCCCCTTTGGTAAAAACTCTATACCCATGAACTACCACATAAGCAGCAATCTACTTAACACCGAATGCATGATAAGAGACCTTGGGACCCAGGTGGACAGTAGTCTCTGCTTTGATAGTCACATTGCCACAGTAGTCAGGAAGTCCTTCTGCGTGGCACACCTCATCATAAAAGGGTTCTCATCCAGGAAAAAAAGAGGTAATTGTTCCCCTCTACTCGTCACTCATTAGACCCATTATAGAGTACAACGCCCCTTTTGGAATGTACCTCACAAGACATCTGCAGCAGCTGGAAAGGCCACAGAAGTACCTCACAAAAAGGATTACTGGCCTCAAATGCCCTACACTGACCACCTCAAAAAACTCCAGCTTTACTCCGTAGCATATCGCCTACTCTGAGGTGATCTCTGTCTAACATATAAAGCTATGTCAAACCCAGAGCTGTTGGACATGCTACACCTAAAGAAATCCCAATCACTCCAAGCTACACGCTCTAGGGACCTAAACCTTGTCACCACAGTAAACAGGACACGTTGGAGGGATAAATTCCTGTCCCAGAGACTTCCTATACTCTGGAACAAGCTACCCATCTATGTCAAGCAAAGTTCTTCATTAGCACTCTTCAAGAAAAATCTTGATGAGCAGATGTGAAATAAGAAATGCACCTCGGGGATCACTTCTGTGTCTCTGTTGGACAGTGGCACAGGAAAATAACTTTCTTGGGTGGCGTAAGCTATGGAACCTTGCTGGCTAGGCTTACGTAGGCCCTTGGGCCAATAGCCTAGTACCTACCTATGAACCTCAAGGCTGGTCAAGCAATATGGCATGCTTGAGCTTCTCCATGTCCAGCTAACCATGGGAAAAAATCCATTGCCATATTCTTGTTAGCTACAGGTCCCCCACTATGAACTAGGAAACCCATACAGCATACCTGAAGTTACTAGAATCACTCACCATCCAACCCCAAACCCTACTCATGGGTGATTTTAACTACCTCTCCATTAATTGGGAGGCATACATGACCATTAATATGCAGACCCAAAGATTTATTGACTTTGCAATTGCCCTGGAGCAGCTAGTCTGCACTCCCACTAAGGAAAGAAATGTACTAGAGCTGGTATTCACAAATATGGGAGAGTGCTCCACCCCCCCCCCCCAAGTGTTATGTCCTCATTGGTAAGGTCAGATCACAGAGTGGTCTCCCTTGATATAAAGGTAAAACTAGTCCTCCCACCTATCCCCAAAACTTTAAGAACTTCTCTAAGGTAAGTTACCCCCTATTAAGGGATGGCATAGCCAGTTTCCAAGCTCATCCAAGTCCAGAAAACACAGAAACGTATGCAGAGACTTAAAAAAAGCCATGTATGACAATATAAGCTACTGCATAGAAATGGCAGTGCCAGACAGAAATAAACCCAGGTCAAACTGCAAAAATAAACCACCCTGGTGGACCCCTGCTATTAATCACAGGAAGTTACTAGGCTATTGGCCCTGAGGCCCTTGTAAGCCTAGTCAGGAGTTTAGCCTATGTTTAGACAAGTCAGCACCCAGTGCCCTTATATAGCAGGGACATGGATGGAATCCCAGGGGATGTATTTTCTGTTTCCCATCCAGTTATCCAGGTTGCCCTTAAAAAGGGGTAAAGAGGTACTCTAACTGACGTGGAGATGGAGTCTATTTGACAGATGGGGAGTCTCTGGGACACAAATGTGTTCTGCCAACAAGTCCTATTGAAGTCACAGACCAGGTTGAAGCTGTTGCATGTGGGTTACTCGGGTGGAGCTTGACTTGCAGATATGCAGCAATCCCATCAAGGCGGCGGCCAAGATTCCCTTGTATGCCAGACAGAGGTCCTGTCTGAGGATTCTGTATGAAACTGAGTAGAGGGATTGGGTTTTTAGCCTATCTGTATATGGTAGATTTTTTAGGCCCTGGATTCTCCTGTTGAGGAACCTCTGTGGTCTCTCCAGCTGCTGCATGTGCTTTGCGAGGTACATACTGAATGGGGCATTGTGCTCAATAATGGGCCTTATAAGAGAAGAATACAGGGATGATATGACATCCTTGTCCCTGGATGAGATACCCTTACTTATGATGTGGGCCATGTAGAAAGCTTTCCCTGCAACAGAAGCAACTTGGTAGTCAAAAGTCAGGGTGCTATCAACCTGGGTGCCCAAATCTTTCACAACTGATTGCATGCTTAGGACATTATTAATGTGATAATTTGTGGGTACATCACTCTCCCCAAAGGGGGGGATGATGATGCATTTTTTGGTATTCCGCTTGAGGCCATGTTTGTGGCACCAGTCATTTGTTTGGGTGAGACTCTTTTGGAGGATGTCCACATCAGTAGGGGAACTGATGACAGCACCCAGCTTGCAGTCATCTGAAAACTTGGTCACCCATAGCCCACTGGTTTTGGCCTGCACCTCAGAAATGTATATTCCAAATAACAGAGGCCTCAAGACCGAACCCTGCATTATGCCACTCGATACAGGTCTGCAGCTTGAGGTGGCTTCCCCTATTTTGACTAGGTGGGTTCTATCAGTGAGCCAGTTAGCTAACCATCTGGTAACATACAGATTGATGCCTAGTTGAGAGAGTTTATCTATTATGCCTGAGTGGGGAATAGTGTTGAAGATTTTGTCCAGGTCAGGGTAGGCAGTGTGCACCATCTTCCTTTCATACATGGCTTTGGTGACTCTCTCAAAGAATTCAACCAAATTTAACAGACATGACCTCCCTTTGATGAAGCCAAACTGTGTGGGATCAAGTGTTTGGAGGTTGTCAATGTCCATGTTAGTGAAGTCCATGATAATCCGTTCCATGGCCTTGCAGATCAGACTAGTTAGGCTGATGGGTCTATAATTTCCTGGATGGGTGGACGCTCCACCTTTGTGCAAAGGGATGACAGTGGCTGTCCTCCACTCAGCTGGGATGAAGCCAGTACTCAGGCTTTGGTTGAATAGGGCACCTAATGGTGCTGCAAGTTCCTGCATGAGTTTAATTAGGATGCAGCCTGGGATGTTATCAGGTCCCATGGAGATTGTATTTTTGCCTTTGAGAGGGCAGTGATGAGCTTTTCCCTAGATATAAGGAGAACGGGGCAGGTTCTGGTGATGTCCTGATTTACTGATGGGGGCGACAGAGGAGTGAAGTTTTCGCTGAATCTGTCAGACAGCAAGTTTGCTATATCTACGGCATTTATATATGTGGTGTCCTTGACCACCAGTTCTGAACAGATCTGGGTGCTGCCTTTGAGACTGCAAACAAATGTGAAGAAGGCCTTATGACTGTCTCTAGTAGATGTGGCCAATTTGGACTTGAAGTTTGCTTTGGAGGATTTCACTAGTGCTCTTCTTTGCTTCAGGCTAAGGAGAGACTGCTTCCAGTTGGACACTTGTTCCTTTTTGGTTCTGGACAGCAATTTTTTTTTTCTTTTGTTATAGAGTTTTAATAGGTTGTACAACAAAAGACAGAAAATCCTGTCGAGAAGTAAGAAGGAATGTGCACAACAGAGCAAAACAAGCAAATCGGGGAACTAGTCAACTCTCTGAAAGCAGACTTTGAGGTAAAAATAGCTTCCAAAGGCATTCTTCAGTTATGTCCACAATCTTAAGGGCAACACCCAACAACTTGTGGAATTAGTTGTGGATGGAATCACTTATACTCAGCTGGACAACATAGCAAATGTTCTGGCTGACAAATTCAACTCAAATTTCACTTCCTCATCACCCCAACTTCTCCCCCAAGAAATACACTCCACCACTCTACTGCCAGTTGTCACCAAAGAACAGGTTGCCACTGTGCTTTCTAAAGATAAAGCATGGCTTCAACGGGACCTGACAATATACCAGATTGTCTTTTTAAACAATTTAAGTCAAGACTTGTCAGGCCCATTAGGATCTCTATTTAACCACAGCCTCCAAACTGGCTTTGTCCTGATGTAGTGGAGGACGGCTACAGTCGTCCCTCTGCATAAAGGGGATCATCTGTTGACCCAGGAAATTACAGACCCGTAAGTTTGAGTCGTCTTATATGTAAGGCCACGGAAAGAATAATCATGGACCTGGTAAATGATGACATTGGAGAGCTCCAAGCACTGGCCCGTCCCAACTTGGCTTTATCAAGGGTAGGTAGTCATGCCTATTAAATATGGTGGATTTCTTTGAGAAAGTCACCAAGGCCATGGATGAAGGTAAAACAGCACATACAGCCTACCTCAACCTGGCCAAGTTATTTGACACAATTCCCCATTCAGGTAGGTAGTCATGCCTATTAAATATGGTGGATTTCTTTGAGAAAGTCACCAAGGCCATGGATGAAGGTAAAACAGTACATACAGCCTACCTCAACCTGGCCAAGTTATTTGACACAATTCCCCATTCAGGTATTATAAATAAATTGACAAAACTGGCATAAATCCCTATGTCACCAGAGGAATAGCCAATTGGCTCACAAACAGGACACTTGGTTCAAGTGGGTGAGTCCAGATCCAGCAGAGGCCAGTTACTAGTGATGTGCCACAGGGCTCAGTACTAGGGCCACTCCTACTTGAAGTATTCTTCTCTGAAGTCAAGGCAGATGTGGAAGACCTCTGGAAGACAAAGTTTGCTGACAACTTCAAGCTGGGTTGCAGTTATTGAACCCCTTGATGATATAGATATCCTTCAGGGGGGTCTAGATCAGACAAATGATTGGTGCCAGAACCATGGCATAAAACTAAATGCAAGAAAATGCATTATCATACCCTTTGGGAAGTCACATACCCCTGAAAATGACAACATCAGTAGCACACCCCCTTAGAGTAGATTCAGAGGTGAGAGATCTAAGTATACAGCTAGATAGTAGCCTGAACTTTGACCACCATGTGTCTGTAGTGGCGAGGAAGTCCTTTTATTTGGCACAAATTATAAGTAAAGTTATGGCATCCAGATCCAAGGAAATTATAGTCCCTGTGTACTCAGCCCTCATTAGACCAATAATCGAGTACAGTGAGCCATTTGGCATGTACTTGACTAGGTACTTGTAGCAGCTGGAGCAACTTCAGAGGTTCCTAAGAAAGAAAATGTAGGGTATAAACAACATGAACTATGCAGATAGACTAAAAGCCCTATCCCTTTACTTTGTCTCTTGCCAACTAGTAAGGAATGACTTATGCCTGACCTACATGGCACTTACAAAGCCAGCCCTGAAGGAGCTGCTACACAGCTGCAAGTCAAACAGCATGTAGGTCACCCGATCTAGGGATCTAAACTTAATCAGTAGCTCAAATAGAACATGATGGAAAGACAAATATGTGTCTTAGAGATTGCCCCTTCTTTGGAACAGGCTTCTCATTCATACTAAGCAGAGCAATTCCCTGGCCCTCTTCAAATGCAGTTTGGATCAATGGATGGGGAATCACAAATTCACACATGGGGTGGTGCTTATGTCCCTTGTAGACAGGGGCAATCTGTAATATACTGGATGCATAGGCATAAATCCATGCCATCCTCTTGCTGTAGTGGCCGTACATTGGGTAAAATCACATTATATTGGCTAGGCTTGCAAGAGCCCTTAAGCAGTTAGCCTGGTAATCTCCTATGAACCTATGAGCTATATACAATACCAAATGATGCAGTTTTTAAAATAAAATGTATATTTCGTATTTTATTTTGTTATGGGTGGCTAACTTTTTTCTTGGAGATGAAAATCCCTTCCATGTCATCATGAAAGACTGAACTCACAAGACCTTACTACAGCCATTGGAGTTTTTTTACTTCCTAGAAAGTTGTCTACTACGTCTTGCAGATGGATCACCTTACATTGAAAATGTGATGATGATGTAATAAAACTACAGTATGACAATATAAGTTAAGTAGCAGTGAAGGGCTTTGTTCCCCATCCATAACAGATACCACGGTATATTCCTTATTTTTTTTTTCCCAGCTTAGACTCCGAGTTCACTCTGACTGACATGACATTGTCTAGTTTGTGAACTGACAGACCATTTGTATCAACCCATATTCTAACAAATATACATTGGCATTCATCGGTGCCATTTCAGCAAAAGAGTTAATGTAGCAGGGGAACCCACTTCACACTAATCATAATGATTAAAAAACATTTTTCTTACCTTCATATAAAACAAAAAGTTTCGGAATTGCAAAGGGCATTTATGGAATGCAGAAGAAATCATGTGATTCTGGTCTACATTCTTCATCTAAATCTAAATGATATCACTGGATTACCTACTTTTGTCTAATTAAGTAATTGATAGAATGGGCTTTTTGCAAATTCAGTGGTAAAGCTTTTGCAGATCAAGAGTGATCTGATGTTATTTTCATTCGTTCCTCAATGAATGGGTTTGGATCTGATTCTCGGATCCAACTCAGCCACTTTCTTTTGCAGTCAAGGATTTGACTGTTGAGCTCCCCTCTTTACCCATAATGCCCCGATCACCCTTTACCTCAGATCTCGTTTGCCGGTCTGTCAATTGGTCAGGATTTTCACGCTCTCAAGTTGTAGGCACTTTTGTGATTTTGTGAGCAATACTTCAGTTTTTTTCTTTAGCACTAAATCTTTTTCTTCTTTAGTGCCTTCCTTTCTTTTCTTTACCTTTTTAGACCTTTTTCTTCTACTCCGTGTAGGCTCTGTCCTACCATCTTGGAACTCTGTTCTTTTTTCTTACCTCTCCTGAGGTTTTTTTTTTTTTTTTTTTTTTACCATTGTTGGTATAGTCTCCCTTTTTTTCTTCTTTGTATATAAAAAAAAAAAAAAAGCTTCTTTATCTATTTTATTCTTATCTGTAGTTGTAGTATTCCAGAATGGCAGAAAAATCTGTCAGTTCCAAAAAGTGCATCCGATTCTGATACCCACAGAGAGGGCATGTATTGTTTATGCCCTACACGCATTCAGATTTCATGTGAAATCTGTGCAGGTTTTAACGCCAGGGCAGTCAGCGATAGGCGTAAAAAACCTAATTTTAAAAGATCTTTTGCCTACTTTGTCATCTTCACTTCCTTGTACATCAGGGGCTCAAACCCCCTCAAGAAGTCATAAGGCTTTGGAGACCAGGGAGTCTAGAAAGGGCTTCCCTGTCCAATCTCCTTCTTCAGCTCTTGAGTTTGGAACCACCTTCAAAAAAAAAAAAAAGGCCTTGGATCTGACCTTGTTGGATCCTACTGCCATTAGATCAAAAATGTTTCAGATCCGACAAGTGCACATCCAGTCCGGTCTCCTTGCTTCTCTCTAGAGCTGGTATCTCTGAGATTAAGATCTCCTTTTCTAATGGACACTCCAAAAAAGACCATGTCCTCCCTCGGCATCCTCCTCTATGTGGTCTTCCTAGAGTCTTTCTGAGCATGATGTGAGTAGGATGATGAAAAAGTTCATTAGAGGTCAGATCCAGATGGTGGTCCTTCAGGCTCTGTCCCCCATTGGATCTGTGAGTCTGCAACCTTCGACATACCCTGTAGTGACTCCTCCGATCTATCCCATGGTTTTGGAGCTGTTGGATCTGATCCCAAGACTGAAGGCATTGGATCAGACTGTTACCTTCCTTGACTCCAACTCTTTCCTTGATCTGTTTGGCTCTGAGTGCTTTGGAGTAGAACAAGTCTTAGAGCCGAAGTGTTGGAGTCAGGTCCGGGGGGATGACTTTGACTCCAAGGGTTTCGAGTCGTCACTTCCCTTCAGTGTTGGACATCTCGGGTCTGATTCCCTCCTCAGGGGCAGAACTCAGAAACAGTGGAACATTTGCTGAATCAAGAGCTTTGGCTCTGGGGAGGCTGATTTCCACTTCTCCTGGACCTTCTGCCTTCGAGGTAGTGGAAAGGGTTTGTCCTGTCCTGGAGTATCCTTTGGATCCTATTCCCATTCTTCCTCTGGATTTGAGTGCTAAGTCTCATCATTTTATTCCACAGGGATAATCAGTCTGTAAGAGCTTCCAGACAGTCCCTGCACAGGGACTTCCCCTTTCTTCAGATACTTCTTAAGAGTAACTCACTAAAGAGGTTCCTTGGAAGAAACTGTGCAAAAGGAGACACTTAGATTCCCCTCAGGAATCACTGACAGGGGACACTAATTTCAGTGAAGGGGAAGGGTCCTCAGATCTCCACCAGAAGATGTCTCATTTGGAGATATTTTAGAAATCCTGTGCCAAAAATTTGTATGGTCTTTCCAAAACCCTTTTCAGAAGGAATCTTTGTTCCTGGAAGCTTTCAGGTCTGGCCCATGACCATCTTGGGTTTCCCCCCATCTACTTTTTCTCCCACTGGGCATGGAAGAAGACAGATTCCATAGAGTCCATCCCTAAATGCCCAGACAGGATCCTCAGTGCACCATCAGACAGGCAACATTGGTCCAAGGGGATTCCTCTAGATGCCATGGTTGTTGCGGCAGCCATGAAAAAGGACCTACCTGAACAAATCTCCCCTGTCCAGTCCTGTAACAAAGAGTCTAGGGCTTTGGACAGATATGGAAAGTGAGTATATGAATCAGTGACCTTTGCTGTATGATAGCTGAATTACTTGGCACATTTTACTAGGTTACTGAGAAACTTAAAGTAACTCTCTACGGAGTAAGTAACTTATTTCTTGTAACTGGCCACCCTACAGTCTATATCAGATGGATCCATGAGGTTAATGTCTCACACGGTTGAAGGTTCCTTATGGGCCTGTGGGTACAAGCATATCCATTAGGAGGCATGCCTGGATGTGCTTGTTCAACTTTGCAGAGCCCTTTAAAGTGTCATTCATCAATGCTCCTTTTGATAGAGCTTCCCTTTTTGGGGCTCACTGTTAGAGGCACTTTCCCATAGTGAACAAGATGGAAAATACCCCATCTGTTGTAGGAATCCATTTTTCAACCCCACAGAGATCTTTGTCAAGAAATCAGTGGGGTGGTATAAAAATGTGATTTTGGAAATCTCAGAGGCCTTTTCAAGTTTGCAGAGGGGGAAATAATTATAATAATGGAAGACACCGCCCACGTAGGAGAGGGGGTCTGCAAAATCAGTGGTCTCAAGATTCTTTCTTGAACAGACCCTTCCAACATTCCTAAAAGGTTACTGAACTGTTCTTCTCTGGAGACAGTCGGGGGATGCTTGTCTTTGCACCCGGAACCCTGGACTGCCATCACAAAAGACACATGGGTGCAAAGAATCATATCCAGAGGATGTTTTATTCTCTTTTTATGAAATCCACCAAGGATAAGAAAAAGTCTCCCCAAAATTCCACCCAATCAGTGGGAGCAAGCAGCTCTGGAAATCCAAAAGCTGCTAGACCAGAGAGTCATCCAAGAGGTCCCACCAGACCAAAGAGGATCTGTTTTTTACTCAAGGTTCTTTTAGTGCCAAAGAAAACAGGGGACCTGAGACCCATCCTAGATCTCTGTTACCTAAACAAATTTATAAAGAACTTCAAATTCTGGATGGTCACAGTTCAGTACATTATACCATTTCTCCAGAAGGCGACTGGATGTGCTCTATACATCTGAAGGATGCATACTATTACATAAAATGAACAGACGATCCCAAAGATTCACCAAATGCATGGCAGTGGTTGCAGCTCATCTAAGACTGCATGGATTCAGGATGTTTCCTTATTTAGATGACTGGCTTATCATCGCATCAGCCAGGCATCTATTGATAACAACCAGAGACTATTTTCTTCAGTTGACTCACTCTCTAGGTTTCACCGTAAATCTTGCATAATCCAAGTTTCAACCAGTACAAGTCTTGAGTTTATAGGGGTTCTCCCAGAGCAGAATTCTTACTCTAAGCTTACATGTCAGTCAGGTTCTGGGTCATCATTTTCCCCCAGTCAAACTGATTTTAAGAGTTGTGGGATCGATAACTGTTGCAATCACATTAATACCAATGGCTTGCTTTCACATGAGAATCCTTCAGTGGACTTTACAAGTGCAGTGGTCCATTCTACACCAGCCCTTAAAATTTCCAATAAAACTGTCCAGGGTATGCAAGGAGTCATTGGTATGGTGTGTCCAATCCAGCGAGATTTGCCAGGGTCGCCATTTATCCTTCTTCCACCCATCACCACTCTGACCACAGATGTCTGTAAGTTTGGGTGGGGGAGCATTACTTGGGACAAACTGTTCAAGGCACATGGACCCCAGTAGAGACTGAATTGCATGTAAATGTCCTGGAGATGAGAGCAGTCCTACTAGCATTGCATGCCTTCCAAACCTCGCTCCCTCTGGGGACAATTGGTGTTCAAACAGACAATATGTCACTGGTTTGGCACATTAGCAAACGGGGGGAACCATATCTTACTCTCTTTGCCGAGAAGCAGTAGGAGTTTAGCAATGGGCGATCTCATCCAACTGCTTTCTTATAGTGATGCACATTTTGGGGAAATAAAATGTACTAGCGGACAGACTTAACAGAACTATTCTGATGCCTCATGAGTGGTCTGTCAATCAGTCAGTGGCAAACATGATCTTCCACAAGTGGGGTCAACTATGCTGCAACAAATTTGCCTCTCCCATCAACAAGTGAAGCAGGTTCTTTGCTCTAATCCCCACTCAGGGACAGTCACTGAGAGATGCCGTACTCCACATTTGGCCCTCTGGTCTTCTGTGTATGCTTATCCTCCACTACCCCTAATTCCCAAGTTTCTTCAGAAAGCTTTCAGTTTGAAGAGCAAAGTAATCCTCATTGCCCCCTTTTGGCCTTGGTAGATTTGGTTTCCTTTCCTGTGGTCTCATTTAATGTGTCCTCCATGGACACTGGACCCCCCCAGTCCAGATCTTATCTCACACCCATCAGGCCATGGTTTCTCCAATTCCAATTATGGGTTGACATTCCAGACTTTTCTGTCCTATTTGAAGAATTTTGTTTTTATCTACGGGAAACATTTATAAAAGTAAGTGCAAGAGGTTTTCTTTTTGGGCTCAGCCAAGAGATTTGGATCCTTTCTCTGCTCCAATACCTATTTTAGAATTTCTAACGTTTCTTTTTCAAGGTAGGGCCAGTTTCTCTGCTGTTAAAGTTCAACTGCTGCCATTTCAAGTTTTCATGTCGGAGATCATGCTTTCTCTTTATCATCAGCTAAGCTGTGTAAGGCTTTTCTTAAGGGTCTTTTTTTACTTAGGCACACTATTAGGGAACCATTACCACCTTGGGATCTTAGTTTATTTTTTACAGAATCTGATACAGTATCCCTTTGAACCCTCAGAAAAAGTGGACCTCAAGTTTCTTTGTTGGAATTAGAAGTTATGTACTCACCATAACGTTCCATCTGAGTAGGTATCTTCATTTGTCTGCAACCTTTGGCATACGGATCCGATCTCGGATCCGAGCTGGCAACTTTTACCACAGCATAGATCCGAGCTCCTAGCTCCTCCCTTTACCCATAATCCCCTGCCAACCATAACTGACCTCAGATCAAGTATGCCCAATATAAGCAATGCTAATGTGCCCCGGAAGGGGCTAATCCAAGACAGATCCTATAGGTCAGGGGGAAGGAGGGGGGGATGGTTGCAGACAAATGAAGATACCTACTCAGATGGAACGTTATGGTGAGTACATAACTTCTAAATCTGAAGTAGGAACTTCATTTGTCAGCAACCTTTGGGACAGAGTCCCCAGCTACCTGAATCCTGGGTGGCCTTTATGGAAGAACATTCCGGAGCACTGCAGAGCCAAAGGACACCCTACCTCTGGAGACAACATCCAGTTTGTAATGGCTGATAAAGGTATGAGATGAGGTCCAAGTGGCTGCGGAACAAATATCATCTAAGGGGACCCTAGATTTAAAAGCCGCCGAAGCAGCGATGGCCCTAGTAGAATGAGCTCGGACTCCCTGAGGTGCAGGCCTTCCTGAACTCTGATACGCTAAGAGGATACAATTAGCTATCCACCGTGATAGTGTAACTTTAGAAATTGACTTGCCTAAACTTGTTTTGGCAAAGGAGACAAACAACTGGTCAGATTGCCTATGACCAGCAGTTCGATGAGTATAAAAACGTAATTGTCTGTGCACATCCAAGGAATGCAGTTTATATTCTCCTTTGTTCTGGTAATGGGGAAAGAACACGGGAAGATTAATAGATTGATTAATATTAGCTTCCGAAGACACCTTAGGCAGAAAGGACGGATTGATCCTGAGGTAAACTCTATCTGGATGGAAGGATAAATACGGCGGCTTAACACATAGAGCCTGAAGTTCAGAGACCCTTTTAGCTGAAGTAATGACCACTAAGAAGGCCGTTTTCCAAGAGAGATATTTAAGATCAACCGTGGCTGCCGGCTCGAAAGGGGGGCTAGTCAAGGCTTGGAGAACCAAAGACAAATCCCATGGGGGTACTACGTCCCTGACTGGAGGTCTGAGAAGGAAGGTACCCTTGAGGAAAGCTTTACAAAGCTTAGAAGTCATCAGAGGGCCTGATTCATGCCCTACATGATAATGCGAAATCGCTGCCAGTTGTACCTTGACTGTAGAGCAGCTAGCCCCTTGATGAAAAAGGGTAGTTAAGAACTCCAAAACTGACGTAAGAGGCGCCGTGAAAGGATCCAAGTGATGGTGCTCCACCCAGATGGAGAAACGTTTCCACTTGCTTCAATAGACTCTTCTGGTGGAAGGTTTATGTGCTGCTACTAGGATGGCTTTGACTGGTGAGGAGATTCCAGGAGTCCTAATCAGGAGTGGAACTGGAGCAACCAAGCCATCAGCTTGAGGTTGACCAGGTTGGGGGCCGGGAGACCCAGAGGGTGGATAATGAGATCCGGGAGTGGATCCAGAATCCATGGTGGATGAATTAGGTGAGACCACAGGTACGGGAACCATGTTTGACGAGGCCAGAATGGGGCAATGAGGATCATTTTGCTCCCCAGCCGACTGGCTTTCTGTAGGAGTTTCAGCATCATGGGCAAAGGAGGATAAGCGTAAAGGAGACCGGGAGGCTAAGCATGTACTAGAGAGTCTCTCGGGGACTCCCCCTGAGGGGGGATTAGAGCGAAGTAACTGTTGCATTTGGTATTTGAAGGAGTGGCAAAAAGATCGCAACAGGGTTGCCCCATAGGGCAAATATTTGTTTCGCTACTAGAGGATTGAGAGACCATTCGTATGGAGTCAGAATCGAACAACTGAGCCTGTCTGCTAGGATGTTGGACCGTCCCGGAATGTGCGTTGCAATAATTAAGCGGTTGGTGGAAATCGCCCATTCCCACACTCTCATGGCCTCGCGACAAAGGGGATAAGACCTGGTTCCCCCCTGTTTGTTGATGTACCAGACAACTGACATGCTGTCCATTTGTACTGCAATTGTCCCAATCGGTAGAAGGCTGTGAAGTGCCTGCAACGTCAAAAGCACCGCCCTCATCTCTAGGACATTGATATGAAAAGAGGTCTCCGTGTCTTTCCACGTGCCTTGGACCGTTCTGCCTAAATAGTGCCCCCCCCCACCCCAGGCGAGAGGCGTCCATGGTCACTGTGGTGACGGGGGAAGGCATCGAAAATGGTCGTCCCGTGTGGAGACTCGGGGACCGGAGCCACCACATGAGCGACCTTCTGCAAGCCCTGCTTAGGGGAATAGGTGGGACAGGGGGTTGCGAGACAGGGACCATTGTACTTGGAGGGTCCACTGCAGTACCCTCATATTTAGGCGGGCTAGGGGTAGTAGAGGAATAGCTGCCACCATGGACCCTAGAGCCCTCAGGATCAATTCCGCAGGTGGAGCAGGAAGAATGAGAATGGCCTTGACATGCAACCTCAGGTTCTGAAGCTGATCGGGAGTTAAGAAGGCAAGCATTATCCTGGAATCCAATCTCGCCCCTATAAAATCTATTACTTGTGAGGGGACTAGAGAGGATTTGGTCATGTTGATAGTTAACCCTAGATGTGGAGCAAGGTCGAGGAAGTAATCCCTGCCTGAACAGAGCAGATGCCTTGTTGGGGCGATGAGGAGCCAGTCGTCCAGGTACGGAAAGACCTGAATTCCCTGAAGCCTCAGGTGGGCTGCTATGACCGCCAAGACTTTGGTGAACACCCTGGGGGCTGAGGTGAGACCGAAGGGAAGGGCCCTGAACTGAAAGTGACTGGCTCCCAGCCGGAAGCGGAGGAACCTCCTGGAGCGTCTGTCCACTAGGATGTGGTAGTACGCATCCTTGAGGTCTATCGAGCACATCCAATCTTTCTCCCGTAATAGGGGGAGAATAGATTGTAAGGTGACCATTCGGAACTTTTCTTTGGGTACTGCCAAGTTCAGGACAGAGAGATCGAGAATGGGTCTCAAGTCCCCCGTCTTTTTTGGCACCAGAAAGAACCTGGAGTAAAACCCCGATCCGAACTGATCTGGGGGACGGTTTGGATGGCTCTTTTTTGCAAAAGCTGCTGAATTTCTGTAGCAGCTGCCTCCCTCTGATTGGGTGGTACGTCGGGGAGGCTTTTGATTTTGGGGGGTTACAATAAAGGGAATTTGGTAACCTCTGGATATGATGCGAAGCACCCAGCGATCTGTAGTTATGGACTCCCACATTGCTAGGTGCTTCGAAAGATGCCCCCCGACTGCCTCCAGAGTGGAGCAGCTGGGCAACCCCTCAGGGGTTCTGCGTGGGCCTCTCAGAGAATGGTTCCCTGGACCCAAAGTTTCTGGGACCCCCTCTGCCTCTTGGGCGGCATCCTCCCTGTCCTCCTCTGCCACGAGAGGACTGGTTGTCCGGAGCAGACTGGGACTGATGCGATTTTCGGAACCACATCTTCTTCTGACCCTTTTGGCTCTTAGAAAAGGACCTCTGGGGAGCAGAGAAGCGGACTCCAATGGCAGACGTCTTCCCGTCTTTCTCATTCTGGACTAAAGTGTCGCAAATGGTTTTGCTAAAAAGTGCAGAACCATCAAAGGGGGCATTCGCGAATGACGCCTTAAAGGGTTCCGAGAAGTCACAGTGTCGGAGCCAGGCCTGACGCCTGATTACCAGGCCGGCTCCACCGGCTCTAGCGGCTCCTTCAGTGGCATGTGACAAGAGCCGCATAGAGGTGTTAGAAACTGAACGTAGAGTAGACATTCGGGAGGAGTACAGATGCTGGTCTCCTTCCGACATGGACTCTGGGGGGGATGCAGCGTATTCTTTTATTAGATCCTGCTGCATCCGGATGACGTGTGCCATATAGTTCAGCGCTCTCATGGAGAAGGTTGCTGAACTAAAGACCCGCTTCCCCAGGCGGTCCATCGCTTGAGAGTCCTTACTTGGCGGGTGGACCGCAGAGCTCTCCTGAGCCAGCTCTCTCTTGGTGGCCGCTGCCACCAACATGGCATCCACGGGGGGACCTCTGCTCCAGTGGGTTCTTTCAGCAGGGGGACTCAGGATCCTATCCGGGCGCTTGAGGACTGGCTCTACGTGTCCGGCTCCTTCCAAGCCCTGGTGGAAATAAGGTCCACCAGGGGGTCGGGGGAAGGGGACACCCAAGAGGTAGATGGCCCTGCTTCGAACGCCTCTAGGAATACGGACTCACTGGAGGAAGCCTTGGGGGCAGACCACCCCCCTAATCCTGAGAATCTCCATGATGTCTCCAAAGGAGACATCCTCGGGGGGTGACTTTAGGGAGCCTTCCCCTTCATCTAAGTCCGTATCTTCGGTAAGGGACTCAGGGGAGTCCATGTGCCTCCTCTTACACTTGGCTTTGTGAGGGACCTCTTCGGGGGGGGCTGTCCGAGGAAGACTCACCAGCAATATCACGTTCCACAGGAACACCCAGAGACGCTGAAGCAGGCTGTCCCGAAGGCCGGGTGATGGGAGCCCGGAGCCCGGACCAGCTGAGAGGGAGTGCAGGGAGGAGCCGTAGCCAGGACCGGGGGTCCAGATGCACTCAACAGTGCCCTCTCCACTACCGCGAAGGCCAAGGGGGAGCTACTCTCAATAGGCTCTGAGAGTCGGCTCCCACTCGGATCCGAAGCGGGGACCGGATCCGGGGCTGAGACCCTCGGATCCGAAGGACCCATGTGCTCCGACCGGGAAGGAGCCGAAGTCACACAAAGTCCCTCGGATCCGAAGCTCCGCCCATGGCTCCGAGAGGTCGGATCCGACCAACTCGAGTGACCAGTCGGAGCTGAAGTAACTAGTACTGTCGGCACCGACACACCCCTGGATCTGACGCGGCTCGGCTCCGAATGCTCCGAACCAGGGAAGCGGGACAGAGAAGGAGCAATTGGGGCAAAAAATGGGGTCGAGCTCCCCCCCGGAGGGGGGGAGGCAAGAGCACTCCCATCTACAGCTGGGCCTGGATGAACCTCCTCATCATCTGGTCCATGTCTGCATCTGACATACTAAATGTGGACCTCGACGAGGCCACCGAGGCAGACCTAGAGTGACGCCTCGATGACCTCGACGGGGACCGGGTTGCCTCCTCCCCAGGTCCCGGCGAAAAACAAGGGGACCGGAGCCGAGGAGGAGGCGAGCCAGAAACCCTGGATGGAGAAGCCCGCTTGGCGGGCGGGGCCGAGGAAGAGTCCTCGGCCCGCCGCTTATGGTGCTTCTCCTTCCTCTTGGTTTTTCCGGCCTCCCTCTCCTCCGGAGCCAAAATGGGAGGTTGAGTCCCGACCGGAGGAAGGGAGGCAGGGGTGGCTACCACCAAGGGCTGGGTAGCAGCCACCGAAGAACCGGAGGCCGGAGCAGAGTCCGGGGGCAAAAGGCCCGCCAGAATCAGCTTCAACCTCCGGTCCTTAAGTGCCCTGGGGTTGAACGTTGCACAAATCGTGCATCCCGACGAGAGGTGTTCATCCCTAAGGCACCTAACGCACCGGGTGTGGCCATCTGCCGGTGAAAGCTTATGGCCACACTCGGTGCATTTTGAAAAGATGGCTTTAGGGGCCTCCGACATGTTGAATGGAAAAACACACTCACTAGGCCCCTACACACACCACAAACACACACTACGAACCAGCGAGGGAGGGGAGGAAAAATTTTACAAAAAAAAAGATATTTAAGAGGGAACCTAAACAAACTTACACAATCACACAAGAAAGTACAAAAAAATTCTAAGTTTTTTCTCACAAATACTCTGAATTGCCAGGAGCTCGAAATCCAGCTTGTAGGCTTGAAGCGCGGCAAACTAGATCTGAGGTCAGTTAGGGTTGGCAGGGGATTATGGGTAAAGGGAGGAGCTAGGAGCTCGGATCTATGCTGTGGTAAAAGTTGCCGGCTCGGATCCAAGATCAGATCCGTATCCCAAAGGTTGCTGACAAATGAAGTTCCTACTTCAGATAACATTTTTTGTCGTAGCCATAACTTCAGCAAGGCAAGTCTCTGAACTCCACGTGCACTCTTCAAAACAGTCTTACTTTATCTTCCATAAGGACAGAGTTGCCTTATGTACAAATCCATTTTTCTTACCCAAAGTTGCATCAAAAGCAATTATCAGTCATGTTATCTGTTTGCCAGTTTTCTTCCATAAATTTGAGAATAAAGGAGAAGTACATGTTCCATTCTTTCGATTTACATAGACAACTTTGTTTCTATCTTCATAGAATGAAGGAAATTAGGAAGACTGATCAATTATTTGCTTCCTTTGCCAAAAACAAGTTGGGTAGGCTTGTCTCAAAAACTACAATAGCAAAATGGTAACTGATTATATTTGTACTGTGCACTCCTTACAATGTTTGACCTTGTCAGTGCAACCAAAAGCTCATTCAACTAGGTCAATGGCTACATCACCTGTGTTTTGGTCCAGAGCTTCCATTGATGATATTTGTGCAGTTGCCACTTGGTCTAAAACTCATGCCTTTGCGGCTTATTATAAATTGGACATCATCTCCAGGAATAGAGCTGCATTTGGCTCTGTGGTACTCGGGAACATCCTTCCATGAGGGGCACCTAAGGTTACTGTAGCTGGGGACTCTGTCCCATTCATTGAGGAAAGAATGAAAATGACAACATCAGATATTTAAGTTATGCACTTGTAAAATATCCACAAAAAAGCGCACTGACAACACCTGAAAAATGAACAACTAGACGGCCACAACTGTCTATGTAATGTAAAATGCAGCAGGTAAACAGAACTCAAACCAGGGATACACGTATTTAATAAAGTAACAAAAGTGCTATGGCATACAAAAAAGCAGTAACATAGATTTTGAAAATAACTTCTGGTTAAGCGCTTTCATCTGTTCATATAGACTTCTTCAGAACTGAAGAAGTCTATATGAACAGATGAAAGCGCTTAACCAGAAGTTATTTTCAAAATCTATGTTACTGCTTTTTTGTTTGCCATAGCAGTTTTGTTACTTTATTAAATAACTGGATCCCTGGTTTGAATTCTGTTTACCTGGTGCGTTATTTTACATTACATAGACGGTTGTGGCCGATTAGTTGTTTGTTTTTAAGTTATGCACTTACCATAACTATGCATCTGTGCTGTTCATTTTCATTCTTCCCCAACTTCCCTGCTACCTTCCCCCCTTCCTTGTCCTTCGGAGTGACCTGATGGAGTTTGTCAGGAACATACCTCCCAACTTCTTAGTGCAAGAAATCTGGACAAAATGGGGGGGGGGGTCCAAAAATAGGGACAGATTTTAAATATTGTTCTTATAAACTTGGAAAGTTGCTAGGGTAATAGGGTTTGTGTTAACATCCATTTTTGTGAAGGATTTGAAGTCTGAAACTCAAATGTATGTCATTTAGTGACTTCAGTCCTCAGATCATCCCTGTGATTTGCCAGAAAATCACAAATTTTATGTGGAATAGACCAAAAATATAAGGCAAAAATCTGGACAGTTGAGAGGTGTATGGTCAGGAACCTTTGTTCCTGTTTGAGCCCCTGTTCTGTACTATTACATCTTTTTTCTATCGGTGTTATGGTTATGTTACTTTTTTCAAACATAACTTAGAGGCAGCAAACTTGATCTGACATAAAGCAGTAATAGGGACATTATAGGTAGAGGGAGGAGCTCGAGAATAGACTGCAAATGAACGTGGCCGAGTCAGATGAGAGGATCAAATCTGAACCCATCCGTTGGGAAAGAATGAAAATGAACAACACAGATGCACAGTTATGGTAAGTGCATAATATAAATTTTTCTTTTTGTCCCAGCTGCTTTCTGACCTTCAGACCCTCGTCTCATACTATGAGCACTTTTGATTTCTTCATTGGGTAAGAGATGACTTAGAGGGATCATCATCCAGGCAGACATCTGGGGTGGTTTGATATATTTTTTTCCATTTTCTCTCTAGCTTTAATGATGTGTGCAGTAAGTGAAGCACTGGGAAAGGGACGTGCAGTGGGCTGATAGCAGAGGATGTTCTTTCACTTCGAAAAGGGCATTCCCTCCAAGCACCCCTCCCTCTTCTTCCACAGCACAAAGGATGGTCTCTCTGTTCTTCAGGGAGATCACACCACCCAATGTGCCTCCAAGTGCATGCAGATTCCCTGGGAGAGAGAAACATGCCATGCCCTTTAACATCTCTTTTCCCTACTTGGCTCCTCTAATACAGGGGCCATTAATTAAACCCAGGCTGCCTAGGTCACAGTCAGGACTTCATCCCTGTGCTCCATGGAGCCTGACTAAAATCAAAATAAGAATGCCGTGTCACAAAGGCTTTTGTACTGCAGTAGTTACTATAAAATGGCAAACATACTTCAACCATCTCTTGGCTAGTTATTTTTGTTTTGTTTTTTTATATGAGAATGGTACACATAATGACTATGCATTGCAAAATTGTTAGTGTACATCCTTGATAGTAATAATTCTGTAGTTGTGATTCAGATAGTGCACATTTTAACTTCATGACCCTACTTTGTGGTAGTAAAGTAATTTTATGTTGTCTTTAAAAGTGATTTTGTAGAGTGATGCAACATTTTTGTTACTACAGAAGCAAAAATTAAAACAAAAGGCTCAGTGCTTTCTGGCCTAGTACCTACATCCGCATACAAGACATCCCCAAAATGTTATTTTTAATTATGTAAAATAAGGAGAAATTTTGTGTTGCTGCCTTTTGTCTATTAGATTCCTTTATGTAGACCACTGCACCTTCCTGTGGGTGCATGCTGTTAGCATACTTGTTGTACAGGACCGTTTTTTTTTCAGCTAAGATATCTCCAGTGACTAATGCATAAGCAGTACATTACTTCCTGTACGTCAGAGTGACTCATAATATTTATAAAGGTAAACAGAAATGCAAAGTAGTGTTACAATACTGAACCTGCAAAGCAGCAATGCTTCAGTCATGTTGTGCTAATGTATCAACTTTTCTAGTAATACCTTGTAACTACTAAACCTTAGGTGAATATACTGAAAGGTTGCTGTTTTAATTTTAACTTGCCAGCTGCCTTATTCTTTCTCACATTATTGACTACACATCATTAACCACTTCTGCTGTATTTCAGCAGCAGTACAAGACAATATTTGCCATTGATGTGGGTCTGCATTTGAGTATTATTGCATAGTTTTAGACTGAAAAGGAATGCCATAGCCAAAAACTGAATGAAGTTTAAAAATGCTTTATTACTACTTGTAAGCAGAAACTTCATCTAGTTTACAATGAATGGACAAAAACCTAATAACATTGGGAAGTATCTTGTATTTTTTGTCTAAAAACTACATTATAAGATAAAAGCATATACCAACTATACATGGGTCTATTTCTAAATTTCAAACTTTCAAAACATCGACTTTCTTGTGGTCAGTTCCATAAGATCAAAATTTTGAAACTTCAAACCATTTAAATAGAGATTCCCGTACAGTGCAGAACAGTATATTTATCGTTTTTCTTGCTGTAGTGCGATCTTGGAGTTGGTATATTTATTTACAAGGTGTGGGGGGTGCAGGGGGGGGCTTGCCCCCGATGTAAAAAAAATTTTTTTTTGGTTTTATTTATTTATTTTGTATTTAAATTTCGACATTTCAAAACTTCACTCTTATGGTCTTGACCATAAGAAAGTCACTGTTTCAAAAGTTTGAAATTTAGAAGTAGACCCCTGTAAATATATACTTACATACATAGGCTGCTTAGAATATGAATAATTGATCCGATGTTGTCCTTTTCATTCTTCCTCACTGATGGGTCTCTGATCCAATCCTCAGATCCGACTCAGCTGTTTTTCCAAGACTTTGGATCCTAATCTCGAGCTCCTCTCTCTTCCCATAATGTACTACAGAATCCCTAACTCCTCAGATCTTGTTTGCTGCCGTAAGACTGAAAAATCCTTAATTTCAAGCTGTAAGGAGTTTATTTATCTGTATTTTTCTCTTCTATCAAGTGTGATGATTTGATAACACCTCTTTCCTCCCTTGTTGGCCCTGTGTCTATGTATAGTACAATTGTCCTTATTTTAAATTGTTTCTTGATATTCTTGCCTCCTGTCACTTAGTGCCTCGTTGGTGTCTTTCTCATGGCTAGCTAGCCTTTGATGGTCCTCACTTCTAGGGCTGTTTTTTTCTTGGTTGCGGTCTATTTTTGTGCTGTTGTTCCTTTCCTCTCTTGATTTTCCCATGGCTGGATCATCTCTGGTGCTGGCTTTATTTTATTCTTTTTGTCTTCTTCCTGAAGTGGTTGTTTCTTCCAGAGTTTCCTTGGTGATCCAGTGGGACTTTCTCACCAGGGTTTTTTTCTGTCCCATTTTGTCCAGGAGTCCAGCTTGTTTGTTGTTCCTTCGATGGCTTTCTTGTCTTGTATTAATTGCAGCTGCCTCTTTGTCTTCTGCAACTGTGGACCGACACTCCTTGGGAATGACATTGAGATTGTGATCTGTTCCCTTGTCAAAATAGTTGGGAAGGCATGCTCAGGTGGATTGTATGGTTGAACATAATTTCCCCTTGAAGCATGTTGTACTTTCAATTTACAGAATTCAGACCTTGGGTGTCCTCCTTCGTAGGCAGAAGTATATGGCGGTCATTCCTGTCAACTGTACAGCTTCTCACAGAATGTCCAGTTGTTGGCTTCATATTTTTGGTCTGTTTCTCTTAAAATTAGTGGTATTCATTAAGTAGTGAAATTTGAAAATGAGTGACTTTTGAATTTCAGAATTCATATACTTCAGAAATTCCATACTAATGCATAACCTGCTATTCAATCAACATTCTGAGTTTGTAAGAGTGATTTCCACTTTTAAATATCCGTCAGATTACTTGCTCCTAGAGGTTGAGAAATATGATTGTGGGGCAACAGCTCTGTATAATGATCGATGGATGAAGTCACTCAGAGGTCAGGAGTTTGGACCAACAAAATGATGCCCTGGCCAAACATTCACAAATGGTTCCTTTAGGAGCTCAACACCACTCAAAACTAAACAAGAAAGGAAAACTCAAAGGAACCACTGTATAGGCCTTTTGGACCCCCCCCCCCGCAAGATCCAAAGCTCCTGGCACCTCCTTCAGGGTGTTCACCAAAGTGATGGCAGTAGTGGCAGCTCACCTGCTGCTGCAGGGATTCCAGGTCTTCCCCTACCTAGACGATTGGCTCCTTTCCACTCCCTCAAGGCATCAACTCTGTCAAGCTAGGGTTCTCCTTCTCCAGACCACCCACCAACTGGGCATAACCATAAATCTCAACAAGTCCCAATTAGATCCAGTTCATGTTCTCGACTTCATTGGAGCTTGGTTAGATACCACCCAGAGCAAGATTTTCCTAACTCCAGACAGACTTCAATCCCTCAGACATGTTATTGTACATTGTTCAGACCCAGTATCCCTCTGTGGAGTCAGTTCTTTGGGTGTTGGGTCCATGGTGGCCACGATTACACTGATCCCCACAGCTCTTCTGCATATGAGGGTTCGTTCTCCAGTGGACCCTAGTGGTTCAGTGGTCCTTAGTAGATCATCTGCTATCTCATCCAATTTGTTTATCTCAGGCTTGCAGGGATTCACTTCTCTGGTGGCTTCAGTCCCTGGATCTTCTGGGTCATCCATTTATCCTTCCCACCCCAGTGACCACACTGACCATGGATGCCTCCCTACTTGAGTGGGAGGGGGCATTGCATGGGAAGGACTTTCCAAAGCACGTAGTCTTCCCTGGAGATTAGGGCTGTGCTGTTGGCGTTGCAAGCTCTTCATGCCTATCTTCCCCAAGGGAAGATTCCCATTCAGACAGACAAACATGTCTGTAGTCTGGTACATCTTCAAACAGGGGGAAACCAGGTCTTTACCCCCTTTGTCGCGAAGCCAGGAGATTGTGGGAGTGGGTGATCAACTCTGGCCATTTTCTGGTGGCAACGCATATTCTGGCGAGGTCCAACATTCTCAGCAGATCTATTCTGATGCCTGGTCTCTGAATCCTTCAGTAGCGGAACAGATCTTTCTAAAGTGGGGTCGGCCTTGCTCTAATCTCCTTCCAATGCGAAGTGCAGCAAGATTTTTTGCTTTGACCCCCCCCCCATCCAAGGGAGTCCCCCAGAGATGCTTTAGTTCATGCTTGGCCCTCACCATAATGTTCCATCTGAGTTGTTGCTTTTCATTGTCTTCAGCCGTCCCTCCCTCCTTCCCCCTGACTTATTTTGGCTGTGTTGCAGACCAGATGGAAGAGGCTTCTTCCTACTCTGGGAGCCTTTGTCTTTCTTATGGTGCTTTTGGGTGCTAATGCTAAGATGTTAGGCGCATGGTTAGGTTGGCGTGCTACTGGTTGCAGCAAACTCGAGCTGAGGGTAGGGGGGAGACAGGGGCATTATGGCTAGGGGAGGAGCTTGGATCTGACGCTGAAGAAATGTTGCAGAGTCAGATCCATGTCCCACAGGTTGAAGACAAATGAAAAGCAACAAATTAGATATAACATTATATGGTGAGTACATAACTTTTTTTTATATATTCATAGCAAGGCAACAACACAATGTGTCTAAAAAGGAAGACTCCGCAAATTAGGTTTTACATATTCCTTCTTCAACAGATTCCATCAGCGCCCGGATGCACCTCATTGGCTACACTTCTCTCAAATATTTTTTTTTTGGGAGTCATGTTTTCCATCTATCTGGATGACTGAACCAATTTCACTATCTATGACTGCAGTGCCAAAGATTAAGTTACTACATTACCCTTTTTCTCTTGTATCTGTAACAAAAAGAACAGTAGGAGTGTCCTGAGATCAACCTGATTGTTTTAAATCTTAATGTAAGCCATCTAAATCCCGGATACTTTACAGTTCAGTCCATCCTGACTCTTCTGCAGAAACATAGCGGGAGCAAATATTACTCATTATCATCCAGACACAGGAGTGGTTCTTCTAATGCTGCAGTAAGGTCTCCTGTATCCCTACCCCCTTCTACCATTGATTCTGAAGCTTCTGCATAAAGCCAGCAGTCTGAGGATCTCTGTGGTCACATTCCCCCATTCTGGCATTGTCAGGTAGGGCTCTTCTGTCTCTCTCTCCCCCTTTTGGTTTATCTGAAACATCTTCCAGGGATTCAGGAGCTTAATTTGGATCTACCACCTCCTCCAGTGAAGATCAAATATCTGTTTCACATACCTTCTAGCTAACCTCATGGTTTATCCAATTCCAGTCATAGTACTATGATCCAACCTAGCTTCCCCTTTGTGTGAAGAATTCTTAAAAAAAAAAAAAGCAAATGAAAACATTGCCCATATGGATTTCCAATCAGAACATGGCCCTTTCCCAGCTTCTTCCTCTACCATCCTTCCCTTTCTTGTCAACCTTTTTAAGGAAAAGGCGAGTTTTTTCTCTATTACTCAACTTCCATTAACAATTATATCGACTTTTTCACTCTTAAAACAAATTCCTTTAAAAAAAAGTTTGGATAGCAGTTATGCTGGCAAAAGAATTACAGTGCTTTGGGCCTCATTTGCAAAGCCTTCTTGCATTGTTTCCCATAAAAATATGGTATCCCTCCAAACCAGTCCCTCTTTTATAACCAAAGTAACCACAGTCGAACATTAATCATCTGTAGTCAGTTGTAGTTCCCAATTTTTCTAATTGTAACTATCACATGATACACTTGCCTGACGTTCATATACAATTATGTTTAGTCTTCATGGGTTCAAACAGCTCAGAAAGTCTGTCCAGCTGTTTCTTTCCTTTCCTTCTACCCACTTAGATTACTGACCATATTTTCGCTGTTTTATTCCCAAAATGGTTTGAAATTGCTTCATCATCCTACAGCCATTCTACCAGGTGTAAACCTACCGCATCTATTTTTCTCCCTAAACGTCTATCAAGGTTATTGGTGTTGCAGTCACTCAGCCTAAGACCTGTACACTTTTGTGACACATTACAAGTTGGGCATTGTCCCCAGAAAGAGGACTTCCTTTCATTTGACAGTACTCCAGCATATCCTTCATTGAGAGCCTTCCAAGAGTTACATTGCTGGGGATTCTGACCCATCAGTGAGGAAGAATGAAAAAAAGACCATTGTATAAAAAAAAATGTTATGTACTCACCATAATGTTCGATCTGTGTTGTCTCTTTTCATTCTTCAGTAAATCCAAAAGTGAGGCAAGTACTACCACGCTGCATATGAAGCAACTTCACTTTATTAAAACAATAAAAACAATATCATAAGCGCTTTTGGGTAAATGATGATGGCCCTTTAAAACCTCTAGCAAAAAGAAGGTAAATTATTGATTTTTATTAGCTGTGTTGTACTATATTAGGTACTATGTCTTTACTAGCGTTTTATCATCTGATGAAGGGATTTACCCAAAAGCGCTTATGATACTGCTTTTATTGTTTTAATAAAGTGAAGTTGCTTCATATACAGCGTGGTAGTACTTGCCTCACTTTTGGACTTTTTGGCAGTACTTTTAGTGGAAGGAGTCTTTTACTTTGTGTTCTTTATTTTCACTCTTCCTCAACTTTCCTCCCAGCCTGGTCATTTCTAGAAGGATATCACATGATATAGGAAATGTCATGTTCCCGGTTTGAACCTTTTTTCTGTCCTGTCTTTAATAATCAATAGGCAGTAGGCAACAAACTTGATCTGAGGAGTTAGGGATGCTGTAATGCATTATGGGAAGAACACTCTTGAGTTTAGGATCAAAAGTCTTAGAAAAGTGGTCGACTTGAACCAAAGATCCATCAGTGAGGAAGAATGAAAATGGACAACACAGATAGAATGTTATAGTGAGAACATAACCTTTTTTTCCCTATCTTCTGCTAGGGAGAATCAGTTTAGTGTTGAAATGCTAGTTATAAAAATATGTGTTTATAATATGCATAATGGTCGTCAGTGTTCTGCTAAGGAGAATCAACCCCAGTGTAACAGCCAAGGCTGCTCCAACAGGTAACTATGTAGGAACGGAAACCATATCTGTCGAGGCCAGTAAGGGGCAATGAGGATCATTGTCACTCTCAAAGCTATGGCTTTCTGAATTAATTGAGGTATCAGTGGAAAAGGGGGAAAAGCATACAGAAGTCCCCGGGGCCAATCGTGGACTAGAGCGTCTCTGGTGGGATGGCCTGGTAACGGGAAGAGAGTGAAGAAGTCGTGACACTTGCTGTTTTGGGGAGTAGCAAAAAGATCTCAGCAAGGCTGGCCCCATCTTTGGAAAACTTCTTCCAGCACTGATTTCTTTAGAGGCCACTCGTGGGGCATGAGAATGGCCCTGCTCAATTTGTCCGCAATCACGTTGGACTTCCCGGGAATGTGCGCTGCTATCAGAAAACGCTGAGAAGAAATCGCCCACTGCCAAAGTCTGAGTGCCTCTCGACATAAGGGGTAGGATCTGATTCCGCCCTGTTTGTTGATGTACCACACTATGGACATATTGTCCATCTGAATTGCAATAGTCCCTGTGGGAAGAGAGTCCTGAAGGGCTTGCAACACTAAAAGCACTGCTCTCAACTCTAAGACATTTATGTGCAAGTGGCACTCGAAAGGTTGCCACGTGCCCTGGACTGTCCTGCCCTGATAATGCCCCCCCCCCGATCAGGGAGGCGTCCGTTGTTACTGTGACAACTGGGGGGGGGAGGAATGAAGGGTCTTCCCTGGAGAACCTGAGGTGATGTGATCCACCAAGACAGTTGATTCTTGCATGATTGGGTTATTAAAATGGTGTGAGACATCGGAAGCTGTTGGAAGGACCATTGAGTAAACAGCATCCATTGGAGGATTCTCATGTGGAAGCGAGCTAAGGGAAGAAGGGTGATAGTAGCTGCCATGAGTCCTAATACCTTCAAAACTAGCCTGGCTTTGACCTTGTTGCATTGTAATAGCAACAAGTGAGAGAGGTCGGAAAAGGGAACAAGCAGATACGACGTGGGGCAGGCAACAACAGAATCAACAGGGGAAAAGGAAAAGATGGTATTAACTTTCTTAAGACTAATGGTGTTAATGACAAGTTAGAGGAACAGTATGTTTTTAATTTAACTGGCAGTTCTTTTTCAGATACTGAAATAGCAGTACTAAATTGTGGCATTAAGTTTATTCTTACTGTTGTTTCTAATATGCATACATTTAAAATAGATGTTTTTAAGCTAGTAAGAAAGTTACATCTCTTGTGCTTTTTTTCAAAGTCAAAAGAAAGAAATGCACAAGTAACTAATTCTTTTGATATGGATGATTCTTTGAATGAGACAACTTCTATGGAATTTTTTTCTTGTGATTCTTTTTTTGAGAATGATGAAACTGTGAAAGCTTACTGTCTATTACCGACAGATGGGATTAGCATAAAAAGTAACTATATACCTCTTTTTACTAATGAGGCAGTGAAATGTTTTTCCAGCATAGTGAATTATTCTATGCAGGATATTTTTTAAAAAAAGGAAAAAGTGTCTTATAATCTAACTAAAAATGAATGGGAGGCTTTAACGAAGATGAGATGTAGAAAAGATATTATATTTAAGCCCTCGGATAAAGGTAATAAGTTAGTTATAATGACAGTAGAACAGTATTATAAGATGTGTATGGATAATTTAAATAATGAGGAAGTACATAGAATTGCTATATGGAAGGAATATGAAACAGCCTTGTCAGCATATAATGAACTAATTAATAGGGGGTGTAGACTTGGTTATTTTACCAAAAAAGACATAGAGAGGAAATTTTCCATAGAAAATTGCACTATGGCTAAATTTTATTGTCTTCCTAAACTACATAAAGATAGATATAATCCCCTGGGTCGTCCTATAGTGTCTGCTTGCAACTATTTTCTTCATAATATAGGAATTGTGTTGCATGAATTACTTTTACCAAAGGTTGTGCAGTTGTCTTCCTATATTAGAAACACCTTTGACTTTCTGGAGAAAATTAATAAAGTTCAGTGGAATGAAAATAGATACTGGATAGTAGTAGATGTTAAAAATTTGTATACTAATATTACACATGAATTAGGGGTGGAAGCTCTTAAATTTCATTTGGGTGAAACTCCACTTACTTATTATACAGTTGATTTAATACTGTTTTGTCTTAAAAATATTTTTTTTGAATTTAACTCTAGGAAACTATTAAAACTAAATTTTATACTAAAGGGGAGAAAATAGGTCTAAAAGGATTATTTTAGAAAATAACTCTACTAACCTGTCAGAGCCGGTAGAAAAAGCACCTCGTCAGCTAAGCGGCAAACGAGATCTGAGTAGTTACCGCCTAGCATTGTGGGATATAGGGGAGCCTCGAGCCGGTGGAATTAGCTCTCGAGCTTTAGTATTGGCCGAGTCGGAGCCGAGGATCGGCTCCGAACCCATCCAGCAAGAATGAAGGTGAGATAGACAACTTAACATTAATTAGTTTTATGTTTTGCTTTGAGTGCCTGCCACCAGTCAGGTCTGCAGCTTACTGTCTGTCCCTTGTTTCTGTTGTCTTAGTCTGCCTGATCTAGATTTTGAGTCCCACTCCTACCATGTACTTAGACTTTGAATTGGATCATTAATTTTATCTTAAATAATTTATAATTTACGTAATATGATAAATGCATAGGGGAAAACTAGGGGAATAGCCAGCCCATGCAAGCAGATGTTTCTTTATTGTCCCTTTCATATTTGAAACTCTCAGAATTGGTCAGAATCAAGCTATGTTTTACCTCAAATCATCTGTGCTCCCTGTCATATTCCTTTTTTCAATGTTTTACAAATTTTGCATCTAAATGACTGTACATTCTAGAGTTTAGCACAGGAAATGCCAGGGATTCTTATCAGCATATGCTGTACATTATTTTATTTTCTATGTATAATCAAAGTGAACCTGACAGAACTTTTAGTTATGTACTTACCATAACGATAGATGTATGGGATCCATCTCGTCTACATTCTTGACAGATGGGCTCGGAGCCGAGAATCGGCTCCGACTCGGCCTATACTAAAGCACAAAGTCTCTTATTGGCTGGGCCATCCCCCTATCCCAGGATGCACCATGCTCAAACCCCCAGATCTTGTTTGCCCCACAAAAAAACTCATCCACAAGCACCAAACCAACCAGAAAAACAAGGCAGGAGAGGACAAATAATACTTCCTGGAAACCTCAACAACAGAGTTTCCTCCAGATCCAATAGGTAGGGGGAAAGAGGGTGGGTATGTAAGAATGTAGGCGAGATGGATCCCATACATCTATCGTTATGGTAAGTACATAACTAAAAGATGTAGTGAGATCCTATCTCGCCTACATTCTTGACAGATGGGACAGTGTCCCTAGCACCTTTATCCTGGGAGGCTCACTGGAAAACACTCCTGAGCACTGTGGAACCAAAGGACGCCCGATCCCTGGACACCACATCTAATTTGTAATGAGAAATAAAGGTATGTGGAGAAGCCCAAGTGGCTGCCGCACATATTTCATCCACAGACAGTCTGGTGTGGAAGGCCACTGAAGTTGCCATAGCCCTAGTAGAATGAGCTCTAACTGGAAATGGGAGGTCCCTCCCTGTTGATGTATAAATAAATGAAATAGAATCCCTGATCCATCTAGCAATAGTGGACTTAGTCACTGCTTTGCCAATTCTGTTGTCCGCAAAGGCCACAAACAACTGGTCTGACTTCCTGTGCTGTTGTGTCCTGTCTAGGTAAAACCTCAGTTGTCTGTGCACATCCAGCTGATGAAGTCTGTATTCTGCTTCACCGGAAAAATTTGGAAAGAAAACTGGAAGCTCTATAGATTGTTGCAGACAAAGAGCAGAAGAAACTTTAGGAAGGAAAGACAGGTTCAACCGTAGGGAGACTTTATCCTTATGAAAGATCAGATAAGGAGCTTTGACAGAGAGGGCTTGAATCTCTGAAACCCTTCTGGCTGATGTAATAGCTACCAAGAAGGCGGTCTTTCAAGATAAGAACTTTATGTCACAAGTGGCCGCCGGCTCAAAGGGAGGAGACGTCAAGGCTCCTAGAACCACATTGAGATCCCATGGCAATACAGGTTGTGACACCGGGGGGCGAAGTAACCAAGCTCCCTTGAAGAAGGCCTTGCACAATTTATGACTCATGAGCGAGGGCTCAAAGGCAACATGGTAGTTAGAAATAGCTGCCAATTGTACTTTAAGTGTGGAGACAGCGGAACCCTGTTGAAAAAGTGTTGCCAGAAAATCTAGTATTGCCGAAACTGGGGCTGTCAGAGGGTCAAGGTTGTGCCGCTGGGCCCAAATGGCAAACCTCTTCCATTTATTGGAATACAACTCCTTAGTGGAGGCCTTGTGGGAAGAGGACATGATCTGGACCACCTGCGGGGAGAGGATATGCTGTCTGACTAAGGTCGGAGGTGGAGCAGCCAAGCCACTAGCTTGAGAGTCTGCAGAGAAGGATGGGGCTGACCCGACTGCAGGGCCAGGAGGTCTGCAATTGGATCCAGAATCCAAGGACCCTCCGCCGCATACTTCTGGAGGAAGGGAAACCAAACTTGGCGGGGCCAGTGTGGAGCGATCAGAATCATGCTGCTTCCCAAGCGGGTCGCCTTCTGAATCACCTTTGGTAGTAGAGGGACCGGAGGGAAGGCGTAGAGTAGACCGGAAGGCCAATTGTGGACTAGAGCGTCCCTGGGCGACTCCCCTGGAGGGGGAATCAGGGAGAAGAAGTTGCTGCACTTTGCATTCCAGGGGCTGGCGAAAAGGTCACAGCAGGGAAAACCCCACTTGGAGAAAATGCGAGCCGCTACTTGGTTGTTTAGGAACCACTCATGAGGCATCAGAATAACTCTGCTCAGCCTGTCTGCTATCACATTGGACTTCCCTGGAATGTGCGTAGCTACCAGGAACTTCTGGGAAGCGATCACCCATTGCCACACTCTCAAGGCTTCTCTGCAAAGGGGATAAGACCTGGTTCCTCCCTGTTTGTTTAGGTACCAAACCACTGACATATTGTCTGAGAAAACCGCGATGGTACCCTTGGGAAGAGAGGTGTGCAGTGCCTGCAACAATAGGAGCACTGCCCTCATTTCCAGCACATTGATGTGTAAGTGGGTTTCGTGATCCTGCCACGTGCCTTGGACCGTCTTGCCCAGATAATGCCCCCCACCCTATCTGGGAGGCGTCCGTGGTCACTGTGGCAACAGGAGGGGGGGGGACAGAATGACCTCCCTTGATTCAGGTTGGAAGGGAGGAGCCACCACCGAAGATCCCGCCGGCAGGATTCTGTAAGGAGAATCGGATGGGATAGCAGTAGTTCTTGGTATGACCACTGGGTCGACAGGAGCCACTGAAGAACTCACATGTGCAGTCTTGCCAGAGGGACTAGAAGAATGGAGGCGGCCATCGATCCTAAAAGCTGAAGAATCATCCTGGCTGGGGCTTTCCATCGGGGCAGCAAGGCTAGTACTTGGTCCTGTAATATCCTTATCCTCTCTGTTGGTAGAAATGCTCGCATCTCTACAGAGTCTAGCTCTGCGCCTATAAAGGCAACACGCTGTGATGGCAGCAATACAGACTTTTCCCAGTTGAATGTGATTCCTAACAAATGACCCAACTGGATGGTAGCACACACGGCTAGAGTGAGGAGATGCCTGGTGGGGACGAAGAGGAGCCAGTCGTCTAGATACGGAAACACCTGGAATCCCAGACATCTCAGGTGAGCCGTCACCACTGCCAGACATTTGGTAAACACTCTGGGGGCTGTGGTGAGACCAAAGGGCAGGGCCCGGAACTGGAAGTGACTGGCTCCCAGGCAGAAGCGTAAATGAATCCTGGACGCTCGGTTTATCTTGATATGATAGTAAGCTTCCTTGAGGTCGATGGAGCACATCCATACTCCTTTTTCCAGCAATGGGAAAATGGACTGTAACGTGACCATCCGGAACTTGGACGTTTTTACGAAACGGTTTAGGTGGCTGAGGTCCAGGATGGGTCTCAAGTCCCCTGTTTTGTTCGGCACCAAAAATAACCCTGAATAAGTTCCTAATCCGGTCTGGTCTGCGGGGACTGGCTGGATAACTCCCTTTTCGAGCAGCTTTGCGACCTCCATAGCTGCTTGATCCCGCTGACTGGGTGGCACGTCTGGGATTCTCCTTGAAGGTGGAGGGGGACGGATAAAGGGAATGGTGTAACCTCCGGTGATGATACGAAGCACCCATGATCCTGGGTGATGGAACCCCAGGCCCTTGGATGCTCCGAAAATTGACGCCCGACTGGCTCCGGAGACGCACAGTCGGGCCATCCCTCAGGGACGCAGGAAGGAGGAACCACAAAAAGATTCACGGTCTCCTGTGTTGCGGGGGCCTCAGCCGCCTCTAGGGCGACGTCTTCCCGAATAGTTCCCCCCTCTTCTGCCTCTGTGAGGGGGGTCACTTTGATGGGCAGGGAAAGACTTTTGGGACTTCCTGAACCACATCTTTCCTCCACTCTGAGCCTTGGGATAAGGTCTTGAAGGGAGCGAAAAACGGGCCCCAATGGCAGACAAAGTCTCGCCCTCCTGCTCGCATCTAGTGAGTGTGTCTTTCACCTTGGGTCCAGAAAGAGAGGACCCATCGAATGGAGCGTCTGTGAAAGAAGACTTGAAAGCCTCCGCAAAGTGACACAAGCGCATCCAGGCTTGCCTCCTAAGGGCTACGCCCCAACTCGCTGCCCTACACGCCCCTTCGAATGCATAAGATATGAGCCTCATGGACGAGTTAATAATAGACGAAAGGGTAGACAGCTGGGCGTTGACAGACTGTGTCAATGCCTCAGGCACGTTACCCGAAAGGGTATCCCCTAACTCCTTAATGAGATCCCTTTGGAGCCTCGTAAAATGACACAAATAATTCAGCGACCTCAAGGTAAATGTCGCTGAAGTCAGGGTACGCTTCCCGTACCTATCCATGCTCCTGGACTCCTTGTTAGGAGGATGGATAGACGTAGACGCCTCTGCCACATCTTGTTGGGTGGCAGACGCCACCACCATAGCATCTACCGGAACTCCCTTGGTTAGGAATTCTTTACCAGGGGGTGTGGATAAAAATTTGTTGGGGCAAGAGGGAACTGGCTTCACAGAATCAGGATGCTCCCACACTCTTCGACAAATAAGGTCCAGCAATTCATCGAAGGGTGGAGACACCCAGCAGGTGGAGGGCTGAGCTCCGAAGGCCTTGAGGAAGACCGACTTCTCCGCAGAAGGGGTTTTGGACGGCCAGTCGCCCCTCTGTCTCAAGATCTCCAGGACATCGGAGAATGAGACATAATCAGAGGACGACTTAGGGGACCCTTCCGTATCATCAAGGTCGGTATCCAAGGTGACGGACTCATCCGGGGAGTCTATGTGCTTCCTCTTGCTCAATTTTTTCCGGGGTGGCTCTTCAGGCAAGGACTCTGAAAGCTCCTCGGAAAGGGGGGGACTACGCATGGAGGAATCCTCAGGCCTCGGAGCCGCGCTGTCTGAAGATAAGGGGGCACCAGGGGCTCTAGTCACCCTGTCCAAGGAAGGAGTCGCAGATTCCGGTGAAGTCACTAGAGAATTTTCCAGCGCGCTCCTCATTGCCTCGAAGGTGGGCCCACCAGAATCTGAAGAAAGGCCCGGCCACGAGACCATGACCGGCATCAAGGTCCCCATAGCCGAGGCACCAAGTGGGAGACTTGGGGCCGAAAGTAGAGGCCCCGACAAATCCCCCTCAGGCTCGGCCGAGGACACCCGAGAGCCGAAACCCCTGGAAGGAACAGAAAGGGTTGGAGTTGAAGACGGTGCCGACAGACTAGCAGTCGGTCTCGGAACCATCTCAGGGGCTTCACCCGACTCTGCGAGCTCCGTCTCTGACGACACCAGGGTTGTCGGAGGAGGAAAGGGCTGGCTCCGGCCTTTGGGCTGGAGCCGAAAACAATTTGGATAAAACAGGTGACTGAAGGAGCCTCTGGACCACCCTATCTAAATCCGAGTCTGAAAGTCTAGAGGACCTGGAGGAAATGGACGGGGGCCGAGAAACTCTTCCTATCGGCTCCGAGGTAACACTAGGATGTCGACTCCTGATCGGCTCCATAAGAGTTGGAGCCGAGGAGGAGTCGACCAGCACCGAGATGCCCCTCGGCGCCGACTGTTCAGGAGCCGACCCTGGATCCAAAATTCTCACCTGCGGCTCCAACACCAATGGAGCCGAGGCAAACTCAGTTTCGAGGTCCCTATCCTTCGGCTCCGAGACCAGTGAAGCCGAGGAAGATGACCCCAACATGGATCCTATTTCCTGTGGCTCCAAAAGCAGTGGAGCCGAGGAAGAGGACTAGGATTTGGCTCTTTTCTCTGGTGGCTCCAACGGACTTGTCGGAGCTGAAGACTTCTTTTTCTTTGGCTTGGAAGAGGGGGAAGAAATAGCCTCCTCAAAAGCAGGTCTTATCAAACCTCTTAAAATCAACTTATTTTTCCTCTCCTGTAACACCCAAGAGGAAAAGGCATGGCAAACACTGCAAGACTCTTGCAAGTGTATAGCCCCTAAGCAATATACACAGATGGCATGGCCATCTGTTAAGGACATTTTATAGCCACATTTTGAACATTTTTTGAAGCCGGATGGCTTATGTTCTCTTTTCTTAGTAGACATACTGCAATCACCCAAAACACAAGGATGGGAAGGGTAGAGCTCTAACTAAAACGCACAAAGAGATGGGGCAAAGGCCCTCTAACTCTAACGGGCCTAGCCTGCCAAACAAGAGGAATCATACAACAAACAGAAACAAACAACACAATCAATCACAAGGTTAGAAAAAGCTATTAAAATAGCTGTTTGGTTATGAAATTTTAAAGCTAAGAGGAAAAACTACCCTAAAAAGCCAAAAACAAAAGGGTACTTAGCCACAACTAAGTTGAGACCACGTCATTACTTCAGAAGTGGCAAATGAGATCAGGGGGTTTGAGCGTGGTGCATCCTGGGATAGGGGGTTGGCCCAGCCAATAAGAGACTTTGTGCTTTAGTATAGGCCGAGTCGGAGCCAATTTTCGTCTCCGAGCCCATCTGTCAAGAATGTAGGCGAGATAGGATCTCACTACATCACTATTTAATGTTCTTGTGCATACTTTATATAAACCATGTAACTCATCAGCAGATCATCTCTGTTGAAATACAAAAAATCAAAACACATGTCAGTGCTGCTGCTGTAGGGTGACTAATGGCCAAGGTGACCCATTTTTGATTAACGACTCTGACACCTGCTGGAACTGACATTGGGTAAAATGGACATGCCTGTCCCCAGGGGAGATGATGCTGTAGTGCATTATGGGAAGAAGACTCTCGAATTTAGGATCCAAAGTCTTGGAAAATTGGTTGAGTTGAACCCAAAATCCATCAGTGAAGAAGAATGAAAATGGACAACACAGATCGAATGTTATAGTGAGAACATAACCTCCCCCTCCCAGCCTTCTGCTAAGAAGAATCAGTTTAGTGTTGAAATGCTAGTTATAAAAATATGTATAGGTTCATAGGTGTGTACTAGGCTAATGGCCCTTGAGCCTTTACAAGCCTAGTTCATAGGATTATCCTGGCATCACGCCACCCAACCTTGGTTCCCAGTGCCTCTGTCGAGCAGAACCACTGGAGTGATCCCTGGGGTCAATTTTCTATTTCCCACCCACTCATCAAGATTTCTCTTGAAGAGCGCCAGGGAGGTGCTCTGTTTGACATGTAAGGGAAGTCTGTTCCATAGCATGGGCAGTCTATGGGTTATGAACCTGTCCCTCCAGCTTGTTGATTTTGGTATTGAGGTTGAGGTCTCTGGAGTGTGTGGTGCGGAGGGGTTGGGATTTCTTTAGCTGTACAATTTCTACCAGAGCTGGACCAGACATGGATTTGTAAGTTAAGTAGAGTTTTTTGAGTCTGTCCATATAGGACAAGTGTTTAAGGCCTAGTATCCTCTTTGTGAGGTACTTTTGTAGCCTCTCCAGTTGTTGCAGGTGTCTAGTGAGGTACATGCCAAATGAGGCATTGTACTCGATGATTGGCCTAGCAGAAGGGATGGCTTTCGCACTGACTGAGGAATACATAGGATAGGAGGAGTGAGTGGGGTCTGACCTGTATGGTAATGTTTGTTGGTCAGCAGATGCAGCAGGAAAAAGTATGTAAAAAAGTATCACAATAAAGGTGTTCCTAATTTCTTGAAGGTAACAAGTATTCCTAATTTTTGGAACTAAATCTACTACAAGTATCCACACTTTAGTGAGGTATCCTTCGACGGCTGTGGCTTTTGTGTATACATACTAAACACCCATAAATATCCATAGATATTGTACGTATATATATATATATATATATATATATATACATACACACACACACACACACACACACACAAAAACAGAAAGAGAGATATATGAGGATTAGGTCCTCTAACTAAAACGGGCCTTGCCCTTCAGAAAGGTTACAGAAGGACTAGGTCCTCTAAGTTAAACGGGCCTAGCCCGGTGTAACAGAAAAAAAACTAGGCCTTCTAACTCAAACAGACCAAGTTATTAAAACGGACACACACACAGTTCAATCACACAGGTAAGAACTGCAGATACCAAAAAAAAATACAATTCTCTGTAAAACTAGTAATAGGCAAAAAAAAAAAAACTAGTGACAGCAATCCTAGAATATCACAAGCAAATCCCCGCCAAAAACAACAATGTTATAGAATAAAGGCTAATAGTCAAAGGGAACCAAAAAAAAAAAAGTCAGAATAATACAGATACAACAACAGGAGCCCCTGTTGATTAGTAGTCGAAACAAAAAAACCCGCCACAAGTAACACTTCTACTTAGTCAAAAAAAGCACAAAGGCACCTAACTACTGGCATACAGGATACCAATAAACTAGTTCACTAAATTTAGTCAACAAGGCAACTGCCTATAAGAGAACACTAAAATGCAAAATCGGATATGAATGTAAAGAATTTGAAAAGACTTAGCCAGAGCCAAGAGAAGCACATCCGAACTCATCAATGTGGCAAATGAGATCTGGGGATTGTACTGGTGCACCAATGGGATACCTGCTTGGTCACGAGCCAACCAGAAGTCTTCCAGCTTGGAAAATCGTCCAAGTCGGAGCCGAGGATTGGCTCCGAACCCATATGTAAAAATGAAGGTGAGATTGGACTGCCTAACATCTTTAACTTTAATAAACTTATAAACAAACTAGCTATCTCACTAATACATGCTCCCTGTCTGGCTGTGCTCCCAAAATGACACTGAAGCTAGCATATGCTTGCTTATTTATGTGCACGTGCTGTCCTTGGAAATGCTTCTTAAAGGTACAATACACACACTGTTCTACAGAAGTACTAGCTCTGTACTTTTTCTGTGGAATGCAGTTATAATTTGTCAGCTGAGGGATAAGGTCTCCTGTTAACTCTTATGATTTAATGTTTTACCTACATTTTATTGAATGGTCCCACTTGATTACTTGGTGCATGCATTTCAGTCTTTTTTTATTAAGTGCAATTGTTTAAATAATTTAAGCTGCAACAGTCTATCCCATAGTCTGACACTTTACGTTGGGTAAAACATGTTACTTATACATGAATACTCTTGTTATCTATCGCTCCAGCATATCAGTTCTTCTGTCTGTGACATATGTAGTTCAGTTGATTTTGTTGTAAGTGCAGTGTCACATCACAGTTATTGGTTACTTTCAGTTGATTTTTGTTGACAGTGTCTTTATGACAAGATGTCATTAACAGTTGCCCACTTAAAAAAAAGATTGTCTTAACAGTTTCTCACTGGTTCCTTGATAAATTATTTCAGGCTTAGTTGCAGATGCTGCACCACTGGACTGGTGAATCATCTCCAGAAATTTCAGTTTCCCATCATGGGTAGCAAATTTCCTTTTTTACTGATAACTCCAAAGAAACCAGCTTTGGAACCTCTGAGCAGTCTCCGTGAAAGCATATTTCCCCTTTTACTGATTGTTAGTGCTTACAGAGAATGCAGACTAAAAAGAGGTCAGCTGAAGGTGAATTCCATCTGAGTTGAACATATGTCCCCAACAAACAGTGTCAGGTAGCCAGATGTGTTGCTGGTCTGTCTGTTTAAATCTTCGCAAATTAAATGTTGCATCACACATAGATGTGCCTGTATTTTAACAAAATACTTGCTTCCCCAAGCATAAGGAATATGATGCAGTTGGTAATCTGATTTTTTAAGTATTACTTTTTTCAGTAATGTAAATCTGCCAATACAAGATTAAGCACACTGAGTCCTGTGTAACACGTCTGATCTCTCTGAAACAACAGACATAATCACTTTATGAACTGAATAATTCAAGTTTAATCCTTGTTAAGATATTCAAAATTACCACTGGCAAGATGATCTCAGTCACCTCCCTGACATCTGCTCAGCTGGGCCACCCCACCTTCTCTCAGTCAGAAGTAACTAAACATTTTCTTGTCTGCATTAAGTGTTAATAATTAGTTTTATGTTTTGCTTTGAGTGCCTGCCACCAGTCAAGTCTGCAGCTTACTGTCTGCCCCTTGTTTCTGTTGTCTTAGTCTGTCTGATCTAGATTTTGAGTCCCACTCCTACCATGTTCTTAGACTTTGAATTGGATCATTAATTTTATCTTGAATAATTTATAATTTACGTAATATGAAAAATGCATAGGGGAAAACTAGGGGAATAGCCAACCCATCCAAGCAGATGTTTCTTTATTGTCCCTTTCATATTTGAAACTCTCAGAATTGGTCAGAATCAAGCTATGTTTTACCTCAGGTCATCTGTGCTCCCTGTCATATTCCTTTTTTCAATGTTTTACAAATTTTGCATCTAAACGACTGTACATTCTAGAGTTTAGCACAGGAAAAGCCAGGGATTCTTATCAGCATATGCTGTACATTATTTTATTTTCTATGTATAATCAAAGTGAACCTGACAGAACACTATTTACTGTTCTTGTGCATACCTTATATAAACCATGTAACTCATCAGCAGATCATCTCTGTTGAAATACAAAAAATCAAAACAGCACAGGGGAATAGATGCTGCATTATTTTATATTAAATAATAGTATCTGCCTAAATATATTTACAGTACATAATTGACATTATGTGTAAATATCTTATTCAGGCACTTACATAGTAATCATTCTGTTGCTTTAATTGCATAGCAGTTCTGCTGTCAGGTTAACATTACTGCATTAATAGGTCATGTCAACAACTAAGCTCTCTACATTACTAGCTTGTCACTTTTAAGATCCAATTCCAATGGTGCCGTTTTCGTTTAATGTTTCTAGTAGTTTCCACTGTCCCCTTCACAGGGGTATGAGAGAAGTGCCACACTCTGATGTTGTGGTACACACCTCCAAATGTAGCGTAGTGTGAAAGCAGGCCTGCTTTCCTAGATAATTTTCAACTATTCTGAAATTGTAAGTGTTCTGGTCAGTTTGTTTGCATTTGATTTGGCTAGAAAACGTTTTCATATTTCTGTTATGCAGGCAGCTGAGGATGTAGATGTATGGTGTTTGCTGCATATGAGATCCAGCTGTCCTTTTGTATGTTGTACAGTGTACTTAAACCCCAAGGTTGCACAACCTCATAGTTGAATATAAATCGATGAAATACTCAAAAAAAAAAAAGTCTCAGTTTGGGGAGCCACTACTTCTATTTATTCACTGACAACTGTAGTATAGCTGCCTTAATATTATTGTGTGACACTGTTTTGGAGCTGGTAGAGAAGATTAGGGCTGCTAATTGTTAATGAGCTGCTTCCTGTAGCCAAGGGTACAGGTTTGATTCCTTACACCTCTATTTCCTACTGTGACTGACGCTGAGGAAGTCACTTAACCAGCCAATGTTTCCAAAACACATTTACAAAGGGACATTTGTGTCCAGTGGGCTTACCTGGTTAATATAATATATAAAACAAATATGAACCTGCTAAAATCACTTGGAGATTGTGATTGTATAGGTGTCTACCATAAAAAATGATTTCAGGGGATCAAGGCAATAGCAAGTCTTAATTTTTCTGACTTTTCATGTTGAGAAAAAGTTCTTATAGGCTGCCCGAAGTTCCTTAGAGATTTTCATCATGTTTTGTTTTTATTAACTTGTTTAGAGTCTGCTTTAGGGATCTTCAGTAACTGTGTGGAACATTGGGTAGTGAATCAGTCTTTTCATTTACAAATAGTGATTATTGAAATGGGATAATATGAACAGTTCCCCACAGGAAAGGCCAAGAACTGTCTTATGAACCTTCAGTTGACACAAGATTCCCTTTCAAGATCTGGTGTGACATCTGTTTCTTTATTCCATTACGTACTACCACTTTTTACAATGAGAATTCATCTGTATTGGATGCATATTGTAAATTAGGTCTCTCTTTTTTTAAGGTATAGTATTCAGTCAGTCATTTAAGTTTGTTAACCAGGAAGATAAGTTGGTTAAAAAGACAGTTTTCAATCATGGTCCAGATCACAAGGCAATAACTTTTACAAACAAGTGACTTATTATTGCAAGTAAATGACTTAATTAAAGTTGAAAATGTAACGATTACAAAACAAATTTAGTGAATATTGCACTTAAGTACTGTATACAAAAACAATGTAAAACCTATTAATGCAACAAAGGATGTAATTGTTTAGATTCTCGAAGACTCTTTTGATATAGAAGTCTTAAGTTGGTTTACTTTTGCTGAATAGACTTGGAATAATGTGGTTTTACAGCTGTTTTAATTTGTACCATAATTATTGACAGTTGCAGAAGAGCAGGCACATACAATTAAATGTGCATTTATTTTGCAGGTATTTGATACCAAATGCAGGGGATGCCACTAAAGCCATAAAACAACAGATTATGAAAGTTTTGGATGCCTTAGACAGCTGATAAGAAGAAATCCTTCTGTTCTACCCTTTTCAGAACATTAGAAAATAAAAATGCAAAAATACCCTACCAGGAGTATGCAGTGGAAATTTTCTACATTCTAACCTAAGAAAAGCTGAATCTGACTTTTGACTGATGAGCAGCAGACTCGCAGTGTGGAAGATGGATCAAAAGCAATGCATTGGATGTTAACTTATTCCCATTTTTATTTTGACTGTTTCTTAAAAAATATTTCCATGTGTTTGGTTGATGAAATGCCATGTTAAAGGTTACTTTTTTTTTAAACAGTTGCATTTAGTACTCACTTCTGTGTATGAAATTAAAAGACTTATTTTCAACAGGAAGGTAGAGAAATATTATACAATACCCAAATGTGGATTAAATAGTTTGCATGGTGTCTATATGATACTCCATATACAGAAACTGCCTGGATGGTCACTCAGACTGGTTTCACATTTTCATAGATACAAAGAAACTTTTATTATATCTTGTTTTCTAACCGTATGGATACTGTTTAAGAAGAGCAAATTGGTGTACAAGACTGCAAGATAGTGTAAATATTGGTATAGTTCATTCTGAAGCCAATGTCAACCAGTGCTACTCTTGGTAGTAGATACACTGTGTCATTCTACACGTTTGAGTCACTGATACTATAATTTGCTCAGTACTGTTTAAAATTAGACCTGCAAACAATTTTTTAAATTGTGCTGCTATGGTTTTGATAAAGCACCTTAATTTGGAAAATCTCTCCTATCAACACTTGTTTAATTCTGAAATTTTCTCTCCAGTTAGTGCAGTTTGCATGATAATTGCACTTGGGCCAACCCCCCCTTATTTATAATCTTAGCCTACATTTGTTGCATAATCCCTTTTTTCTTTACTGAACTGCCCAGAGCTTTGTGCCTACTTCAATGATTCCCCCCCCCCCCCCCATAAAGTTAATATAAAGCTTGTGTTACTGTTTACTACAGTTAATGAAACACAGATGTAAATAAACCAGTACAGTTTGGTCATATTGCTACTGTGGCATCCTGTTTTTATTTCTCATTTATTTTTAAGTGAGTGTTGTGACTTTACATATATCACCTGGTATTTTTGTTTGCACTGTAGAAGAAATAATTGCCATAGGTATAGCAGAAGAAAGTTGGAAAAAAAGTCGAATTTGTGAGTATTTAACTGTTACAGATTTTACATTACTCCTTGTTTAATGGTAGTTGCAGGTTTCACTGCAAAACTGGAGCTCTTCTGACTCCCATAATGCACCACTCCAGCCATCCACATCTCATTTGTTGTCACTACATTCAGACACTAATCTCCAAAGCTCAAGAGATAAGTTTAATTACTTCACGTTTCTATTTCTTTAGTTAGAGAGAGAAGAAACCCTAACCTTGTCAGACCTCCCCATTACTGGTTAGGCCTTTATTTGATAGATTTTCTCCTTTTGGCTGTTTGTGTCCTTTACACATGGCAAATTGTGCCACAAGGTATCCAAAAAAGAAGTTATGTCTTACCATATCGTTCCATCTGTATTGTTGATCCTCGTTCAGTCATTATGCATGGGTATCTGTTTTGAGCCGGCCATCTTCTGAATAAAACTCTTACCCAGAATTCCCCCTTCTCTCTGTTACCTCAGATTGAGTTTGCAAGTCAAAAGAAGGTAGAGGCTACTTTTCTCACCTTAAAGAACCGGATGGTGAGATCCACTAGTAGCCACAGGAAGGAGAGTCGTAATGACTGAACAAGGATCAATACAGATGGTAAGACATAACTTCTTTATCTGATACTGTTAATCCTCATTCATTCCTTACATATGGGACAGAGTCCCCAGCTACCTCTATTCCTGGGAGGCTGTCATGGAAGGACATTCCTGAGCACTATAGAACCAAAAGATGCTCTTCCCCTGGAGGCCATATCCAATTTGTAATGATTGATTAAGGTATGAGGCGTAGCCCAAGTTGCAGCTGCACAGATGTCATGTAAAGAAGCTCTGGCATGGAAGGCAGCAGAAGTTGCCACCGACCTTGTCGAATGAGCTTTGATGGTAGTCTGTAATGGAATTTTACATTGTGTATAAATGAGGGTCACAAGGTCTTTCAACCATCTAGCCAATGTGACCTTAGCAACAGCACATCCTAATTTAGGTCCAGAATAGGCCAAAAATAACTGGTCTGATTTACGAGAGGCCTTAGTCCTGTTCAAGTAGAAGCAAATTTGCCTGTGAATATCTAGAGCATGTAGGCAATACTCTCCTTTGAATGATTGGGGAAGAAAACTGGCAAGTCAATAGCTTGATTAATGGACATTTCAGAAATCACTTTTGACAGAAAGGAAGGATTAGTTCTCAAGGACACTATCTTTATAAAAAATCAAGTATGGACTCGATGCATAAGGCTTGAAGCTCAGAGATATGTCTGGCAGAAGTAATAGCTACCAAAAACAAGTTTTTTCCATGACAAATATTTGAGGTCGCATGAAGAAGCTGGTTCAAAAGGAGGCATTGTCAGAGCTTGTAGAACTAATGACAGGTCCCATAGTTGAATAGGTTCTCTAAAAGGGGGTTTCAGTTGATTCACACCTTTTATGAAGGTCTTGCATAATTTGTGAGACATGAGGAGTCTTGGACACCCCCATGGAAATTAGATAGTGCAGCCAAATGAACTCTAATGGGAGAGGCCTATAGACCCGATTGAAATAGATCAGCTAGATACTCTAGAACTATTGACACTGGTGCTGAAAAAGGATCTACTTGCTTTTCTTTCAGCCAACAGGTAAATCTTTTACACTTGCTTAGATAAGTTAGTCTAGTGGAAGACTTGTGAGATGCAATAACAATGTCCCGTACGGGTAAAGAAAGATCATTCTACCTGGCAATCAAGGGAATTGGAGTCAGGCTGTCCAAGTTGGGATGAATCAGATGGATGGGAGATCAACCCTGGGGTTGGATGGAGAATCCATGGTTGCTTTAGCAGGTGAGGCAAGAGGAACCAAATCTGACATGGCCAGTATGGAGCTATGAGGATCACCTTGCTCTTCAACCGACGGGCTTTCTTCAGAAACTGGTGGAAAAAGCATAAAGAAGACCCAAGGACCAATCGTGGACTAGAGTGTCTCTGGAGGGGGAATCAGGGCAAAGTAGTTGGTTGGGGATGCAGAGGTCGCAGCAAGGATGGCCCCAGCAGTGGAAGATCTCCGCCGCTATCAAGGGATTCAGGGACCACTCGTGAGGTTATAGAATGCACCTGCTAAGCCTGTCTGCTATCACGTTGGAACTCCCGGGAATGTGCGTTGCTAGAAGAAAATGGTCGATAGCCATATCCTCATGGCCTCTCGACAAAAGGGGGGGGGGTAAGATTTGGTTCCGCCCTGTTTGTTGATGTACTAGCCCACCGCCGTATTGTCTGATTGTATCGCAATAGTCCCGGACAGCAGCAGGGGATGGAATGCTTGCAACACTAGAAGCACCGCCCTCAGCTCCAGAACATTTATATGCAGATGGGCCTCCAATTCGAACCAAGTGCCTTGGACTGTGACCCTGACATATCCCTCCCCATCAGGGAGGTGTCCGTGGTCACTATAGCCTTGGACTGCTGGGGGGAGAAAGGACAAGACCATTGTGATGGGTTGTGGCTAATCCACCAATTTAAATCCTGTTTGCACCTGTGGGTTACTTGCATCTTGGCTGAAAAAGGATACCATTGGGTGAGCAGTAGCCATTGTAGAAGCCTTATGTGAATCCTGGTCAGGGGGACAATGGTGATAGAGGTTGCCATGGAACCCAGCAGCTGTAGGACAAAGTGAGCTGTGGATTTCTCCCTTGAAAGGATTGGGATCAGTTGTTGCTTTATCCTTAGAATTCTGTGCTCTGGAATGGATGCTCTGCAATTCTTTGTATCCAATATGACCCCTATGAATTCTGTGGAGTGAGATTGGATTTTTGCCGGTTTATGGTTATGCCTAGCATTTTTGAAACGAGGAGAGTATGCCAGGGCTTCTTCCAATAGATGTCTGAAGGGGGCGGAGATGAGCCAGTCGTCTAGGTATGGAAACACCTGGAATCCTTTCTGTGACGACTGCCATGCACTTTGTGAAAAAGGGCAGTACTCTGAACTGGTAGTGACTGACTCCTGCACAGAAGCACAGACATCTTCTTGATGGCCTGTCCACTTTTATGTAGTAGTACGCATCTTGAAGATCTACAGCGTACATCCAATCGTCTTTTTCCAAAAGCGGGAGGATAGACTGTATTGTTACCATCTGGAATTTTTTACTCTCACAAACTTGTTCAATACACGGAGATCCAAAATTGGTCTCCATTCCCCAGTTTTCTTTGGCACCAAAAATAGTCTCGAGTAGAATCCGGATCCTATCTGGTCTGGAGGGACTATTTGGATGACTCCTTTTCTTAGCAGCTTTGCTATCTCTAGTGCTGCTGTTTCTCTTCGACTGGGTGGAACGTCGGGCAAGTTTGTTGGGGGGGGGGGCAGGACAAAGATCAAAGGGGATATGGTAACCTCTGGTTATTATCCTTTGTACCCAGGAGTTTGTGGTGATGGTTAGTCAGGCAGAAGGGTACAAGGAGAAATGACCCCCAACCACCTCTAGAGGAAAGGAGTTGGGCCACTGACAGGATTGACCAGGAAAGGAAACCCTGCTTACACGGACCCCCTCTGCCTCTAGGGAAAAACTCTGCCTGTGTGTCATGGAAAGGACCCTGAGACTTTTTGTACCATATCTTCTGGAGAAAGCATGCTGAGGGGAAGAATAACGGTCACCTATGGCAGCAAGGGTCTTACCGTCCTGTTCACATCTGGCCAGTGTACTTTTAACTTTGGGTCCAAACAGTGAAGAGGCTTCGATGGGAGCGCTGAGAAAGGAAGCCTTGAAGGGGTCCGCGAAATTACATAAGCGCATCCAGGTGTGCCGTCTCAAACGGTGCCTGAACTCACCCCTCTAGTTGCTCCTTCTGATACGTGAGACATCAGGCGCATGGAAAAGTTTGATAGTGATTCAGTGGTAGCCAGCTGAGATGCCACTTTGTCACGGACCACATCACCAGCCAACGTTTCAGAGAGTTCAGATACTAAATCCCTTTGAAGCCTGGTGAAGTGTGCCATACAATTCAGGGACCTGACTGTAAAGGTTGCTGATGCACAAGTACACTTCCCTATTCTGGCCAGAGCCTGTGACTCTGTTGGGCAATCTGGCTTTCTTCTTCCATCAGGTCCTTCTTGGTTCGGCCGCCACCACCACCACAGCATCTACAGGAAGACCTTTGGACTAATGGGGTCAGTAGCAGGAGGGGACAAAAATTTATCTGGCCTCCGGGGAATGGCCTCAGTGGTGTCAGGAGCCTTCCATGCATGCTGCACGATGAGCCAGACCAGTTCGGCAGGTGGAGTAACCCAGGAGGTAGGGGGCCGGGCGTGAAAGGCCTGCAGGAACACACTCTTCAGAGATTGGGTTAGAGGGCTGCCAGTCACCTCTCTAAGGATATCACCAAAGGATACCTCAAGAGGGTGAGGGGGGGGGGGGTATGATCCTTCCCTATCATCAAAGTTTGTGTCTTCAGTAAGGGACTCCTCTGCTGAGTCCACGTTCTTCCTATTGCATGAGCTTTTGAGATGAACTTCCAGAGAGGGAGAAGCTGGGGAAGACAATGCAAAAGGGGTTTCCTGAGGGAGTACATCCGGAGGCTCTTGCGCCCGGTGTCCGCTAGGAGCGACTTGTGTACAGAGCGGGCCACAGGAGGACAGGGAGATTGACAGCAGACCCCAAAGCCATCTCTGTTAGTTGGAAGGCCGGTCCACCAGAAAAGGGGAGTTTCCTGAACAGGGGGTCACCCCTCCCCTAAGTGGCTCAGTCTGCTGACTGGGAGTCCATGGATGGCTGTGAAATACCAAATTATGTACTCCACAGCTGCCATCCTGGGTCGTAGCAAAACTCCTCTGCCACGAAGGCAACTGCGGTTCCTTAGTGAGGTCCATGAAGGGGACCGTAGAGGGAGAAGACTGTGCTATACCAAAGGACTTAAAAGGCAATGAAGGAAGAGAATAAGTAGGGGTCTTTGGCAAAGGATGATCACCTCCCAAGGAAGGATAGGTCTTGGGGGACGGGATACCTCTGGCCACAAGATGCAACATGTTGTGTTTAGAGAGGCTTCTAGAGGATTTCACGGACACAGCTAAGGGGGAGTCAGGTCTATCCACAGATGGGACAAGCTCTGTGCCCACATTACCAGTCTGCACTGAAAACGGTGCAGTAAGGGACTGTACTACAGGTGTCTGCACTGGGGAAGTCATGGTTTGCACCGACAGTAAGGTCGGTACCGAAGCTGGGACTGAAAAAAATCGGTGTCAGTAACTGAGATGTCGGTTCCAGGTAAAGTATGAGCCAATTTGGTTACAGTCTGTGCCGGTAGAGAGGTCTGAACAGAGGAGCCCCTCGGTACAGATACAGTAAAGGGCATGCTAGTTGCGACCGAATGGAGACGCAGCAAACAAAATCTAAGGCAACAGGGAGGGGGAATTCTGGGTAAGAGTTTTAGCTAGAGAGTTTGTAGCCAAAGCGAGCTTGGAAGATGGCCGGCTCGGTTCCAAGGTCGGAAGAGATACCCATACACAAGGAATGAACGAGGATTAAGACGGATATGTTGTTTATGTGGCTAGCAGGCTTATTCATGTAGTTCACAAACAGTAAATCTGCTCTGAATAAACCAAAGGCTCATTTTACTACATCAACAGTCCGTTCATCCTTTAAGAATACTTAAGTGATCGCCGTATGTGGTGCAATAACGAAGTTCACTGCATGCCTTTACAAGTCACTCAAGTCTTTCTTTTGGGCATCCATACCCCATGATATCGGTCAAGATACTAAACAGACCTTAGAGCTGAGGATTCTGTCCAGAACTTTAGAAAGGACAGACAGATAATGTAAAATGAAGTAATTTACTATAATTGTGAATCTTCATTATCCATTTGTATCTATTTCAACAAACCCAACCTCCTTCCCCTTCCAAATTGTGGGCTTTTTCTCCCAAGAGATTTGCAGGGGTCTTTCAATGGCATCACCACCTCAGATAAAATACCATGACCTAGGGTACGAGGCTTAGCTTTACCTTGGCAAATTCCAGTATGGTTGGTTTAGAATTTGATTTGCATTTTCTAGTAACTGCTTTTTTGGCAGTCACCAGAATTAAATAAAGGCTTTACAATGTTTAGGCAATTCTGATTCTGTATCACAGCTCAAAAATTATTTACTCAGTTACATTTAATCACCCTGTATTTCTGACAGTAGTATGAAAGGAAATTTTAGTCTGACAACTCATTAAAATGCCAAAAAATATGTTCCAAGTTACCTCTCTTCACACTCTCCTACCTAAATTTACCAGAGGAATTTTTTAGGAGTCTGCCTGGGATATAAAAATACCTATGCAAACACTTCCAAGCAAAAATCTTAAATCTTCTAGATTCTATTACATATTTGGGAACCATACATATATCCTTTCATTGTGAATTACTTATCCAATGTCTCTTCCCAATCATTTATATCCTCTTGTGACTAATTCCTGTAGTTATTTTATATACCCTACTAATTATCCCTAGTTTAACAGCAGCGTCTACTAAAAACTCTACCAGTACTGGTCTTTCACTTAGGACCCCCCATTCCTTTCTCTTTGCCCACACTGATAGGGAAGGCAATTTTTAGTCTGCAGTCCAAATGGATTCTTGGGCCCCTTCCCCTTCTATTACTTTTCCCTCTTTATTTGCTTCCAGTACCTTGGTTCCTCTGCTAGTTTTCTCCAGTAAATTCCATCTCGTGTCTGTACTCTGTCATCCCTATTGGTAGAATCTCCATTTCTGTGTTAGCTTAGTTCTTAGAATATGATCTCCTACTTTGAAAATAACCATACAGAATATATTTTTATTCTCCTTTAAAATCTTGATACTAGCATTCCAGTCTCTACTTACGCCTTTTCCATCATCCCTTACACTTTGAATTATAGGTTTCTGCTTGTGCAGCTCACTACCTGTTAAAATTAGGTAATCCCAAACCACCTCCTTCTGTTGGAAGACCAACTCATTCTACTTGACTCTTGCCCTCCATCTCCCAGATAAAATTCTTCAACTCTTTAATTGCTATCCACAACTTATCTGGTTTGATGAAAACATGCCTGACCTGTGTATAAAAAACTAAAGCAACTATAAAAAAAAGTCACTGCTCATATCCATAAAACAGAGCTTATTGCTGAACCAATGTGTATATGGGTACATACTGTACAGCTATTGCCTTTGTTTTACATACATTAATTTTGTATCCCAAAAGACCTGAAAACTGTCTCAGAATGTTCCACAAGACTAAAATAATATTTTTTGAATTGGGTACAAAGTAACTCCCTACCCTATTTTCCTTCAATAAAACTCACCTTCACTCATTCCATATTCTATCCTAACAGCTGTCCTCCTAATAACCTGGTTCAAACACCTAAAGCCAATTTTGGTGATTCTTTTTACAAACCATATATTCAATCTATTCCTGCTCACTATGTTCCAACTGTACTAGGTGGTTACTATCCTACCCTTCACTTGATACGTCTATATTGCCTTTTTTATTCTCTCTCTATATTTTGTGATTATTTTAATTGGACATGCTTATGTTTTATTGCAGTGTAAATATTTTGCTCATAAGCAAAGATAGATTTCTTTAATCGTTATGAAAATGGGCAAATCCCCAGTAAACATAGTATCAGCTGCAAATTAAGCCAAATTTTCTTGATTACCATACCAACTATCCTCAAATTTCAGAGTCCTTTATTTTCTTTGCCAATGGTTCTAAATATCAAGCCAATAACAAAGGAAAAAAGAGGACACCTCTGCCCAAACAGAACTCCTAGAACCCACCCACTTCAGTTTTTGTCTCCCATCCCTGCTGTATCTTTCTAATCAACCTTATTTTATCAGGACAGTAAAATGGTTTCATTACTGTACTTAATTCCTGCTTACTCTATTGAATTTTCTCTGCATCAAGACCCACCAACAATTGTATTTTATCACCATCTGCTTCCCTGTCACTGTTTTATTGGTGCTGTCATATGTTTGCCGCCTCCACAAAAATATATTGATCCATATCTATTAATTTTGGCATCACATTTGCTATTCTTTTAGCCATCAGACATGAGCACTTTATAATAATGATGTAGAATTGAAATGGGCCAATATGAATCTGGATGTAGTGGTTTTTTACGATGTTCGGTATTACAGCCACCAGAGATCTCTTCCAGAATGTTGCTGCTTCTCCTGCATTTAAACTGTTAAAATAAAACCTTCCATATTGTTTTGGCTTCCAAACATCCACAGAATACCATATATTCTTGGGGACTTTCCTGTAGACTCTAAGCTTGGCAACAGCCCTTTCATTTTTCCTCAGCCACTCTGGTCTTTGAAGTGACCTCATGAAGTTTGTTTGGAAACAGTTCTTGTTTGAGGCACTGCTGGGTTGCTCTCTCAACTTCTTATTTCTGTGGTAATTTCACTAGTTTTTATATTCTGAAAAAGACGTCTTACTGTAATGTTCCATTTGTGTTGTAGATCTTCATTCCTTACAATTCAGACTTCGGTTCTGTCATCAGAACTGACACAGCCTATTTACAAGCCGGTGTCAACCAAAAAGCTCTCAAGCTAAATCCTACCCATAGTGCTCCTCTTTCAGTCACTGATCAAGTTTGCCCAACTGACACAAAGGTGTTAAAAGGAAGAACAGGTAGACAAAATTGGAGGCCATGTCTGATTAGATGCCCTAACATATAAACGGACCCAATAATCCACCAGGAGTCCGCGCAGGAAGTAAGGAATGAAAAAATCTACAACACAGATGGAGTGTTATGGTAAGACATAACTTCTTTATCTGATGATGTAAATCCTCATTCATTCCTTACAATTAGAACCAAATCTGCATCTTGGGTGGCCCTATGGAAGGATATTCCTGAGCACCATCGAACCAAAGGATGCTCTTCCCCTGGAGGCCATATCCAATCTGTAATGAGTGATAAATGTATGTGGTCTTGCCCAAGTGGCCGCTGATGTAGAGTCTAGAATTAAAGGCCACTGAAGTTGCTATTTTTCTAGTGGAACGAGCCTCTACTTTCAAAGGGAGGGTACTTGGTTTTGTAGATAGGTGAAAGCGATAGCATTCTCTGAGCCCATTTCGACAGTCACTTTGAATACAGCTTTGCCCACTCTGGGACCTGAGAAGGCAACAAATAGCTGATCAGGTTTTCTGAATGGTTCTGTTATGTCCAAATAAAAATAAAGTTGTCTGTGCACATCTAGAGTATGTAGTACATATTCCCCTTCATTAGAATAGTGGAGAAAGAATACAGGTAAAAACCAATGGACTAGTTGATAGAAAGAATGCTAAGTAGAGTCTTCCAGGATAAAAATTTAATGTCATACGAGTCTGAAGGGTGAACCAGTCAGGATTTGTAGGACTAGAGTTAAATCCAGAGGTTTGATATGCAAGACACCTTTCATAAACGTCTTAAGAGTTGATGGGAAAATAATGGAAGAGGTGTTAAATCCCATTATTGAAAGTTAGGAATAGCTGCTAGGTGTACCACAATGGTAGATGCTGAGGCTCCTGCATGTAGTAAGGGATTCTAAAATTTTGTGGCTATGCGATGAGAAGGCAGCAATCTTCTGGTCTTTGGCCCAAAGACAAAACTGTCCATTTGTCATAATAGATTTTCCTGGTGGATGGTTTGCGAGAAGCCAGAAGGATTTCAGACAGGGGAGATGAAATCAGTTGCCTGGCAATTACTGGAAGCACAGATGCCAAGCTGTATAGGTTGGGATGAACCTGTCCTTGCGGGTGAGAAGTCACAGGGATGGTTCCAAGGTCCATGGATGGTGAACCAGATGAGGCCAAAGGAAGGGGAACCAGACTTGGTGGGGGCAATGAGGATGAGTGTGCTTCTCAACCTTTGAGCTTTCTTCAAGAACAGTGGGATGATGGGAAAGGCATATAGTAGGCCCAAGGGCCAGTCATGAGTCAGAGCATCTCTCAATGACCCTCCCCAAGGGGAATTAGGGCAAAGAAGCTTCTGCACTTGTAGTTGAGGGGGATGCAAATATATCACAGCACGGCTTGCCCCAGCAACAGAAAATTTAAGTCACTACTGCCAGATAGAGAGATCACTCGTGAGACATCAGGATGTTCCTGCTCAGTCTGCAATTAGATTGAACTCTCGGGAATGTGCACTGCTGTGAAGAAAGCAGTTGGAAGCAATCACCCAGTGCCACATTCTCATGGCTTCCTGACTTAAGGGGTATAACCTGGTTTGTTGATGTACCACACAACTGACATGTCTGACTGCAATGCGAAGAGGACCACCCTCAGTTCCAGGACATTTATGTGCAGATTTGCCTCCAATGGTGACCATGTCCCTTAAGCATCCTTGGTCATGGTGGCTTGGGGCTGGGGAGAAAATGGTAGATACCACAGGTACTCAACTTCATCAACCAGGACAGATCACTCTTGCAGTGATTCACTATGCATATTGGATGGGATAGGAGCCATTGTAGGAGTCTCGTATGCAACCTTGCCAAAGGCATTAAAGTGATGGTTACTGCCAAGGAACCCAACAGCTGCAGTGCTTAGGTTGAACTCAGCTAAGAGAGTCAAGTAGTTTGCTGTGGGGTACTGTATTGAATGCTTTGGACAGACCAAAGGAAGGTGGCAGACACTAGGTTTCCTTGGTTCCCATATTGACAGTGTTGGGGAAGGATGAGTGCTGTAGTGGTGCTACAAACATAATAAAGAGAAGTCTGAGAATGGATCCTTGAGATGGGGGGAGGGGAGGAGAGGATTTGTTTTCCCATTTGGTAGACTGCTCTGAAAAGTCAGGGAAGCAGTACTGAGGTTAAGTAGCTAGTTTTAAGTAATTGGTGGGATACCATATCAAAAACTCCACATCAAGGAAAACTGTCCAGTCTAGTACCCTCTCAAGACATGTGCTTTCTGGGTGTGAGACTGAATACAGCAGCCCAGATGGCCTTTTTAACCCCGGACAAACAACAGAGTCTATCACTTTACTTCCATCAACTATCTCATCAGTCCGTGCTGACTGCAAGGACAGTCCTTCAAGCATTAGGGTTCATGGCATCTTGTATTCTGGTGCTTCCCAATGCCAAACTGCATATGAGGAAGCTACAATGGTATCTCAAAAATGTATGGACACAGCACTGCCAGGATTTGGACACTGTCATTCAAATACCTTGCCTTCAAAAAGAATTTTTGTGGTGGGCTCAGGAATGTCACCTAAACAAGGGACTCTCTGTGACCCGGCCAGAGGCGAGTCAGATTTTAACGACAGATGCCTCGGACATTGCTTGGGGAGCTCATCTAAATGGAAAGTGGATACAAGACAAGTGGCCTGCCAGACTACTGCATCTACATATCAACATGAAGGAGATGTTAGCAGTCCAGTTTGCATTAATGGCTTTCAAGGAGTTACTTCTTCCAGGGCAGGTGTTGATTCTAACAGACAACACAACTGTCATGTGGTACATCAACAAGCAGGGGGTAACACATTCTTATCCTCTATGCAGGCAAGCAATGATTTTCTGGGAGACTGCGCTAAGCTTGCAACTAACTCTTCAGGCAAGGTTTCTGCCAGGAGCACAGAACTCCTTAGCAGATGTGTTAAGCAGACAAATCATGGATCCCCACGAGTGGAAACTGGATCTTCATGTATTTCAAAACTTGACAGTGTCATGGGGAACTCCAGACATAGATCTGTTCGCTTCTCCACTAAACCACCAGCTGCCACAGTATTGCACAAAGGGGTTTCATCACACAGCTTGGAAAGTGGATGCTCTGTCTTTCAGTTGGAAAGACCTTCATGTGTATGCCTTTCCTCCTCTACCTCTTCTTCCAAAGGTACTTTTAAAGGTCAGACAAGACAGGCCAAGGATGATTTTGATAGCTCCAGATTGGCCTCGGCAACACTGGTACCCACTCCTCCGGAGTCTGGTAAGGAAGCCTCCATGGCCTTTGCCTCTGATTCCTCATCTGTTATCTCAGCAGGATGGTCATCTGCTCAATGTCAAGCTTCACTCTCTTCATCTCACAGCCTGGCATATTCTGTATTGAAGCACAGCAGGTCTCAACTTCCTCAACAAGTTTTAAATGTGATTATGGAAGCTAGAAGACCTAGTACAAGGAAAGTGTACGCTGAAAAATGGAAGAGATTTTTATTTTGGAGTACAGCAAAGAATTTGCAGGTTTCTGAGCCTAATTTGAGTGCGGCTCTTCAATACCTTACTGAGTTATTGGACAAAGGTTTGTCCTTCTCTTCTATTAAGATTCATGCTGCAGCAATTTCGGCTCACTATGATTGTGACCCACCATTGTTTTCGCATCCTTTGTTCAAGCAGTTTCTTAGAGGGGCAAAGAATATAAGGCCCCACGTAGAGCTCCTACTCCTGCTTGGGATCTCAATTTTGTGTTGGAAAAACTTACTCTACAACCTTTTGAGCCTGCGGCTACTGCTGAATTGAAATACTTGTCATGGAAGACTGCTTTTCTGTTGGCTATTACTTCTGCAAGAAGGGTGTCTGAGTTGCAGGCCCTTATGGCAGTAGAGCCATTTTTGATTTTCCATAAGGATAGGGTATCATTACGTACTAATCCTTCCTTTATGCCTAAGGTGGTTTCTAGTGTGGCTTTAAACCAAACTATTCATTTGCCTACGTTTTATGCAGACCCCCAAAATAAAGGGGAAAAGATTTTGCACACTTTAGATGTACACAGGCAATTGCGTTATTATTTAAGCAGGACTAAGGATTTTAGGCAGTCTCAGCAGTTGTTTGTTTCTTTTGCTTTGAGTTCACAGGGCAAGCTTGTGTCAAAACAAACTATTTCTAAGTGGATTGGCTTTTGCATTGCATTTTGTTATTCCCATCATGGCAAGGAGATTCCAGCTGGGATTAGGCCTCATTCCACTAGGGCTACTGCCACTTCAACAGCATTTCTAAGGGGGGTGGCAACTAAGGATATTTTGGAAGCAGCTACTTGGAGTTCAGTGCATACTTTCTCTAAGCATTATCACCTTCCTATCTACTCTAAGTCTAGGGCTGGTTTTGCCACAGCTGTTTTGCAAGGCATGTTGTCAGCTCCTACTTCTTTATGATTTGCCAGCCTCCCTTACCTCTGCTTTGGGATTCTACCCAATAGTAAGGACTGCAGCAATGGAAGACGAAGAACATAGTACAGTTTTGTACCTACCATAAATGTAGATGTTCGAGGATTCCATTGCTGCAGTCCAATTTACCCTCCCTCCTTCCCCTCTGTGTTTAGGGGGGTTGTGTAGGTGAGTTTACATGCTTATATTTTTGTACGTTTTTGGTGCAGGTATTTTGGGCCTTGTCTTTTTAGGGTCTTCTGACATCTGGGGCAAGAAAAGACTGAGGATATGACGCCGGTCATGCGCATTAGTACCCTGACGTACTGACGTCAGACTAATGCGCCCTGACCGACGTCAGCCTTATACTCTGGTATTCGGGCCGACTGGATGCGGACTATACCCAATAGTAAGGACTGCAGCAATGGAATCCTCGAACATCTACATTTATGGTAGGTACAAAACTGTACTTTATTAGGTGTGTGAGCCTGTTTGCCCGAGAGGAAAGGTTGGGGAATGATCACTTACAAGTCTAGAAGACAGGCTTGTTACCCTAAACTAGACTGTATACTAATTTTTTTTAAAGTATGTTTGTTAATGCAAATGGAGAGTGAATGGTTGGAGACAAAGTGTAGATGTTGACAAAGTGGGAGGGTATCAGAGGAGCATATAAGCCAGTCTAGGTTGAAGTCACTTTGTACTATTGTTTCATCATTAAAGTTAGATGATCCCCAACAGAGGTTTCCTATGATGGATAAGGAATAATCAGGGTGGGTAGCGACTGTTTTGAGAATTTCCAGGTGTGGTTAATATTTCGGAGTTGGGGAGTTTAGTTGGGCTAATTTCCTGGAGTCTAAACATCACGGCAATGCCTCCGCCCAATTTAATCTATCAGGTCTAAGACTGCTATAACCATTGATTAGAATTTCATTTTTTCTATGGGGCTTTAGCCACATCTGCATTATGACAGCCATGTCTGGTGAGTAGAGGGTTAGGGCAGCAAATAATTCACTTTGTTTACAATGCTTCTGAGGTTGAAATTGGTAGTGGTAATGAAGAAATGGTGGGCTGGGTGCCAGATTGAGAGTTTGGAAAGGGGGAATTCCATAGAGGCTGGACATTTGGGCCCTGGGCTTGGGTAAATGTCTGCTTGGAGTTTAATTCGAGTTAGAGGGTGAAGCAGAGAGCGAGTCTGGATATCTGTCTGATATTTAAGTAGAGAGGAAAGTGGGGTATGTAGGAAATTTGAAATTAAAAAAATGGTTGTTATAAAGCTGTGAGGAGATGAAGTAAATCTAGGAGTGGTGGTGATGTGCACTGAATAGGGGTGTTGAGAGCAAGTGATTTGTGAACCTGTGTGCAAGTAGCAGCAGGGTGAACTAGAAGGAAAAGTAAATGCATAAGGAGAATGGTGGTGGTTGTGTGTGGGAATTAGTGATGCAAAGGGATGGGGTATTTTAGTGGAAGGGGAGTGATGAAAGGTACATGTCTGAAGTGGATGTTGGGGACAGGCTGAGAAATAGGGATGTGGCCAGGATATAAATTGAAGGAAACTGGGCGGTGGTAGATAAGTCACCCAGAAGTTACTTACAAAATGTGGTTTGCAATTAAGAGCCTTGGGTGCAATTCCCCTGCCAATGAATTTTGGGTTTAACACATTTAGAGCCCCCAAGTAGTTTACCTGTATCACTGCTATACTTTTGATGTAGAGTTGTTAGTTTTAATCCAGAGTTCTCTGGCCACTACAATGTTTTAGTTTGCAGACTATTGGACAGCTTGTGTTTCTATGCACCCTTTCACTAAGAAAATTTCAAAGTAATGATCTAGGCTGGGGCAGTGCTATTTCAAGCTACCCCCAAAGCAGCCAGTGTCTTTCAGATGCTACAGCCTACTCTCGAATAAAGTTAAAGTGATAAAAGACCTGGTACTAGACATGGGAATGGTTAAAATACGCAGTCTACCAAGATCAGTGGTTAAGCCCGAAAGGGAAAGTCTTAGACTCGTCTGGCTCTGACCAACTCAAATCTTGACCATGGAAGGCAAGGGCAGATCTGCATTGTTTCAGCAACACAATATCCAGATGCAGTGTGTAGACCCCTGGGGCCAGAGTAATGCAAATCCGAGTACCAGAGGAGTGGATACTTTCTAAAAGTATAAACATGGACATTTCGCCACTGTATGCATCTCTGTATCGGCAATAGTTTTTTTTTTAAACTAAAAAAAAGCTCTAGTTGGTCAGGCACACCAGGTGTGTATTTTAATTGTTCCCATACAGGGGTCCAATAGACTGCAATCTATGTGGTCTTTCCAGATCGGAGCGCTTAAATATCTCTCCAGACATCTACTTGTTTTACCTTGTTGTTCCTTCGGCTTTTCCCGGTTAGATGTTGCCACAGCGAAACTCCGGCCCGCTACTGATTAGCAGTAGGTTTTCACGGTGCCGGCTCCATGCCCAACCTTCAAAGGCACGCCCATTCACGCATGTCTCTCGAACGCCACTCGATCGCAGGGAGGACAGACTTCCACACGAAAGGCGCTCCATCCGAGAATTGAACGGTAGAACCTCTTGCTCTGAGGCTACCCGCTGCACCACCGTGGCTGCACTTGTTTACTTTGCGAGATGTGTATGGACACGCAAACACTTGCTACCGAAAGATGTGATCTTGATGAAAATATTAGCATAAATACCCATTCTGCACGTCCTCCCCACGGTCGAGTGACGTTAAAGACATGCAGGTAGGTGCGTGAATGGACGTGCCTTTTTTGAAGGTTGGGTGTCGGGCTGACAACTCGCTACCATAAAAATCTACTGGCAATCAGCGGACGGGAGTTCCACTGTAGCAACCCCTAACCGGGAAAAGCCGAAAAACTTTTTACCTATTCTTACAATCAATGGCTTAATGGGTGTGGCACACATGATTGTCAGGACAAGCCCGCGTGAGGTTACATGCAGAATATGGCCGAGTGACGAGCCATGCAGATTATCCAGCCACCTGTCGAATACTCATTTTGAGAATTCAAATCTGTGACCGTTTGTTGCCGTTCTTGAAATACGGCCAAGATAGTTATTCGGTGTCCTTTAAGTAAGATGCAAGGACATGTTCACCTATTAACGGGCCAGAAAGGCAGTATGTGCGCAGTACACACACACGCGCGCCTAATTTAGTCTTCTAAATTGCATTGGGGGGGGGGGGGGCGCCGCGCCTACCTTTTAACTACACTGTTATGCTATGCTTACGTGAATTACATAAGACTTTACATTCTTCTGAAATGCTAACATACTATATTTTGGAGTTTGCCCCCCACTATATCACGCTTCGTTGAGAATGTGTGTGTTAACACATCGAGAGGTGTGTGTCGCGGTTTACAACTGCATGCACGCTAAACGTTACGGTTCTTGGGGTGTGCCCGTCTTAGCAATCCACTGCCCCCCCCCCCCAAAGCAGACATTACAAATAATGTCACATTTTAAATATACATATCTGCAGACTATGCAAAAACACGACCTTAATCGAAATAAGGCCGTAACTACAGATACTCACACCAAACCCCTTACCTTAAGAACTTATTTAGAAACAGGCACCACAAATAAATACCGGATGTGAAACGGCAATTAAAACCAAATGCAAGTAGGGATCTGCCATGTGCGCTCATGCAGAGGACTAGAAATACTTTTAGCTCTATACTGTTATACAGAATACATAACGCGCACTTGCAGGAGCGCGCAGACTACACGGTTTTCCATATTGTATTTGGCGACGTTTAGTATGTCACGTTTATTGACAGTAACACTAGCAATTATAGGGAAACAGACTAGTGGGCGGGCTTTGGGCGATTACTGCTTATCTAGTGGGGTAATGTTTTAATACAAAACCAAATCGGGTGCACTGTTCAATTTCCCCTTAAAGGAATTGAAAAAAATCTTTGTATTTATTACTACATTAAAAATTAATGGCCACACTTGCCATTGTAATCAGAACACATTTAACTTCCGACAAATGCAGCACATAGCACTATGGGAAAACATACCTCAACTACAGTACAAGCCATCTAGAGAACTTGAAGCCCGACATAATATGCGGGTGGGGTGAAAGGCAGCCTGCTTTCCTTCAACCTATTCAGCTTAAGAAGGATTTATTTTAAGTTACTGCTCCAACATTCACAGGAATGCACACTATAAACAGTTTTGACAGAGAGATGCACCATTTTAATATGAAAAGACGCAATTTTACATTTTATCATCCCTAAAAAGATAGGCAGTTGTAAGGCAGCTCCACAAAATCAGTACTTGCAGATCCCCAGTAACAAAGCGCGTCGACTTACAACTTCCGCAATTAAACACTTCAATCAGGACAAAAGGTACAAAACCACCTTTTCGATGTACGAAAATAAGCATCTGCGCAACTACAGTACACATTTCTGTCTCACCAATCCCAAGCGATCAGTTTACGACTCGCAAGATGGCGCCAAGGGAGCTGCAGAAAACAGGAGTTAAAAACCTAAACTAGCGCTGCACAGTAGCTGAAATGCAAACGTGATATGTTCTATCCATTTTTCCAAGCATCTTCTGAATTTCCACACTAAACTTGAGTTAGAAAAACTACCCCACACAGCCTAAGCTTCAAGAAAAATTCAGTAGAGCTATGAATTAGACAAAAGAAGTTTTAATGTCAAATTTTACTAAACAAAACGAACATGCAGTGACATAATCCCCACAAATTCCCTACCGAAAAAAAAAAACAACTTCGCATTAACACAAAGCGTATTTTATCCCACAGCCAACCTTTTCATTAAGTGGGGGTAACAGAATTCTTTTAAAGTCTACAGCACGTGCTCGCAAGACAATGGAAGTCCAAAGTAGACGACTACAACGATGGAAACAGTCAATTATTAAATAACGCCAAACTTAGTTTTCAAAGAAGCAGAGAAATAAGCAATCCAACTCTCCTTCGATTTGGTTGATAATTTGTTCCGCCTCCATGCATGTTCTGGCGCTCACAGCCTTCGGGAAGAAAACACAGTAGATGGCTGTACCTGCTCCCGAACATTGTTATGCCAATAAACATTGTGCTGGAATTCACTTTTCTACGAAAGGCTCATCACGACCAATTATCTTGACATTAATTGAAAAAAAAAAAGATATAAAAGTCCCGAGAACAGTCACATAAATCACACTACTATGCAAAAGCGGTACTAAAATGCTAGAGTTTCTACTGGATAAATGAACAGGCTCGGCCAATTAAATTGGTTTTAAAAGAAAAAGACGTCAATACGCCATTACATCATCCAAATACAAAAATTACGTACGAGGTTAACATCTTCGACTTTTGAAAGAATATTAACCACCAAAACCGTACAGAGTGCGTCCTTGTCGTTTGAGAGCATACACCACATCCATGGCGGTCACGGTCTTTCTCTTCGCGTGCTCAGTATAAGTAACTGCATCTCTTATGACATTTTCCAGAAATACTTTGAGCACGCCTCGAGTCTCCTCGTAAATCAGGCCTGAAATTCGCTTCACACCACCTCGACGGGCTAGACGACGAATAGCTGGTTTGGTAATCCCCTGAATGTTATCCCGCAACACTTTACGATGACGCTTTGCACCACCTTTTCCTAAACCTTTGCCTCCTTTTCCACGACCAGACATTTTTCAAATAATTTTATAGAATTAGCAACAAAACACCAATGCGTAAGATTTTTCAGTCGCAGACTAATCGAGAACCTCTTTCTTTGTCTGTAAATATTTCCTCGATGCGGACCTAATGGAGAGCTAATTCAGACCCGCCCACAACCACTCTTTCAATTAATAGCAGCGCAGCGTGATTTCAGTTCTCTCATTGGGCAATTATCAAAACAAAAAAACATAGCAATGATGTAGCGCTTCTCAATAGGTTGACTTGGTTTATAAAGTAACCAATTGCTTTTTTGTTTGCTGCACCGGTTGTCTCTTCAGACACTTGATAAAAAGTATTTTGAAAGCTAGCTAACAACGCACCCTTAAATAATGTAGTCAGCTGCCATAAAGAATTGTGTAGATTATCATTTTCCAAGTTACAACAGCTTACAATGTTATATTATAATATTATTCTGCAAAGGCTAAAGGATTTGCTGCTGGGGCGTCATTTCTCTTCTTTACCACTGCAAATCCATACTATTTCCGTACCTGTCGACTAGTGAGTGTAAGAAATCTGGTGAATGCTTAACTAATTGGGGATAAAGGTCCAAAGATGGCGATAGATTTTAAATACTTCTCTTATAAACTTAGAAATTTGCTATAATAACAATATACGCGTTAGAATGCTTTTTCTGGAGGATAATAAATATGAAAACTTTTGCTAGAAAACCACGATTTTTATGAGAAATCTACCAAAAATATGAGGCGAAAACATAGACAGTACAGAGGCACGACTATTTCTTGTACTACCGGGCATGTGCGCGATGCATCCCAGAATGCACCGCTTCTAAAGAAATAAAACAGTGTTAACTTCTTGTTGATTTTTGGCTACAATGAGTATTAATCGAGGGATGGCAAGTAAGTGGTATATTGCAAATTTACATGGATAGGCGTTTGATTTAATGATACCTGCAAAACATCTGTTTTTATTTGCACTTAACACTTCTCTGCACTATTCACGGGTAGTGGTAATATTGCTGATGACTATTTATTTTAGAGTTATTGAATGTTAAAACCTTAAAGATCTGCGGCCAAACGTAAATGCAAGGACCCATATTTCCATGAAGTTTTCTATGCTTCGGATTAGTTATAAGCAAATACGTAATAAAAGTTGCGACTCATTTTGAGTTTGTTTGGCAAGGGTGTTCTTTCTTACCGTAATAGCTGGGCCATATAATTCGGAGTTATGTGGCATCATAGGCGAGATTTTAATGCAAAATAATTTTCAAGTGTACAGAAAACATTTTGTGGGTGCTGCAAAGAGCAATTTTACATACCTGTTAACTGTCCCTGATTTTGACTCCAATTTTAACTCAGTCCCTCCTAAAACTGGTGATTTTTGCAGAAAATGTGGTGAGTTGCACTTTATAAATAATGGTAATAATTAGAGTTATGGACTTCTTTTACTTTAGAAACTATGTATTAACTCACATTCTCTTATTCTGGCGATGTCTAAAGTTAATAATGTTGATACGTTCAAAGTGTCCCTGATTATTTGTGCACACGGGCAAAACTGTAATTCAAATTGTAGCTTGCTACAGATCACCCACCATGACCCAGGACCCCCATCCGCATTTCTGGAGACACTGGAAAATATGAAGGTCCTACCAAACCACCTAATACTGGGTGATTTCAATTACCCAAACATTAACTGGGAGAACTACTCAAGTACTAACTCCCTTGCCCAACGCTTCCTAGAATTTATAAACTTGAACGCCCTGGATCAAGTGGTCAACACCCCCACCAGAGGTGACAACATATTGGTCCTGGTCATCACCAACATGGGCGACCGGTGTTCTACACCGGAGGTCAACCCCTTGCTGGTTAGATCAGACCATAGACTAATCACTCTGGATATCCACATTCCGCCCTCAATCAAGTTAACCACCGTGAAAAACTTTTCAAAAGCAAACTTCATGTTACTCAAGACCGAGGTGGAAAGGTTCACAGCCCCCATGCTAAAGGACAATGCTGTCCAAGCTGCTGAATCCCTTACAAAGGCACTCTGAGCACCTGCAAGAATGCATGGATCGTGGTATTCCAAGCAAAACCAAGACTCACTCCTCCAAGAAAAGGAAACCAGTCTGGTAGACCCCTGCCATAAACAAGCTATACAATAGAAGGAAGAAACTAGTACAGAAAAAGAGTAAAATCCCAAGATGGAAAGACATCCCAGATCAGTATCAGCAAGAAACTATGATCCCTCATAAAATCATCTAAGGCTAGCTTTGAAAGAAAAATTGCCAAGGACTCCAAAGATAACCACAAAGCGTTCTTTAGCTATGTCAAGAACCTAATTGGAAACTGTCAGATCTGCTCTGAGTTAGTGCAGAATGGCACAAAGTACACTGAACCGACTGATATTGCCAACATTCTGGCAGACAGGTTTAGTGCAAACTTCATCCATCTTTAATCCCCTAAAGGGCCCATAACCATACCAGAAGAATGTAGAGCCCCGGCAATTACTGACACACTGGTTAAAACAGCCCTATCCAAAGCCAAAAAATACAGCTTCAGTGAGACCGGACGGTGTCCCAGGCTGTGTCTTACATGAGCTCCAAAAGGAACTAACCCCTCACCTAAACACACTGTTCAAACTCAGCCTCTCTACAGGCTACGTACCCATAGAGTGGTGCACAGATACAGTTATCCTGCTCCACAAAGATGGAGCCACAACGAACCCCGGGAACTATCACCCTATAAGCCTGACTAGCCTGGTCTGCAAGGCTATGGAGCACACCATCACCATTAACAGAGACATTGGCAAACATTGGACCCTACCCAGTTTGGCTTTGTTAAGGGCAGATCATGCCTTCTAAACCTGGTGGACTTTTTTGAGACAGTTACCAAGGCTTTAGACGAGGGAAAGGAGGTCCACACAACCTACCTAGACCTCGCAAAGGCTTTCAACACCATTCCCCATTCAGGTATTATAGGCTAGCTCACCAGCCTGAGCATAAACCCCTACGCCACACCAATTGGCTCACTGATAGAACCCACACGGTGAGAGTTGTAGGCTCTAGGTCCAACTCTAAACCGGTTACAAGTGGCGTCCCTCCTGTTCGGTATATACTTCTCAAAGGTACAGGCAAGCACAGGAGGACTATGGTGGACCAAGTTCGCAGACCACTGCAAACCGGGGACCATAATTGACTCTCAGGCTGATGCAGACATCCTCCAGAAGGGTCTCACCGAGACGGATACCTGATGTCAAAATCATGGCGTCAAGCTAAATGCCAAAAAGTGCATGGTCATCCCCTTTGAAAAAAACAAAGTACCCGCGAACTGCCACATAGGTGGTAGTCCCCTAAATACAGAAAATGTAATAAGAGATCTGGGGACCCAAGTAGGTAGTAATCTCTCCTTTGATAATCATATTGCCAAGGTGGTTAGAAAATCCTTCTATGTGGCCCATCTAATCACAAAAGGGTTCGCATATAGAACAAAAGAGGTTTTTGTGCCCATCTACTCATCACTCATAAGACCCATCATAGAGTACAACGCCCCATTTGGGATGTACCTTACAAGACACCTGCAACAGCTGGAAGGACCACAGAAGTACCTCACCAAGAGGATTACTGGCCTCAAACAGATGCCCTATGTAGCCCGACTGAAGAAACTCCAGCTGTACTCGGTTGCATACCGCTTACTTAGAGGTGATCTCTGCCTGACATACAAGGCCATGCCCAACCCAGAATTGATGGACATGCTGCACCTACAAAAAAACAAATCCCCAAGAGCCACACACTCTACGGATCTAAACCTCACCACAACGATAAATAGGACGTGCTGGAGGGATAGATTCCTGTCCGAGAGATTCCCCATGCTTTGGAACAGGATTCCAATCTACATTAGGCAGAGCCCCTCACTAACACTCTTCAAGAAAAACCTTGCCAAGTGGATGGGAAACAGAAAATTTACCCCGGGGAACACTGCGCTGGCTCTCCTGGAAAGAGGCACAGGGAACTAATGGCTCCGCTGGACAGAGGCATAGGGAGATAATCTAAGGGGGCGGCGAAAGCCAACACATTCTGGCTAGGCTTATAGATGCCCTCGGGCAGATAGCCTAGTACTTAGTACTTACCTATGAACATGCATTCCTCCCACGCTCCAAAGTCATGCAGTAGGTGGATTGGACACTGTAAACTGGCCGTAGGTGAGAGTGTGTCTGCGAGTGAGTGGAATGAATGAATTATCATGGCAGGTTAGCCACCCGTGGTGTAAACCTTGGCTCAAGATGATTGTCACTGTTGAAGTGACACCCCGACCCCATCTGCAAAAATGGGAAGAGGGATTGAGGATGGATGAGTACAACGTGCGTGAATTGAAATGCTGATGTTTCTAAGCTGCCATCCCCGGTATTCTTTACTATTACCAGAGACCATAGTTCAAGCTCAACAGTGCTCGATTATTTCATTATTTATTTATTTGCAGTTTGTTTTCCAGGATAGTCCGTTGAGCTACAAGGAGCTCATTTTCAATGGAGTCCTGGGGAGAAAAGCTCCAGAGAAATACAAATACTTAGTACAGAAAGAGCACAAATCCATAATATATATTTCAATTTAATGTTAAATACATATTTTGTATAGTACAAACCCATATTGCACAATTCAAATAGATGTTACATAATACAGAAATAAAAGATTGTCATTAGGAAAATTACATCAGGTTAATTCAGTAAGTAGAAGTTTTTTTTTTTTGTTATAGGGAATTACAGTGAGGTAAGGATGTATGAAAATAAATAGTGTGTGACTGTATATCTTATGGTCCCGTATTAGTTGTACTTTAACTGGAGAATGTTGGATGGCTGTGTATAGCTGCTTGTCATTGAATAAATGGTCAGTGCATACTTGTTTCAGTTTTTAAATTATATAAATAAATTGTATATAAAATAATTATGGAAAGTATACAAAACAGGGGCAGTCTAATGTTTCTAAGCTGTCTTCTGCTCTGTCCTTGGGACATGCTTAGCAGGGCAGTTAACAGAGAATTTGTCTTTGTGTCAAGGATTGATCACAGGAAACTGCATTGTTTGGTGTCAGACAGTTCTAAGACTGGGGAAGGTGTTTCATGTTCATCCACCAATGTGTCTAGACTCTGTACATAATATACTGCCTGAACTAGTACATTACTGTGCTGAGTCCCAGATAACTGACCTTTTTGGTGCAGTGCTTAACTGCTTTATTTTATTTGTTAACACTAAGTGGCCTGGTCCACTGAACACTAGGCAAAACACAGAGATAAACTAACACTGAAGAGTCTTGCATATCTCTATATTTCACAGTATTCTTGGGAATATGAATTCCAGCTGTTAGGATAGCAAGAGATGTACTGTGCAAGTAAGTATACAGCAAGCAATCGGAGCAGAGAGTACGAGTTATACATGTATGCTCAATCAGAGGTTATATTACATAGAGAAAAACAGTAAAATAATGCCATTACAATGATTTAGTAAAAAAAGAGCTAAGGAGTTTAAAATTAAAAAAAATTGGGATTATCTAATGCAGATGGATAGTAATTGCATTGCATGACCTGATGTAGATAGTTGCATATTGTCACATGTATGGATCTCTCTACATTTTGAACTGCGGTGGTGGTGCTGCAGTAGCGTTGTCTCACAGTAAGATGTTGTCCTGTTCGATTCTCAGCTAGAGCGTCTTCTGTGTGGAGACATGCGTGAATGGGTGTACCTTCGTTGAAGGTTGTGCGTCAGGGCTGGCAACTCGGCACGTAAAAATCTACTGCCAATCATTAGCGGATCGGAGTTCCGCTGTTGCGACCCCTAACTGGGAAAAGCCGAAAGACACAACATGGATCTTTCTACATTTTAATTTGCTGTAGTGAATTATATGCGAAATTTAATAGTACACTTTTTCCCTTTTGTACTTGTGTTTTTCTCCCTCCCCAAATTTGTTTTGTATGAGAGAATTGAAAAAGGAAAATGATCACTCCACCTAGAGTGGCAGCTAGAAATACCTTTCATTTAACCAATACAATTATGTAACAGTAATAGTATTTGTGTTTCAAGCCTGTGTTCTCTTAATGAATGGTCATCAGTTCATGATGTTTAGGGCAACAGAGACTGTAGTATCTGGCTGCTTTGGTACTAAAGTCAGGGCAAGGTTTAGCAGATCACATGTACAGGATGCAGTTCATATTTAAGTATGTAGTATTTGTGTTTAATGGCATGGCATGTACTATGTAGTCTTTTTCAAGCAACCATATTTTATTGAAAAGTTTTAGGAGTTCATAATGTGAAAACAATATACATTTATTTATTTATTTACATTTGTTGACCGGGAGTGTCTGACTGGACGTAGGTCCATTTTCAGCGGAGGCCCGGGGAGAAAAGCTCCACAGATAAAATATACAGACAGTAGTTACATTGGATGTACATAGCAATTAAAAATTACAAACATAGTTACAGATGAACATAGTACATCAGTAGACAACTAGAATCTTTATTATCTGCGAAGTACATAACAGACATTAACAATTGTTACAGTAAGAAGTTCCTGCTGTATAATAAGTAGTTAGGCTTATGAGCATCTGAGCTTGCTATAATCAAGGTAGTTAGTGGGGTGGAAAGAAAGGTAGTGGGTGGATGGGGTGGGTGATATTAGAGGGGGAGTTGCAAGGGCATAGCCAGCATGTTTTTAGGTGCATTTTTAGTAAAGTTTTGAAATGGATGCATGATGGTACAGAGGTAATTGTGGGTGGGAGGGAGTTCCATAATTTGGCTATGGCACAAGAGAATAGTGCTTCCCCAGCGGAGTTATTGGCTTTAGTTACCTGTAAGTGATTTTTTTGCTGGATCTTAATGGTCCGGTGGTGCAATAGGGTTTTAGATTCTTGTAAAATGTATGTAAACATTTTTTTTGAGGTTTTTGACATTTTCTGAAAATTTCTGGGAATGTATTTCTGTATGTATGTGTGATTTCTGCTAGCACATTTCAACAATGTGTTTTCAACTGTATTTTTCTGTATGATGCTGTAACATACATTTAAATTTTGTTTTATGTTTGCCTCTCTGGCCTGGGTCATGGCTAAAAGGGTCTGTGCACCAGCCCACTCACCTGATTCACAAATGTTAAATAAAACAAACGACGAAAGATTTCAAGTTCTTAATCGGAAGTGTAGGTTTGTGCTTTCATTGCTTGACAATAAAAAAATTCACCCATGCAAATAAACTAAAATTGATTCACATTTTACATGATTTTCCTTTTTCCATCTCGCTGTTAATTTTTTTCATTACCTTTGACCATTAGTTCTACTGTTATTTGCTTGACTGTCTCCTCATCTCAAGGCTTCTAGGTCTACTCTGTTTTAATACTGTAATTTACTGTTTAGTATTTTGCATGTTTAACAATATGACTTATTTGCTTTTCTTTTATGTAGCATTTGTAAAATGTTTGTGAATGTTGAAATTAATTAGCAGCACTGCAAGTTTGGACGTTGAAATAGATGCCTATGGACTATGCAAGTGTAACACAAATTCTGTGTATGTGCTATGATGCCTGGAGGAGTGTACTTTCCTCCTCTGGCATGTCAGCCAATATGTGTTGATTTCACCAGGTGCTAGAAAGCAGTCAAAACAGAAAGAAGCACATGTCCTCGGAACATATGTATAAGCAATTATCAGGTAGTCCTACCATAGAATTCTGTCTGCTTTTCCCTAACCTTCTCTACTGTTCAATAGCGAAGGTCAGGGTGGTGCCTCCAGATTGGCAAAAGAAGGTCAAGGTGGTTGCTGTAATGATTTTGCACTAGTCACCAGTGGGTAATGCCTGTGGTATTACCCACAGCACTAGGAAGACAGTATCAGGCATCCACCTTGTACTGTGTGCCCTCATAAGAGTTCCTTCGAAGGTGCTCACAGTGGTGCCTATGCAGGACGTGGATAAATATTTTAGTATCCCTCCTGTACCATGTAGCAGTCCTTCCAGACTGATGCCCTTCAGAAGCCATAGCTAATTCACAGGTTGCTATCTGGAGGAGCACAGTTGATATTATTATAGCAGTCATTGCACTATCTTCTCGAGTATAGTGGGTTGATCCCAAATAAAATTACATAGGTTTACAGATTGAAGAACTGTTCTGCATTGCAGTGGTAAGGATACAAGGATCCAGATGCCCATAACGGATGGGGTTTGTGATATAATTGCAAAATGTGTTTGTGGGATGGAGAGATTACTGCTCTACAACAACTTGGTTTTCCATGGGGAGGATAACTCTGTCTCACTATATGGGCAATACTTTGCATGAATACTAGATGTTTGCCAGTTGGGGAAGGTAGAGGAAGCATCAGGCAGGGTCCTGGGGGAGGATACAGAAAAACAAAAAATAATAATAAATTCATCAGGAATAAAGATCTTATTTTAGTGGGTATTGTTTCAGTACTAAACCATGGATTAAAGCAATAAATTAGGAATAAAGATCTTATTTTAGGGAGTATTGTTTCAGTACTAAACCATGGATTAGAGCAGTAAATTGCCAATATAGACTAGAGACTGACCTGTGTGTCCATTTGAGGGTGGTGGTGTCATATGGTGTAACTTGCTGTGTTAAGTGAAATGTGGCTGTAATGAGGATGTGCAATGCCTGTAAGTCCCTCCTGTGTGTGTGTGTTTGTTTGTGTTTTTTTCCCTAGGGAAATGTTTAATACGATTTTTTTAATATGCTTCTATACTGGTATGTGTAGTGTATGTAGTTTGCGTGGCTGCAGTTGTTCTTGGGGAATTACTGTCTTGTTGTCGTATGTGTGCTTTATTCTTTGTTTAATGTTGTGGGGATTGACTGGGACAGAACCCCCATGACTGACTCACAAGAACATTACTGTATGTATATTGGGCAATTCCAAGGTGTACTGGTTAAGCTGACAATGCTGTACACTATCAAAGTACTCTATTCAGAACTACGTAAGCCTCTATCCTGCAATTAATACTTTATTCCAAAGTCTGTTGTGAAGCAAGTCAGTTTCCTCTCTGCCTTTGACACAGTAGGACAAGAGTGTGGGTATGTATACAAGTGAACGTAGTGAGAATTAAATAAATTTTTGTTGCTTAAAGTAGTGGTTCTTAAACCGGATTAAAATATGCCTCCAAAAAGTTGCTTTCCGTTTGAAACACGTGCATGTGTACATATATAAACACACACACCTACCTGCAACAGCTGGAGAGGCCACAGAAGTACCTCACAAAGAGGATCCTAGGCCTTAAGCACCTATATGGACAGACTCAAAAAAACTCCAACTATTCTCTGTTTCATATTGTCTACGTAGAGGCAATCTTTGCTTGACTTGCAAAGCCTTGTCTGACTCAGCTCTGTTAGAAATGCTACATCTAAAGAAATCTCAATCCCTCCACACCATACACTCCAGAGACCTGAGCCTCATTACCACAATCAACAGAACATGCTGGAGCGACAGGTTCATAACCCAGAGACTGCCCATGCTATGGAATAGACTTCCCATGCATGTCAAGCAGAGCACCTCACTGGCCGTCTTCAACAGGAATCTTGATGAGTGGATGGGAAATAGGAAATTCACCCCGGGGATCTCTCCAGTGGCTCTACTCGACAGAGGCACTAGGAACTAAGGTTGGGCGGCATGATGCCAGGGTAATCCTATGGGCTAGGCTTATAAAGGCTCCAGGGCCATTAGCCTAGTACACATCTATGAACCTATGTATGTACACACACGTGTGTATGTATGTATAATAATATATAACCCTCACTGATTAATGCTGCTTGAATACAGCATATGCTACAGTTTTCCTTTTAGGGTTATAACTACAGATTTGTAGGGAGATTAAGAATGAGTGAGATTACTAGCACTGGGGACAGAAAAATGGCATTATCGTGGAGGAAAATGGAGAGATTGAAACTGTAGACCGTCTACATATGATCTTTCTCAAAATCTCAAGGACATACTTGGACACCTATGTTACAGTAAAAGGCTAGTGCTTTAATCTTCAGAGTAAAAATAACTGAGTAAGAATACACGCTAGCATTTTTCAAAAAAATTATGCAAGACTGGATTTTTTGTGAAAGGCAGAAATCAAACAAAAATGTAAAGGTTTGCTTTCAGAAATAACCATACTGAATAAACAAACCGACGGCTGTAGTGCAAGTTAAGTCAGTTAAAGTTCGTTATAATTAATTTCTTGAAGTAACTAAAAAATTGTGTGCAAGTTGAGCTCCACTTGGAAAGAAATAATTGTTAGATCTAAGAGTTGGAGTAAGTAATTTGAAAAACAAACAAGCAAACAAACAAAAAAAAAACACTCTTCAGTTAGTCTTACCTATGCATAATTGTTGCAAACTCTTAGAAATGTAATCAGTACTGAACTCCAAAAAAAATGCAGTTAATAATTAACTTTTTTCTAGATAAGAGAGTAATATTTAACTTTTTCTAAATAAGAGTATAACCTTGTGAAACACATCTGAATTCTTTGCTGAATAAGTTGTTTAGCAGGGACCAACATGTCTCCATGGAATTAATATTTAAATTCAGCAAAGCTGTTTGTGCGTGTTCCAATTTTGTGAGGGTAGAACTCTGATCAGCCAGCTACCCCTAAAAAGACAGGATGTATAAAGTTCCTCAGTCTTTTAATTGTTTACACTATTCCTAAACCTGACCCAGCAGCTCTAGCTTTAGTTGATACCATTGCTGCTAACCAGTTCTTTAATTCCAGTCACTTTGTAATAAAGATGAGAAAATTATTGATAGGTATGGGGAAAAGTGTATACTTCTGCAACTTTGATTCTCAGAATTGTGAGACTCCTAAGTTAGTTTGTTCTGACAAATTGTGGAAGTATGAGGAATGTTTTATCTACAGCTTCTTGTGAAGAAAATCCACTTTAAATAATTTAGTTTCTTCTATTGCACAGATGGCTACGGTTGCACTGGGTGCATGACTCTAACGTCTTCCCAGGGCTATGGCCACTGGTACTGTTTTGAGGAGGTTTGCATGGCTGCATTTGCAGAGCCTCTCAGATGTTAAAATGAGATTTTTAATTTTCCCTTGGATAGAGATTTAGTGTTTGGCCCCTCTGCTACTGGCATTCAGAAAGTGTGGTGAAAGGGGCAAGCTGATCTAGGAAATCTCTATAAAGTTTTCAACCCTTCTTTCCCAAATTGTCTAAGGGATTTCTCATCTCCTCATCCAATTTTGACCAAAAACAGAAGCTTAACAAAATTTGGGTAATCAGACATTTAGGAAGAAATGGCATGGGAGTTCCAAAAAGAAGTTTCAAACCTTTCAAAACTAAGGACCCCCTGTCACCCTGGCCCCATTTTGTCTTCCGGAAAGTCTGAATTTTTGTTTTCTCTTCGGCAACAGATTGTTTCAGGCAAATGGGTTCTGAAAATCATTCATCGAGGTTACAGATAGCAGTGTGAGGAAATTCCTTCTTTTCAGGGGACATTTTTCATCCTCCAGATCACACTCTATTTCCATCTGTTCATCATCACATGCTGTTCCAAGGACAACTTCTGTTCAAGTTTCTTGGTAACACTAAACTTAAAATATGCTTATCAGTACATCTCTTATTAATCCAGACTTCAGACGGTTCTTAAGGTTTTGTGTGTCTGGTTCACATCAGTTCTCTGCCTTACCCTTTGGACTATTTACTGCACCAGGAGTGTTCACAAAGTAGGCTGCAGGGTGTACACATTTTCCATATTTAGATGACTTGATTATCTTTGCAAAGCCTTTCTCAAAGTGTCAGGAATCTCTGTCACTTGGGTGAGAGATCTCATACACAAGCTGGGATTCCAAGAAAACATTCAAAAATCTTTGACTCTTCTACACAGCATTGTGTTCCTGGGATGTCAACTAAACGCCTCAATTCAAAGAGCTTTTCTTCCACAGGAAAAAAATAGACCTTTATTTAGATCTATTTCTAAGGTTTTCTACTCAGATTTCAGTCATTGGGAGAGAATATCTCTGGACTTTGGGTTTTATAACCTCTATGATTCTCATGATACCCCCAGCAATACCCCATATTGAAAGATACAGTGGTATTTGAAATAGCTTTAGTCCCAACATCAACACCCTTAGTCCTTTCAAATCTCAGTGCTGGGGTTTGTCAGAAGAGAAATCTTTTAGTGGAGGCAACATCTGCCCTTAAATCCAGGTCTCCCCTTCTCCCTCCCTCCTTCAAAACAGTCAGTAAGCAAAGACGCTTCAGGCTTTGCTTGGGAAGCAGTTTCAGGAGTGGATAAAAGTGCACAGGATGTGGGACACAGCACAGACATAGGCATGTAAATGTCAAGGAGATGCTTGCCCTGATCAAGGCACTCAACTCTCTGAGCAATCTTTGGTCACTGAGACCTCTTCAAATATTTACAGAAAATACTACAGTCATGTTGTACATCAACAAGCAGGGAGGAGCCAGGTCGTACCCCCTTTGCAGAGTAACCATGGTAGCTTGGCATATAGTTTCCTAGCACAGTGTCGCTCTATAGGTATCCTACAGTCCATCAGAGCAAAACTGTCTGGCAGACAAGCTGAGCAGGACCAGGACAGAACCTCACGAATGGAAACTGGATCAGGGTCTTCCAAGATTTGATCCATCTGTTAGGAGCTACTCAGAGAGGAGGCAAACAGATTTACTTGAACAATGAACTGATAAGATTCTGTTCCAGGACTCCAAGCAGGAAGACCTGGAGGACAGATGCCTTTTCTTTCTCTTGGACAGGAATGTTCCACTAATAGCCAGGATACTTATGAAGATTCAGAAGAAATGCCACAAGACTGTTGTGGTAACTCTCCTCAGGGAACTGAGGCTCTCCCTTCTTTTGGAAATGGCCAGAGGCAATCACCACAGGCTTCTTCACAGATTGGCTCTACTCACTCAAGACCAGGGTTATCTGATACACTCTGACATCCGTTATCTTCAATTGACTGCCTGAATTATATGGCCTTAATTCCTTGTAGGTACCTGTCAACTGAGGACTTGCAGCAGGTACTAACAGAGGCAAGAAAGCCTGCTACTAAAAAATCATTTGTTAACAAATGGAAAATGTTTTCTAGTTGTTACCAACAACATAAGCACCCGTTCATGGCTAGTTGTTCTGTTTTTTTCAAATATTGTATGAGTTGCTATCCTTTGGCCTTTTGTATCATAGGTTCATAGGATGATACTAGACTATTGGCTTGGAGGCCCTTATAAGTGTAGCAGACAATTTTGCCCATGTTCCTACAAAGTCACAGCACCTGTTTCCCCTGTCCAGCAGGGACACAGGTGGGATCCCATGGGTGTATTTTCTGCTTCTCATCCAGTCATCCAGGTTCCTTGTAAAAAGGGCTATAGAGATACTATGCTTGACGTGGAGAGGGAGTCTATTCCATAGACGGGGGAGTCTTTGGGACAGAAGTCTATCCCACCGCCAAGTTCTTTTCATGTCACAGACCAGGTTGAGGCCTTGCATGCGGGTTGCACGAGTGGAGTTTGACTTGCGGATATGCAGCAACTCCATCAAGGCTGGGTCTGAGATGGTCTTGTATGCCAGACATGGGTCACTTCTGAGCAGTCTGTATGAGACTGAGTAGAGGGACAGGGCTTTTAGCCTATCAGTATAGGCCAGGTGTTTGAGACCCTAGATTTTCCTGGTCAGGAACCTCTGTGGTCTCCAGCTGCTGCATGTGCTTGACAAGGTACATACCAAAGGGGGCATTGTATGCAATAATGGGTCTGATAAGGGAGGAGTACAGGGATGTTATGACCTCCTTGTTCCTGGATGAAATACCCTTGTTTATGAGGTGGGCTATGAGGAAAGCTTTCCATACAACGAAGGCAACACAATGGTCAAATGTCAGGTTGCTATCAACCTGGGAGTCCAAGTCCCCCACAACTGATTGCATGCTTAGTACGTTGTTATTAATGTGATAATTAGTGGGGACCCCATTTTCCCTAAAGGGGATAATGATGCATTTCTTGGCATTCATTTTGAGGCCATGCTTCTGGCGTCTGTCATTTGTTTGGATAAGGCCCTCTTGGAGGATGTTCACACCACTAGGGGGAATTTAAGACAGCACCCAGCTTGCAGTCATCTGTAAACATGGTCAGCCTCAGACCACTGGTTTTGGCTTGCACCTCAAAAAAGTATATCCCAAACAGTAGAGGCCCCAAGACCAATCCTTGGGGTACACCAGTCGTTGTGGGTATACTACTAGAGGTGGCTTCTCCTATTTTGACTGAGTGGGTTCTATCTGTAAGCCAGTTAGCTTAACCATCTGGTAACATACTAGGCGGTGAGCACTGTCTTCCCCTTGTCCATGACTTTGGCGACTGTTTTGAAGAAGTCGGCCAAGTTTAACAGGCATGATCTCCCTTTGACAAAACCAAACTGTGTGGGGTCAAGCATTTTGAGGTTGCCAATATCCTTGTTTATAAGGTCCATGATAATGCGTTCCATGGCCTTGCAGATCAAACTAGTTAGGCTGATGAGCCTGTAATTGCCTGGATCACTGGACACTCCACCTTTGTGTAACAGACAGTGGCTGTCCTCCACTTGGTGCCTAATGGAACTGACAGCTCATGCCTGAGTTCATGTAGGATACAAAAGAGGCTCGCCACAGCTTACTTCGGCAAGGTTTAATATCACAAAAACAACAAAATAACAGATAAAAGTGAGCGCTTTCACGTTTCACGAAGGTTTCATCAGACTTCAATACAAATACTCACATACATCCATAGCTTATATATTATGTCATGACCATTCTTCCAATCACATGTAAAAAGTCATTAAGCATTACGTAAACAATTTAATTAACCTATTTATATTAAGAGTTAATACTTAAAACAGTGGTGGTGCTGCGGTAGCGTTGTCACCTCACAGTTAGACGTTGCCCGTTCGATTCTCAGTTAGAGCGTCTTCTGTGTGACAACATGCGTGAATGGGCGTTCCTTCGTTGATGGTTGTGCGTTAGGCCCAACAAGCCAGCATGTAAAACTCTACTGCCAATCATTAGCTGACCGGAGTTCCACTGTGGCGACCCCTAACCGGGAAAACGCCGAAAGACACAAACAAACTTAAAACAGTATAAGAATGCTAATAAATAAAAATGTATCTCTAGCATATATGAATAACATTATAAAGGAAATTAAAACCAGAGCCATACAAATAAAGCCTATATATAGCTATATATTTTAACTTAAATGTAACAGTGATCTCTCAAGCAGTTTATATTATGAGAACATTGTTAAATATCTCTTTAAAACATCTATATATAAAAATATATATCATCTTAAAAAATGACTAATAAAAATAACTACTAAAAAAAATACACATATATATATATACATATATAAACTAAGAAATGAACTTCGTGACAATAAAAGCATTCAATAAAATAGTAAATAACACCAACAACTCTTGTAGAACTTTAGCGCTTTCGTCTTATTTATTATCAAGACTTCTTCAGAAAGACATGTTTCATAAGTATGAGCAACCATTTTCACTTCCTTTCTATACATTAGTTCTAGCAGGCCATTTAAATTGACAACAGTTCCTTTCCAATAGTAAAGTGTGAACAAGCAGGGTGCTGTGTGCATTTTCATTAACATTACAATTGCAGTTACATAAGGTAACATGTCTTTCTGAAGAAGTCTTGATAATAAATAAGACAAAAGCGCTAAAGTTCTACAAGAGTTGTTGGTGTTATTTACTATTTTATTGAATGCTTTTATTGTCACGAAGTTCATTTCCTAGTTAAAATTTCTTCTCTTCGTTCAGTTTTTTTTGAGTGCGGTTAATTTTAGTTTTTTATATATATATATATATATATATATATATGTGTGTGTGTGTGTGTGTGTGTATGCCTCTCACCTAAAAATATATATCTAACCTTTATAGAAATATAAATATATGTATATAAAAATATATAATCTATTTCAGAATTAAAATATAAAGTAAAAATTTTTATTAAGATGAAACTGTTTATATATATATATATATATATATATATATATATATATCAAACAATAAATATCTGGGGGTTATATATTAGTGTGTGTATGGTTTTGCTGATAGAAAGGGTTTCAATGATATCTTATCATTTAGGCCATGCGCCTTATGCGCTTGTAGCCTCATTATCCATCTACATTCTCTTTCTTCAGTGAAATTCCTTATATTACCTAGTCTACCTGTTTTTTTAATCAACTCAAGGGCTATAAATTTAAATTTATGTGTGTATCCAAAATTAATAACATGTTTTGCCAAGGCATTTCCCTTATCTTCCTTATTTATGGCATATACATGTTCCTGAACCCTTTCTCTCAGAGTTCTATTAGTTTTTCCCACATAAAATGATTTACATAGTTGGCATTGAGCCAAATAAACTAAATCCCTTGATCTACAATCCGCATAACATTCAAATGTATATTCTTTTTTATTATCAGGATGTATAAATTTATTGTCATTCAACATATAGACACACTAGTTACAATGTCTACATGAAAATGTCCCCTTCCTTCCCTTCATAGCATAGGAGTCTTTTTAATGACTTCATATTTTTATATGTAACATTAGGTTTATCACCTACTAGCTCCTTCACTTTGTCATCAGCTGTTAAGATACTCCAATTATTATTAATCATTTCTTTAATCTTCATATTCCTATTTGTGAAGGGAATGACTAACCTACTTTTCTTATTTTCATACTTATTACTATTTACAGATTATTCCCTTCATTTCTATATAAAAAAGGTTTCCCTTTCCCTAATCTTTGCTTGACATTTTTAGACATTATACTATCTAACTCACGCTTATTATAACCTCTATCTATAAAATTATTTCTCAATATTTCTTGTTGTTCCTGATATCTATCGTCACTAGTGACCAATCTAGATATTCTTAGAGCTTGACCTTTTACTATATTTGGATAAACATGCCTCGGGTGCATACTGTTGTCGTGTAATAAATTATTCCTCCAGCAAGGTTTCCTGTACATATCTGTTGCTACCCCTTCCTTTTCCTTGCTGATACGTACATCTAAGAACTCTATGTGTTGTGTTGAATGTACACGCTCAAATTTCAAAAAGTTAGTTGTGCCATTTACATATGTAACAAAGTCATTAAATAGTTCTATCGTGCCATTCCACACAAGAAAAACATAGTCTACAAAACGTCTATAGAATTTGATATACTCATTGAATGGTGTGTCCCCCAATACGCAAGTCCCTTCCCAATTGGCCATTACTAGATACGCATATGTTGATTTTAGATATAGTACTAAATAATAATGTTTTTATGTATGAGAAAAAGTATTATCTACAGAACAAGGGTGTAGCCATGGGGACACCATGCGCTAATTCATATGCGAATCTATAATGGCCTATTGGGAAGGGACTTGCGTACTGGGGGACACACCATTCAATGAGTATATCAAATACTATAGACGTTTTGTAGACAATGTTTTTCTTGTGTGGAATGGCACGATAGAACTGTTAAATGACTTTGTTACATATGTAAATGGCACAACTAACTTTTTGAAATTTGAGTGTGTACATTCAACACAACACATAGAGTGCTTAGATGTAAGCATATGCATTTTTACACACTATTTATCCTCTCCCTTTTTTGGTGCACATTAGCTGTTTCATTAAGTGTACAACCAACATTATAGTGGGACAACGTTTACTTGAGTAAAGGGTTGAATAGGTTTATGTACCCCTTAAAGGTTCAGCATGTTATTCTATTTCATTTTATTTTTATCCGTATATCATGTTTAAATAATTGGTAATTTTTCTGTTTTTAACACATTTGTAATAATATGTACAAACTCTTCGTTTTTAAAATGGTAATAATTGATTATTTTAAATGAATATACAAAGGATTTTGTGATTTATGAACATTTTTAATTGTAAGTAAGAGAAAGCTTTCAGTAAAGCACTGTTGCACTTTAATAATTTAAATAATTTAAATTGTTTAATTTAAATTGTTTGATTGCAATTAATTAGAGTATTTGGCCTATTAAACTGAATATAAAAGCAGGAAGGCCACACATCAAATTAACCTTGAAAAAGCCTGAGACTACTCAGGCGAAAGCGCTTGGATTTTACTTGAATTCTCGGTCTGTTTGTTTGTTTCACAATAAAAAAACTATCGTTCCAGCTTTGACCACCTGTGGTTTTTATCGTTTGACTGGCTTGGATCACCACTGCATTTGATTTTATTTGTATTTCCAACAGTAGCCCTCTTTGTGGACACATTACTGGAGTGCAGGGCTTGCTTTGCTTTCTGAGTCGAGTGGCACTCCCTTTCGTGTTATTTGGTTTTGCTCGCTTCAACTGGTTCCTTGGATGTAGGACCTCCCACCAATGATGTCCCTTGCATACATTTATCTCTGGAATAAAAGCATTTATTTGTGATCACTTGTTTTATGAGAAGTTTGATCTATTTAAAAAAAAAAATCTACATTCCCCCACTTTAAGGTTATTCTCTGGACCCAGTGCTCTTTCAGTATTTTCTCTCTTAGCTCATAGGTTTGAAAACATACTATGGTAGAGAGTTGATTATCTGAACTAATTGGAGTCTAGAGTAGTTCAGATAATTAGACTGTTCGGATAATCGAACATGCATTGAACCAGATAAAAAACTGCAAAAATCTTGTTTTTTCTACATCTTTTCAACCATTCAGTGATTACAGCGGTCAATAAAAAATATTTTTTCACACACGAGTGGGGCTACAAGCTCAAAAAACACATACAAGTAAATACATATAACATTTATATATTCAGAGTTTGATTTTTCCTACCCAAAAAGTTTGGAAGACTGCGTTCAGATAATTGACGTTTCTGATAATCAGTGGTTTGATAATCCACTCTGTACTGTATTATTGGTCTCTGCTTGATTTGCTCATCTTGGGATGCCATGTGGTTCTGTCAGCTTTCTCTGCATGAATCTCTGTAATCGATATGTTTCTCCATTTCTCAAGCAGTCCTTGAATTGCTTTGACTGTGATCATACCTCACTGGCACTCGTATCACTTTTATATTTTTTTTATGTCACTCTACCCACAGCCTTAACTTCTAAGAAGTCCAATCTTCAGCTGTTTCTTCTCTAACCTATGTACAGGAACCGCTAGTAATTGCTGAAAATGATTTAGTGGGTGAGTATTTGTTTAAGCCCTCAACTTATTTGCATGAGAAGAAACTGGGAGAAGTAATGCTGTATTAATGTCTTTCATCATGTTTTATCTCTTTCCAAATCACTTTGAGTAAGCGGTTCTGCTACTCCTTTCTACATTGTGGCTGCTGTAATCTTCTCTTCCTGATTTCTGTCAGCCACACTTTTTCATTTCTTATTTCCCCAGTACAGTCACAGTATCAACCAGAAATGCTGCACAGTATAATATTTACAGTTTTAGAGGGATATTTACGTTTTAGGATAATTTTTTTGTGGAGCCATGCAGAGATAGCTTTTCTCACCATGGCACCATACCGGAAGCCCCAAAGTTTTAGCCCCCCCCCCCCCAAGCATCAAGCCCTGCTCTTCCTTATTGGTCTTGAGACACTTGCTTTCTTGTGCCGAGAATTGAGTAAGAAGAGTATGGGAAGTGTCATCCACATGTTAGAGATCAGACCTTTCTTTTTCTTGTGTCAATAAAAATCCTGTTTGTATGGCTGCAGTATCACGAGATTGGCATACAGTAGGTCACCACACTGCATGCATACATACTCCGATAAACCTGCCCCATTGTAGACATCTCCATTTGTTCCTTGGTATCCATCTGGGATTCAGTCATGGAGACCGTGCTCATACACATAATCCCCCCTCTCCCCAAAATGAGGTGTAATGGCTAAGCCTTTTCCTTCCTTTTTTCCCTTGTACTACCGGCATCAGTTGTGCCTCTAGCTCTAACTGATCTTGGGACACCTGGGTCATAGTCTGGGATTTGTCTCTCTGTGCCATCAGAGCAGTCAGAAGGAAGGCATTTTAGTTTTCCTTTCTATCTGATATGGAGAGCAGGAGTATCTGCCATGCTACAAAGATAGGTGCCAAGTCCATATACTGGCATTTAATCTGTAATTAGTTCTGTACTGTAATAAAACTTGATCCTATTCTGTTTTTTTTTTTTTTAATCTCCTCAGTTATTTTATAAAATGTTGACTGTTTAAGGTACAGGATGTCACAATACATGTACATGTAACAATGTCTGTAGAAGAGCATGTTTGTTTATGGTTGCTTATAACTGGAAATTTACTTAACTGTAAATATTTAGCTGTCTCTTTTGAGGAGAAGATTCCTTTTACTTGTGATGTGATTTCCATGTGGTCCCTCATGAGTGTGTGCAAAGTCTTATTTTAGCTTGCCTTCTGCCATGGATGAAATTAATTGGATTACATTGTTTGTGTGTGCTTGGTTGGTTCTTCCCACTCCCACGCTCAGTGTGTGTATGCCTTTTTAACCAGCATATGGTGTGATTGGATCAGCATTAAAGGAACCACATACACCCATTATCCTCTGTTCGTCTTCTTTTTTTGCCCAGTTCAAATATCTTTTTTTCATTATAAGTTTCTCATGTAAAGTGCATAATGAACTTGCTTCATTTGCAAATAGGAGCTTCCATTTGTTTTTGCATGAGACTCAAGACTGCAAACTGCTTCAGTTTTTAACTCAAAATGGGATCCTGCAGCAGGGGAAGGGTAATAGAATGGGAAGAGGGCAAGAATGTATTTGGACTGCAGGTTAGAGATTGCTTTCCAGAGTATAGGCAAAGAGAAAGAAATAGGGGGTACTAAATGAAAAAAAAAACAGCAGTGGTAGAGTTTTTAATATAATCTAGAACAGAGTCTGCCATTGAAAAAAAGAATAATTAGTAGAACATGTGAAATATTGCATGATAATTATAAGAATCAGTCAGAGGAGCTTAAAAAGGATTGGGAAGACAGACTGGATAAGCAATTCACAAAGAAACAATGGGGGATATATGTATATCTCCCAAGTATGCAACAAATTCTAGAGATTTAGGATCTTTGCCTGGAAGTGTTTACATAGGTATTTTTTTTTACCCCCTGTAGACTCCAAAGAATTTTTCCTCACGTTGATAGCAAATGTTGGAGGTGTGACGGGTAAGACAGAGGTGGCTGGGAACATATTTATTTGGGAGTGTAATGAGCTGGCAGACTCTAGGGATTTCCTGCGGACCGCTCTGTCGGAGATGCTGGGCGAGTTGATTGGATTGACTGGGGAGATGATTTTTTTTGAGCTATGATACAGAATCAGAATTGCCTGGACATAGTAGAGCCTTGCCAAGTCTAATTATTGTGGCTGCCAAAAAACAATTACTAGAAAATGGAAATCAAAGTCTAGACCAACTCTACTTGAAGTAGTGAATATAGTGACAGAGATAAAACTGGAACTGGGATCTTTAGAAAAGGGAAGGAGCAAATTACATAGGAAAAAATGGGAATTGTGGGAACAATATATGCAGAGAAGGAACAAGGTTTGAGGCAGGATTTGAATGAGCCATATGTTGCTTAACTGGCAATGACTGGATAGATTATAAGTGATGTATAATGTTTGCAACTACAGTTGTTTCAATGGTGTCTGGTGTATAATGTCTGCAACTAAAGTGGTGTCAATGTTTGTTTTTAAGGTCCAGTTTGTCAGGTTTCTTTGTCTGAGGTGATGACTCTGTTAAGGTGTATGCAGTTTTGAACTGTAAATTCCAGGTCCACTGTGAGCCAAAGAATTTACCCTGAGAGATGTTTATTGAATTCAAGGGATGTTATTTGTGGGTCATTGTAGCAGTCATGACTTGTGGGCTTCTCTGCCAGTGTCTGGCTTGTCTTTCAGAACTGAGCACCTTTCCTCTTGGCCGTGGGTGATATCACATTACTTCAGGCATTTTTACCTGTTTGATATATAGATTGCATTTTCTAGTTCATTCTTGATCCATGCAAGTTTGCTGCAAGAGTGCATCATGATCTGGCTTCTATCCAAGCCTAACCCTTTTGTTCACTAATATTAGGATTGTTAATTGTGAGATGTCCAGGAAGCAGACTGCAAAACATGGAGTTGTGGGGTATGTGTGTGCCTAAGAAATCCACCAGGTGTGCTGCAAACATAAGATACTGCATAAAAACATCCATGTCCATTGAATATTTTGCCTAGGGCCAATGCACAGTGTGGGCTAGCTGTATTATCTGCTGGGGGCTTTGTCTGAAGACTTTGAAGAAAAAGCAGGAAGCTCTCCAGGCATACAAGACCATAAAGAGACTTGTGGCCCTGTTAAAATCGTCCACCTATGCTTTCAGATATGCTGCAGCAGGGTGATATGGAAGTCCGTCTCATAAAAGAGAATCCTGTTCATCGGGAGAAGCAGAATGGGAAAGCCTGATTACAGACCTTCAATTTTAGTCAGTCCTCTGTTGGTACTGTTTCTGCATTCTGGCAATATGTCAATTTTTTGACATTTATAGTCTAGTTTCCTACTATTTCTGCATTCTGGCAATATGTCAATTTTTTTGACATTTATAGTCTAGTTTCCTGTCGTGGTGGTGCAGCGGTAGCATTGTTGCCTCACAGCAAGAGGTTCTTCCGTTCGATTCTCGGCTGGAGTGCGGGGAGTGCCTTCTGTGTGGAGTCTGCATGTCCTCCCTGCGGTTGGGTGGGCGTTCGAAAGACATGCGTAAATGGGCATGCCTTCATTGAAGGTTGAACGTCGAGCTGGCACCTCGGCATTTGTGAAAATCTACTGCCGATCATTAGTGGACCAGAGTTCCTCTGTGGCGACCCCTAACCAGGAAAAGCCGAAAGACAACACATATATAGTCTAGTTTCCTTCTCCTTCCCTCTGTGGAAGTAGAATCAAAATCAGGTCTTGTATTCTTCCTCTTACTCTATTTTAGTGGATTTTCTTGCAGGTGCCTCTTGTGCTTATTGCCACTTCCTCTAGCCACCAGTCTGTCAAGTAGTGCTGTGCCCTTAGGCTGCATGCTGGGGGTGGGAGTGGTAGCATCAGATAGACATCCATGGGCTAACCTTTGCTTTTTCTGATTATAGATGCTTTTCTGAGGACATTTTACTGTCCCTTTGGAGAGCTTATTCCTTCTCTTTTTTGGGGGTGCTCCTTTGTAGTAGCAGAGGAAAACAAATCAACCTCCTTGAGTCTTCTTTAAATACCAAGTTTAGGGAGGTCCTTGTCAACTGTATTCATATGTAGGCCCCACAAGAATATGACATGGATAAATGGGATTTGGGTTCTCCTGCCCCCTCCCAAACCATTAGACCAACTATTAGAATCTGCGTGATGAAAAATAACTTTCTTACATCTAAAGGTATGGTGTCCAGGTCTAGAAATGTAATTATTCTACTGTACTCTGCTCTTCTCAGGCCAATCATTGAGTATAATTCCCTAGTCATTATGTAACTAAGCACTTGTCACAAATGGAGTGACCACAATACTTTTTCACTAAACAAAATATCAAGGGCTTACATCACAAAAACACTAGACAGACCATCACAAAGCTTTGTCCCTCTTCTCTGTATCATACAGGGTACTAAGAGATGACTTCTTGCTTACATAGCCTCAGCAGACCTTATCTTGTCAGGCCTATTACAGGTTTTTTAGACCAAAGGCAGCATGAATACTTGTTGAAGGACTCTCACTCTCTCTTGCAGCATAATTGTAGCATGGTGGAGGAATAGGTATGTATCACAGAGAATACCTCTGTTGTGGAACAGTCTTCCACTCCATGTAGAGCAAAACACTACTTATTCTCTTTAAGCATCATTTGGATGAATGAATAGGAAACTGCAAATTCATCCACAGTCTAACACCCACCTCCCACATGGATAGGGGCAACAATTACATGTCCCAACATATTCTTATTCACCCCACCATTGGGTTATTTGTTGGCAAAATATAAGGGCTAAAAGCTACTATGGGAATGTAAGGCTAGCCTTCTTAAGATCTTTACAGATTAATAGCCTTGTAAGTGCATATTAACCTGTGGTCAGGTTTCACAAAGGAATTTTTCGCAATCTTCACATCTAGACTTCTCTAGATGAGCAACCAAAGAAAAATGATCTTTCCTTCCCAGCTAGAGTGAGTGGGTGCTGTTGAGAAAGTTTTTATGACCTTGCGTATTGTGGTTCATGTAACCTCTTGTATCTTCAAGTCAGCAGATGTAGTGTTTAGGACTCTGAGTATAGATGCATACTTCCACTGGACAGCATTGCCTAGGTTCTCCTTATTTCCTGAGGAATTATACAGACTGTCACAATCGCCCATTTTATTGTGAAGTCCCTTTTGGTGAACCTTCTAATGAGGTTGTTCAGGACCTTTGGAAGAGCAAGAAAACTGTGCTTACTGTAAAATATTAGTACAACTGTCTCCTTTTCTTTGCTGAACCTCCATAATTGTCTAGGAGGAATAAGGTATTCACATACCGTTCTAACTATTTTGCTCCCTATCCACCATCAAAACTTACTGAAAGGAGCTGCATGCTGCTGACCCCTCAGCAATCCTGACTGTTCCTTCAGAGAGAACTGATAGGAAGGTACTTCTCTGGGTTCATTGCAGCATGGGGTGCCATCACAAGAAACAAGTGGGTTTTAGACATTATATAAAGAGATCTTTTTCTACAACTGTTCTAGTAGATGTGACATTTTTTCCTTTGATACTTCAGTTGGTATCAGAGGAAGTGATGAGACATCTGCAGTTGCTACTTGCCAGAGTTGTAGTAACTGTTCTGTCAAGGGACTGATGAAAGGAATTCATCTGTTCTTGGCCCAGAAATGCCAGTGTGAGAAGGCATTTCTATCAGATTCTGGATTATACTATTTGTCCGAGATTGGTACAGCTCTACCTGCCTTTACTAAGGTCTAGTAATCCAATAGCCACACTTGACAGATACTTTACCTTGCCATTGATGCCTCTGGAATAACCTTCACATGTTACTTAGATAAAACATTCAACACATTGTTCATAATTCCTTTAATGATCCACGTCAAGCCATTAAGCTCTATACAGAACCATCTTAGACATGTCATTCCATTGCATCATTGTCAACATCTATAACATCTATATCAAGGTTGTATGTTTAACAAGGCAAGGTTACCATAAGGTACATAGTCAATAAAAACACAGAGACCTCAGATGGATTAAATGGCTGCAGCCATGTGTTTATTGCCAATTACTGTCAATAACCTTTCTCTAATAGAAGGCAATTATTATGAGATGTGCGCAAGGCATGAATATCAGGGAGGCCATGCATTTCTTTCATAGCATTCCCCTAAACCTACAGGACAACAGACAGCACTGTCGATATCCGGCCCTTCTGATTCATCATACCCACATCATAACAACTTTTCACAATTCATCACAATTCCTCTGGGCCGCCTTACAATCTGCCAAGGAGCCATTGCCGGGCTGATAATTCCTCTGACAACAATCCCTTGGGACTGTCTGGCCTGTGTAAGGTCCAGTTAAAGAGTCCTGTGACCCCCCCCCCACTTACCTTGACCTCCCTTACCTTTCCTGCCTTCTGCCACAGAAGGGAGGAATATTCCTCCCTTCCGCCAGCACATCTCATCCTATTCTAGGTAGATGCCCTTCAGAGCTAAACCTGCTTGTAATTCCTTATAAAAAACCATGAACCCTCTTCAGATAAATGAACCCCATATGGGCCCTGTCATACCTATCTGGCCACCAGACCCGAATGCCAGGGTGAGGAATGTACAACCCATTAATGTCCCTTAACACCTCATCCATAGAATTATTACTTTTATCTCATTCTTCCCACAGCTTTAATGGACCTAGCCCCCCCCTCCATCTTTTTCCTCGGTACCACTTCTGACCAACAAATAATGGCTTGTGGCCCACATTCATGCATGCAATTTATCTCTTGTGCCATCATGCCAATTAGATCTTTTATTGGATGTTGACCAATATCATTACCCCCTAGGTGTAACATAATGACTGTAGGAGGTTTACCACTTCTTGCTGCTTGTTGCAGTACTGCACTAAGATGGTGCCACTGCATTCCTGATAACCGAAACCAAACTGGTTTACAAGAAGCTTGTTTTCCTCCTTGGAAGGATAAGCCCAGCCTGCCCTGGACCCAGAGGTGGAGCCTCCGAATAAAAGAGTGATCAACTATCCAGATGTATTTCTGGTCTTATGATGTGTGAGCCGAAATACAAAGGACAAGAGTTAAAGTTGTTTATACTTTACATAGCTTTTATAAGCATTGGACTTCCACCTGCCCATTCTCATGTCAGCCTGTGAAGCCCCCATTGCGTGTGTGCATGAGGCTGCACCTATCCAAAAAGAATGCAATGTATACCTATCTGTGTCTAAGCCACTTGACTTAATTGCCTCCTTTAAAACTGCTCTCACCTGATATTGTGTAAGAGGTTCACCTTGCTGATGGCAAAACAGTGGACCATCTAACATACCCCTATAGCTGCGGTACTCCAGCATCACTTTAGTCACTTCCCATTCCAAACTCTCTGGGGTAGCCACTTTTACCAAATTACCTTTGCTTTCTTGATCCGTTTTGGATTTAGCCATATAAATCCAAGTGTCCTCGCCCAGCACATGTACATGTGCCAAAGGCAAGACTGTCCGCTGGCCTTTCTTCTTGTTTGTTTGGACAATTTCAGCCATCTAAATGCCCCACAAAAAGGAAGCCCTAAATAATGCTACCTCATAAGAAGAAAAACAAACATCTGAAACAGCAAGCCATAGTTTGCATAATACAGCTGGACCTATGGGGTACCTCTTGTCAAGAATCTTGGGCATTTGCCTCCCCCAGCCTTTTAAACACTGACCGTACTTGAAATTAATTAACTAAGTCCCTTAACCCCAAAGCCTGATGAAACCAATTCAAGGCTGGTAAAACTCCAACCTCTTTCCTTCATTACCAAATTGTCATCCCTGATTGGAGAGGTGGAATTGGTTATGCTGTTTCCCAGCCTCTGGATAATCTAGTCTGCAAAATTGCTGCATGCATTTATTATGACTTACCCTTGCCCTTCCACTGAGGGTATTACACTCTAGCCACCATTCTCGTCTACCCATAAAACTAATGACTGATCTGGCACTCAGTTTGAAGTAGGTTTTGCGTTTAGAGATAGCAACCAGATCCATGGCCACTGTAAAAGAGAAAACGGTGGGTTGTTAATGAATTATCAATGTTTGGTATCTAATTGTCGGGTCCTCCACTTTACCCATTACTACTGGTACCCCTAGCTCTTTGCAGATTTCAATAAAGGTATCTGCAGCTCACTGACATTCCCCCATTATTTTTTCCCCACAAATAAAATCATCCAAGTAATGAACAATGTTATCCTCCCCTAATCTGTGTGCCACCAGCCAAGCAAAAAAGCTACTAAACCTTTCAAATATAGCACAAGAAAACAAACAACCCATTGGCTTGCATTTATCCCTATAATATTGAACTTCAGAAACCAAGCCTAACCACCCCTGCTCTTAGTAGCAGTTGGTAAAAGTCTAAAAGCCAAATCTATATCCGCTTTTGCCATACGGTTCCCTCTCCCTTCATTTTCACCTTCCTACCCTTTCAATAATGAAGCATAAAGTGCCAAAGCCCCTTCCCATTTATGTAATCCAAGATTTCCCCTCTGGATGTGACAGGTGATGACTGAGATGAAATTCATATGGCTTCTTTTTGGGGACTATGCCTGTAGGTGAAAACCTTGATTACTCTTCTGGGTTGACAAGGAAATGGGCCTGCCAATCTGCCCACTTCTAATACCTTATTTAGTTTAGCCTTAACTATATCTAGATGGTCTTTTAAAAGATTTCCAGGTCTTAACAATACCCCCTTTTTCTTACTTTTGTTTGTATCCTGAACCCTGTGACAAACCCTTCCTCTAATAATGCCGCTGCCTCTCTACCTAGCTACTCCCATAGCCGGTTTTAGGCACCAGCGAACCCTGCGGTCGCTGGGGGCCCCCTGTTCCCTGGGGGCCCCCAACCACAGCAAGTTATCTTATCCTGATATTTTGTCACATCTGTAAAACCAATCAAAGCTAGTACAGAAGCCTTGTATACTTAATAAACTATGAGGGTAATAACTCTTATTTATATCTCCCTTAAAATTCAAAGATATTTCTGGTTGTAGTAACGGTGTTTTGTCAAGTAATAGGCATCAGAATTCCATTAAATATTTTACCACTGACATAGTGCTCCTGGTTTAGTTAAACCCTGCCTTTGGACATTTTCTCCACTAAAACTAACTACATAGCCAACTTTTGGTCCCTACAAAACCGTGGCTGCAGGGGGCCCCCTTAATCATCTTTGTCTGTGTGGGGGCCCCACAAAAGCTGCTGCTGGTTAGGGAAAAATGAGGAATGAAAAATGCATTAATTTCCTAATTATGCTCTTTAACATGAACAGGGCTGTGATATGACCCTGTTAGGATGAAGCTGATAATGAACATGAACAATATAAGCACTAGAGGGATCAGCAGCCCAGAGTGACTTACCTCAGTGCAAACTTTGGATTTTAAGAAGAGCTGATGCTTCGATCATCAGGGATAGTTTCTCTTTCAGGTAGTTTTATTACTAATACCAGAACACCAGATACTATAACTCAATTTATTTTCTTAAGAATTCAGTATAATCCCAAAAATAATAGAATAAATGCTCAGAATCAGAAATATGTTTAAAGATGACTCTAATTCACTTAAAAAGTTACTAGAATAAAATCTTTTGCATCAACATCTATTTTTGGACAATGAATATAAAACTCAGATGTTTGGATTAATTGACTGTAATCCTGAATGATTTACCAATGATATTGATAATGACTGGGCCTGTGGAAAACCGCAGAATCCTTTATAAACGCATTCTATGAACACCTTCAGGAATGCATTGATCATGCGATCCCAAATAAAACCAAGACCCAATCCTCCAAAGGCAGACATCCTGTCTGGTGGACCCCAGCCATAAACAAACTATACAATAGAAGGAGGAAGCTACTAAATGATAGAGCAAAATCCCAAAAAGGGAAGGCATCACTGATCAGTATTAGCAAAAAACTACGGGCACTCATAAAATTGTCTAAGGCCAGCTTCGAGAGAAAAATTGCACAGGACACTAAGGATAATCACAAGGCTTTCTTTAGTTATGTTAGGAACCTGGGTGGTAATTCCCAGATATGCTCAGAATTAGTCCAAAATGACAAAAAATACACTGAGCCCACAGACAATGCCAACATCCTAGCTGACAGGTTCAGCGCAAACTTCTCCCCCCCCCTCCCCACCAAAAGGGCAAATATCTATCCCAGCAGAGTGCTGCCCCCCTGACATCTCAGATGCTCAGGTAAGAGCCGCCCTCTCCAAAGCAAAAAAACACAGCATCAATGGGACCAGACGGTGTCCCGGGCTGCGTCCTACATGAACTCCAAGAAGAGCTAAACCCAAACATAAAACTACTGTTCAATCTCAGCCTTACTACAGGATATGTGCCCAAAGAGTGGCATACCGCAACAGTGGTCCCCTCTCCATAAAGGTGGTGCCTCAACGGATCCTGGAAACAATCGCCCCATAAGCCTGACTAGCTTGGTCTGCAAAGCTATGGAAAGGATCATCATGGACCTCATAAATAAAGATATTGGGGACCTACAGACACTGGATCCTACCCAGTTCGGCTTTGTTAAGGGCAGATCCTGCCTCTTAAACCTGGTTGATTTCTTGGAAAGAGTCACCAAGGCCATTGATGAGGGGAAGGTGGTCCACCAGCCTACCTGGACCTCGCAAAAGCCTTCGATACAATACCCCACTCGGGCATTATAGATAAGCTCACCAGCTTAAATATAAACTCCTATGTCACTAGATGGATTGCAAACTGGCTCAAGGACAGAACCCACATGGTTAGAATTGCTGGAGCCATGTCAGACTCCAAACCAGTTACAAGTGGTGTCCCACAAGGCTCAGTCCTGGGACCTCTCTTGTTCGGTATAGATTTCTCGGAGGTACAGGCCAACAGGGAAGGACTGTGGCTGACCAAGTTCGCAGATGACTGCAAACTAGGCGCCATAATCGACTCTCCAGCCGACACAAGCATCCTCCAAAAGGGCCTCATAGAAACAGACAACTGGTGCCAGAGCCATGGCCTCAAGCTAAATGCCAAAAAGTGTATAGTCATCCCTTTGGCAAAAACAAAGTGCCCACAAATTACCACATAGGTGGTAATCCATTAAGTACAGAAGAAGTAATTAGGGACCTGGGGACCCAAGTTGATAGCAATCTCTCATTTGACAACCACGTAGCCAAAGTGGTTAGAAAAACATTTTATATAGCCCACCTAATCATGAAGGGATTCACATCTAGATCAGGGGAGGTCATTGTGCCTCTTTACTCATCCCTCATCAGGCCCAGAATTGAGTACAATGCCCCTTTTGGGATGTACCTTACCAGACACCTGCAGCAACTGGAAAGACCCCAAAAGTACCTCACCAAGAGGATCAAAGGGCTCAAACAGATGCCATATGCTGCCCGGTTAAAGAAACTCCAGCTCTACTCAGTGGCATACCGCCTGTTCAGAGGCAATCTGTGCCTGACGTATAAAGCCATGTCCAACCCGGAATTAATGGACATGCTGCACCTCAGAAAATCCAAATCCCATCGGGCTACGCGCTCGAGAGACTTGAACCTCAGCACTAAAATAAATAGGACATGCTGGAGGGACAGATTCATAACCCAGAGGCTCCCTTCACTCTGGAATAAAATCCCAGTCCAGGTTAGGTAGAGTCCCTCATTGACTCTCTTCAAGAGGAATCTTGATGAGTGGATGGGAGATCGTAGGTTTACTCCGGGTATCACTTCTGTGTCACTGTTAGACAGAGGCACAGTATACTAACCTCGAAAAAGGGCATAGCAAAATAAATTTAAAATGGGTGGCGAAAGCCAAACACATTCTGGCTAGGCTTATAAATGCCCTAGGGCAGATAGCCTAGTATGAACCTATGAACCATCAAATCAGTCTTTTTACGAAGGATAAAGCAAAAGTATGAACAAAATCAGGGTGTCTGCTTGGAGCATGAGAATCTCTGAACAGCATAAGAGGTTCCTGTCTTTGGCTCCGGGTGAACAAAACTTTCAATTCAGTGTGCTTCTTACAGCCTTTCAACACTTCCAGGTTATCAAAATAGTAGCTGTAACATAGCAGACCATTTAGTAGTGTAACCATCTGATATTGTCTAACCTGTGCTTGTCCTATCCGGGATTCCTTGTCAGCAGCACCAGGTTGAGCTTTACCTTGGTTGCAGTCACGGTTGCAGTCATTTGAACTTCAGCTAGACAGAAGTCTTCCTTGCTACTGGTGCAGTACATCTGTTTTATAGAGGGTCACTTTGGAGTTAATCGGTGCTGTTTTCTTCAGAAGAAGCTCAGGAATTTGACTTCTTAGGTTGTGTCACTGAGTTTAGCTCAGATCCATCTTCTTGAGCTGATGACAGCAATAATGTTAACAGATATCCTGCCCAGTGTTCATATATTGACTATAGGTAACATGGACCAGTTAGAGTCAATGGCTGCAGTGTTATCTTTTCCTTTTTTTGTCCTTTTCTCAAACCTTTGTTGCTGTCTCTTGGATTGGCAAGTTTTGGCCTACAAGTACAGATGGGCTTCCTCTTTCCTCTCCACTCCTTGATGAAGTCTATTACTTCATATGCGTACTGGAAGAGGTTGATACATTAGAATTGTCCTGGTCTTAACGCCATTGGAGTCTACTAGAAAATCTTCTTTATATTGGTCTTTTCAAACTAATGGTTGTGTTCTTAGCTCTGGAAGCACTTCTGACTCAGACTGTGCTGGGCATGATAGGTAAACGTTGTGCATTTAAAACTCAGCGTCTTGACAGCAGGCAGCTATTACAGATTCTGCAACACAGGAGTAAAATAATTTGTTCAAAAAATGCCAGTCAGAACCTATGCCAGCTGCAGACAGGTGAGACCTGTTTTATTGAGCACAAGGTAATGTGCGTTGCAGTAATCTTATCAGGAAGACATTAGTGTATGCATTACTATAACAAAACCTAATGACGTATTTAAATGCTTAAACAGACCAGTATTCTTTACATGAAAATTCAATAATTTAATGACTTATTACACTGCTGTTCAATGTGAGTTAGTTGTCAATTACAGCACTGTGTTTCATGCGTATAGCATAATCTGATACATAATTTCAAGCCTGTTGTCTAGTCAGAAGAATCAGTGAAGACATGAGAGGGGCTGGTGACAAGCATGCAGTACCATATAGTAGCATTATCACTGTCTTTGATGCATTGAGTTTAAGCAAGCTTTCTACCACCTAAGTTTGGATAGCCTCCAGGCAGTCTTTAAAGAAGTAGTATCTAAGAAACTTGTGAGGAAAAAAGGATGTCATTACTAGTGTAACAGTGATATTAAGTATCTCTGCCTTTAATGACGTGTACTAATGGTGGTAGGTACATGCTGAATAACAAAGGAGCTAGGATCACCTCAAGGCAGTCTTTTTAAGGTAGTACTACCTAACAGATTTGTGAGTAAAAAAAGAGAGAACAGAGCATCATTAGTGTAACAATGATACTGAGTATCTTTCCCTTTTATAGTCTGTATCAATGGTGATAAACACACCATGGAAGATAAAGGAACAAGGATCAAACTTTGTGACATTGTGACAGTCTAACGATTAGTTACTTGGAAGGTAAGAGAAAAGCTACTTGATTACTGTGGAAGTAATTCTGCATTAATTGCCTAGTCACCTCTTCAGAACATTGTGATCAATGGTTTTGGATGCTACAAAGAGACAAGGAGTACCAAGATCAGACATATCCGTTGATTTCTTATCAGGAGTTGATTTACCACCCTCGAGAAAGCAGTCTTGTTTCTTTGAGATGTTCTTTGTGTTTCACTGTTGCAGTCATCACCTGTGGGTTATCCCTGCTGTGGTAGCCCTCGGTCGGCCCGAATACCAGAATCAATGTTTTTCTGCGTTGGCTGCTGTCTTCTGTAGTCTGACATCAGGTCGTCAGTGCTGTATAGCAAGGCAGCCGATGCCATTACAGCAGTCTTTCTTGCTCTGGAGCCCATAGCAGAAGCAGTTCACTAGTGTGCCAGTTGGTCCCTACCAGAGGTTGAATTACAGCTGAAAACGTCTAAAGCCAAGTACCCCGTTGGGGATCCTTTTTTCTTGCATTAACCGATGTCCGAAAAAGTTAATTGTCTCGCCTGTGAAAGCAGATCCCACACCAAGACTTCCATTCATACTGCGTCACTTGTTTAGCCCCAGACCACAATGTACCCCGTTGCTGGTTCTGTGCCCTTTTTAACGCAAGAAACATTCACCGTAGAGCTGTTATTGTAGACAGGTATTTTCATCTTCTGTCTTCGCATTCCGAAATGGCATCCATCAGCCAACAATCCGTAGATATTCTGAAAAAAACTCAGAGATAAAGATAGAGACAGACCACACAAGGCTAAGCCTTCCAATGACTCTACCGCTAAGCAGGTCGTCATTTCTCCGGAATTCAGTGAGGTGCTTTCACAGCCCCTGATGCCCGATACGATATCTGTGCAGGCCTCTACCGAGACCCTTTCGGAGTCCGGTATGCCGCAGAAATCTTCTTCGTCTTCCAAGCCTTTGGCTGTCTCTGTCTCATTTGGGTCCAGAGCCGCGATGCAGGCACCGGCTTTCAAGGAGGCCTCTCGCACTACCGAATCTAGACAAAAAACATCTTCGCATTGGACTACCGTTTCTCTCAGACCAATGGATACTCTTAGGTCTAGAAGCCAGGCCACTCCTAAAAAAGCTGCCTCTAGCCACCATCTTGCTCCTGCTCTGCCACCCCAAGCACAAATGCTTAAAATGGGAGAGGATCTTATCTCCCTTATCAGGGGTAGTCAGACGACAACTTCTAAAAGGAAAAGACACCCTTTTCCTGAAATTATGACAGAACAGGATTCTGAGGAATCTGAGAATTCAGATTTTGAAGAGGAGCAACAACCTCTGACTGCTTATGAGGATTTGGATGCAGAGGAATCCATTCCTTCTGCCTCCCCACCAGAAGACCTTTCCTTTGGGGAAACCCTTCACACCCTCAGGGAAAATTTTCAGTGGGAATCTCAGGACTTCCCCCAGTCTAAGAAAAGACTAAGAGAGTTTCTGGACCTGCCCCAGCACAGACCCCTAGCCATACCCCCTATCTTAGAAGTGGTGGATGATGTTTTCCATGAATCCAAATTAGCCCCTGATGGCCTCCCACCTGCTCCCAGTAAACCTGACAGGCAGTACAGAGTACCAGATTCTTATTAATACCTGTACAGAAATCCTGCTGCAGACCCAGAGGTCATTGCACAGGGACCTAAAGGAGCTAAGACTATTCTGCCAAGAATCCTATTCCTTCTGAAAAGGATTCCGGAGCTCTGGACAGATGGGACAAAAAAGTATACACCTCTGCAACCTTAGCTATCAGAGCACTCAACTGTCAGTTCCATGTTAAAATACCAACAACACACTTTGGAACTGTTAAAGCAAAAGATTTCTACATTTTCTGACTGTCTGACTGTGCCAATTCGAAAGAGTTAGCAGATTTACCACACTCTACTTGTCAAGCGGCCAAACACTCATTGTACTTTGGATACGATGCCCTAGAAGCCTCAAGCAGGGCAGCAGTGTCAGGATCTATCATTAGGAGACCTGCATGGCTGAAGGAACAACCTTTCCCCGACCATGTCCAGTCTAAATTAATTGATGCATCCCTGGATAAGGACCGCTTGTTTGGAGTAAAAGCAGAAGAGGTGCTTAAAAAGATGGAAGACAAAGCAAAATCTATGCAAACAGTAAAAGATTTCTTTCAGGTTCAACCTCCCAGGTTCAGCAGACTCTTTCCCTCTAAGCACTGGTCCTTCCCTGCACCTAGCAGACAGGAGCAAGGTAAGCCCCGCAGGTACAGACCACGCAGGCCCCTATCCCCGGGGGTAACAGAGAGCCAAACAGTGGATTACTTCTGCCCCAAAGGCAGGGAGTTCTAAGTCATCCTTCTATGCCAAAACTCTCAGTGACTCCCTCTCCCCCCTCTGCCCTCCTTTCACTCACCAAAAGCTAGGAGGAAGGCACTCCCTCTACAAAGAAAATTGGCTTTCTGTAATAAAGAGCCAATGGGTCTTGGAAGATCATTTTTCAGGGATACAAATTCTCTTTTAACGAACTCCCAATTCCAAGAGGATACCCAGACTTACCTCCAAATCAGTGGGCAGAGGCATTGAAACAGGTCCAATCAAAGCAAACTCCCTCCAGGAAGATCATTTTCTTGGGAGCACTGCTGGATACAGCATCCCCAATGGCCTTCCTGTCCCCAGAAAAACAGAGCTTCCTGCCTGTCTACTTTACCCAGCTGGCTTCCAAACATCACCTCATTGCAAGGAGGTTCCTGGAAGCCTTGGGGTACATGGCATCTTGCATCCTTCTAATTCCTCTGGCCAGGCTTCACATGAGGAAACTTCAGTGGTATCTAAAGAACCTTTGGTATCGGCACTCTCAGCCTCTAGAGACCTCTCCCTCTGATCCCCTGTATAAGGGATGAGTTTCTCTGGTGAGCAGGGGCCTGTGCCAAGAACAAGGGTCTTCCCTTCATCCTCCGCCATACTGGGCAGACCATCACCACCGACGCCTCAGACATTGCTTGGGACACCCACCTAGCAGGTAGGTGCACCCAAGGTCTTTGGGATGCACAGCACTTTCACCTACACATCAGCCAAAATTAATTGATGGCAATATAAATGGTTCTGACATCCTTCAAACCCCATCTCAAGCCAAGGGTTCTCCTTATCAAAACAGACAACACCACAGTAATATGATACATCAACAAACAGGGAGGGACCCAATCTTACCCTCTGTGCAGGCTAGCCATAAACCTCTGGCTGACATCCTCCTCCATGGGATTACACCTAATTGCCCAGTACCTACCAGGGATCAACAGCATCCTGTCAGACCACCTAAGCAGAAACTTACAAGACCCCCATGAATGGCAGCTCCACAGAAAAATCTTTTTGCAAGTCATTCAGGAGTGGAGAACTCTGTAGGTGGATCGCTTTGCTTCGCACCTCAACCACCAGCAGAAAAAAGATATGTACCTGGGAGTATCATCCCCTAGCGTGGAAGGTGGATGCCTTGACCTTCCCCTGGAGCTCCCTCTTTGTGTATGCATTTCCCTCCTCTTCCTCTTATTCTCAAGGTACTGATCAGGATAAGGGAGGAGAGACCAAAGGCCATCCTCACTGCTCCAGATTGGCCCAGACAGCATTTGTACCCCTTACTGCGCAGCCTGACATTACAGCCTCCCAGGCAGCTTCCCCTGATCTCAGACCTCTTGACCCAGGTGGGGGGGATGCTGCAGCCAGACTTGCAGACTCTCAAACAGTCAGCATGGCTAATACCTTAAAAGCAAACAAGGGGCCCCTGTTAAGCAAACTGGTCCTAGACATTATCATAGAGGCCAGAAGGCCCAGCACCAGAAAATCTTATGCAGGGAAATGGAAAAGATTCTGCTCCTGGAGCCAGTCCAGAGGGGGCAGTACCTCACAGTCTTCCATCCCTCTTATCCTGGACTACCTAGCCGAGTTACTCAATAGTGGCCTCTCCTTCTCTTCTATTAAAATCCATGCCTCAGCCTTTTCTCTTCCCATTTCAATACAGACCAGCCCCTCTTCTCACATCCTTTGATTAAACAATTTCTCAGAGGGGCTTCTAATATCAGACCTCCCAGAAGGTCACCCACACCAGCCTGGGACCTGAATTATGTTTTAGAAAACCTAACCTTACCACCCCTTGAACCTGCTGCTTCAGCAGAATTGAGATACCTCTCCTGGAAGACTGCTTTCCTGCTAGCTATCACCTCAGCCAGAAGGGTTTCAGAGCTTCAGGCACTTATAGCAGTTGAGCCCTTCATCATTTTCCATGCAGACAGGGTCTCCCTGAGGACTAACCCCTTCTTTATGCCCAAAGTGGTATCTGATGTGACCCTCAACCAGGCCGTACATCTACCCACCTTCTTTGTCAACTGTCAAAACAAGAGGGAAAGAATTCTGCACTCACTAGACTTGTACAGACAGCTCAGATACTACCTAGACTGTACTAAACCCTTCAGAAAAGCAGACCAGCTTCTTGTCAGCTTTGCCCCAGGGGCAGAGGGAAAGCCCATTTCCAAGCAAACCATTTCCAAATGGATATCACACTGTATCCATTTCTGCTACAGACTACATGGGAAGCCTCCCCCCAAGTCTGTTCGTACCCATTCCACTGGGGCAACCTCCACTTCCACAGCAGTCCTCAGAGGAGTTCCCACCAGGGACATCTTGGAAGCTGCCACCTGGACCTCTGTCCATACCTTTACAAAGCATTACCATCTACCTCTTTTCTCTAAGGCTAGGGCAGAGTTTGCCTCTGCAGTTCTGCATGGCATGCTTACCCATGCCTCGGTCTCTAACTAAACCTTCCACCCCTCTCCTCAGATTTTGGAATCCTCCCACAGGTGATGACTGCAACAGTGAAACACAAAGAACACAGTACAGTTGTGTACACTTACCGTAAATGTAGATGTTCGAGTGTATTCACTTTTGCAGTCCTGGTTTCCCTCCCTCCTTCCCCCTTATATCCTCTTTCCTTAGGGGGACAGAAGCTTCTCACGGTGGCTTTTAGCCACCAGGACCACTTTACCATATTTCCTTGTGCTTCTGACGGGTTAGGGCAAGAAAAACTGATGTAATGGTCTCGGCTGCCTTGCTTTATAGCACGGACAACCTGATGCCAGACTACAGGCAACAGCAGCTGACGCAGGAAAAACATTGACACTGGTTTTCGGGCTGGCCGAGGGCTGCCACAGCAGGGATAACCCACAGGTGATGACTGCAACAGTGAATACACTCGAACATCTACATTTATGGTAAGTGTACACAACTGTACTTTCTGTAGCTAGATTGATGTGGATTCAGTAAGTCATCAGAAGACAGATAAATGTAACTTAATGTAAACCACTTTCTCTTTAAATCTACTTATAAAGGGAAAGTTATTGGCAGGACAGTAGTTTGCCATATTAAGCAGATCCAATGAAGGAGTCATGAGGACAATGGTAATGGATGCTTGTCAACAATGAAGTGGAAATCATTGGTCTTTAGAGTCTAGAAAATGGACCTCGAGAATGTACATGAGTTTGCAAGCTTAGTTGGTCCAGAATCCAAACCGCAAATGGGAATTTTACAAAGCTAAAATGGATTATTGGATTGGCTCGTCTTCTTCTATGTATGAAAAACTCTCTTTAACAAAAGTTGGGACAAGCCAGGACTGAAATCACTATGCAGTATGAGTCCAGCTACTCTTTTTAATGCCTTTATTGAATTATCTCTTAAGTCCTAGGCAAATGATAATTTATATAAAAGAAAACAAATGATATCAACATGTTCCCAATTACAAATATTGTACATAGCATATGTTACACAAATTGTTAAATTCCTGCTTTCCCTTAAACCTCTATCCTCATCCAAAATATTCTGCATGCATTGCTCACACAGTTTTCATTTATTTCTATGTAATTTGCTGCTCCTACCCTTTTCTCAAGATGCCATCTCTTTTGTATCTGTTACAACATGCAATACTTCAAATACAGCTGGGATTAGTTTGATTTCCATTTTCTAGTAATTTTTTTTTTTTTGGCAGCCATTGGAATTAAACTTAACAAAGCCTTACCATGTTTAGGCAATTCAGATTCTGTATCCTAGACTAAAAAAGCATTTACTTGGTTATCCCCATTTGCTTACCCAATGTTTCTGACAAATTACTAAGTAAGGAATTTTTAAAGTCTGCCAATTTATTACACTCCCAAAACATATGTTCCCAGTTACCTCTTTCTTCCTCATTACACCTCCATCATTTGGCATCTACCAAAGGAAAAATTATTTGGAGTTTGCTTGGGGAATAAAAATATATATGCAAAATCTTCCAAGCAAAAATCCTAAGTCTTCTAGACATTGTGTCATATTTGGGAGCCATACATATGTCCTCACATTGTTTCCTTGTGAATTGTTAATTCAGTCTCTCTACTCGATCTTTTCTAACCTTCTCTTGATTCTTATAGTTACCGTGTAATATTTCATATCCCTTCTAAGTATCCCTTTATTTAACAACACCTTCTCTACCAGGTTCAACTAAAAACTCTACCAGGACAGGTCTTTCACTTAGGATTCCCCTATCCCTTTCTGTTTGCCTATGCTCTAATATCAATCCCTGACAGGAAGGCAGTCTCTAGCCTGTAGTCCAGATATCTTCTTGGCCTCTTCCCATTCTGTTACTTTTCCCTCTCTTGTTATATGCTTCCAATACAGTGGTTCCTTTGCCATTTTTTCCCAGTAAATTCCAGCACCCTCTTGCCTCTTCTCTGTACCCCTAATTGCAGTCATCCCTACTGGCAAAATCTCCTTTCTTCATTCTCCTGCTGGCCTAGTTCTTAGAATACTTTCTGCTACTTTGATTATAATATTCTCTGTGGCTGTTAAAGATCTGCATCCAAAATCCCACCATCTTAGTTCTTGAGTTTTCCCCCCTGCTTCATCATCATCCCTTTCTACTTTGAATTATAGCTTTATGTTTGTGTTATGTATAGGAGCCTTAACTGTGCAGCTCTAAAATATTCCTTCAAATAAAGTAATCCTAAACCACCTTGTTTTGTTGGAAGGATCACCTTATTCCACTTGACCCTTGCTGTCTTCTTTCCCAGATAAAATCCTTCAACTCTTACTGTCCACAACTTTTCCTCTGGTTGATAAAAAATATGTCTGACCTGTATATAAACTAAAGGGACTAAACATTTTCAGTGCTTGTATTTTGCTGTCCATATCAGTTAACAAGAGCTTCCAGTTTCTCCATTTTTGTATTATTTTTTTAGTGTCTTTCCATATATCCTTAGTTGCCATAACAGAATCCTTTTAATCCATACTTCTAAATACTTCATTTCATCGTGTTCACATAAATATGGGTTTTGCTGAACTAATTCATATGTGGGTACATAACTTACAGCTATAGCCTTTGTTTTCTTTTCATTAATTTTATGTCTCAAAAAGACTTGAAACTGCCTCAAAATGTTCCACGGCACTGAGATGTCCTTTTCTGGCTTTATGAGGTACAAAAGAATGTTGTCTACAAATAAGGCCAGGTTTTCTTGTTTACCTTATCAATTATATCCTTGAATTTTTGAGTCCCTTATTTTGTCAATGGCTCCAATTATAACACAAATAAAGGGGGAAAAAGAACATATGTGCCTGGTTCCTCTCTTCAGACACAAATTTTTAGGGAGGACCTCCCCCACTTTAATTTTTGCCTCTGAGCCCTCATATATTCTCCTAATTAACCTTATTATTGTGTCTTGGAATGCAAAATGCTTCCATTGCTGTACTCATAAAATCCCAGCTTACTCTGTCAAATGCTTTCTCTACATTGAGCCACCAACGACAGCAGTATTTTCTTACATTCTGCTTCCCTGTGGATCATCATTGCCCTATTAATGTGTTATCAAATGTTTGTCTCCCCTCTAAAAAAAAAACACATTGAACCATATCTGTAAGTTTTGCCAACACCTTTGTCATTCATTTAGCTATTGTACACACTTAGTAGTCATGGTTTAAAATTGTAATGGGCATATGTGCAGCTGGGTCTAATTGTTTTTTTTTACTAGCTTTAAGTATTACAACCACCACAGCTTTTTTCTAAGACGTTGGTGCTTCCCTTCCTTTTAGAATGCTGTTAAAAATAACCTTCCAGATTTTTATCACTTTCTTCCCTCCTAACTTCCAGAGGAGTACCATCTATTTCTGGAGACTTTCCTGCAGATTGATTGTATGTCACAGTTTTCTTCTCACCTCATTCTATTCAAACTGTTAATTGTTGAGCCTTGTCCATCTCTTATCATGGCATAATCAAGTCTTTAATAAATATTTCCATTTGTGCTCTTTCTTGATTTCCACACCTCTGCTTTATACACATTTTTAATAAAATTTCCAAAATATCTCTAATACCTCTTGTTATTTTTCTGTTATAGGCTCCCTAAGTTTGGCAACAACCTTTTCTGCTTTTTACTGCCAAAGTCTATCTGCTAAAAATATTTGTGCTCTGAAGTTATTCAGAAAAAAACAGTTGCTTAACAGCAGTCTTTCTAAACTCATGCATATTATCCATATATTCCCTTATTTTCTGTTTAGCACTCTGCAGTTGTGCGGGTTCTTGTTCTATGAAATTCCTGTTGTTCAGCAATACTTGAACATTTGTCAGCCCTTATAAATAATTATTGTTACTTCTTAGCCATATCTTTTATTTCTACCCTATGTTTAATCTTCACTTTTGTTTTATCCCACTCACCAGCTATCATTTATGAAAAAAATTTTATCTTCCGTAATAACACTCGAAACTCTCAAATAATTTCTATTAGTCATTTCTTAAATTCCTTTCTTTTTAATAAGTAGGTGGGAAGCACCAATGTCTCATTTATTTCATTACCTTGCATTGTTACTTTATTTCAGATCACGCACCAACAACTAGTTATTGGATATGTGTCAGTCTTCAATTAAGTGCACATGTTCCTGTGAAATATAATTTCTTTCTAGTCTAGCCCACTTATTTTACCTTGGGGATTAATATACAAATTCTCTGAGTTCCTACTACTGAATTAACATCTTCCATACCAAATGTTTTAACAAATGTCTTCAGAAAACTACTCTCTCTTTTGTTATATTTTCCTTGTAGATAGCTCAGATACATCTTCACTTTTGCAGATCAAGTTCTAGTCCCCACATGTCAGTAATATTCCCTGCTGAAAACATTATTTGTAACATTTTCTAAAGCTCCATAACAACAGTTTTAGGTAGAATATACATACATGCCAGCACAGTTCTCCTCCCTTACAGTCAGAAATCTACCATTATATCATCCCCCCTTCTGTCACTATTGGAGCTCTTGTGGCATTTAGTGTAAGTACTCCCCTTTTCCTTTGTTCCTGATATTCTGATGAATATTAATTCTGAAATCCGTTCTTTATCAAACTCACATGCTCTCTTATCTCCAAATGTATATCCTGTAGCACTGCTGTTTGCACTTTACAGTTCTAAATATAATTCATTACTCTTACTTGTTTGTCTGTACATTTGAGGCCATTCACATTACAAAATAATATGGATAATGTAGCCATTATGATAATAAATTATTATTCCCACCCATTATATATGACAAATTTTTAAAATGCCTTTTCTATCATTTGTGTTACATGCACCCACTAATGTTTGGCAAGTTGATAATCTATGCAGTTGTTTCTTGTCATCTCCATTTGAACCAACATCACATTTTACAAGACTTTTTGTTTTAATGAAAATCCTCAAAAAAAAAACATCCCAGGTCACCCCCAAACCTGTTAACTTAAAACAAACACTCAAAACTATGTACATCTTCAAATAACGAAGTTTAACCTTCCTTATAGGAACAGTTGTTCTAAATAGACAGCTGCACTCATAGGCATTACCTAACCTACAATTAAGGTTATCCATGCTAAGGCACATATTGCAGCCTGAGCTCCTACTTAAACTAATTGCTGTCTGTTCTTTTCTTATCTTTATTCCCCTCCCAGATGTGAAAATCAGCTTGCATGCTTTCAGAAAGCATTCACTTTTAGCCTTAAGAAAAAAATGCACAGGCACTTTTAGCGTTAAGAAAAAATGCACAGGCACTTTTAGCCTTAAGAAAAAAATGCACAGGCTGTCTTTAAATAAAACTAAATTATACACTGTTTTGTTAAATGCATTGAAGTGTTTAGGTACCATCTCTTATTCACTTCCAATAATTTCAAACTTTATTTTTTACTATGCTGCTTGCCCTTGCACCTTTTTAATTTCACATTTCTCTTAGCAAACAAAGTTGAACTGATCTTGAAGTGGCCCATTGCAGGATTGGACTGCTGTACAGGATACACCCTAAAGGTTATACTACTCAGACCAAGATAAAGACTTAAGTCCAAACAGCGTTCACAGAAATTAAAGTAGATAATCACCTGAGTGGAGTTGAGGCCTTCTGTAGTAGGAAAGGATTCTGTGACACTTTTGTTAGTGTCCTCATTGACCTGTGCATTGAATTTACTCAGATGTGCATACTGAATAAAAAAAAGTTACTGCAGCTTTTTTTTTATTTTTTATATTAACATGTATGCGTGTGTCACTGGTTTAGTTGTGATTTAATAAAGATGTTTATAGAGAAAAAAGTTAACCATCCTAGGTGGCCCAGCGGGGGGGGGGGGGTGTGTGCTGGGGGAGAAGTTGCTAAGAAAATCTGTTGACTCTTGCAAAGAAGGTTCAGGGTTACCAGATGATATATGGGGAGAAATCTGCAGCTCATTCTTGCCACAAGAGCATATTTAAAGGATATGGTATTTTTACTCATCACATGGCTTAGTCCCAGTTTTGTTTTAAAATACATAGTAACCCTTCTGCTGATGTTGCTTTATCTAGGCTTCTGAATCACATGGAGAACTGATGGAATGGATGCCAAAAGATGAACACCCCAAATTCTCATCCATTCAGGTCTTCAAGAAAAAAAAAATCAGATCACAATTACAGAGCAAGTCAGATACTGGACTGGCTTTGCTACATATGGACTTGGCATTCAATAGCAGTGCCCTAGACAAGGTCTGTGGATGATGGGTCTTGTGTAAAGGTCAAATGTAAATTTTTGAACCCTTTATTTCCTACTGGAGACAATTAAAGGTGATTTTTTTCACTTATTTACCTGAAGACAGAGAAAACCCCTTTCCCTGAGATGTCACCCTTGGATGGTATCTAATCACTCTAATCAACACCAGACAATCCAAGTCTGAGTGTAAATTGACCATGCCTTTCCTCTATCCCACTTGATAACATTTGCTGTGCCAAAGTTATGGCAAATAGAAAAAAAATGGAGGTAACATAGGCGAGGTTAATAGGTGAATAAAAGTAACGAAGTCTGTCAAACAAATGCACATAATGACAATAGGATAATAACAAGAAAGACTCTATAAGCTCGAGAAAGGGGAGCAAATAATGCTTTGAATTAATTCACATGTAGTCCTGATGGTAAACAAATCATATAAAAATAAATTATTGCAAATTACTGACAGCCACAGCAAAACAAAATACAAGACTATGTTACCATTTAAAATGAGATTTAATAAAGACATAAAGAACTCCAGCTTTACTCCGTAGCATATCGCCTACTCCGAGGTGATCTCTGCCTAACATATAAAGCTATGTCAAACCCAGAGCTGTTGGACATGCTACACCTAAAGAAATCCCAATCCCGCCAAGCTACACGCTCTAGGGACCTAAACCTTGTCACCACAATAAACAGGACACGCTGGAGGGATAGATTCCTGTCCCAGAGACTTTCTATACTCTGGAACAAGCTACCCATCTATGTCAAGCAAAGTTCTTCATTAGCACTCTTCAAGAAAAATCTTGATGAGTGGATGGGAAATAGGAAATACACCCCAGGGATCACTTCTGTGTCTCTGCTGGACAGTAGCACAGGAAAATAACTTTCTTGGGTAGCGTAATCAATGGTACCTTGCTGGCTAGGCTTACGTAGGCCCTTGGGCCAATAGTCTAGTACCTATCTATGAACCTATGAAAGATCTTAAACGGATGTATATAGGCTTGCAGAAAAATATTTAAAATGAATGATGTCAAATCAGGTAAAAGCAATAGCATTAATTTTTAATCTGCCAACCAAACTTAAAAAAATGGTTATTTAGGTATAAAACTCCAGATCATTGTAGTCAGATCAAGAAAAAAGAACCTACGTAGGCTGAGGAGGTAGTGCAGAGGGATAAAGCCCTTCCTTCAGCCAAGGTGACCAGTTTTTGACTAGTAACTCAAGTGCTTGATTGCACAGGTTTGACGACCCACCACTGCACCAGTAATCAAGGAGCCTCAATCTTCAACACTGGCAACTGTGGGAAACATTCACTGGGAGGATAACAGGTACACACACACTATTTCCAGATGCAGCTCTCTGCATCAAGTGCAATTTCCCTTAAGACCGCACAGAGACCACAGTCTGTCTGGGGATGGTTTCTCTCTCTTTCTCCAGCTCCCCAGTAAGACTTCCCACTGGCACAGCTATTGAGTTGAGTCCTTAGCCATGGTTCCAAGTCAAGTCCTCCAACACTTTCTCTGTCCAACCAGTGCTTTGTGTCCCTGCCCAAGTAGCTGGCACACACACTCTTCGAGATTTGTTTTACACACACACACACACACACACACCTACCTACCTGAGAAAGGCTGGCACAGATTTACTAGCTATTCCCCCTTCTGGTCAGACTGTAAGGTAGTTACCACTGTCTAAATAAATATGCAATTACTCTCAAAACTTAAATTTCTCTGCAAAGATCAGCCGCAGTGACAAATTTAAATATATTTAAAAATAAATAATAGAAGAACAAGACAATACTAAATATAGTACACCCACAGTGACATCAGAGTTCAAATCACAGGAAACATTTAAAATAACATTGCAGGACAGGCTCAGACAAGTAAAGAAAAACGATATCTAAAAGCAACTTCACTGTTTTCCTGACTGTATCCAAGAGAGTTACTATACCGTAATAACTTACATAATAGAGCAAGGCAGATGATGTGGTGAATGGTCCTTCTTGTTGCTGTTAGGCTCAAGACAGAATACAAAATGCCCTGTGTTTCACTAAGAGACTTCACAAAATACTTTCTAAAATATTACTGCTGGGATAGCTTGCAGAATGACATCATTTCTGGTCATCTGACTTCTAGTTCCCATACAACCCCCCCCCCCATTGCTGGAAGCTGGCAGGATTTTGCACCTACCTGTAAAAATACACACACAAGGGCTTTTGCTCAGATCTTTGGCAGGTGCTGGAAGTCATAAAACAATTGCTTTCCCCCACGCTTCCACAGTAGTAATTAGCTCACCTGAAAGAACATACAGAAAGCTTCCTAGTACAGACTTTGTGTCTCTTGCTGCCTTGTATCCTGTGAGATATCATCTTTATGACCTAGCCTATAAAGTGATTTAATTTCAGATGCTTTTCTAAAGTTTGCTGGAATTAGGTAAACTCTCCAGTTTTCCCTGTTAAAATGTATACATTTAAACTGTTACAATAGTGCATGTACATTTCTGTTCTCTCCAGTAAGGCACACTGTGCATATATTTCAAACACAAGCACTTTACAAATACCTTTTCAGCACAAACATCTATACTAATCAGTGTGATATACATATGACATACAGTTCTAATACATTTGTAACACCAGCATCTTGTATGAATCAGATTGATATTCACAAATGACATAATTATTTACAAAAGTCCAGCTAGCTGTGCTGGCAGTACCTCCTTTCGTCACACTAGGCAAAAAAGATGGGTGTGTTCATTTGGGGGGGGGGTAAGGGTAGTAGTTTCTGCTTAGCTCACACTGTTGATCTAATGACAGGGCCTTGGCTGAAGAGTAGAGGCCCATTGTGATGAAGGGAATCTGTGCAGGCAGACATAGGCATGGCTGCCCAAGTCCAATGATTGCCTGATCATTCCAGTGGGGGTAGCACATTTGTGGGCATATGAGGCTTAGGCAACCCTTATGGTGATGCATATGCTCATGTTACCACCACAGGTGGGGTTAGTCTATAAACTGAAAAATGCTTTTATTGCTGAGATGCATGCAAGAGCATAAAGCATCCTCATGGCAGCCTGAATGATCCCTCCAGACAGTGTAATATCTGATCGGGGGGCTTGATGGTTGGCGGGCATAGGGGCAAACATCATACAGAATTCGGCAGTTGAACTTTTGCATTGATATATAAAATACTTACCTGGCTTACAGGAAAATTTGAACTATAGCAGATAGATGGAGTCATCATCCATGCAATGGAGGACATTGAAAATGGGTTGTGAAATGATGACAGTGATGCCGCTATCTGTTGCCAGACTTTTATTAGCTTTCTGCATATGTGATATGACCCAGTGCCCTATTGTTCTAGTACCATAAAATAGATTTGTTGTTGGATCAAATTAAAAATGTCCCCACAAAGTATTTTCTTCTAGACTCTTTAAGGCCAGGAGAACTGTTAACAGCTTCAGCTGGCTTATGTCTTTCTTACTCTTTAGCAGGGATAGCATCCCTTGCACAATGGAAGAGCTAAAATGGGGTGAAATGGGCTCAACATCCTAGTATCAAAGCTTATGTTTGCGCGTGTGACTGACCCACCTGTACTCTGAGGTTGTGGGGGATTTCCATCACTCTCTGATTTGATGATAGTGTCTGACATCAAAAGGTCTATGGGTTTATGATGACTATGCAGATACTAGTTAATTAAAGTCCATTACAGTGTGTGCATCTTTAGGCATGTGACATAAACCATGAAGGTTGTGGCCGTTAACCTCAGAAAATGCAGGAGGATCAGTGCTGGTGCCTTTCTGCTGCATTAACAGTTCAACAGGAAAGGAAAACTCTGACTCTTGTCTGAGGATTGAATACAGAACTGGCTGCCACTAGACCAACAAGGAGTCTCTGGACAGTTAGGAACCTGGTTTCCCCAGTAGCAGTTTTTTCCTTCATCTAGAAAACCACAGTTAACAGTGTTTTTAAACATAAAAGTGTTTATTTCAGTAGAAACTGTGAAACTAGTACTGTATTAACAACTCAACAGGAAATGAAATCTTGGACCCTTCTCTGGCAGTTGAACCCCGGACTCCCCATACTCAGTGCAGCTGTCGTTGCCACTGGAAGGTTACTTAGTTTCCCCCAAGTTGGTCTAGTGGTAGCAACAACTGCATGGAATGTAGGAGTCCTGGGTTTAATCTCCAGACATGCGTCAGTGTTTTCCTTTCCTTTTGGGTTGCTAATACAATACTAGGTTCATGTTTTGGACTGCATTAGATACTTTCTGTTTTATTCTTTCTTTCTTTCCAGGCTGCCAAAGACATGGCCACCTGGGATTTCTCCTGACATGAATGATCAGTATTACAGCATGTGTAGCTCAATGCTGATTAAGGCAGTCCTTTGGGAGAAGACTTCTCCCAATTTATTGTGATTCCTGAGATTCTACTCAATAGAAGTGTTCACTCCTGGAAAGCCATCAGGGAGTTCTTTGATAGGTTACCAAGAACTCTTCATAAAAGGTAGGGAAGCAAATAAAGTTCAGTGAAGGTCTTTCCCCAGTGCAGTCTTGATCATAATGGCTAGCCCCCCTTTGTAAATACACTGAGTACAGGAAAACCCAAAAATCAGCATTCTGAAAGCGGTGCCTACCCAGAAATTCAAGATACATCATATGTAGACACCAATGATCCTAAAGATTTAATCTTGTCCAGTAATCCCATCCAGGCATTGTAGTGCAGCAAAGGTATGATTCTTTAGAGAGTCTCCTGAAAGTTGATGTGCAGGATGTGTTTGATGAAACCACATGGGTTCAGAACCAGAAAAAGGCAGGAACAAAATCTTAGGGCTCCATCTAAAAGAGGAACAGCCATCTACAGCCCCTTTCAGGTATAGCTCTAGACTGTGATAAGTGCTTTGTGGAGGCTGCTTTGTACTTGAAAAGATAGAGTTTTGGATGAGGACTACCAAGTGCAAGACATGGTTGTCATTAACCATGTCTAGAAGTCCTTAGTCCTTACAAGAGGCTCTCCAAGCCAGGACAAATCTAGAAGACCACTCTGATATGAACAGTCTTAAATGACAGGCTTGCAATGCTACAGAACATGCAGCTTGGCCAGCACTACTGACTGATGTTTAAGGCTCCTTTAGTCTGATAAGGTGCTTGTTTTTGGAGTTGTTAGATGAATGTAGAAGAAGATAGGGACCTGAGGAAGTCGTAAAGCCTTTTATCAGTAGCGAAGACTTCCTTAATTTTCAGACAGTCACTCACTAGATCAGGTGAGGGCTGGCTAGAGAGGGCCTCCCAAGAAATGTCTGTTCAGGATGGCCTGATAAGTGCTTTCTTGAGCAAGGAGAGTGTGAGCCACTCCATTCTGTGCAGCACATGCCTGAGCCTGCTGCTTTAGCTATGCCTTCAGTGCAGTCAGAATTGGCATGTTTCATGGTCACCCAGTGTGGTGCAAAAAGCTTTCATCAGTTTTCTATAGAATGTTCACTAGGAAGGAATCGAGCATAGGTAGATGTGACAGGTAGTTGATGAATCTAAACCTAATATAGAGACTACTCTCTTTTTTATGTATTTATTTATTTACTTACTTATTTTGTACTCCCTCTGTCCAGAGCTGTGTATTCCTTAACTGTGTCTTTTGAGGGACCAAGGACACATAGTAATCCATATGCAGATTAGTAGGGTTTATCTGCCTTCTTTGGAATTAAGGGAGTCTTATCTGAGTGTTTTTAAAGCTGCATAAATGGTGTTTGTCATCATGGGTTTTATGGGGGGGGGTCTCCCTTCCTTAGATACTTATTCAAACATTTCTTGGAAGAAAGGAGTTGGGGCCCCAGTCCCTGATAGACTTAATGAGCCTTAAGTTTTGTGCACATGGGGGTGGGGGTGTCAGTTGAAGAGAGCTTTACATAAGGTAGGTCTATGTCTGAGACAAGTTCCACCCTAGAAGTTGAAGAGGGGCGTTTTGCCTTCTTGGTTACTGATTGGCCTGAATGTGCATGAAATGAGTACATAGAGTTGATCATGAAGAAAGTACATGACTGACTGTTAAGTGTCAGGGTGCCATATCTCAGGAATATACCTATCCTGATATCGTCCTGGCATTGGGTATTTCTCAAGGGTGTACTGCACCCACATGGAGAGATCTTACCAAACTGTAGTCTTCTGAAGATTATGTCCTGAACCATAAACAGTGATGTGGGAAGGCCCAGTTAACCATTCTCACTGTAGGCTATTGAGTCCTGATAGATCTGAGGTGGAAACTTGTGGAAAAGAATTCTTGATCTTGATTGCTTCCACTAAGACACAGCTTGTGAACTTGAGGGCTGGCTTACCAGGAGTAGGCCAGCTGCATATGTGCTCTGGCAGTTCTACTTGGGGCTGAATGCATGTAGAATCTGGAATCCACCTCCAAATGTAGTTGCCAGGGTGCAAGTCTGCTGAAGTAGAAGATGGATGTGAACTAAAACTCTTGATAGTTTAGGACAAGAATGTCATGTAGTAATGAGGCCGTCTCAAGTATGTACTTATCTGTCACATCTTTCTGGATTTATGTCCTCAAATTCCTTTATCTTTTGACATTACTTTGACATTGGACTAGGGCTTCAAGAAAGACTGTTCTGCTGGTGGTTTTGCTGGTCATTCTCAGTCACTGCCATTCTCCGAAAAGTGATGTAGGTGAAAAACCTTTCCCCCCTGTGACTTCTATTGGCCATTTTGAAACTGACACTTATGGCAAGGCTTTATAACACAATCCTTTCCCAAGTGATAACAGTATCACACAAGCGCATCAAAATCTTAGCTGCATTAAGCACTGAACACTGGAATTTTTTAATATCTTGAGTTACAGGAAGGAATGGGTGGGAGTGGGGGAGATTGAGAGTCTAGCTATGCTGTCTAAAGCAGCAAATGTTTACCTGATCAACATGCATGGGAGCTTCAGAGATAACTAGCCAGATTGGAAAAGGAATGAAGGATTATCCCAAATGTAGACCTACCAAGGAGGATCATTAATGTTAGGTGAAGGAGTACATGCCACAGTTCAAATCCCGGTGAAGCAGTAACAGTTGCAAGACCAAAACTTTGAAGAAAGGGTAGGTTGAAATCCACTTTCTGACTTGACTGAAGTCGAATGAAAATTCTTCAGTGACAGTTGTCATCTCAAAATTAGAATAACTGAGAGTTGTGGGAGTAAATTCCTCATTCTGGGCATGTATGAGTAACCCCTTTATAACCTTAGTGTGTTTTGGTGTATATCAGTGTATGAAATGTGCATATGTATCTGTGGATATGCAGATGATCAGTAGTTAATATGTTTCCCTTCAGGATTAGTTTGCTCAGGTTTTATGTTCTTGTACCTGGATGTTTGTTGTGTGTTCTCATTTCTCTTTGCTTTCTGTGTATTGTAACCATGTTTTTAGGATTGCATTATAATATGTTTTGTTACTTTGAGATTGCAGAATCTCTGTAAAAGAGCATGTCATATTTTAATTTGAATCGATGTAACATTGTAGTAATAATTGTAAAGTAAGGAGAGCGAAATATAAAAGGGCTTGCTTCCCTGAAAAAATGAGTTTAATTTGTGGGTGGTTTGGTCGCATAAAACTGAATTCCTTTAACTAGTGGTAGTTTTATTGTTTTGTGTACTTGCAGGAACAGTACTCTTACTAGGAGGGTCCAGAAGATATGTTTCAGGAGGTTGTATGTTGAGGAAACATATAAGGAATTTTAATAATATTGTAAGAGTGGAGTACGTTCAGGGTGTGGGTGTGTGGGTGTGGGTGTCTTGTCTGTCTGTAGGTTTCAAAGGACTGTTTTCATCAAGGACTTATTTAAAACCAGCGGTTCTCAAAATATAGTAATTCCCCAATGTGACACTTTCTGAATTGAATCCATCTTTGGTCTTTGTCTCCTTTCTTACATTTTGAACTTTATCAGCATTCTGTTGCATTTGACTTTCAAACCATTTGGATTGATGGACCTGTAATGTTGTGTTTTGGCAGATACTGTTTCTGATGGCCATCACACTAACCTAGCAGCTTCAAACTTCGGGTTTCTTGGCATAAAGAGCCATACCTTGCCTTTACTGGATCTCTCAGTATGAATCGTTATCTTCTCCTGAAGGTAATCTCTGAGATATCACTTGTGTAGTCCATTCATCTCCTGGGTTTATTTCCATTTGCTGAAAATGGGGCAGAATATGCCCTTCATAATCTTTACATTTGCCATCAGTTATGATTCTGCCTCTGTTAGGTACTTGATCTCAGTCATATGGAGCAGGAGTTTGATTCTTTCATGTCTGGAAAGGAGGGTTTTTTCACACCCTGTCCAGATGAATTGCTAACTGCATCATCTTTTGTCACCAGAATGCTAGTACACTTTTAACAATTTTAGAAATCAAACTTTACAGCTGATTGTGGCTGACAGTTAATTTGCGGTCACCTATCCATTGATCTAGGTTGTGTTTGAAGAAGATCAGGGAGGGACTCTGTTTCACGTGAGTTGGAAGCTTGTTCCAGAGAACTGGCAGTCTCTGGAAGATTTATCTGTCTCTCCAGCATGATCTGTTCATGTCATAGGCTAGGTTAAGATCCCTGGAGCGAGTGACCCTCGTGCAGTTTGATTTAAGAATGTGTAGGATTTCTATCAGGGCTGGGTCAGAGAATGCTTTATTAGCCAGGCACAGATCACCCCTTAGCACCTGTAGGAGACAGAATACAGTGACAGGGCTTTCAGTCTTTCCGCAAAAGACTTGTCTTGTGTATCCTGTAATTTCTTGGTGAGAAACCTCTGTGGTCTCTCCAGTTGTTGCAGGTGTCTGGCGAGGTACATGCAGAAGGGAGCATTGTACTCAGTCACTGGTCTGATGAGGGTAGGGTATAATGAAATTATAACATCCTTAGATCTAGGTACGATGCCATTACTTGTAAAATGTGCCACATAGAAGGATTTCCATACTACTGTGGATACGTGGTGGTCAAAGATCAAATTACAATCGAACTGAGTACCCAGATCACTTACCAGTGGGTCTGCACTTGGGGGGTGCTTTCTATAATGTAATTAGCAGGAATGTCAGCTTTCCCAAAGGGAATAATAATGCATTTTTTTGCACTTAGCTTTAATCTGTGGCTTTGACACCAATCATTTGTCTGCATTAACCCTGTCTGCAGTATGTTAACATCATTGGGGAACTCAGTAATTGCTTCCAGTTTGCAGTTGTCAGCAAATTTGGTCAGCCACAGGCTGTCCAAGTTTCCCTGGACTGCTGAGATATAAATTCTGAAAAGTAAGGGGCCCAGCACAGAACCCTGTGGTACACCAGTGGTGAATGGTCTTTTGCTAGAAATGAAGTCGCCCACTTTGACAGTGTGTGTGTCCTGTCAGTGAGGTAATTGGCTACCCATCTGGTAATGTAGGGGTTAATTCCCAATTGGAAAAGTTTCACTATGATACCTGAGTGGGGGATTGTGTCATATGCCTTTGCTTGGCCAAGATAGACAGTATACACTATCTTTCCCTCATCCAGGGCCTTGGTGACTTTCTCGAAGAAGTCAACCATGCTTAACAGGCATGATCTACCTATAATGAATCTGAACTGGGTTGGGTCCAGAGTTTGGAGTTTACCTATGTCCTTGTTAACAAGGTCCATAATGATTCTTTCCATGGCCTTTCAGATGAGGCTAGTCAAGCTTATGGGCCTATAATTCCCAGGGTCAGTTGATGGTCCCCCTTTGTGCAGAGGGATTACTGTTGCTATCCTTCATTCTGCCAGAACATAGCCAGTTCGCAGGCTATGGTTAAACAGGGATTTAGCCGGGGGCTGCTAGGTCATGTTTTAAATTGTTTAAAGGGCAACCTGGGATGTTGTCTGGTCCCATTAATGCCATGTTTTTGGCTTGGAAAGGACCAAGATGACCTGCTGTCTTGAGATAATAGACTGAGGAATAGTGGCGGGTATACTTTGGGGGATGACTGAAGGGGATGGGGGGAGGTGAAGTTTGTGGGTCTACTTCACCTTGTCGAAGGCAGACAATATCGAAGCTGATATTGTCGGCACCAAAATGTCGAAAGCGAAAGTCATCTCGTGTGTAAATGGAAATCTCCGTAAAGAGAGATTTCTGTTTACTGCAATGTAGTGCGATCTCAGAGTTGGTATATTTAAGTAGCGGGGGTGTGGGGGTGCTTGCCCCCCTGCATACAGCAATTTGTGTTGTGTTTGGGTGTTTGTTTTTTTGTGTGTGTGTGTGTCCGATGTTCGGGGGTTTTGACGTTTTCGTGTCGATTATTACGCTGTCGACAGTTTGAGTTTTCGACAGGGTAATATAGACGCAAAGTTTGCTCCAGATCTATCAGCTAGTAGGTTGGCTGTTACCTCCAGTTGAGTATGGGTGGTGCCATCCACAAACAGTTCAGTGCATAGCTGGGTATTCCCTTTTAGATTTCAGATATAGTTAAAGAATGCCTTGTGATTGTCCTTAGCAAGGGAGACTAGTTTTGCTTTGTAATTAGCTTTGGAGGACTTGACAAGATTTATGTTTGTTTAAGCTAGAGAGGGATTTCTTCCTCTGCTGAGCCAGTTCCTCCTGTTTTTGGACATTAGTTTCTTTCTCTTGTTGTATAGCCTGTTTATATTATGGGTCCACCAGGGTGGCTTGTTTTTTCAGCAAGACCTGGTTTTAATCTGGTAAGATACAGCCAATTCTGTACAACTGCTTAAATGGTTATACAGGGCATTAGTGTACACTTCTGCATGGGAGTCCATGTTATCTGCATTCAAGAGGGCTTTGAAACTTCTTATACAATCACTTAGTAGGAAGTAATTTGTCTTTGAAAAATTCTTAAGTGTTTCTGAGCTTGATGGGGGGATCTGGTCTTATAGTTGCATCGAATGAGACTGATTTATGGTCTGATCTTACCAGAGAGGACATCACACGGGGGGGGGGGGGTGCAATGCTCTCCTATGTTAGTGAGTACTATGTCCAGGACATTTGAACCTCTTGTGGGTGTTTTGACTAGCTGTTCCAGAGCATTTGCATTGACATAGTCCAAGAACTTCTGAGCCAGCATGTTTGATTTCATGTATATTTTCCAGTCAACAGTAGAATAATTATAATTACCCATGAGTAAGGTGTTGGTCGGTATGGCAAGTAACTCCAGTAAGTCCAGGTGTGCGGTATGCTTTTTCTGTTTCATGGTGGGAGAGCTATAGCTAGCTATGATATGGTAGGGAGGGGGCTTTGCCTCTTGTTAACTGGACAGGGAGTAGCTCAAGAGAGTCATACTGTTTGACTATTCTCGAGGTGTACTTATCCTTAATGAAGATGGATACATCTCCTCCTTTGGTTCTTTCACACTCAATTTGTGGTCTGAACGTATGGAAGGCATTGTAGCCCTGCACGGCTGGGGTGCTTTCTGTGCCTTTGAACCATGTTTCGGTGATGGCACAGATGTCATCATCTTCCAAAGTGAGGAGTGCTTCAAGGGAGTGCAGTTTCTTGTTTAGACTCTTAGCACATGTTCTCGACTGGGACATAAAGCTGCTTTATTGCATCAATAAGACTTTCTTTAAATAAGCTTAGTTAACCCCAAGCAGAGAAATTGTGAGGTGTGTGTGTGTGTGTGTGTGTGTGTGTGTGTGTGTGTGTGTGTGTGTGTGTGTGTGTGTGTGTGTGTGTGTGTGTGTGTGTATCCTTAACACCGATGCTCAGTTTTTTTAAGAGACACATGAGGGTCAAACAAAGGATGTATTCAGGTGTTGTCAACAGTCAGTCTGTGGAGGGGCCTTTCAGAGGTCAGATCTGTTACAGCAATATCCTTACAGTTATTATTAAGCTTCAGTGAATCCTAAGCATGTGTAGCTTTGGAATCTCCTACTTTGACACGTGGAGACCTTTGTAATTAGTTTTCTGCTGCTTATTTGCCAAAGACACTAATGGAATAAGATTGGTAAGGCAAAGTCTTTTTATACAGGAAAGCTCAGCAACTTATAGAGAATTGCCATATCCATGTAAGTGTTTTTAGGGTGCATGTGTAAGGTAGGGAGTCCTCAGAATATTTCTTAAAGCTCTAACCTTTTTCAGTGTTGTACTGCTGTAGGTATGCATGGAATACGTCATGCTCCCTTCACGTGTATACCTGGTCAAGTTTAAAATCTTCTCAAACAAGCTCTGAAAGAGTTAGAAAATCTACATTTGGAGGTATTTCTGCAGTATTTCTCTGTGTTTCTGTTTTAGATTGCAAGTTGATAGTTATCTTTTCACTTGTGTGTTGTACTATGACAGCAAAATGCTTGTATCCCAAAATAATTTTGTATAGCTTGATAAAATGGTTGTCAACGTCTTCCAGTTTTTAAAATGTAGTGGTACATTCTAAAATGTTTGTCTTTCTTTACCAGAATTTCGAATAGCACTCGTCCAGCTCCTTGTCTCTTCTTCCAAAAGTGATAATCTGAAGCGAGCATGTGTGATGGTGAAGAAAGCAGCAGACCAAGGAGCTAGACTTGTGGTTTTGCCTGTAAGTATTCCCAGTCACGTCTTTAGTTACAGTTTGACATGTGATGAGTTTTGAAAGGCCAACTTGGCAGTTTATTGATAGCTTACTGAATGTCTTCTGCTGTCATGCTTGAGTACTTGTGGATTAATCTTTTGGGATCCTCTTACACACTTCTGCTGCTGAATGTGGAAAGGACTGTCAGTTTAGGGATTAAAAAAATTCCAACTGAATAATAGAAGATATTTTTCCCTATTTTTCCCTTAGCCTCATGACATCTGCCTTACCAGGCATTTCATCAGTTCATTTCTTGCCTGTGTCCCATTCTGGCAAAATTGGTTTAAACAAGTCATCATGTTGTTAAGTAACCATTATCCAGTCCAGTCCAGTCCAATGAGTGTGGGTGTGGTGCATCTCATCATTGTTTTTTGTCTGTTTCTTATTGTATGATGGCAAGATTTTTTATTTTCACTATCTGCAAAGGATCCAAATTCCTGTTGAGTAACCATTATCCAGTCCAATCCCAACCTTGTAGATGGTAGTCTTCTGCACTGACTGCCTGATAGTTGGGTTTAGAGTGTTGTCAAACCCCACTCGAACATGACACACGCTGAGCTCAGCAACATCGAGTGAGTATCCTGTCTGATGAACAGATGTTTCCTCTGCCTAGATACATCTTGTCTTGTGTTGCAGTACTTCCCTACTCAGCACGAAAGCTAGGCATAGCTGTGCCATGGTGTATAACGTGATACTGTTGGGGGTGGGGGTGGAACAGCTCCTGTGTGCATTTGCAATAGAACCAGATCCACACCCCACAGACATAGAGGCAGTAGTTGTAGCATCTTTGAGATGCATTAAGCCAGAAAAGGATGCAGTACATTCCAGATAACACACCTAGACAGTGAAGGGCAACAGAGTTTATGACTGCACAAGTGAATCAGTCACATCTAGTTCACAAATATGGGCCATGACAATTTTTTACTAGAAAGGCTCACCCAGACTCTGCTACACTTTGCTGTGAGGGAAAGGTTAGTTTGCCTTTTATTTGTTGTATTACTTTATTGTCTTTTCTATTTTGAATACTGTGATTTGTTTTATTTACCTTGTGTTTTACTTGTATTCTGCTTTTAACTGCATATTAAAACTTGAAAAGAGACCACAGCTCTGTCTCGTGAGTCAGGCAGATCTTTTTTTCCCCACCCTCCCACTGTAGTGTTCTTAAACACCACTGTCTTTCTGGTTGCCTTCCCCTTATGTTACTTTGACCATATATCTAATTTCTTCTCTGTTTTTACTGGCTTGTGTGAGTAAGCACAAAATTATCATTTTGTGAAATCACTCCCCTTCAACTATTTAAATTTATTGGCCATCCTACTGTATTCCATAGTACCAGAATACAAAAGTACCCACCCCCTTTCAATCTATCTTGCTGTTTTAAAAATAGTGACTCTCCACTAAAACTTAACTTTTTCGACAAGTAAAACTTAAGTTACCTACTTTCACATCTAACTCTTATAGTGCACACTGCAGTATTTAGGATAAACCATTTTTTCATCTTACCTTTAAGCATCCCTGTGACTAGCACTTGCTTTAAAACCTGCTGGAAAGCACTAGGAAGTCAGACTGATACAAGCACTCAACTCTCCTTGTTAATAAGGAGAAATTAATCTTAGGCACTAAGTACCTTGCTAAAGTAAGGGAAAACAGCTCTTGTACTTTACAAAAAAAAAAAACACCAAACCAGGCATGTCCAAGGGTCAGCTTCCGGTGATTTCTCCTGTCCACCTGGTGAATCTGGGTATACTGGGTCAATGCAGCAATTGCCTCATGTACACAGACAACCCTCTCGTCCTACCACCCAACACTACAACCTGCGAGAGACGCACTTACTTAGCCAAACTGGAAGCAAAGCTCTCTCCACCCAAGATTGTGCTAGACAGTCAAGAGGAGAAGGTTAACACCTGCACTACACCTCAAGCAACACATAGCCCTTCTAAACCCACACCACCAACACCTACACATAGCAATATTAAACCCACATATGTGGAGGCCCTTAACATTAACCTGCCCAAGCAACAAGGACCTCCAAAGCTGAAACGCAAACAAACACCAATCACAACCAAGTGTCACATAGCTCACAACACCAGTGTGCCACCCAACAACAACCCCTAAGGCAAGACAACGTACCCAACACTGTAGTCATAGGTGACTCTATAGTCAGGCACACTGCTGTCCCATTCACCAGGCTGAACAAGGAAAAAATTACAGTCAGCTGCCTGTCGGCTGCCAGGATCCGCCACATAATGCATGCACTGAAGTCACTCCACAACAAGTACAAATATGAATCTGTCATTGTCATGTTGGAGTGAATGACTTGAGACATACTTCCCTGGACTACATAAAAATAAACATGGAAGAGCGCTCGGGTCATGTGGCCCAGGCAGGTATGACCCTAACCCTGAGTAGCATCCTGCCTTCGCCCAGAATGATACCACAGTATAAGGACAAAATAATTGACTTCAACAATTGGCTAAGCTTCTGGTGTCATTCAAAGGGGATCCAGTATCTGTCTGCCTGGGATGACGTTCGACAGACTACAGTGCTTTGCCAGAGATGGTCTGCACCTGTCGCCCTTGGGATTCAGGTTACTGGCTAAGGCTCTTGCCACCCCTATAGTGCCTTTTTTAGGCAAAGTTCAAAGGACAAAACCGCCACCATAACAGGTACAAGCATGCAAAATCTGAAGGTAATGCTACTCAATCCTAAAAGTCTAAACCTCAAAATGCACTCTCTCGAGGCAGTCCTAAAAATGGAGAACATAGATATCTGTGCAGTAACTGAGACCTGGTTCAAGGCTCCAGAGAGCATCCCTGCAATACCAGGCTACAACTCTTACCACACTTTTTGGCCATCAAACCAGGACTGAAACACTAAAGGTGGAGTAGTGTCCATATTCACCAAGGATATTCACAACACCAGGCTAGTTGCCCAACACAATGCGTCTGAAATTCTCCAGGTACAACTAACAATAGGTGAGACTGCAATCCAAATTGTAGCTTGCTACAGATCCCCCACCATGCCCCAAGATTATCATTACAGCTTTCTAAACATACTGGAAAATATTAAGATACAACCAAACACCCTAATACTGGGTGATTTCAACTACCCTGACATTAACTGGAAAAACTACTCGTGTACCAACACCTTTGCCCAGTGGTTCTTGGAATTTATAAATTCCAATGCCCTGGATCAACTAATCCTTAGTCCCACCAGGGGCTCCAATATCCTAGACCTGGTCATTACCAACACATAGGAAATCGATGCTCCACACCTATGGTCACCCTCTCGTTTGTCAGGTCTGACCATAAGCTAATCACCCTTGACATCCACATCCCACCCCACCCCCCAGTAAGGAAACCTCTGTAAAAAAAACTTCTCCAAAGCCAACTTCATGCTACTCAAGTGAGAAGTGACAAACTTCATGACAGCCATGCAGACGGAAACTGAAAGTTCGATTGCTGAATCCTACACTAAGGCACTGTATGAGCACAGCCACTCGTGCATGAATCGTGCCATCCCCCAATAGAACCAAGACACTCTCCTCCAAAAAAAGAAGCCAATCTGGTGGTCCCTTGCCATAAACAAACTTTACAACAAAAGGAAGAAACTGTTGCAGAAAAGAGGAAAATCCCAGGATGCAAAAAACTCCCTTACCAGCCTCAGTAAGAAGCTGAGATCCCTCATAAAATCCTCCAAAGCTAGTTACGAAAATAAAATTGCCAAAATATTCCAAAGACAACCACAAGGCATTCTATAGCTATGTCAAGAATCTAAATGACAATGCTCAGATCTGCTCAGAATGGCATTAAATATACTGACCCCAATGATATTGCCAATATCCTGGCAGATTGATTCAGTGTAAACTTCACCCTCCTCTCACCCCCTAAAAGGCCCATCTCAATACCGAAAGATTGCCATATTCCGGTAACGGCCACACAGCTAAAAAACGCACTCGCCAAAGCTAAGAATACAGCATCCATGGGATCAGTACGACATCCCAGGCTGCGTACTACATGAACTATAAAATTAACTGGCACCTCACCTAAGTGTCATGTTTAATCATAGCCTCACCTCAGGTCTTGTGCCCACTGAGTGGTGCACAGCTACAGTTATCCTACCCCACAAAGGGGGATCCACCTTGGATCCCGGGAACTATTGCCCTATCAGTCTGGTGAGTCTGATCTGCAAGGCCATGCATTGTTTTTCTTTCGGCTTTTCCCAGTTAGGGGTCGCCACAGCGGAATTCCGGTCTGCTAATGATTGGCAGTAGATTTTTTATGGTGCTGAGGTGCCAGCCCGACGCCCAACCTTCAACGAAGGCACGCCCATTCACGCATGTCTTTCGAATGCCACTCGACCGCGGGGAGGACATGCAGACTCCACACAGAAGGTGCTCCAGCCGAGAATCAAAGGTTCATTAAATTCTTAGTTTAATCCATAGACCGCAACATAAAACCACATAAAACAATTTTATAAAGAGGTTTTGGAGCCTCAATCACAAGGACTTGGGCCCTGGTCTCCCTGGCACCACCCAGGGGGCGTAACTCCTTGTGATTGAGGCTCAAAACCTCTTTATGAAATTGTTTCATGTTGCAGCTGGGCCACTATAGGTCATTGGTCCAGACTACCATTGTATTTGATTCCTTTTTGGTGAGTTCACTAGGGATTAACGCTACGTGAGCTTTTTTGGATTTACTGGTTGTTTCAGCTGCATGGACACATGCTGTAATTTTCTTGGATACATACATAACATGCATACATAAAAATATTTCAAGCATGGTCATTAATGCCCTTCTAGGCTGCCAATATACCAAAACAGTTGTTCCTCTAATAAGTGTCCAGGCTTTTCTTAATATCTAAACTAGTGCTTTATTTAATGTAAATTGGTAGTCTATTCCATGCACCATCTGCTGTCTGGCAGAACCAATCAGTACACTTCTCATACCTATAGAATCTTCTACATGGGTTGTCTGATGATTCTCTACTACTTTTTGATAATCCCAAGCATTCCCAGAGGTAGTTGTCTCTTAAATACCCAATATAACTTAATAAGATTTTTCTTAAATATCCATGTGAGACATTGAACAAATTCAAGATATTTTAGTCTGTCATAGTAAAGTTTTCACATCCGTGGATGCTCTTGGTATATATCTGCTGTACTCTTTCCAGTTGACCTATGCTTGTTTTCCATATTTAGGTTTGTGTCTAACATAATTAACAAACAATGACGTCATCATTTCTGATTTCTTAGACTATAAATCTTTTTTATACAACCTGTAATTCTGTAAATGTCATTAACTAACTAATTGGTTGATATGATTAGAAGAACTCAAATCTGGATCTATCCATGTCCTTAAATGAATCTACATTTCAATCACTGTGTGCTGTATTAAATATTTACCTTTCAACTTATGTCTCACAAACCTCATATGCTTAGTTTTAGATGTGTTTATCAGCATATTATTCTCCTGTTGTGGTAATGTGTTTGATCTGGAATCACATCCTCCAGTGACATGGATGGGGTGCATAACTGACCTGTTGGCAGCCCTAGTGTTGGGTGACTAGACTCAGGCCCTCCTGTGGACAGCGAAATTATGTTATTGCTAGACCCTGACCAAGCTGGCGTCTGCTGGCAAAGTGTTTTGGCAATACTCTATACCCGCCATGGACAACACCAATTAGTTATGGTGGCACTTGAAATCCTCTGCATGGGGGTGACAGTTGAGGCAGTGTGTGTGTGTTACTGTAGACTTCATGAGACCACTCATATGGTGTCTCTGAACTCCATGTGTTCATAGAGTTGCAAGTGGCATTGGTTGGCATCCCCCTGAATGCTACACAATTCACCAGTTAGGTCCATGCTGTGGATAGGGAGGGGTGTGTGCAGTATGTATAAGCAGCCTCCTAGCCCAGGGGGAACTAGATTGAGTCATCATAAGCAAAGGTATGTAAGTCCCACATGGTAGATTGCTATGTTGCCCATAAATCCGTAGTGTATAAAGGGAGTACACAGGTGAGAAAGTCACTTGTCCCCTGATGTACACATACGATAAGATATACTTGACAGATAGGTTTGCTTCCTAATATATTCAGATACACACATTCTAAGTATAAGCAGTAGGCATAAGGCATACCTGAACATAATGGGGCACCTGCTACACCTAAGTAATGAGAATAACAGCTTCAGCTTTAGGAGGGCATCTTTACGTAGTTTGAATAATGCATCGTATTGTGCTGTGAGGCTGGCATAAGTGAATTTGGTGATGGTGGGAAGTAATGCCAGTGACCTGTCCATTGATTTTCTCCTACTGCAGGTCTGACAGTGAATTGATCGATGATTGCTACCAAGCAGGGATCTTGTGTCATGGTGGTGGACATGCAACTGTTATCATGTACCAGTCTGTGTACTATAGAGAGGGGGTTACACTCCTGGCTGGCTTCTTGGCAGCAAAGTAAAGGATGCAGATGTAGGGAAGTGGGTGGTATATATTCTATTGACCTTTTCCTTCCCTTTTCAGAGTTCTGTTTGACCTTTTCTCTTCCTAGCATCTGCAGAACAAGCAAATAACTGTAAGAGCTACCAATAGAGGCTACTTAGACTGGCAGCAAGGTAGGGTTGGTGTCATTGATGTATGCTGTCCTGTGGTGTATATACTTATTTGGCTTAATGGAATAATGTACACTTTTGGCACCCTTCACAGTTTTTCTGCACTCTGCAGGTCCAAAAGAACAAGAGGTGGAGTTCAAGTCCCACAGCCACAACATGCCTCTGCCGAGGCTGTAAATGAGAAGGAGGGGTGGAGTGCTTTGCTAGAGGGTGTGGAAACCTCTCTCCAGCAGATAGTCTGGGCCAATTACCTATAGTGGCCCAGCAGCAGCTACAGCATGTGTGAAGTTGGTGGTTGAGAGGGAGCTGAATGCTTCCCTTAACCATATGGAATGTTTTGTGGAGCATATATCTGACTCTGTCACCCAGCTGGTCCAGACCATTAAGCCAGCATAGAAGGAACATGCTCATACTACTGGCCACAGTGATTCATTTGGTTGTGATGAGTCAATGTAGTTCTCTGGGCAAGGAGACTGCCTATACACACTACATATACCCCTCCCTATCCACAGCTTGGTGTTCTCCCTTTTTGTTATGTGTAGATCCATACTTTATGCAATGTTCAAGTATTGTTATCATCTTTTGTGTGGCCATTGTGTCCCTGTCCAGCCTGTGTCTCCCAGTGGAGGAGTCTGTCCATTCACCCCACCCTTGTTTGTCCTGTGGTGTGTTTATCTGTTTGACATTGCACACTCCCCTAGCCCCCTGATTTCTATATCTAAATAAGAAAAAGCTGGTTCTCTCCCAGTAAAACAGTACTTCCCCAGCTCGCATGCTCTGCCCATCTGCTTACTGCCTTTCCCTTTTTACTTCCGTATACACACACTTTCCACCTTATTTTATGCATCATAAGGGTATTCATGTATGTGGGTTGTCTTAATAGCACTGTTGTGTGGCTGTATATGTTGAGTGCTACTTTGTCACCTGGCTGTGGGATACACTCCTCTGTTCACTAATGTGCTCATGTAATGTTATCCTTTGCACAAATGTGTCTTATATGTTAGGTAATAGTTACAGATGCATATGGCGTTTTATTATGCAGGCTTTGCAGTAGGTCGTGCATTCACTGAGCTTACTTGGATGATACATATATCCTTGTTATTTTTCTGTTCTCTGCAATTCTATCAGTGCCTGGCTTGGTTTCACTCCATAGTTGCTGTACTACTGAGCTTTCCACATCTGAACAGAGTTGTGCTGCATATCATGGTATCTCTGTATTTATAATTACTGTCTTCACTGCAAAACTATGCAAGCTCTGTGGAAATGCCCAACAATTGTCTGTGAATCCCAATTCAAATGTCTGGAAATCCTTCATTACCTTTAAATGTTTTTCATTTCCACTTTTTCTCTACCAGATCATGAAGGTCATAACTTTTTCTTCCTATTTAAATTTCACATGGTTTCCAAAAGGAATTTGTCTTCGCCTGTGTCAACTAGTATAGAGAGTAGGACTTCTGTAGTTTTTACTGTTGGTCACTACCCAAAGTGTTACATGTTGAAACTGTCTTGCTGAGGTCAACATTTACAATGAAATGATTTTCTAAAAAGTGAGCTATTGGAGAAATCTTATTTGAAGAGCAAGACTTGAGTTAGATTGAAGCGCTACATTGACAGCCTGATAAATGCTTTCATTTTTGGCCATGGGATGTAGGTTTTATCACCTTAACTACAAAATCAAGCACAATACCATACCTGGAGGCCTTACTACTACTGCTACTGATTTAAAGTGACAGTTTTGTTACAACTGAATGAGCGGAGTTGATGGCTGTTATACCAGGGACGGAGGATTTAGTTTTTTTTAAGGGCTAGAGGTTTGATCACTTAGGAAAATGTGCACTTTCTCATCTTTTGTTTTGAAGAAAATCTAAATGGACCAAGAAGGGCTTTTATCAGCTTGACGTAAGGACTGTTTAGAGTAATTCATTTAAAAAGAAACAATGACTATACTTTCATAGAGCTTATCAAAAAGCCAGTGAAACACAAACGATTTTCAAGAATTAGTACACAGAATAGAAAAGTTAAGATGAACAGTGCATTTCTGTTTTAGGTCGAAGTTGCTTTTTTTCATCTCTTTTTCCTGTGTAGCTTCTCAAACATTTATTTGAAGGAGTGGCATCCAGATTCTCTTGTTGTCTTAGTAGTCAATGAAAATAAGGTAACTCCCACCATGCTAAAGATATATTTTGTCACTGCAGCAAAACTAAGCAGATATTCTTTTGGTCATAATGTAGGATACTGGAATTATGGAGCTCTTTTGACAACACAATTTGAGAAGTAATTTGTTCTGTGTTGCAGAAGGCACATTTAGGTAAATTTATATCTTGCATTTTCAATTTTACCAAGCTGCTTTTCATGTCTTGTAGATCTGCATCCCTCCCAACCGTGTCCTTCATAACTTGGTGTCAAATGATGTTATGGCATGCTATACATTATGCATCATGTCACTGTAGTTACACTGTGCTGCACAAGCAGTAAAATCGTAAGTGTCCTGATGTAAGCTTTAGCATTGAGAAGCGGCAGCAGTTTTGGAGCCTTGAATTTTGCATCATAATTTTTAGCCCTTGCATTTTTCAAGAAGTTTTTTCACTTGTTACAGCCTTTTATTTATTTATTTTTTTCATTTTACTTTGCTGTGGCCCACTCTCTGTATATTATTTATCTGTGATAACTCCGATGGGCTATTCCTTCAGGGTACTTCACTTTAAGCTGCCCTATGACCTCTTCCACACATAATGGCTTCACAGGAACCTTAACTGAAGTTTTGGTTCTAATTCTTACTTGGGGAACCAGATAGCAAGGCTTTATATTGCCAGTCCATAGTATGAGTCTAGGAAACCCCCAACATGGTGATCAAGGTCAAATTACTTTGGTGTCCTGGAGATTTTGGGTTTGAGTCTCAAATAATAACTAATATCCTTCACTTTTGTGATTCTTGTCCTTTGGTAATGATTTTGCTTACTTCTGTGTAAATGTTTATTTACCATCTCTTCTGTTTGTACCTATGGAGCCTGCTATGATTTCTCATTTTGCTGTAAAACAGTTTTGAATGCAGTCCTTCATCTGAGGTCCCTTGGAAGTCCTATGTCTGCTGCCTGAGAACTGAACTTTGACTAGCAAGCTAATTCTGCTTGGTTTGAACTTCAGAAGACCTAGAGTTTCTCTATGGAAACAATTTTCTTTGTAACATTTATAATTGCCACCAAGATTTCCGAACTGCAAGCCTTGCTCAGTAAAGAATTGCACACAGGTTTTTCACAAATATAGAAGATATATGAGAAGAAATACTGCCTTTATATCTATGATGGGCTTTAAAATCTCTCTATACCTGTGGGGATGTACGAAATCTGTTTGACTGTCATTTTACTTCTTAAAAAGAAGAACTTGGGTAAGAGAATTTTGCATACAGTGATTGTATAAAGACAATTTAGATACTATATTAACAGGACTAAACCACTAAAACAGTTTGATCGGCTGTTTTGTCTTTATTGAAAGTCACTTAACACTATCTTTCCGAGTGGTTGGCTAATGGTATTACTTTCTTTTATGAAAAAAATGCAGGACTCTGACTGGGGAGGTTTGAGCCCATTGTCCTTGTTAATAGCTAACCTCACAACCTAGAAAACCACATTTTGGCAAAGTATTAGTAAGGCTGCTACTTAGACATTCACACTTCCTGTAAGCATTGCAAGTTGGATGTCCAATCTAAAAGTAGAACAAGAGATGTTTTTCGTGTTTCACTGTTGCAGTCATCAACTGTGGGTTATCCTTGCTGTGATAGCCCACGGCCGGCTCAAATATCAGAGTCAATATTTTTCTCTGTTTTTTCGAACTCTGGTAGCAACCGACCGGCACACTTGCAGACTGCTTCTGCTACAGGCTCCACAGCAAGAAAGACTGTTGTAATGGCGTCAGCTGCCTTGCTTTATAACACTGACGACCTGACGTCAGTCAACAAGTGACAGCAGCCAATGCAGAAAAACATTAATTCTGTATTTGGGCCAGCCGAGGGCTACCACAGCAGGGATAGCCCACAGGTGATGACTGTAACAGTGAATACACTCGAACATCTACATTTATTGTAAGTGTACACAACTGTACTTTCTTCCATTTGCCATGGAATTCACTTCGTAGATCATCCAGGCATTTCTATGAGAAGGGTACACTGCTTGGTACTCTGTAGCACATTTGTGTGCTAACGATAATTATCACTTCTACAAGGATTTTAGTAGAGTTTAATGTTTAAATAATGTGATTGTTGCTGCAAGACGGACTCCCTTCATCAATCCTCCACTTGTTTTGGGTTTTAGGGTGGCCACGGTGGTGCAGCAGTTAGCGTTGCCACCTCACAGGAAGAGGTTCTTCAGTTCGATCCTTGTCTGGGGTGCCTGCTGTGCGGAGTCTGCATGTCTTCCCTGTGGTCGCGTGGGTTTCCTCCGGGTGCTCCGGTTTCCTCCCACATCCCAAAGACATGCTGTAGGTGGATTGGAAACTCTAAATTGGCCCTAGGCATGAGCGCGTGCGTGGATGTGCCTTCTGTGGAAGGTTGGCTGCCGGGCTGGCAACTAGACACCGTAAACTCCATTGCCAATCATGAGCGGACAGATGATCCACTGTGGCGACCCCTAACTGGGAAAAGCCGAAAGAAGTTCTTTGTATGTGATAGTTTTATGCAAGTGTCAGACTTTTTGGGGTTACTACTGATAAAACTTAACTTTATAGTTGCTAGGACGTGGCAGTTGCTAGGACGTGGCAGTTTTTTGTGCATTTACACCAATTATTTGTAATTCTTCTGCTCTATCTAGTTTATTGCTTGGATGGCTGCTTTAGCTTTCTCTAGGAGTATTTGTTTCTTCACACAAAGTCTTTGCCTCTTCTTCGGGCTTCAAAAAATAAACTTCTTTTTAATTTTTGTTTCTCAAGAATGCATCCACATGCCCACAGGGAAATCTTTTTGTTGTTAAAGGTCTTGCTGAGGAACTAACCTTCACCTGTTGCTGATACTTACATTGCCATACACTTTTACAAAAACATAAAGTAGATAGAATTTTTTAAACTCCTTTTTCTTTTTTTTTTAATTTGGTGCTTTCACATGATGTAGTCTTAAATGCTTAGCAAAAGATGCTATGGCGGGTATATCTGGGTCTTCTGCCGAGTTACCAGTGTCAGAGACAGGTGTTCACAATATCTGTTGAAGAAGCTCACTGATATTGTCAAAATCTTTCTTTATTTTTTTCTTCATGCACTTTAATTTTTTATACATTGTTTCTTTATGGTCTCTTGCAAAACTTTTTGATGTCCTTCTATTCTACAGTTACAGTATTCATAACATGAGGGATTCCCTGCCAAGGGTGACCCGACGTCCAGCCAGTATAGCAAAGCCTTTTACTACTTAGGAGTATGTGACATATCGCACATATTCTCTCTGCATATGTCGATCATAAAAGCGATGTCCGCACGTACTATCCTCAGAACTTCTCTGCCGCCAGTCAGAACACAATTTTCAGCCATTGGTCTGCTCACGCGAGTCATTTGCTACTGTATCAGGTCATTTCAGATAAGTGCCCCATTGTTGTTTTTTTCTTTATCTTTTTATTTGCTACTGTGTTTGTGAGATTTTTTTTCATGTCATCCAAGAAAGGCAAATCTATTGTGGGAGACAAATTCCACACAAGGATAGTCATGAACAGTGTTAGTTCTACTTAGGGCCTACTGACAACCATAAAACTTGTTCCATTTGCCAGGCCTTCATATCTAAAACTTTATGAAGCTGCCTTTTCTCTCTAGCAATTTATCTTGAAAACCAGCGTCTTAAATACTTAGCGGAAGATGCTGTGGAGGGTATGTCTGGGTCTTCTACTGAGTTACCAGTGAAGAGAACAGCCAAACAGCCTAGGTCTGTGTCTTCCACTGCACCTCCTACATTGGACTTCTCTCTGTAGGCTGATGCAGGCTCAGAGATCCGTTCAGTCCTTGCTTAAGATTCCTTGGCTGAAATTAGTTCAGAGGTCACTGTGGCTCTGATAACAAGCACATCCTTGGAGGCTCTACAAATATCTACTTTGGATGCTCAGGGGGAACCAAGACTCATTATTTCAGAAGGCCCTAGGGGGATCCCTCAAATATTAATTAGGGAGGAAGTCCTGACTACTGTTGTGGAGTGTAGGCCAACGTTGGGCCCTTCCACTTTCCATAAGGTGTTTCAAACCTTAAAAAGAAACAAAAGACAAAACATTCCACTTCAGCCAGATATCCACAAAGTGTATGGCAGAGTATTACCCAGGGCTTATTTAATGCCTTTATGGCATTTAAGCCCCCTTCTGGTGTCTCTGTCCCTACTCCACCTTGGACAGCTTCACCACAAAAGAGAATTGGGGAACAGGAGTCTAATGGCACTGACTCTCCTGTCGAAGAACTTACCTTTGGAAAAGCTATTTCCAAAATGAGGGAGTTTTTTCAAATGGGGTAGTTCCCACGTTAGTAATGTGCAGAAGAGGTACTATGAACTACTGCAAATGGAGTCTCCTCCTTCATCGTCTTCTTCTGATGTTCCTCCAGTTTTACCTGTATTATTGGATGGTTTCAATTAAGCATTCCAATCTCCAGATTTACACCCCATAGCCCCTAAGAAGCCAGACTGCTTTTGTAAAGTGCCAGTGGACAGCAAGTTTCTTTTCAGATCTCCATTAGCTGATCCTGCTGTGGTGTCTGTGGCTTTGGATAAACCTTCCAGATTGCTGCCATCTGCTACACATCTCCCTTCTGATAAGGAAAACAGGACTTTGGAAAGGCTAGGGAAGAATGTTTACACTTCTGTCACCTTAGCATTCTGTGCTATAAATTACCAGACCCATATGACCAGATATGCTTTGGCTGTTTTATCACAGGCAACACCAGTCATTTCTGATCTTCTTGAGTCAGAAGGGAAGACTAATGCCTTGGCCTTACCAGGAGCTTCTTCTTAGGCTGAAAGGCATTCAGTTAAGTGTAGTTATGATGCATCAGAAGCATCTTCCAGGGCAGCTGCATCAGGCTCTGTTGTGAGAAGGTATTCATGACTGAGACTTCAGCCACTACCAGATGATATTAAAGCTAAGTTAGTTGATGCTGCTCTGGATAACTCAGCTTTGTTTGGGTCTGCTGCAGCTGACTTATTTAAGTCTTTGCAGGGGAAATTATCCACCCAAGACTGCCTTTGTGCATAAGCAGGCTCGCACTCAACCATCTAAGTCTAAAAAGGGTGGAAGGAGGCCTCCTCCACCTAAGACTTCTCAGTCTGCTCCTACCTAGAAGCAGCCTTTTTCTGACAAGCCAGGTAGTCTGTGACTACCCCTTTCGCCGCAGCCCTATTCCTGTTTCCCTTTGTCTTTCTCTGTCTCTTCCTGTTTGGGGGAAACTTCACTCAGGACACATGGGCTCTTTCCATTATCCAAAAAGGTTATTTCATGGTCTGGAAATCTCTTCCTCCCTTCATGGGCATTCCTCAACCACCCTGGGAACAACTACATTTATTCCCAGAATTCCTTTAGGGGTTATTGAATCAAGGAACAATTCAGGAGGTTCTACTCACCCACAGAGGAAGAGAGTTTTATTCCAGGATGTTCCTAGTGCCCAGAAAGGATGGTCCCTGGAGGCCAATTCTGGACCTCTCTCACCTCAACACTTTCTACAAGGTTCCTTCTTTCTACATGTTGTCCCTTCAGACTTTATTTCCTCTCATTCTTCCTCAAGCTTTTATGGCATCACTAGATATCAAGGATGCTTACCTTCACATTCCCATTCCCATTCATCCCCTTTACAGGAAATTTTACGTTTCTCTATTTCTTCCTTGCATTTTCAGTTCTTTGCTTTGCCCTTTGGCCTTTCTACTGCCCCAAGGGTATTCACCAAATACCTAGCACCTGTAACTGCTTTTTGCAGGTTCAAGACATCCAAGTTTTCCATTATTTAGACAACCTTATGCTTCAGGCATCTTCTCGATAGATCTTGTTGCAGAACCTTCACTTCACTATCTCCCTTCTGAAAAGCCTGGAATTCACCATAAACTTCACAAAGTCATCCTTCACTCCTTCTCAGTATCTTTTCTTCAGGTGCAGGGTTCAGACAAACCTTATGCTAGCCTCTCTTCTCCCTGTGAAGGCTCAGTTACTGTTTTTTTTCTTCCAAAGTCTTCTCTCTCTACATTTTGGCACAGCCAGTGAGTTCCTCAGACTTCTGAGATTCATGGCATCCACCATTCCAGTGTTACCATTAACCAAACTTCACATGAGGAAGTTTCACTGGTTCCTGAAAACAGTCTGGATGCAGCATGCACATCCCCCTAGAGGCTTTGGTTCCCCTTCTTCCTTGTCTGAAGAAGGAGCTCCATTTTGTACTAACCTTTCTTTTATGCCCAAGATTGTGATTGAGTTGTCACTTAATCAGTCCATTCATTTCCCACCTTTTCTTTTCTCCACAATCACCTAGAGAGACGGTATTGCATACCTTGGATGTGTATAGACAACTCAGATTTTATTTGGATAAAACCAAGACTATCAGGAAATCTGATCAGCTTTTTGTTTCTTTTCATCCCAAATCCTTGGAATTACCTGTTTCCAAGCAGACTGTTTCCTGTTGGATTTCTAAGGCGATTTCCTTTTGTTATATTTCTCATGGTAAGAGCCTCCTCTTTTCTGTTAAGGCTCATTCTACTAGGGATGTGACTTCTTTTGGTGCTTTTTTCAAGGGTTTGGACACTAACTCCATTCTTGAAGCAGCTACCTGGATGTCTGTGGATACTTTCACCAAACACTACAAGTAAGATGGAATCTCCAGAACTAGAGCTGGTTTTGCTAGGGCCATTCTTCATGGCTTTCTAGAGAGCTCTACTGCCCCTTCCTTCTCCCACGTTTCCCCATGCGCTTTGGCACTCTCCCTCATGTTATGAATACTACAACAGTAGAACAGAAGGACATAGTGTATTTGTGTAAAATCTTACCATAATGATAGATGTCCTTCTCTTCACTTTTGCAGAATTCTATCCCTCCCTCCTAAACCCTGTTTTTTGCTTTTTCTTATAGATGTATGATTTACCTATTTGTTTTCTTGGACTGACGTTCCTTCTGGAGCATTCAGATCTGTGTTCAGTACTTGTGGATGTCGCTTTTATGACCGACATATGTGGAGAGCATATGTGCGACGTCTCACGTATTCCTAAGTAGTAAAACTCTTTGGTATACTGATCGGACGTCAGGTTGCCCATGACAGAGAATCCCACATGTTATGAATACTGCAACAGTGAAGAGAAGGACATCTATCATTATAGTAAGCGTTTACACAACTATACTTTATTTCCAAATTACCATTGCTTACTTATTTTTGTAACTTTGCATGAATCTTTATTTATGTCTCACTTAATATTGCTAACATTGGCATATGTTTCTATTTTCTTTCCCATGTCATTTTCCCTGTTGATACACTTCGAACTCCGCCCAAAGCTAGTTGGTACAATTCAACTTACAGACAGCATTTTGTTAACAATTACAGTTCACAGCCTCATAGTTGTATACTAGGCTAACAACATCCAGGGCCTTTATAAATCTAGCCGAGAAATCCAACCCAATTGTGTCCCTATGTGTCATGGGTGTTTATTAGGAGGAGGTATGTCAGAAAGTTTTTATAGGTTATGTGGGGAGGGTAAGTCAGTTTGGGCATTATTGTCTGATTGTCTGTCAGAGACATAGGAGCCAGACATGGGGTGAATTTCTAATTTCCCATCCATTGGTCAAGGCTACACTTAGATAGGGTTAGGGATGGACACAGCTTCACATGGATGGAGAACCTGTTCCAGAGCATGGAGATCCTCTGAGACACATATCTGTCTCTTCAACATGTCTTATTTGTCACAGTCAAAATTTAAATCCTTGGATGTAGTGGTTCTGATGTTGTTCATCTTGTGGATGTGTAAAAGGTCCATCAGAGCTGGATCAGAGGATACCTTGTATGCCAAATCACTTCTCAGTAATATGTAGGAGACAGAGTTTAGACATAGGGCTTTAAAGCGATCCGTAGAGAACTCTGTGTTTATATGCTGGATTCTCCTGGTAAGGAACCTTTGTGGGTGCTCCGTCTGTTGCATATATCTGGTGAGATACATGCTGAAGGGGCATGATACTCCATGATGAGTCTAATAAGGGCTGAATACAGTGGCAATATGACTTTCTTGTACCTGGATGCCATGCCCTTACTTATAAGTTGGACAACATAGAATGATTTTCTTAGTACATTGGCCTGTTGTTGATCAAAGGCCAGATTACTTTCTGCATATGTTCCAAACCCCTGACTACTGAGTCAACTACTAGGGGTGTTTTATCAATGGAGCAATTAGCGTGGGTGGCAGTTTTCCTAAAAGGCACTATAGTGCATGTCTTGACACTGAGTTTTAGTCTGTGACTTCGGTACCAGTCATTTGTCTGTGTTAGACCATTTTCTGCAATGTTTGTGTCATGGGTGGAATCTGTTATAACTCCCAATTTGCATTTCTCTGTGAACTTGGTCAGCCAAAGGCCATTAATATTAACATTTACCTCTGAAAAAGTAGATGCCAAATAGAAGTGGTCCCAGCACAGAGCCTTGAGGTTCCCTACTGGTGACCAGTCTCTTAGTGGAGGTGGTATTACCAACCCCGACTTCCTGGGTCCAGTCTGTGAGCCAGCTTGCAATCCCCTGAGTTATGTAGGGGTATATGCCCAGTTCGGGGAATTTGTCAACTATGCCTGAGTGGGGTGTTGTATCGAACACCTTAGCCAGGTCCAGGGAGGCAGCATGCACCATTTTCCTCTCATTCATCACCTTGGTGATCTTCTCAAAAAAGTGCACCAGGTTTATCTTCCCTTGACAAAGCCAAACTGGGTTGTGTCCAGTGTCTGAAGGTTGCCTATGTATTTGTTGATCATTTCCATGATAATTAATTCCATGGCTTTGCATATTTAGACTAGTCAGACTAAATAGGTCTGTAGTTTCTGGGGCTGGTTGATGGTCCACCCTTGTGAAGTGGGATAACTGTCACAGTCCACCATTCTCATGGTACAAAGTCTGTTTTGAGGACGTAGTTAAAAAATGACTCAAGGGCTCCTCATAGGTCATGTTTCCAGCTATTTAGGAGGCATCCCGGGAAATATCAGGTCCCACTGAGGTTGTGTTTGTGGTCTTGACGAGCACTGCCAGGACCTGCTCCCTGTTAATACTGGGGGGGTTATCTAGTAGGTATTTTTCTGGAGGGAGGTGGGGGAAGTGGCATGTGAAGTTTGAGCTGAATTTGTCAGCAAATTTGCTTTGTCAGTCTGCTCAGTAAAGATGACATCATTGACAACCAGTGCGGCACACTGATGTGTGCTGCCTTTGAGGTTTCAGACATAGCTGTAGAAGGCCTTGTGGTTGTCTGCAGCCTCTGAGGCTATCTTGACCTCATAAATGGCTTTGTCAGACTTAATTAGTCCTCTTAGTTTCCTGTTTAGTTTAATTAGAGAGCTGTGATCATTATTGAAGTTGCTGTTCCCGATTTTAGTCATGACCTTTTTCCTTTTGTTATGTACTCTTTTAAGGTTAGGATTCCACCAGTGTGGTTTGTATTTTGATTTTGTTTTGGGCTTACTTCTGGTAGGTACAGTCGCCTCTTTAACCATTAACATGGTTGTACAGGATCTCTGTGCACAATTCCACATAGTTTGTTGTGAATGTGGGGTTGGGAGGGGCATTGGATTTTGATAAACTATTACTTAATAGTGTTGGGGTTACTAAGTTGATTTTTATTTTGACAGAGACAGCTTTGTGGTCTGGGATGGGGGTGGGTTGCAGCACTCTCCCATATTGGTGAGTACCAGGTCCAGTATGTTTGAAATTCTGGTGGTTGTGCACACTATCTGGTCAAGGGTATTTGTGTTAATAAAGTCCAGGAATTGTTGTGCCTATGAGTATGAGGCAGTGTATGTTTTGCAGTCTTTAGAGGGGTAGTTAAAGTCTCCCACGAACAGGGTATTTGATTTAATGGTGAGTGGTGCCAGGAAATCTAGGTATGAGCTATGGGATTCTAGGGCCATGGAGGGTGACCTATAGCTTGCTAGGACATGGTATGGGACTTTGTCTATGGTGATTTGCATGTGGACAAGTTCCAGGGTACCTTCTTGTTTACCCAACATAGAATGATGCTTGCTGCTAATATAGACTGAGACTCGTCCACCTTTTGTCCCTGCCTGTAGCGCTGATGGTCTAAATGTGTGGAAAGCACTGAAAGCTTGCACTTCAGGATTACTTTCTGCAAATTTAAACCATGTCTTTTTAATGGCACAGACATCTATATTCTCCAGAGTGAGGAGAGCTTGTAAGATATGGATTTTCTTGTTTAGGCTCCTAGCATTAAGCAGTAACACCTTTTGATTTCTTTGTGTTTTATTTGCTATGTCAGTAGGTTTGTCAATTTGGCATTGTCAAAAAATGGCTTTAAGAGGGTGGATAAAGTTTTAGCCAATATTTGGATGTTTAGGGTAGACAGTTGCAGACCATCCTTTGCAAAGCAACGTGGTCTGTTGAGCGTGTCCTCCCATGTTGACAGATATCGAATCCCCCTAGAAGGACATCAGAAACTAAGCCGATTATTGAATTCAGCCATCTTTTGTTCATACTGTGGCATCATCCTTGGTGAAGGTAGAATGCTGAACAGTGCAAGGCACATGCCTGTCTAAGACACATATATATTCAGAAACATCAACAACGTCTGTCTTCATATAGTCCAGGAAAATATGTCTACAGTCGTTAATACCCATATGAACTATGATAGAATCATACTGATACCTGTGGTGTACTGACTTGAGGGTGTGCATAACTTGGCAGAGCCTGGCTCCAGATAAGCAACTAACTGTTATCTTCTCCTTGTTCAGTCTGGTGAGTGGGACATCTCTGTGTCATACAATGGAGTCCATCTGACAATAGTCCTGGGTAATGTGTTGTCTTGCTTTATGGGCTTTGCTCTTGGGGCTCCAGTGGGTGTAGGAGCATGTGACGTGCTTAGTGTTTCTTTTGTTGAGTGCTTTAGAGATTGCTGAGGATAGGTATTACCATTTATAAGCTTAGGAGGTCTTTGAGGTTTGAAAAGATTACTTTTTAGTGCCTCAACATAGGTTGGTCTATGAATGTGGTGGATACTATGTGGAGTGGAGTGGATGTAGTTTGTGTGCTCTTGATGACTTTGGTTTGTATGTAAGATTTTGTCTTGAATGGAATTATGCATTTGTTTGAAAATTGTATATCCATGTTGTCCTGACCTGTATTTGGATTGGCTACTGTTGGTTGTGGGCTGGGTTATACAGAGGTCTCCTTGGGTGGTCTGTGGAGTTTGCCACTAGACTGGGTTAGATCGTGCTAAAATTTGATAGTAGTGATGTTTAATGTACAAACTAGATGCTCTAAGCTTGTCTCCGAATATTGGCTTTGTTTTAGCCATGCTAAGTTACAGGTTTCAGTTCTAAGGGAAGTTTTCTAGATAAAACTAACTTTCTGGGCATTTGTGTCTGCACAGGACACTGCTAACCTTTTGATGTAATGACACCAAGAAAGATTGCTTGTGAGTGTATTGCTACAACAAAACTTAAAACTACCATTACAAGGCAATTTCAAGTATTAAGGACCTTTAGAAAGATTTAAAGACAAAAATTAACAAAAAGCAAAAATAAAGCAGTAGCAGCAGTTAGCTAAAGTGCAAAACAATAAAATAACTATCTTATTTGCCAAGGGTGGAGCAGGATTAACCAAGAATCCCTTCAGAGCATGGCTAGGTTACCAAGCAGATGTGAGCTCTGGGGAAAATGTGCAGGAGACAGTTTGCATTAAGGAAGGTTTACTCAAGTGCAATAATGGCTTGCTTGGTGGGCACTTAGTGTTATGGATATATGGAAGACAATGGGTTGGAAAGTATTTAAATAGGTCGCACAACAGACAATAGCAATGAAAGAGGGGAGGAAGGGACTTTTGAAGTCAGATTACTATAAGGGGCGGAAGCTAGAGGCGCAGCCTTTTAAAACCACAAGAAGAAAAGGTCGGGAGGGTTATGGAAAAAAATTCAAACTAGAGCTCAAGTCCTGTTGTTAGAATGTCAGAAACTTTTAGCTTAGTCCCTTAGTGTGTGTGTGTGTGTGTGTGTGTGGGGGGGGGGGGGGGGGGGCAGACTCAAACAACATAGGAAAAATAGTAGCAAGGTAAACCGGCACTGTAATGCAACTTTAAGCAGGTATATACAGATGTAAGTACTGAAGCACAAATCTTGGAGCAGAATTCACAATACTGCCAATTCTACCACAGAATAAAGTACCAAACTATGCAGAAATTTACCAGTAAGGCTTTACTAAATGACTAAATGAGGCTCAAATCTGACAGTAGATCACAGTCCTGCCACAGCTGTGAAAGAAGCTATAGGATTATCCAGAAGGGATTCACAATACAAAAAACATACCTTTTACATGTAATTTTACTTATGAAAACAGAAATGCAGTATAGTGTATGAGCAGTAATACACAATCTTTACACAACTACAAACAAAGCTACAAGACTAAGGTCCCAGAACAAACTATAAAAAATGCAAAAAGATAAATGGACAAAGAGCAAAGTACAAAAAGCAGTGAAGTGCAAAAAATATCACCACACAGGTTACTATAAGTACAATTTAAAATATTTAAGCAGAATTTAAAGGAAAACCTTTTTTTCTTCCCTTTTGATGAAAAGCTTGCATCTCACATCTCTGAGTTTGACCTTGTCTTTACAAAATTGTTAAAATAAGTTGCACTACTATTCCTCTAGTTCCTCCAAGCAGAGACTGCCTGCAAGCTATTGTCCTCTATACTTCATTGCACATCACACAATTTTAATTCCTGCAATAGTGAAATTATTAGTTTTATTATTAACAAGCTGTTATGATGAGTGTAGTCAGATAACTGTATGATAAAACACAATCAAAAACACGGTATCGTAGTTTGGAGCTGGTGACTGATAGGCTTGGAAAGGCCAGGAAATAAACAACAGTGCTTAACTGTTCATGTTTTTCATGTATTCTTTTAGGAATGTTTCAATTCTCCATATGGAACCAAATTCTTTCCTGAATATGCTGAGAAAATTCCTGGAGAATCAACACAAATGCTCTCAGAAGTAGCAAAAGAAAATGGAATATATTTAATTGGAGGTAAGAGTTGCTGTTTTGCCCTTCAGACTCTGATAGTTATAGAATATTGCTGTGTTTGACAGAGGCAAAATGGTGTTTAAAATTAAAACTGTGCATCCAGAAGGTTAAATGATGAAAGTGAGTTTTATATTTTAATTCACTGATCTGGGTATTTTTTGCATTTTTTTATTTCACCATTTGTGTTATGATTTTTAAGCAAAAAAACTTTAGTTGGCATGTTTAATTGGTGCTATGATGTCTGTTTTGGGTTAATGATCTAGGATATTTGTCAGTTGCTTTATTAATTATACAGACTCACTGGAAATACATGAAGCTGAGGTATTGGAAGATTTTACCATATTTTTGTCATTAAAAGTTTTTTGTTGTTAATGAGATTTTGCCTAAATCTAGGAACCTTTCAAGTACTGCCCTTGATGCTTAGATATGTTTTACCATGCCAGTTCCTCCATGAAGAGGAGCTTCCTTCATTTGTCAGGGTTACCTTTCCGTCTCACTGTGGGTGGACATTCCTTCTATCTGGCCTTGGCTGCTGGATTTCTCTGTAATTCAGAAAAGTGTATAATTTTATATTACTTGTTAGTAATGGAGATGCCAAATCATTGTTCTAGATTTTGCAGGTGGATGCTGACTAATAGCGAGGAGTTGAACTGGCTGACAGAAGGGAAAGAACGCTTATTTAATTGAGGGATGATGTGAAAGAGTTCATTTAATGGCTGCCTCTCTATCTTGTGAGCTTGGCAGCTTCGAGAGAAAAAAAAGTGCTGATTGGTTGGGAGGATAAATTCAACCATAATACATACCAAGGAGAGCCCTCTTCATAGAAAAACTGAAATTAATCTGTCTATATAACCATTTAGCCATGTGTATCTGTATATCTATATCTATCTGTCTCTTTCTCTGTGTATATGCATATCTTTATATTTAGCTGTTTATAGATATATATATATATATATATATATATATATATATATATAAAATGTTATTTTACTTTTTATAGAATAGTAATGGAGAGTTGGTAAACTATAGAAGAAATAAAGAATGTAGTGAGAAAAAGAATAGAGGAAGGGGGAGAACAGTCTACTTGGATTAGAGGAAAGAGAAAACTGTTTCCTGACAGTTTGAGCTATGAGCGTATAACTAGTTGCAGTAAAATTAAAAATTCTGTCCGTATTTTTGAAATGGTCTGCACTGTGGAGTGGGGTACTACCAGGATCTTTATAAGGTCCCTTCAAGGAGAATTTGTCCTTAATGTCCAAATATCTCTTGAAAATATTGACAGTTGGATCTTAATCAATTAGTGGGACCACTTAGCTGTCCTGATACCTTTAGTTTAACACAGTGTAGCTTTTTATGTATAATACAATTGCACGATTCAGCTTACCAAGGCTGAATTATTTTTCTTATGCCTTCTTAAGATCACGTGTGTGTGTGTGTGTGTGTGTGTGTGTGTGTGTGTGTGTGTGTGTGTGTGTATGTTTGTGTTTTCGTTTTCCTCCACTGATGTCACCAGTGATTTCCATATCTTCCCTACACTTTATCAAATGTAGAGTGAACAAGGTTCCTTGCAGTTGTGCTCTTCTTCCCTGTGTTGAATTCCCCAGTCACTGCTTTCTACAAGACGTCTGTGCTGGTGCTGTTTCTAATTGTGTGTCAGAAGTGATTCATTTTGTTTTTGAAATTTCTCCTTTCTTATTGTTTGGCTTTGGAGTTTGGTATATAAAGGTTGGAGTGATGTGCAGGGCTTTCCCCACCATATGGGGTACGAGGGGAGCCTGGGCACCTGCAAAAACACTTATTTTAAATTGGGGGGTAAGCTCCTGATAAGTTAAAATCCAGTGAGCTGTGACCTCTATGAGCTGAACATCAGGGACTTTGATTTCTGTTAATAACTAATGGCTTTGTTACTTCCTAAGGGATGGGCATGTAAAAGTATCATCTTGTACTGAACCCAATTATGTCTTTTAGACTGCACCAATAAAAAGTGCTGCACAGTCAGGCTGATCTTTTTAGTTCAGAGCCTTGAGAGCAAGGATCCTAGATCACTCTGCAATAACTGGAGTTCTGATTCTTCTTAACCTCTACAAGTACATCATCTTAAAGGGGATTACTGATAAATATTTGAGCAACTCTTAAAATAATCCTTATCTTGAAACCTAATTCTGACAAGCATAACCCTCTTAGCTACAGACCCATAGCTCTCATTAATAAAGATATAAAAATGTTGACGTCTGTCCTAGCAAGTAGAATGCAGAAGGTTCTGGCTTTAGTTATTTCCTCTGAGCAAATAGGTTTCATGAAACGACAGCTATGCGATAATATTCTCACTTTAGATCCAGAAAATGACAAAAGAGGCAACAGAACAGTTTGTTGTAAAATTTTAATGTAGACAAACTCCAAGTAATAAGTGCTTTCACATTTCCAAGAACGTTTCATCAGACTTTAATACAGCAGTCATCTTCCATCTAAATTAAATAGTGTCATTACTATTACAATCTCCAATCACATACTAAAAGTAATTATGACATCACGAAGACAATTAAAACCCTAAAATTCATCATTTATAAAAACATTAAATAATCACAACTAACAACTCACTATATCTATAGAACAATACTATTAGCAAAAGTCTGACTAAATGTCATGGTCTAACTTAACTTAATAATAAAATTAGTACAAAAATACCTAATGTGCATAAGACCGAACTGCTACACATTAAAACTAAATAACATGATATAATAGTCCTAAAACACATCATGAAATACAAAAATAATGAATTAAATATATAAATTAAATACATATATAACCTAATATATCAATAAAGTTTTTAATGTGCATAGGGCCGTGCCACTAAAAAGGTTTTAATGTGGTCTTATCATTCAGACCACATACTCGATGTGCTTGTAGATGCATTATCCATCTATTTCCTGTTCTGTATAGTTCTTAACATCTCCTAGTCTACCAGTCTTTTTAATCAATTCTAAGGCTCTGAATTTAAATTTATGTGCCATACCATAACTCATCACATGCCTAGCTAGCGCATTGCCTTCATCCTCTCTGTTTATGGCATATACGTAGTCTCTGACATGTTCCCTAAGAGTTCTAATTGTCTTGCCCACATAGAAAGATTTACATATCTGACATTGCACCAGATATACCAAGTCCCTAGTCCTGCACTCAGCATAATGTCTAAAAATATATTCATGTCCAGTATTTGGATGTACAAATTTATTATCACCTGCCATGTATACACATTGGTTACAATACAATGTCTACAGGAGGACGTTCCTTGTCTTTGAGAATATACCTCCATTTTATTGTCATCTTCATAACACAGAATCTTTGCCTATCCATCCAATTCTTTTTGTTTCTATTAATTTTGGCTTTTCTATGGCTTTCTTTACTCACTCTCATTTTTTGTACCTTTCCTTAATATCATTTCTTTCTCATCAATATTTTGAAGTCTTCTGATTAGGATCCTTTGTTTTTGCTTCATGTTAGCACTATCATCCATTATCATAGCCTTGATCATTTTAATTCCTTAATTTGCTATATTTGGATAGATGATTTGCAGTATGTGCAGGATTGTGATTAGCAAATATAGTTGCATTATTTTACTGCATCAGAAATGACATGTCTTATAGCATTATGTTACTATTCAATTTATCATCCAAAAAATTATTTACTGTTCAAATAGCTATTCAAAGCTTATTAAAATATGTAAGTAGCAAAATTTACAATAAACTCATCCAGTACTGCTTAGTTTCAAGATTTCAAGAAAATAAAATAAAAATAAATTTATATAATGTTATATTTATGCATCCACTAGCGGTCTCTTTAGATACAAGAAGTCTCTCTCCCAATGTGCCAAATATTTATAATGTTTAAGCATTTTCATCCACATGTCATGTAACCCCTCTGGTCTGTAGATAATATTTCTTGTCAATATAATAATGTTGTATATAAGATAACATTTAAAACCTGTTTTAAGTGACTTTGTCCATCCATATTATTAAGTTTATATTGATTGTTGCATATATATGTATATTCATTAACTCTATTTAATTCATTATTTTTTGCATCACATGTTGTTTTAGGACCTATATTATTATTTTTATTTAATGTGTGACAGTTTGGTTACTTATGCTATTGATATTTTTAGTAATTGTATTATTTATATTATTAAGTTATTAAGTTAAGTTAGACCATGACATTTAGTCAGACTTTTGCTAATAGTATTGTTGTATAGATAGTGTTATGTTGTAGTTTGTGATTTAATGTTTTTATAAATGATATAGATTTTAGGTTTTTAATTGTCTTGTTTGTTGATATCATTACTCGTAAAATTAACTACTTGGAGTTTGTCTTTTATAAATTTTGTTTACAACTGTTTTAATTGTGTTCTTTTTTACTTTTTTGGATTTATCTATATTTGCTCTTAATGGCACTAACTGTTTGTCCATTGTTTTTGTTTTTTGTTTTTTTACCTGAGCCTGCAGTGCAACAGCTTTGGCTGAAGGCTGAAATAACTTTGAGCTTGGAGTTCTCTGAGGATGTATGGGCATGGAGTCTCTTGCCTTTCAACAACTCTTTCTATTAAAGAATCCACTTCTGAGACTAATCACTGTGGATCGTATGAAAGAAAGGTGGTGAAGACTGTAGTACTCAGAGCATAAGATGTTATACACTAAACTCACTAGATTGGAAAATAAAGAAGAATAAGTTAAAGACCACAAAGTGGCAGAGACAGCAGAGACAGAACCAGGAAGCGTTTAAGCGTTAGCCGATTAAAGACCTGTATTGAAAGAAATGCCTTGGTCCTTATACTGCTTGTATCCAAATTGTTAATAGAGTGGCAGAGTAAAAATGGCATCCATCTTTAATCTATAGAAGCTTCACATTTTGGCAATACTATCAAATAGAGTGTCAGATTGACAACACAGATCAGGAGTTGCAGGAGCTGAGACAGAACTTAAACCCTGCTGACATGAGATTGACATTGTCAGTGATCTCTACATGATCTCACTATGGTACTTGACAGCATTGTTTTCAAGAGAAAAAGAAAGAAAAAAGAAAGGGGGATTTAAAGAATTTCCGAGAAAGAGAATGTTCTCCTGGCCTAGAGGCCTAGAAAATGTTAGGCCTGTTACGAGCAACTGTAGAGCCTTTAACAGATATTTAGCGATACAACTGCTTTCTCCCCTGCTTGATCGCCAGATGATCGCCTACACGGAAGCCCACAGCACCAGAGGCAGTAAGATTAATTGAGATTAAGACTCGACGGATTGGGGTATGCACACCCGAAAGAAAGTGAGATGAGGACAATAACATATGTCAATGTCAAGGAGGCAGAAAAAAGAGAAGGAATGTACATATACACTGGCTATGTCAGAAGGCTGTGGGAATACATTCTATACTTTTCCATTATCGGATTAGGCTTCATTAGCAGATTATATTCTCGACAGGTTCATGGATCAAGAAAGCGGAAAGGAACAGAAGAGAGCCACACAGAGAGAGATGAAAGTGCCAGAAACCTACACCGAGGACTTATTCATAAATATTTTCATATGCTAACGGACTTATTAAGTGAGGAGTCAGGTGTTGAATAAAGCCCCTCTGATTTCATTCTGACCAAAGGAAGTCATTCACATGTTAGAAATAGAGATATATAATGTATGTTTTACAACATTATAAAAAATGTTATATTTGGTCAATCTAACAGGACTCTGGATTGGTGGTGCTCGCATGGCGTCGCCTCACAGTTGAGCGTTTCCGATTGATTCTCAGTTAGGCGTCTTCTATTATTGGTGACATCGTGAGCACGTCCTTCATTGAGGTTCTGCATTGAAGGCCTGGCATTAGCTGGGCAGTAAACTCTGCCAATCGTGCTGACGCCGGCCACAGGCTGTGGTTTCTCCTGGCGAGGAAAAAAAGAAGAAACAAACAAACAGTAAACAAACAAATATTTTCATAAAAATATTTTCAAAAATCTTCAATGTACAAATCACCATTTGCATTTATTGCTATGAATATGATTGAATGCAATTTATGTGTATTCAAAATTAATGTTAATAATGTTTTGTAATGTTAGTTCATGGGAAAGAAAATGAATTAAAAAAAAAGAATGAAGTTTTGCAGAGAATTGTGATATTTGTGATTGACAAGGGCAGTAGGCTAGTTGTTTGTAGTTGTTTTAGACCATGAAATGTAGGAAGATGGAATGGCTGAAACCATACCTGATAGTGAGATGTATCAGATTTTGAATATTGACATTAAATGGGAACCATCAAAAAGTGTTCATAGTAGGTGTGTATGACTTACTTTTATGTGATATGATAAATACTCACTCACTGTGGATTATGTATTGTAACCACCCCCACCCATATTATGTATTGCCAACATCATAAGCTGCTGACAGGTGCCCAAACACCTGTGTCTGTAAACACAGATAAAATGTTTAAAATGGACAAACCCTGTCCATGTGCTTTGTCTGACATTTGAACATGGTCAGAGCAGTTCCGTTCACCAGGTGGACAAGCCTAAACCCAGATCACCACATGAACAACCTGATAGGTTTTGGTAGCTATACATTCTGTAATGGCCAGGTCATAGTCACAAATGTATTTATCTGAGGTAGAGGTCTTTTGTAGTGTCATCAGTTTGGATAGAGCAAAGGCACTGGATTTGATATAGTATCCAGTATGCCTTTTTATATCTCTGGTAGGACTCCCTTTGAAGAGGCAGTACCTAGTCTACACTGGCTGAAGTGTTAAATATTTTTTGGTGGAGTGTGTACATGTCCTTAATAAAGACAGACTGTTGCCTACCAGTAATTCCTATTTTGCCGATAATAGAAAAAATAGTGACTGGTACTTCCCACTGCTGAGCTATGTCATGGACCATACTGACCTCACTTTGCCAGTTTTAGGAGTTGATTCCTGAAAACTACTAACTAGCAGGTATAGATGAAACGCTGTAATTTTCTTATATTCACTTTGCTCTTACTCACAGTTTTCAGCCCCCAGTTGGCCCATTAGTTCTCTAAACGCAGAAGGTGAAGGTTATTTGAAAGAGGATTTCATTAAGGAAGCCACCAGGGCTGGTTCATGCTTCCTTAGTTGAACCCTACCTCCTCTGGCTGCCCAGCAATAACATATAGGAGGGAAGCACAATGACAACAGTACTGAGCCATCCCCGATGTCAGCAAAAAGTTGAAGTCATCTAAGAATCACACCCGCCAACCACTTGGTTTCCTGGTTTCTACCATGGAAATCAGACCTCGCTTGTTTGCAACTAGGCACATGCATACCTCCACCTTCTACCTGAGAAAGTTGAGTAGACTGCCCTCCTTTATCTCCTTTATCTAGTGCTGTGTCAGCTAATCAAACCCCAAAGCCATTGGACTTGAGATGTTATCCATCAGGCCTTTTTTAAATATCCAGTAAGACTCCCCTGGATGAGGCAGTGCCTAGTTACACTGACTTAAATGTTACTTTTGGGGGGTGTACAGATCATTCCTCTGCACCACAGTACTGGGAAAGAAAGGCATACCTTTATGTAGAGGAAGAAAAACATTTGTTTTTTCAGCTGCAGGTAGCAAGTCCACCCAAAACTATGTCTTAAGCGATGTACTTTTGTTGGCTTCTGGCTGTAGCTCAGGATGATACCAGTAGCCCTAACCTGAGTTGCTCCCTACCAGTTCTTATCAGAATTGTTCCTTACCTGATTGGAGGTTATAAGACTTGATAATATTGTACTGTACCGTAATTAACTGGAATGAGACTGAGAGCAAAAGTCTTTATCTGTTAATTACCCAAACTCATGCTGAGCAGGTGCCCATTTTTCCTTTATCGACTAAGTGTTGTGGACTTTTTAGAATAAATTTTTCAAACACTGTAGTTTATTTAATAAAGCTTTATTGGATGTTTACAGCATCTGAATTCTGTCTTCATTAACAGTACTGATAAACAATTAGTGTTCAAAGTTACTGCACATCATGTTCTGATTGCCGTGAACAATGTAAACTAACATTAGTCTTTATATGACCTATCTTCTGTACTCAGGCTTGAGTGTCTTGTCATCTTCTCTGAAGTAACAGGTCGAATGAACTTACTAACCTTAACTGAACTACTATCCTGAACACAGCATATTATATTGCTTCAGTCCAGTAATTTTCCTTATTTACTTCTCCTAACCTTGGTCTCAGGCTTTGTCTCGTATGTGCAACATTCCATTAAGGAACATTCTGTAGCTAGCAAGATTGCATCTTTTCCTTGAAAAAAGAGCATTCTGTCTGCACACTTTATTCTTATCTTTCCTTTCTAATAAACTGTCTGTCATGCTTGACCACCAAGGTTATTTTTCTTTCTGCTTAATGGTCTTTTATGCATAAATGAAACACAATTTATTTTACCTCTTAGCTTGTCTAATAACTACTTTAAAATGGAAGTCCCTAATCTAACAGTTGCCCCTGAGATCCCTGACAAAAGTCTACAGGGACCTACTTCTGTAGTTACTTTACATTTGTATTGCTAACTACTATATACAGATTCATGCTGCTTGACTCATAATTTGAAAAAAAAATTATTTGGTAAGCCTGCAATTTTAATTTTGACTGTTCGGTGTCACCTAGGCATTTATGGCCGGTTTGTATTGAAGTCTTTTAACTTTATGATTTGAATAAACTTGCAGTTTTAATTTTGACCACTATGTGTCACTTGAGCATTTATGGCTGTTTGGATTGAAGTCTCATAACTTTATGATTTTATTTTTATATTACCTAGATTTATAGTCTTTAGAGCCTTTAAGTCTAAGTTCTGATGTATGAGTGATATATTTAAAATTGTACATTATTTAACCCTCTTTTGCTTGAGGAAGAGATCCTGCAAAATCTATCTGTATACTGTTCCATGCTTTCTCTGAAACTGGTATTCTCTCCAACTGAGGTTTTTTAACATAGGGTTAGTATGCAAACATATTATATACTCCTTCTAAATTTCTTTACATAGTTTTTTCAACTGAGGATTTTAAAACTTCTACATGACCTAGAGTGGATGGTTGTATTTTATCAGATGCTTAGCCAATAATTATGTAGAGCAAAAGGGCCCCTTGTTCTGTTTTGTACACATACAGCCTTACTCCTGGGACTGGACTGGCAACTTTGCATTGTGGCCTTTTATCAGCATCCCCCTGCATGTCTTGGATCTTTGCCAGATTTGCCTCTACTGTTTAGCCCACTTGGCTTACCTCTATTATACATTTTACCCTAATCTCCTTCCACTGCATTGGATATAGAGGAAACCCCTCCTTGGCAGCATTTTTTGCTGTTGCATATTGTGTAGCCCATCAAGCATGATGGCTATTTTCTGAAGACTAATCGAAATCTGCACTAAAAAGATAACTTTATAAGTGGCATTGAAGCATAATTACCATATTCTATGTTAACTTGTGTCTATACATTTTTATTTAAATTTGCTCCCTAATGCTACTTACCTTTTTAACTTTTATGAATATTTATGAGCTATAATAGTTTACTAAAACCTATACTTTCTGTATTTTAAGTCTATACCTTTGCATTGTCTGTTAGTGTCCTTAATTTCTGACTAATGTACAATAATTATGTAAAGTGCACTGTAATTTGTGAACGTGCACTGTAATCTGTAAACTAATTAACACATTAAGCCTGACCTGTTATGCCTTGAGTACATTGAATAACTATTACTACCTATTGCTAACACTAAGCATACGTGTTTGCTACTGGAGTGCCCATAGCAACACCTTTTATTTGATGAAAAAAAACTTTTATCAAATATAAATATATTATTTTCTAGAACAATGTCTAACATTTAACATAACATCCCTATTATTTTTGAGTTAGAAAAAATACTATTAGCATGTAAAAACTGTCAAATACATTCTACACCATAATCAATGGGGATGACCGTGAACAGGGACTTAATACCCATGGTAACCAATAAGAAATCAGTAGAAGTATTAGCAGTAGACCATTTTTTTCAAGCTAATTAGGAAATCTTTAGTATCCCTAATATAGGTACTACTATATTTTAAAAGTGGAGCCAATTGCTTTTCTAAATACTTAGAGCAGTAGTAGGCCATCCATTACCTGAAACAATGGGTCTCATGGGCGGAGTCGTAAGATTCTTATGTATTTTTGGGAGCCCATATATTATAGGAAAAGTAGGGTTAGCAGTAAACAGATAGTTATAAATTTCAGGCGTTATTTATCTTTCCATCAATAAATCATAAATATACATTTTAACCTTATTAGCAATAATGTTAAAAACAAAAACTTTATTCACTTCCTTAAAAGTGCTTTCATCCAACAAAAACCCATACATCAAACTTTTGTATTGCTGTAAATCCATGATTACTATTTTCCCCTCCCTTATCTGCTTGCTTAATAATTATACTATCATTTTGACATAAACTATGCAGTGCTAAATGTTCCGAAACATTCAAGTTATAAAATTTACTACATACAACGACATTTTTAAAAACTACATCATACAGATCTTGCTCACACATAGTTTCAAAAGCTTTTACAACAGGCAGAAAAGCACTTGATCTTCTTAGGCTGTCATTCTGTATATTATCACTGTCCTTATAAAGCAGTTTAACTCATTCACTCCAATGGAGCTCTGGAAGATGTTCTTCATGTTTCACTGTTGCAGTCATTACATTTGGGTAATCTGCTGGCAGGTTGCCCTCAGTCGGCCTGAATTCCAAAGTCTTGGGTCCTGCGTCGGTTTCTGTCTCCTCTTCCATGACGTCAAGTCTTCAGGGGTATAAAACAAGCAGCTGAAGCCATTTTCTCTAGTCTTTCTTGCCGCGCAGTGCCTGAACAGAAGCATTTCGCAAGTGCCGGTCGGCCGACTCCTGAAATATTCGAGTTTGAGTTTCAGAACCGAAGTCTTCACTAAAGCTAAGTACCCCATTGGGGAAACTTTTTTCTTGCTCCATACAGATGTCAGAAAAAGTTAATAATTGTATTACTTGTGGGAAGTAAATACCTCATAAGGATTTCCATTTATACTGTATTCCTTGCCTAGGCCCTGATCACTACGTGCCTGGCTGTCGGTTTTGTGCTAGATTTAACTAGCGCACTATTAAGCGTCAGTATATTTTTGCCTCAAAGTATTTTGGAAACAGATTTAACTACCCAGAAATGTCATCGGATAGCAATCCGACTACCGAAGTACATAAAAAATGCAAAGAAAAGGACAGAGAGAGACAGTCGAGGTCCAAAACCGACGACGAAGCTTCTACTAAGCCAGTTGCCGGTTCGCCGGTACTCAGTGAGGCTCTTTCGCAGCCCCTGATACCCGCTACTTTCGAGTCTCAGGCCCCTACCGACACCCATGTGGAGTCCGGCATGCCGTGAGATACTCAAAGTATTGGACCCACGGATGTATCTCCCTCAGATGGGTCCGGAGCCATCACAGACAAGCATGGAAAGTGGACGCCCTATCCTTCAGTTGGAAAAACCTATCAGTTTACGCCTTTCCTCCTCTGCCTCTTCTTCCCAAGGTCCTCCTAAAAGTCAGAGAAGAGAAACCAAAGATGATACTAATTGCCCCCGCCAATACTGGTATCCAGTCCTAAGGAACTTGTCTCAATACCCAGCTTGGACCTTACCTCAAAGACCTCAACTACTGTCCTAGCAAAACAATCATATCCTGCACAATCAACTCCAGACACTGAACCTGGCAGCATGGCTGATCATGTAGTTATACAAACAACACCACTCAGTAAAGCTGTGATGGATGTCATTTTGGAAGCCAGAAGGCCTAGTACTAGAAAATCTTATGCTGATAAATGGAAGAGATTCTGTGCTTGTAATCAAGCACAAGGAACTGATACAGCAGAACCAAATATTCCTCAGATATTACAATACTTGACTGAGATGCTTGACAAAGGCCTATCTTTCTCATCAATTAAAATCCATGCCTCTGCCATTTCGGCTCATTACAATACAGAGCCACCAATCTTTTCTCATCCTTTACTAAAGCAGTATCTTAGAGCTTAGAGGAGCCAGAAATTTAGGGCCTCCTAGAAGATCACCAATACCTGCATGGGACCTCAATTATGTGTTGGAAAAGCTCACCCTGCCTCCATTTGAACCAGCTGCTACTGCTGATATAAAGTTCTTATCATGGAAAACAGCTGTGCAACTAGCAATTACTTCAGCAAGAAGAATCTCAGAGCTACAGGCCCTCATGGCTGTGGAGCCTTTTATCATATTTTACCCAGACAGGGTGTCTCTGAGGACAAATCCAACATTTATGCCTAAGGTGGTTTCCAGTGTGGCTCTTAACCAAACTGTTCATCTGCCAACCTTTTATCCAAATCCGCAGAACAAGGGGGAGAGAATTCTGCATTCCTTGGATGTACACAGACAGCTAAGATTCTACTTGAGCAGGACTAAATCTCTAAGAAAAACTGAGCAATTACTAGTGACATATGCCGCAGGATCAGAAGGAAAGGCTATTTCAAAGCAGACTATTTCAAAGTGGATAAGCCACTGCATTCATTTCTGCTACTTACACCATGGTAAACCTGTGCCCAAGGGCGTTAGGTCTCATTCCACCAGAGCTGCAGCTACTTCAGCAGCCTTTCTCAGAGGAGTACCAACCAAAGACATTCTAGAGGCTGCTACTTGGAGTTCTGTTCACAACTTTACAAAGCATTATCATTTGCCTCTCTACTCTAAGTCCAGGGCAGGCTTTGCCACTGCAGTTCTGCAGGGCCTTATAGCCACACCTAATGCTGTGTAGCTCCAGCCTCCCAACCATAGCTTTGGGATTCTTAGCATGCGGTAGTGGTTTTAGTCAGCCTGGCTAGGACTTATATGTATATATATATATATATATATATATATATATATATATATATATATATATACACACACACACATATATGTATATTTTTCTGTTTTTTGAGCTGCTCATCTGGCACCAAAAACATGCTTTGATTTAGTAGAAATCCATGGCTAGTCTTTTTTTCTGGGGTAGAACATATCCTGTAAAGGTAAGAGGAAGTTAGAGATTTACTAAAATTCCATGTTGCAGTCTGCCTTGAGGTGATTAAGTATCCAGTATTAGTAAGCCCATGTCATAACAGAGGATGTTATGTGATCCTATCATTGCCTATTCTGAATGATGATTCGATCCCTCGGCTTCGACTCGGCTGCCCTTCGCTTATGCCCGCCTGAGAGTCTCTTATGGCTGACTCATATCCCACCCGTCCCCAGATCCAGTCCCCAGTCCCCCCTTGCCGGCGTGGTCTCGAGCTGCGAGGAGCTGGCTGCTGCTTGCTGGGCTGGTTAACAGCTTTTACTTTTTTTTGGTCACATTTTTTTTTTTTTTTGCTGTTGTCGGCTTTTTTTATCCTTTTTTATGCGTTTGGATTGTTGTGTTGTTTGTTGTGTGATTTTGTTTTGACTTGTTTTATTTCCATCCAGGGCCAGGGGTCAACCTTTGAAAACTTTCTTTTTCAGGGTCTCTTTAGTAAGTAGATAGAGTTCCCTGTTATTGCTAGTGTTTGTGTTAAACTATAACTGTAAGCTTAGATTTATCTGGCGAATCTATCTATATATATATATATAGTTGTTTAATTTCCTGTCAAAAGTTGTTTAACATCATGTCTCAAACCCCTAGCCCCCGGCTTTAAAAAAAATTGAAATGTGGTTTTAAGATGTGTCTATTACTGATGATCATTTCTGTGTGTATTGTGTCTAGCAAAGCACTTGCAGGAGTCATGCAGCGCGTGTCACGCTTTTTCCGGAGTCATCACTCAGGACAGATGGGTGCTTGATCATTGCCGGAGGAGGTTCTTTTGACACCTGGAGAAAGATTGAGACCAGCAGAATGTTGGACCAAACTCCAATCTCCAAATGGAAATCCAAATTCGAAAAAATCCGTTACAATCCATTCTTCGTTGTTGATGAAGGATCCATTTTTTGGGCTCATAGACATAGACCTCGGGCATACATTATCACATACCCATATAAGCGTCGTCCAGAAGGTATCTGGTCAACCTGTCAGTCAGTCATTACCAATTTTGTTTCTCCTTTGGTCTCACCACAGCCCCCCCCAGGGTGTTCACCAAGTTTGGCAGTAGTGGCGGCTCACTGAAAGTCTGGGATTCCAAGTGTTTCCCGACGCCTCTGAAGAAGACATTACATGAGGATTGGCTCTTGTCAACTCAATCATCAAATCCTTTTCAGGATCCCTCCTCAATCATCACATCATGATACGGAAATAGATGCCTCCCAGATAGGGCATTGGCATTGTCTGGAGCCCAAGCTAGGGCCTGGGCTGGCAAAGCTCCTCTCTTCTCCTCGATGCGTGATGGTGATTGGCTGTACTCTATCCCTTAGGCCTTACACAAGTTTCTTCCTTCCTCGGGCTTCATCGCCATCCACACACACACGTAACGGTGGTGGTTTCTGATCTGAACAAACAGAGGGGACAGATCGTACCCCAAGTCCTATGGTCTCTAAACGTCTCCTAGCACGCCAGGTTTTCAAAAGAGATGGGGGATGGGGCTGCTGCGACCCTGCTGTTGCTCCACAAAACACCAAGTGCCAGAGGTTTAGGTTCTTCTGATTCCCACATCAGGAAGTACCAGCCATGGATGCTCTAGCACAAAATTCTGGGTCTTCAATGATTCTGATTGCCCCCCATACAGCGCAAATCCAGATATATGGTCACTTGCCTGAAAAAAGCATGCAGTCTGCGATCACGGACCTTAGACCTGATCCCAGATTTGCTAATCCATCATCGGGACATTGGCATCAGTCCTTCAATCTAAAATTGACAGCTTGGCTCCTCAATTGCCAACCTTAGTCCAGAGGCACACACTAGACCGGAAGTTGTTCACATTCACACCTGACCACAAACCCACACTAACCCAATTGTACCTCACTAACAAATTGAGACCCCTCAGTAAGTGGAAGAGGTTTGGCATCTGACCTATGCTCAAGGCTGTCCCAGAGGTTTTGAAATTCCCCAGAGGTTTTGAAACATCATCCTTCTGTCTCAACATTAAAGTCCTCTCAGCAACTCCATCTTAATAAATTATCTGAATCCTCTATCTCCGAGTCCACGGATCCTCCTTTCTAAAGAGTTCATTGGGTTATGGTCTGTTAAGAAGACCACCACACATGTTGCCCACCTGTTTTTCTTGTCTTGGTGCCGTGATCTTGATTTGTGCCTTGACCCGACACATCTTTGGGCTGCGCATGCTTATGCGCAATTAAAATATCTGTCTTAAGCGGCATTCTTAGGCTATTACTCTGCAAGAAAAGTCTCTCAGAGCTTCAAGCTGTCTATATTACCCACACGTGATTTGTTTTCCCAAGGATAGAAAGATATCACTTTTTCCTAAGTCCTTTGTTGTCCCAAAGTCTGTTCTAGTTTCTGTCTTCAACCTTCTCTAGAGCTACCAGTTTTCTTTGAAAATTCTCTCTAATGAAGCAGAATAATACATTTCCATCACATGATGCAATTACTATTTAGACAGGACTTTAGAGCAAACCATTAAGTCAGACCAGTTGTTTGTGTCCTTCTCCAGATAATAAAAGTGGTGGCCAAACCATTACAAAAGCTACAATCTCAAAATGGATCAGAGATTGCAACTTCAGCCTATTTCTTCTCTATATAAACAACACATCATCTATCAAAAGCTCATTCTACCAGAGCTATGGCTACTTCTATAGCCTTTCATCAAACCCCATCATTCATGAATGGAGATGATGGATCCCAAACATCTGAAGTTATGGTGAGTACATAACTAAAAGTTTTGATTCGTGACAGCCCAGTACAAGACAATTTTGTTTTTGGGATGATAACATTTTGCAGAGCAAATAGAACATTTAACACTGTGGTCACATTAAATTAAGACTGGGGGAGTAAGTTAGGGGAAGTTGCATCTAGCCAGAAGGTTGAGCAGGGTCAGAATAGAATTACCTCTAGTGGTGTTTGGTCTGACTGGCTGGTAAACTAATTGTTTAAAATGGTGCTCATGAAGTGCAAGAAATGGTAAGAGATTAGCCTTTCCTCCTAGTGTAGAAAAAAATCAAGGTGGATTTGTTTTTGGATGTGTTGTGAAGAAAGAAAAAAAGATCACATTTGGTAAAGACTTAATATTGGTGGTTGATGTATCAGTAATAAAAGGGGTGGTTACCTTATTTGTCTCTTGTTTACAGTTGCGCATTTGGGTTTGAGCATTGTAGGAGAAGAGGACTTAATTCATGGAGTGCTTTTGTGACATTGACTACTGTTGAAATTCAGCTGAGACTTTTTTAACTTGAGTTACAACATTATCATAAATACAGAGTTTAACAGTGATCTGATGAATGTGTATGGCTGTATAAGTAACCTTATAACAGTAGATATTGTAATAGATTACTGCTGCAGTAGCCACCAGATTGAAGCACATGAAACAAATTCACATGTCAACTTCGATTGCTGTATCATAAAATAGTAGAAACCCAAAAACTGTGCTGTGAGCTTTTCAGCCATTTGCAGTGTACTAGCATTGTTGGTAATGTGGCTGCAAACCACAAACTGCCATGAACCGATAGCGGAGAGGCAACAGGTAAACTCTTGGGATTATTTGAACGGCCATTGGAGAGGGAGAGGAAGGAAGAATTCCTATTACCACTGGTAAGAGATGATGCTGACACCAACATTATTTTTGAATTCAGTGGACTCAGAGTTTATAATTACAGTGACATTTTTTCAACAGACTTACATGGAAAATTATTTTCCAAAGGTTTTAATTTTATTCCACATCTCAGAAATAATTTGATGGAGAATATTTTGGACTTGAAAATGTTTGGAAGAAAGATCAACTTAAAACTGTTAATAGGAAATAGTAATAATGAAATAACTTCTGATAGTGGTGTTTCAGCTTTGCATAGATCTCGTACCTACAACCTCCCACTGCTACCCCGTTGGCATTATTTGAAAAACTCTGAATTTGATTTAAGGGCATATCACACAGAGGCGGCTAAGCTGAAGGAGTTTAATTTAAGTAGGGATGAACAAAGACTTTTGTCAGACTTATCTAATAATAAGGAAATAAGAACCATGAAGTCTGACAGGGGGTAGGGTAGTAATCATGGACCATCATGAACATGCAGGCAAAATGTTAATATTTTTTACAAGATAGTGATTACTTTACATCAGTATTTTTGATGTGAACATTACTAGTCATTGATTGGATTTACCTTTGGAGGAACTCTTCCTGGAATATTCTTTTAGTCCTGAAGAAATTAAATATTTAAAAGCTAAGATGAAGTGCACAAAATTCCACCATTAATAGAATACATCAAATTCTACTACTACCTTTTTGTCTTTTACATACACTATAGAGAGTGGAAGTTGTAACTGTTTGGATATACAACTTTACAAAAACAACAATACTAATCAATTTGAGTCAACTATTTATAAGCAACCAACTGATTCAAATAGCTTCCTTCACTTTGATAGTACCCTTACTGGCAGAAAAGGAATTTGGTCAGATGATTAGATTGTCAAGGTTAATAACTGACGAGTAACTATATAGGGAATTTAACATTTTAAAAGACATGTTTAAACAAAGAAATTATCTGAAAGAACTTATCGAAGAACAAGAAACATTAGTTTTAAGGGAAAGATATACCCAATACCCTCTGCTGTTAAGGCTCTCTGAGTCACAGTTGGGATCAGAATAAATGAGTTTAACCGCAGCATTAATTACATGATGACTTCTGACCACAACTCTTTTACTACCAGGAAAATAACAGAAAAAGAAATGGAGTACAGTATTTGGGGCATTTGAATTGACCAAGCAACTAGGACCTAGTTATTAAAAGGGGCAAGAAGATGAAAAATTGGTTTGAAAGGAAAAACAGTTCTGGGAATGGTTCTTATAAATCAGGAAAAATGAAAACATGCGAGCATGCAGAGTGTAGATTCATAAATGAGACTACCAATATTGTTTTAGAGAATTTCAACAGGGTACTGCTTTACAAGGTAACTATGATTGTAATACGAGGGGTGTAGTTTATGTAGCAACCTGTGTGTCATCCACCACATTCTATATAGGAAAACAGAACTAACTTAAAAACAGAATTTAACAACATGCATATGCCATGAGGAGGCAAGACAAGACAAATTCACTTTATAGACATAGCACGATTTGCCCGAATTTTAAGAATTTTTTTTTTTGTATTTTGCAAAAAGGTAGAGGTTAATATTAGGGTTGGTAACTGGTCATCAGACTTGGAATATAGAGAAACTTACTATCAGGTACTATTGAATGCTACCCAATCTCCAGGAATAAACAATAGAATTTCCATTAGTAGTTTACTATCACTAAAAGCTGACAGAATTTAAGTGTTAATAGAAATTTTATATTTCTTAACACATAATACACATATATTTATTTTCTATTTTCAGCTGGTTATGTATTTGGTTTAACCATTTTTGTACTTATTATACATATTTTTTCCAACTTATATTTTACAATGACTACCTTTTAACACATACAAGATGAAAGTGTTATTTCAATCTAGATTGATTTTCATTTTAATTTTTAATTAAAGTTGCATTTTGATTGGATAATGATAGCAATATAAGGGGAAGTTTGTGTCTTCTTGACTGCAGTGATCATGTTGGTTCATTGACAATTGTTTTCAAGGCTCTTTTTTATTTTAAGTATATTACCATAACTTTGAAACATATAGGAAGGAGGAAAATTTAGGACCCCTGGAGAATAGTCATAGCAAAGCTTGTTCTGGACTTGAAATAGGAGTCCAGTTTATAATGATTTGTGAAAGTATGTATAGAAGACCAAGCTGCTGCCTCTAGAATACTTCTAGATGCCAGCCTTTTCCAGAAAGTCACAGAAGAAGCCAAAGCCTTGGTAGAGTGGCCCTAAGCATGCCTGGAAGTGGCTTACTATGGAGAGAGTAGTAAAAATAAATAGCACCAGACACCAACTAGAACTTGTCTGCTTTGATACTGGTTGCCCATTTTTTCCTAACCTTCATAGGACACAAATAACTAATTTACTTTCCTGAATGACTTCTTTCTGTCCAGGTGGTATCTGAGTTGCCTGTGGACATCCCAGAGTTATGTAAGGTTCTTTGTCCCTTGTTTTTAGGTTCTTGAAAGAATCCAGGAGATTAATAGATTGGCTCAAAGTAAACTGTAAACTCTAGGCATAAAAAATAATTTCTTTTTAAGGAAACCTTATCCTTGTGGGAAATGCTGTAGGGTTGACTTACCATAAAAGTTTGTAACTCAGATACTCTTCTTTCTGGAGTCAGAACAATGAGCAGCACATTTTCACAAGTAAAGAACTTCAAATCAGCTTGATTATCTGGTTCATGGAGGAAGTGTCACTTTTTCAAGCACAAAATTAGTTACCAATGAAGAGCCACCTGTTTTCTAGTTGTACAGATATGTAAGACCCCTTTCAAAAACTGCTTGATTTGAGGTCAGGTAGAAAGGGGGTGGGGTGTGATTTATGGGCAGACAAGCAGAAATGTCTGAAATATGAATCTTCATAGATGAATAAGAAGTGACAAAGGACAATAACATACAAATAATCTAGAACCAGAGGTATCCAGGCCTTAAGTGGGTTCTGGTTCTTAGCATGGCACCAACTAGATCATTTCTTCCACTTATGCATGTATGATTTTCTAGTAGCAGTACTTTAGTACCTGCTACACATCCTATAAAAAAAAAAACATGCCTTAAGGGTATCAAAACTCTGTCATCCACACAGTCAGCTGAATTGTTTTCAGGTTGGGGTGTATCAGAAAAAGAAAAATAACTGTCTTGTATAAGTAAATCCAGTGGGAAAGCTTGTGGTATTTGCCCCTGACCAACTAAAAAAAAAAAAAAAAAAAAAACAAGAGAGATCAACTATTGCCTGAGCTGACATGGAGTCTTCATCACTGCCACTATTTTTGGAGAGTCCTTCTGGGTCTTTAGAATAACTTTTGGTATCAGTGAACGGATAGAAAATATGAGAAAATTCCTGTCCATGGGAACGAGAAGACATTTACCTTCCAGGCCTGTTTGCAAGGAATCAGGGAGCGATTTCTTTAGCAGTATGTTTTGAAAGGAGGCAAACAGATCTATTTGAGGTGTTCCACACAGTTGGATCAATTCCTGGAAGGTCCTTGTGTATAATTTCCATTTGTGAGGGTCTGTCCTAGTCCTGTTCAACTTGTCTGCAATAATATTTTGCTCTGATGGAATGTGTAAAGAGTCAAACTGACCTAAGTTGTCACATTCTAGGCCATCATGACAAGTCTGTAAAGAGGGAAGGATGTGGTACCCTCTTGTTTTGTTTGTATACCATATCACTGTGATGTTGTCTGTGATAACTTGAAGAGATCCTGGGGACAAGAGATGATTTAAAGCCTTCAAAGCATTGATTATTGCCTGCATGTCTTTAACATTGATGTGATTTTGTCCGTCCTGCTTGTTCCTCAGAACTTGCACTTTCCCATCATTTGGATACAATCCCCCAGCAAAATCTGATGCATCTGTTGTAGTGGAGTGAATGTGATTTGGAAGGGAGAAGGGTAGACCTGGATTGAGTGGGAAGCCCCACAATATTGCCCTTCTCACAAATGCCAGCACATGAATCTGAAAACTTAAAAGGGTGTTTGATGCTAAGACTAGACTAACCTCTGAGGCATCACTGAGTTTTTCTCATCTGAAGTCTGGCTAAGGGAATCATGAGAATCCTAAATGACATAAAACCCATAGTCTTGAGAAATTCTTTGACAGATGCCAGAGACTGGTTGGAAAGATGAAGATTTTTTTTTCTGTATAGTTCTACTTTTGTCCACAGGAAGAAAAACTTTTCCTAGGGAAATATCCAGAAGACATCCCAGAAAACTGTTCTATGTGAAAGGATAAGAGATGATTTCTGTATGTTTTCTTGCAAACCCAGACTGAGTAGGAGACCTCCTGATGCAAATGAGAGAATCTTGACAGTTGGAAAGAGTGTAAATATAAGACAGTCATCAATGTAGAAAAGATGTGAATGCCTTGAAGTTTGTAGTAAGAAGCCAGACACTTTGTAAATATCCTTGGTGCAGTGAGAGTAAAACAGAGAACTGATAATGTAAGCCAGACTCAGAAAATCTTTGAAAACGTCTGAAAATTTTGCCAGTAGGAATGTGATGGTAAGCATGTTTTAAGTCTTAATGTTTCTGTGAAACTAAGTGAAGGAATGAAAGATGACCGGGTTTGAAGGGTAACATTTTGAACTTTGAGATTGTGACACAGAGCTTGAAAAAGGAGATGTCTAGGACTGGTTTCCATATTCTGTCTTTTTTTTTTTTGCATTAGGAAAGTCTTTGAATGAAAACCTTTGCCCAACTGAGCTGAGGGCACTAGCTGTATGACCCCCTGAGACAACACTTGCTCCAAAACTGAAGGAAACCAGGAAATGCAGTTAATTCGATAAGGAGGAATCCGCTAAAAAGGAGTAAGAAACTCCCATTGCCATCTGCTCCCCAGTTAGATGATTGTCATATCCCATTTTTTCTGAAAACTGACACCACTGGGGAAGATGAAGACCAAGACTGAGGGATAAGTTGCTGGGGTGGGGTTTGGTAACTTGGAGAGGCAAACAGTCATTCTAATTTGTCTGAACTGCCTTTAGTTCTTTGAGACTTTCCCTTTTCTTTTTAAAGCCTCCTAGCCATTATGTTTTAAAATTTTGTTTTCTGAGGTGCAAATTTGGAGGGAAAGTTTGTATAAAATTTAGAAATGGAGGGCTGGAAAATTTGGGTCACCCTTAAATCAGTTTTCTTCTTTCATTAAATATTTTAATAACCTCAGCAGTAGAAGCGCCAAACAGAACATCCTTGTCAACAGAAGCATTTTAAAATCTCATTTTAATGTCTTCTAGTAAGTTTTGAGAACATAATTCAGCAAATCTTTTCATAAGTGACCACACAGCAGCTGATCTGGTGCAACATCAACAGAATCATAAGAACATGAGTATTTGGCTACATCACAAACAGAAACAATTAAAGCATTTAGTGAATTCTTCACTTCAGAAGAGGGGAGGTTAATAGGCGATGTTGTTGTGTACTGGCTCACCGGCAGTTTCGTGCAGGAGTGGGCGTGGTCAGGATGATTGACAAGCCTAATGTCTGTGAAGTGGAATGGAAATAAGGCATGATTTACATGCCATGCATATTAGCTTATGACATTATGCATATAATGAATTTATATAAGCAGCTCTGAATACTGTAAGTACCTTCAGACCACCCGTTTGAGATTAGTGCATACCCCTCAACCTCTTCGAGCAAGAAGTATGGACAAAGCCATAAGTAAAAGAGGGACAAAGGCCCCAAAATAGGGACAATTTTTAAGTATTGCTCTTGCAAACATAGAAAGTTGATAGAATAACAGGTTTTGCATTATTTTCTGAAGGGTATAAAGTCTGAAACTCAAATGTATGTCATTATTTTCTAACTTTAATCTTTAATGAATGTATAACCCAATCTGTGATTTTTTTGGCATTGCTAAAAGTGAAGCTTGCCCTACCCTTTACACTATGTATGCATGCAGTTTTGGTTTCCTTCCCTTGCTGTAGTTGGATTGTTAATGTTTTCAAGCGAGACATTAAACTACTCTATTAATCTTAAGTATTCTTTTTTTTTATTATTTTAACTTTTTTATTGTGTATATTTTTTCAGTTTGTATTTCCATTTGGATTTAATGTTGCACTACATATTTTCAAGAGAACTTTGTATACAGCTGAAGGACAATTGAACTGAAATGATAGCGTTAAGAGCAGAATGTGGAGCTCTGAAGTACAAGCTCATCTCGGTGAATAATTGCTTGAGAGCTTGATTAACAACTTACAACTGTACTTAATTATACCCGGCTTTTACTGGTAGTGTAATTTTTGAGTTATGGGCCTTAACTCTGTGCTCATATTACGAATGTATGTATATCTTTCGGCTTATCCCGATTAGGGGTCGCCACAGTGGAACTCCAGTCCGCTAATGATCGGCAGTTGATTTTTATGGTGCCGAGTTGCCAGCCCAATGCCCAACCTTCAAAGAATGCACACCCATTCATGCACACATGAAAAGTCAGCTGGACCTGGATTTCTGTATTATAAGAGCACTATGTTTACAGGCTGATCAACATTTCTGTAATTTATTCTAATATAATTTGGCACATTTGTTTGGCATAGTATGTTTTGGTGTTAACGAGTTTAGGGCTGAGAGTGCTTTGGTGCTTCTTTAGTGGAGTATATTAATTTTGTTACAGTTGCTTTAATTTTGTTGTATACCTATTCATGGGATCATAATTCCGCATGCAAGATGATGGATGAAGAATGAATATTCGTGCGGGTGAGAACCACATCATAATGAATATTCATTAGTACAGATTTACATCAACCAGCTGGGGCTAGGTTTGGGCGGTGTTTGCTACTGCGCATTTGGTGAGCCAGTGCACTACAACATCGCCAGTAGTTAGCTCTCTCATATTCTGAAACAAAGCCAATGAGAAGTTTAACATATGAGTCTAGCAGTTTAAAATTCTAAAAGTTAAAGTAGCATAAAATTAAACTTTCTTCCTAGTTCTGTCAAAAGCTTTTCCATCCTTGTCAAGGGAATAGGATTAACAAAAACAAGGTGTTTAGCAGCAGACATTTTAGACAAGTAAGCAATTGCAGGTTCTGCTGTGTGATTAAGAAACAAATTTGAGTCTGAGGTACTTTTCTATTAGACTTTTTATGGGAAAGAGGCTTTCAGGCATATTGCAAGCTGTTAAAAAAATTTCTAGCACTTATACAACATGAAGGACAGCAACAGGCTGTAGAATATGCAGTTGCAAAAAATAATATTTTTGCTGGGAAAGTGGGATTTCATTCTGTTCCCACTGAAAATAACTTTAATTTTAGCTAAGATCTCAGAAAAAGATGGCTGTTCTGGAGGGAGATCAGAAGCAGAAGTAACACTTTCCTCAGACTCTTCTTAATCTTGAGGTGAGCTCACTGAAGAAAAACACTCCCCCTCTATTCCTTTTCTTCTGACTGAGAATCTATGCCAAAATGAAAGGGAACTCTCTCTTTCTCTGTCTCTCACACACACACACACACACACACACACACACACACACACACACACACACACACACACACACACACACACACACACACACACACACACACACACACACACACACACCTTGCTGCAGCAAGTTTTTAAATATACTGAGGGTAAACAATGAGTCTCTAGAGAAATTTTGGCCACCAGTGATGTAAAACAAAGCAGTTAACATCTGTAGCACTCTGTTTACCTTGGAACAAAGACCTACTACCACAGCAGTGCGACAAAATGTAAACCAGTTCCCCATAGCGTGTTCTAAATATACTAATGGTAAAAAGGGGAGATTCTTGAGAAGCACTGATCATTAATGATCACCAGTGATGCAATACAAAAGCAGTTAACACCCCTAGCACTCCAGTGGTCACTGGCAGTTTGTAATGGGAGAATTTTGAGCAGCCATCCAGCATGCTTGATTTCTGGGAGGCTCTTCAGGCTGTACTTTGGCGTACGAGATAAGGATTTTCATTTTGTAAAATGTGCCTACACTGCTATCCTCCATGTTTATGCAGAATATAAGGAAGGTAGAAGAGAAAGGCGTTACTTAGCAGCAAAATACTTATTTCCCTAGTGTTCTTATAGAAGTAAGTGAAAAAACAGAATTTGATACATTAAAAATGGAAATTAATTCTTTGCAGTATTCCTAGCAAGTCTTCCCTATCCATAATAAGAGGGACAGGAGATAAAAAAATAAACATTCAGAATGTTTTTGATTTTTTTCCCAGGAGGCACTCTGGAAATAGACAGAGCCATGGTAAGAGGTTCTAGTTCAGGTATCTGGTCTTCTAGCCTGGCTATATGACATGGTTTTACCTGCTCCTTCACCAAGACCAACAAGATCGGTTTTGTCTTGCCCACCGAGGACAACTCTACAGCCGCAGAGGATGTATCTGTGTTTTCCCCAGGGACATACCAGAGGGACTGAGAAACATTGATGAGAGGTCCAAAGAACTAAGTCTGGCTACAGAAAAGGCACGTATTGGAGGGGCTGAAACAGTAAAGGAGCCTGCCCAACACCCAAAGATTCCTTTTCTTCTTCATCTTCTTCTTCTTCGCGCAGGAAGGGACTGGAAGAACCAAGAAGAACAGTAACTGCTCCATGGTCTAGCTAAAAAAGAAGACTGAAAAACAGGTGGCTGAGCCTTTAAGAGTCTGCAAACCTTCTGACAGAAAAATTAATTCTTTCAGTAGAACAAGGTGGTTTGGGATTACCTGATTTGATCAAAGTGGAAAGGGGTGATGATAAAACAGGGCAAAGCTTAAGAGACAAGGAGACACTGGGATTTTGGATACAGATCCTTAAGGAGAATGACAATAACCATGCAGAAGTAAGGATCTTAAGGATTCATAATGTTGCAGAAACATATTCTAAAACCTAAGCCAACATGGGAATTGTGAAGAGATTCTACAAATAGGGATGACTGCAATTAGGGATACAGACATTAGGCAAGAGGGGGGATGGAATTTACTGGAGAAAACTGACAAAGGAACCAAGGTTTGTTTGTGTCTTTTGGCTTTTCCCGGTTAGGGGTCGCCACAGCGGAACTCCAGTCCGCTAATGATTGGCAGTAGATTTTTTACGTGTCGAGTTTTCCAGCCCTGATGCACAACCTTCAACGAAGGTACGCCCATTCACGCATGCTTCCACACAGAAGACGCTCTAGCTGAGAATCGAATGGCACAACATCTTGCTGTGAGGTGACAACGCTACCGCAGCACCACTAAGGTATTGGGAGCAAATAATTAGAGAGGGAATGGTAATAGAATGGGAAGAGGCCAATAATTTATTTAGACTGCAGGTTAGGGATTACCTTCCCTATCAAGGATTGATATCAGAGTATAGGCAAAGAGAAATAAATAGGTGGGTCCTAAACGAAAGACCCATACTGGTAGAGTTTTTAGTAGAATCTAGAACAGAAGCTGCCATTAAAAAGGGAATACTTAGTAGAGCATATAAAATATTTTGTGATGACTATAAATCAATCAGAGGAGGTTAGAAAGGATTGGGAAGAGAGACTGGTTAAGTAATTCACAAAGAAACAATGGAGGGGATATGTATCTCTCCCAGATATGCAACATAGTTTAGAAGATTTAAGATCTTTGTGTGTAAGTGTTTACATTTGTATTTTATACCCCAAGTAGATTCCATATAATTTTTCCTCAAGTCAGTAGCAAAGTTGAAGGTGTGATGGGGAAGAAAGAAATAATTGGGAAACATATTTTTTGGGAATGTAATGAGTGGGCAGACTTAAAAATTCCCTGCAGACTACTCTGTCATAAATACTGAGTGAGTAAATTGGTATAACTAAGAAAATGATTTTGTGAGCTACAGAATCGGAATTGCCTAGATATAGTAAGGCCTTGCTGAGTCTAATTATGGTGGCTGCCAAAAAAAAAAAATTACTAGAAAATCAAAGTCTAAACCGATTGTACTAGAAAAAGTGAATATAGTAACAGATATGAAACAACTGGAAATGGGATCTTTAGAAAAGGGTAGGAGCAAATTACATAGAAAATTTGGGAATTGTGGGAACAATACATGCAGAATAATCTTTTGAATTAGGAATGAGGTTTAAGGGAAGTCAGGAATTGAATGAGCTATGTAATGTTTTACTGACAGTGACTGGATAGATTATAAGTGATGTATAATATTTGTAACTAAAATATGACATTATGGTTTGTTTTCCCTTATTCAAATGTATGATTACCTATGTCATAAGTGATAATTAAAAAAAAAGATGTTTCTTGTTAAAAAAAAAAAAAAAAAAAAAAATTGAGGTAAAAGCAGTAAATGTCAGTTCCCAAAAACACAATCTCCTGCTCCTAACAGTCTAATTCTACAACATATAAACTCCCCCACAAAAAGAATGGCTGTGCATAAAACAAAAAAACACACTTTTTAGTATAAAATAAATTTCTTTCACAGAAAAAACATAGTTTTCCTCAAAAATCGAGTAGTGTAAGTTTTTTACCAGAAGGGTGCTTCATTTACCCATCCTTGATGGATTGTTAGCCAACTGTGAGTTTTTTAGCAAAAATACATTTATTTCGCAGAAAAAGCATAGTTTTCCTCAAAAGTCAAGTAGTGTTTTTCCTCAGAAAGGTCGTCCTTCTACCCAGTCTTGATGAATCGTTAGCCAACTGTGAGTTCCACAAAGCCTGCAGAGGGAGTGCACTTCAGTGGCAAGAAAGCTGTGAAGCTTTTGGCATTCAAATTGCCTTCTTTTGTGGCATGGAAGATGTTCTGAAGCTTTGGAAGCTTTCTGGTGGTCATATCCTGGGTAAAATATAACCCAAATAGCTTAGGCTGCTACAGCAATGCTCTAGTGTAGACCGTTTCTACACAGTCACTGCCTCTGAGGCATGGCTGCACTGATGCAGCGCAGCTACTTATTGGTAGTGTATAAATGAGATGCACATAATCAACATGTTTCCAGGTTTACTGAACTGCAAAAGTTACTGTTTGTCATTACCTTTTGCACCTGAGTTGGTGCCTGTTTATTCTTCACTAACCAAGTCTAGTAACCACCGGTCTTAATATGCTTGCCTGCTTTTCTGCATAGCCTGAGAGCTTTGTATACCTTGGAGGTAGTTGTATGTCTTACTAATGTTCTATAGTGTACTACAGATATTGTTAGTCTTGAACCTAGAGTGACAGTGAGTTTCTCTGTTTTCGGTAATCCACTGTGATCTTCTTGCACTCTTGCCTGCTTTTTCAGAGTTCCACAATATGGAGGTGGAAATTGAGACTGGGAATCTATAGTTTTTGGATTTATTAACCTTGTTTATGGCTTTGTCCATCTTTGTAGTTTTCTGACAGTTCATTTGTATATTTCTATATAGTACAAATGTTAAGCTAAAGATTTTTATTACTGTGATATACAGTTTCTATTTTAATTTTTTAATTGTGTTTATTAGAAAGGAACATTCCACCGAGCATCACATTTCACTTGTCAAACAGCTAGATGATTTTTTGCAGCATGTTTAAAGAAATTTGCTAAGAGTCTTGACTCACCTCATTGTTTAAGAACTGTTTGTCTATTGCTCTTTATGAATGCTCTGATTTTATATTGATAAATGCATTAAAGCTTCATAGTGTAAAGAGAACATGAACCTTATTTAAGTTAAAATAAGAACCTAGTTTCATTAGATGACAGAAAATATAGCTGACGTGAATACTCTCTTCTTAATGATAAGAAAAGTAACAAAGGAATACCTGTTCTAGTTGAAGTCCTTTTTACACTCCATTTTAGGTTTTGTTTTCATTTACTTTTACTTTTGAAACACGTCCTTACTTCCATCTAAATTGTAGGTTCCATTCCGGAAGACGATAGTGGGAAACTGTACAACACATGTGGTGTGTTTGCACCAGACGGAACCATGCTGCTGAAACACAGGAAGGTTAGTTTAGCCTTTTTAGTCTGTATCTTAACAACTTGGCTTTTTCAGTAAGAATGTGGGACTAGAACTTACCTAGTGAATCTTGGCATAATTGCTCACTGTTCATCAAGATTACGAGTGTTCTATGTCATGTGCAAGGTAAGCCAACCTTGATGTGCCTGTTATTCCTTTCCTTTGTAATATAAAAGAAAAAAAATGCATAAATGTATAGGATTATCTGTGGATAGGTATAGCTGATAATGTTACTAAAATGTATAATTTGGACATCTGGAGAGTTCAGATCTGTGTGAGTACCAGGACCCTAATCCAAAAGACAGATGAGCTGGGGGTTGTCATGAGGAATAGGATAACATGACTGTTTTGGTAACTTTGTTTAATAGCAAGAGTCCATATGTAATGATAAACTTGTTTAGGAGATTGTCTTGCATGATTACTGTATGTTAAGAGACATGGCTGACAAGAAGAGGGTAGAAAATAGAAGAAGAGAAGAGAAATGAAAAATATATAGGAGGGATGTGATGTATGGAAGTTACTCTTTGTAGTATGTGGAGTGCAGTGATTATGGTCTGAAATTTGACAAAGATAAGCCAGTTGTACAAAACTGCAGTGTGAGACCCAGTCGTGACATAATGGGTTGAGCATCTCTGAACACTTCATAGCTTGGTCTTACACTGCGACATATATGGCAGCCACCACAGAACAGCACTGAAACCTTTGTTATAGCTGTAAACAAGATAATGTACTTCCCTCTGCCACACAGTGTGTGATTAACTGCTTTTAAAGGAGTTGTCTGTGTTGGAGCGCAAAGTGTTATAGCTTTCAGTATTGTAAAATGCTCTTCACTCCTACATTTTGTTTTTGCAACTAGTAGTATATTGGGGCAGCTAAACCACCATGCTCCATGAGTTGTATTCAGGTTTCTCCAGTCCTAACTTATCAACATGGATATCAAGCTTTGCCTGTCAAGCTTCACTTTGTCCAGCTCTCTCGGTGAATTTCTTGGCTTTTGTCACTAACACAACAAGCTGGTTATATCAGTATACCTGATAATAATCCCATGTATTAAAGTCAGATGAAAAAGTGGATAAGGTCTCTACCTGGGTCCCTATTAAGTCGGCGAACGCACTAAATTGCGAAAGCTTCTTAATCGAACCTACTTATCCAAAATGGCAAAATGCTGAAAGCACGGAACAGCGTTTTTGGGACTTTGCCATTTCCTCCACTGTGGTGCAATCTCGGAGTTAGTATATTTAAGTAGGGGGGGTGTAGGGGGCACAGCCCCCCATGTTGGGGGGTGTGGGGTGCGAAGCCCCCCACTTTATTTTGTGGGTTTTTTTTTTTAAAGGATCAGCGATTTTTTTTCCCTGGGAAAAAAATCGCTGATCTGTTTGACATTTTGTTTTTTGCTGTTAGTGGGTCGATTTATATAGCGTTTGCAATTTAGTGCGTTCGCTTATATAATATAGACCCCTCTACCTAGGTGTGGTTTAGAGACTAGCAGCTGATTTAGAAAAAAAAATGGATAAGGAGATAATGATAACCATTAGGAGGGCATTGTAAGATTGTGAGATGGCATTGGGTGGAGACTTGAGTAATACAGATGAGGAATGGTGTCTGTCACAGAGGTATTGACCAGGAGCACATTTATGTTGGTTTCCGTCACCATACCTTCTTCAAGCTAACCATAAAAATCAACCCAACAGTAGGAAGTGTGGGTCTGAGCTTGATGTAATGGAGATGGTGTCATGCAGATGACCTAGGGGACAATGAGCTGGCATTTTAAAATTACAGAAGTACTTATAAAATCATGTCTGCTTATTTTAGAGGGTAATAGTTTGGAAATGTGAAATACTTGAAGGAAATATTAATGAACATGGAATATGGTCTGGAGTTGAACAGTTTGTGCCCTTTAATATTAATATGTGGATTATCGGAATGTCAGCATCACATAGTAAGTAGGCTGGTAAAGGGAAAACTAAGCTGGAATTTTTTTCAGGGAGGGGAGATAAGAATAAGTAAGTGTGCATTTAGTTGGTGAAAGGTGGGAGAGTCAGAAGAAAAGAGGAAAAGAGGCCAATAAGATACTAAATGAGATAGTTAAGGATATCTATGATGTCTCCACCACACCATTAGTATCCAATCCAATGGGTTTAGGTGTGATCATGAAGGTAGGCAGTTTGATTTGGGCATGAATTGTAATGTATTGAAGATCATCTTGACTGTGTTGTGCTTGGGGACCATGTAGAAGTCTGCCAGGTGACTTTGTAGAATATGTCAACAAGATGATGGTGAATATTTTATTTACACTGTAAATGTATGGGGCTTTATGATTTATTTATTTAGCCTTTTTATAAATGAGTACCTTCAGTGCTGGCATTAGTTGAACTGCTTATTGGGAGGGAATATATAGAAATGTTTAATGTATATTTATTTTGCTTTACTGTACTTTCTTTGCCTCTCCTGCCAGCTGATCATCAGACCCCTCATGATCAATGGACCCTTTGCTCCCCATCACTAGTGTGAGAGTCTGCTGAGAGAAATTGGCATTTAGGTAGTCATCAGGAGCAATTCAGGTTTGTCATGCTTGTGCTTTATCTCCCTGCATGCACTTGGCAAAGCACTGTGGGGAGGATTGTGCAATAGGCTGACCATAGAGGCTGTCCTCTGTCTTCCACAAGGGGCATTCCTTCCAGTTAGCCTTGCCTGTTCCCAGGAAGCAAGAGTGGTAGTTTCTCCAGGTCTCCAGCACTGAGGTTGCACTAACTCCTTGATGGGCATTCCCTCTGTTCCTTAAGGAATGTTGCCATCAAACATCCTCACCCACTGACCCCTGAAGCACAGGAATTGGTTTCTCTGGTCTCCATTAGAGAAATTGCTTATTTCCTATTATTCCCGAGACCATACAAGCTATCCCACCTGTACCAGAAGAGGCGAGTGGGTTATGCCCCTTCACTCCTCCTCCTCTTTGAATTGAAAATTCATCTGAGACTTCTTATGTTTTGCTTTCAAAAACACTTAAGCATTTTCATTCTATTCATTAGTTATTTTTTTTTATTTCAGTCTATTGCTTTATACTTTAAGATCTTTCTGATTATGACTTCTTGAGATACATCAGTTAAATAAAAAAAAAACAGTTATGTCATGTAATATAAAGCTTCCAGTACCCAGCATGGAATCAGACTTTGCTTTTTATGATAACTGTCTTGCTTGGTTCCCATTTTTTTAGCTGCCCCTCATTCTAAAAACATGTGTCTTATAAATAGCTGCCCACTGTGTCTAACTACCATTTCATTACAAATATCAAAATTTTGTATAATCAAGCCAAGAACACAGTATGAGTACTGAATAAGGTGAACATGGTAATTGATTAATTATCTCAGGTAGGACACTACAAAGATCGAATTTAAATAGATATGATTAATGGAATGTAAACAGTTCCACACCAATAGCCTCAAAATCAGTCTTTCTGCTGCTTAAAACTCAGTAAAGCAGAGGAAAGTCTTCATTAGTAGTCTTTTCAGTATAAATGACTGAGTGTTAATCTCCTCCTGAGGATTACTCTTTTGGAGAGACTTTGCATACTTTAAGGGAACATTTTCACTGGGAGAGTCAGGACTTCTCTGATGAAAAAAGAGGCTTAGGGATTTCCTTCTTCCTCAGCATAGGCCTTTGGCAATTCCTCCTGTTTTAGACATCGTTGATGATGTGTTCTCGGAATCAAGCATGGCTCCTGATTCCCTGCCTCCAGCTCCTAGTAAGCCAGACAGATATTACAGGGTTCCTGACTCCCACAAATTTCTTTTCAAAAATCCTGCTGCTGATCCTGAGACTATTTCTCAGGGTCCCAAGGGTGTAAAGGCTTCTACAGCCAAAAATCCTACCTTCAGATAGAGAATCCAGGGTGTTGGATAGATGGGGTAAGAAAGTTTATACGTCTGCAACCCTGGCAATCAGGGCTTTAAACTGCCAATTTCATATGCTTAAATATCAACAGCATGTTATGGGATTACTGAAACAGAAAATTATGTTGATTTCTGATTGTGTGGAAAATAAAGAGTTACAGGATTTATTGCATTCAGCAGAACAGGTTGGAAAGCATACTTTGCAATGTGGTTTTGATTCCTTGGAGGCCTCTTGTAGGGCCCCCATTACTGGATCTGTGATAAGAAGGCATGTCTGGCTCAAGGAGCAAAATCTGCCTGATCATGTTAAAGCTAAATTGTTGGATGCCCCTTTGTAGCATGATACTCTGTTTGGTAATAAGGCAGAAGAGGTATTAAAGAAAATGGAAGACAAAGCTAAATCTATGCAAACTGTAAAAGATTTCTTGCAAGTGCAGCCACCCAGGTTCAGTAGGCACTGGCCTACTAAAAATTGGTCCTTTCCTGTGTCCAGCAGAGCCAATCAAGGCAAACTCAGGCGCTCAAATGGCTCCAGATATCAATCACAGGGATCTTACAGGTCAAAGCAATGGGGTGCCTCCACCTCCAAATCTGGAGGTAATAAAGCACAACCTTACAGTAAGCAGTCTCAATGACTTCCCTCTACCATCTCCAAGCACTTATCTTTTGGCAGCCCCCTTGGGGGGGGGAACTAGCACTTCATGCGCAAAATTGGCAGTTAATAACCCAGGACAAGTGGGTATTAAACATAGTATCCCAGGGGTACAGATTTAATTTCCATACTTTGCCAATTCCAAACGGATGGCCGGATCAGCCACAAAACCAGTGGGCAGAGGCCCAGAAACAAGCCATGTCCCTCATGGATATGGGGGCTATTCAACCGGTACCAGAAAAGGAAAAAGGACAAGGATTTTATTCAAGACTATTCCTGGTACCCAGAAAAGACAATTCATGGCGTCCAATACGATTCTGAACACGTTCCTGGACATTCCAAAATTCAAAATGTTGACTTTACAACAGCTACTGCCTATGCTAGGCAAGAATGCTTGGTTAGTAACTAGACTTAAAAGAGGCATACTTGCATATCCCAATAAGGGAATCTTGCAGAAGATACCTCCGCTTCAAAGCAGGTGGTTTGCATTATCAATTCTTTGCACTGCCCTTTGGCTTATCTACAGCACTCAGGGTCTTTACAAAGTGTCTGGCACCAATAATTGCATTCTGCAGACAAAGAAACATTCAAATTTATCCTTGTCTGGACAATTGTCTCATTCAGGTAGAGGACAAGGACACTCTTCTTCAACATCTGGTGTTTGTAAAAAGGCTTCTATCATGCCTAGGGTACACCATAAATGAAAAGAAATCACAACTGGTACCCTCTCAAATAATTACATTCCTGGGTGCAAGCTTGAATACAACTGCCCAGATGGCTTACCTCACGCCAGACAAACAAATACAATTGACAACATACTTCAAACAAATGGCAACAAAAACCCAGTTATCTGCAAGACAAATTCTGCAGGCTTTGGGGTTCATGGCATCCTGCATTCTACTAGTTCCATATGCGAGACTGCATTTGAAGAGACTTCAATGGCACCTTAAAAGTTTATGGAGTCAACATTGTCACAGCCTGGAAACAATGATTCCTCTCATTCCCTGCCTACAACAGGAGTTTCTTTGGTGGGCAAAGACATGTCACCAGAACAAGGGAATGTCATTCACTCTACCCCCTGCCACTCAAACCCTAACTACAGACGCATCAGACTATGCTTGGGGGGCCCACCTGGCAGGGAGATGCATTCAGGTGCCAATGGAACCCAAACCAAATCATCTGCATATCAACCAGAAAGAAATGCTAGCTGTTCAGAATGCTCTGACAGCCTTCAAGGACTTACTTCATCCAAGACAACTACTGATAAAGACTGACAACACCACAGTTATGTGGTACATAAACAAGCAGGGGGGTGCCCATTCCTACCCCCCTTTGCAGACTAGCCATGGCCTTGTGGAACACAGCCTTGACTTACCAAATGCATCTTCAAGCTCAATTCCTGCCAGGAAAGCAAAATACTCTGGCAGACGACCTAAGCAGAAATCTTATGGATCCGCACGAATGGAAACTAGATCCACAAATCTTCAGCATGTTAACACAGAAATGGGGAAGCCCAGACATAGATCTATTTGCCTCTCCCCAAAACTATCAGTTGGACAAATTCTGCACAAGAACTTATCACAAAAAAGCATGGAAAGTGGATGCTCTGTCCTTCAGCTGGAAAAACCTATCAGTCTATGCCTTTCCCCCGCTGCCTCTACTCTCCAAGGTCTTACTAAAAGTCAGACAAGAAAAAACAAAAATGATTCTAATTGCTCTGGACTGACCTCGCCAACACTGGTACCCGCTTCTAAGGAATATGTCACACCTTCCTCCGTGGTACTTGCCTCAAACACCTCATCTACTGTCTCAGCAGAACTATCAAATTCTGCACACTCCGCTCCAAACTCTGAATCTTGCAGCATGACTAATCAATTGATTATTCAAACTACACCTCTCAGTAAACCTGTGATCGATGTCATTTTGGAAGCCAGAAGGCCTAGTACTCGAAAATCTTATGCTGATAAATGGAAGAGATTCTGTTCTTGGAACAAAGCAAAAGGAATAGACACAGCAAGGCCCAATATTCCTCAGATTTTACAATATCTAACTGAGATGCTTGACAAGGGCCTATCTTTTTGTTCAATAAAAATCCATGCCCGCCATCTCGCCTCATTACAACACAGAGCCTCCCCTGTTTTCTCATCCACTGCTAAAACAGTATCTCAGAGGGGCCAAAAATTTAAGGCATCCCAGGAGAGCACCAACTTCTGCATGGGATCTCAATTTTGTGCTGGAAAAACTCACCCTGCCTCCTTTTGAACCAGCAGCTACTGCAGATATAAAATTTCTATCTTGGAAGACAGCTTTTCTTTTGGCAGTTACTTCAGCTAGAAGGGTTTGGAACTACAGGCTCTCATGGCACTGGAGCCGTTCATTACATTCTACTCAGACAGGGTGTCCCTCAGGACCAACCCTTCCTTTATGCCTAAGGTGTAACAGTGTGGCTCTTAACCAGACCATTCACCTGCCAACTTTTTTCCCAAATCCGCAGAACAAGGGGGAGAGGATTCTGCATTCATTGGATGTGCACAGACAACTAAGATTCTACTTAAACAGGACAAAATCTCTAAGAAAGTCTGAGCAACTACTGGTAGCATTTGCTGCAGGATCAGAGGGAAAGGCTATATCAAAGCAGACTATTTCTAAATGGATAAGCCACTGCATTTGTTTCTGCTATTTGCACCATGGTAAACCTGTGCCCAAGGGGATCAGATCCCATTCCACCAGGGCTGCCTCCACTTCAGCAGCTTTTTTCAGAGGAGTCCCAACCAAAGACATTCTAGAAGCTGCAACTTGGAGCTCTGTTCATACGTTCACAAAGCATTGTCAGTTACCTCTCTTCTCAAAATCTAGGGCAGGCTTTGCCACTGCAGTCCTCCAGGGCCTTATAGCTGCTCCTAATGCTGTTTAGGTCCATCCTCCCATCCATAGCTTTGGGATTCTACCCAAATGTAATGACTGCAACAGTGAAACACGAAGAACATAATACAGTTGTGTACACTTACCATAAATGTAGATATTCAAATGTATTCACTGTTGCAGTCTAGGTTACCCACCCACCATCCCCCATTCTATACCTTTTCTTTCATTCACTATATTCAAAATTTATTTATTTATTTTATTTTGTTTTTGTTAACCGGGAGGGTCCGACTGGACACAGGTCCATTTTCAGCAGAGGCCCGGGGAGAAAAGCTCCATGTTACAATATTAGGTTAATACAATTCTAAGCAATTAATGAAATTTAAAGTAGTACAGGGAACATTTACATGACAAGTGATACATCTAGTAGAATGAACAATTATTACAAAACAGTGTTTTTTTTCCTTCACATTCACAAAAACATTAATAATTTTACATTCACAATACATTTATGCATTTGTATAACTGAGAAGTAAATAAATGCCCATACTGGCAAAATTAAAGAATAGGTATAGGTAAGATGAGAGTAAGAGGAGTTATTTTAGGTTTTATACTATTTTCAGATACAGATTATAGCCATTATCAGGTTTGGGTTGTAGTAAAGAAAAGTACAAGTGTTGGTATGTTTTCTGCTAAAGGACTAATGATATGTTTGAATGAATATGCAAGGACATCAACAGGGCTAAGTAAGGGAAAAGTTAGAGTGTAACAGAATCCTTGCAACTGAGCATAGTTATTGTTACCCTGGGGTGTAGCAAGAGCAGAGCCAATTATTAGAATAATGGGATTTCAGGAGGTGTTTGAATTTGGTACTAGAAGTAGTGCTAGTTATAATGTTTGGGAGTGAGTTCCAGGTTTGGGTTGTTATGCAGGCAAAGAGAGATTTACCTGCTTCATTTTTATGTCTTATTACTTGAATGAGATTTTGGTTACTAGATCTTAGGGCTCTAGTGGTGGTGCAGGGCTGAATTAGCTGTTGGAGAGCAGGTGTTTTCTCAGGGTAGTAGTAGGGTTTATGTGCAACTGTGGCTTGATTAAGTCTTAGCTGCTGAGGAAGTTCCAGCCACTTGAGTTGCATTAGGGAAAGACAGTGATGGGACCTATTTCTGGAGTCTGTTGCGAATTTGGCAATTTTGTTGTAGTAGGATTCCATTTTGTGAAGTTCAGTCTGGTGAAGGTTAGTTAAGATAGGGGAAGCATAAAGAAGGATGGAGAGGAGGTGGCTTCTTGCAATAGTGGCTTTGGTCTGTTTAGTCATGAACTTTTTGTTTCTATAGAGGAGACCTAGTTTTCTGTTTACTTTTTTGATGGTTTGTGCTATATGGATCTAAAATTTTAGGTGATTATCAATCTGTACTCCTAGTAGTTTTGTGTGGTTGGTGGGTGTGATTTGAATATTGTTTTTGGAGTTTATGATGAGGCTATAGTTTGAATTGGATGATCTGCCAGGGGTGAATAGGATTAGTTTAGTTTTCTTTGGATTGAGAATAAGTTGTATTTTAGTAAACCAGGTTTCTCCTAGAGTAAAGTTGAGTTGGGTAAGGGTGTATAGTTCTTTTATGCTGGGGGCAGCACATATTATGGTGGTGTCATCAGCATATTGAACTACTGTGGCAGTGGGCAGTGAAGAGGAGATGTTGTTAGTGAAGAGGGAGAACAGCAGTGGGCCAAGGATTGATCCCTGAGGGACTCCTTTGGAAACTGGTAAGAGGGAGGACAGCTTTTCTTGCCAGAGAATTGCTTGTTGGCATTCTGATAGATAGATATTAAACCACAGTATAGTGGAGGAGCATATATTGAGACTAGATAGAGTATTGAGGAGCATGTTGTGATTAACCATATCAAAGGCTGTTGATAAGTCGAGGAAGATGGAAGATACGTAAAGACCTTGGTTTCTATAGTGGTTGACTGTATTGGTATAGGATAGAAGGGCAGTGGTTGTGCTGTGGGAGTGTCTGAAGCTGTGTTGGGAGTTGGATAGTAGTTTGTTTTGTTGGAGATATTGCATTAGTTGCAAGTGGACAACTCTTTCAAGAATTTTTGATAAGTGTGATAGTATGGCTATAGGACGATAGTTGGTCAGCTCTAAGGAGTTGCCTCCTTTGTGCAAAGGGACAATGTGGGAAGTTTTCCAGAGGGTAGGAACTATGTGTTCTGAAATTGATCTATTTATGAGAATAGACACTGGGTATGATATGGTTCTGCTGCTATCTGAAGGAAATCTGCAGGAAGTTTATCGGCAGCTAGTGTGGTTGGTTTTAGCTTCCTAAGGAGGTTTGCAATCATTTTAGTGGACACTGGCTGTGGGGAAAAGCTAGAGATGTTATTTTTTGTATTACTGTTGGTTGTAGTGGATGATTGTATAGTAGTGCCATTATTTTTCTGGGTATTGGCTAGATTTTGAACTGTTTCTGTAAAGAATTTATTAAATTGTGTAGGAATATCATCCTGGTTGTTTGGCAGTACAGGGGTGGGAGTGGATGCTTTCCCAGGGTGAAGTAGTCTATTAATGGAAGTCCAGAATTTTTGGGGGTTGTGGCTATATTTATCCTGTAGATTTTTATAGTAGTTGGACTTGTCTAGTTTAGTTAACCTCTTGACTTTATTACGTAGTTCAATGTACTTTAACCTTGGAGTAGTACTTTTATCTTTGTGGGATGCTATCCAGAATTTGTCCCTTTTTTTCACTGTCTTTTTTGTCTCTTTGGTAAGCCATGGGGCATGGTGGGTTTTTGCTGTAATGGATCTAGAGGGGGCATGATGGTCTAGGATGTGTCAGAAGGTTGAGTTAAAGTACTGTACAGCTTCATTGAGAGGTAGTTATTTAAGAGGGAGCCAGTTACAACAACTTAGTGCTTTGTTAAAGTCATTGGCTCTGAAGTGTCTTTTATTACGTAATATTCTGAGTAAAGGTAAGTTGGGTAGGTGGTGGGTCTTGCTCCTAATTAGGTAGGTGGGTTGATGGTCGCTTAGACTGTCAGGAAAACAGCCAGATTGATGTACAAAAGTGGAGTGGGAAACCAGAATCCAATCCAAAATGGATTGATGTTTTGTTGTTTTGTCAGTCCTAGTGGGCATAGTGATTATTTGTGAGAATCCATAAAGGTTGATATGATCTGAGGGATAGTCATTGGAGCAGTTGCCCCAGTATATGTTAAAGTCACCTAGTAGTATGGTTTCGTAAGGGAGGGAGAGTGAGAACCAATTTAACATGTTTTCCATGGGCATGTTGTTACCTGGGGGTAGATAGGCACCTGCGATGATTATTTGTTTGTTTGTGTTTAATTTAAATTTGGCAAGGATAAGTTCTACCTTGTTGATTTCTTCATTATTATAGGCAACTAGTTCTAGTGTGAGGTGACTTTGAAATAGAATTGCTACATCCCCACCCTTTTTCCCTGTTCTGTCTTTACGCAGGATATCATAACCTGGGACTATGATCTCATTATTGTGGTGATCAGGTTTAAGCCATATTTCTGTTAGTACCACTATGTCAGGTTTGTACATGGCTAATAAGGCATGCAGGTCATGTATTTTGTTTAGTATGCTTCTTACGTTTATATTTAAAAGGAGGAGAGATGATTTGGGTTTGTAGAAGTGGGGATTTGGTACCTTTATTTCAGCTTTTTCTATTGGGGTAGGGCCCGGATTTGGGTGCATGTCTCCACTGCAGGAGAGTTTTTGCAGTAGGTTTAAGTATAGTTTGGTGAGTTTATTAAGAATTTTAGATAGCTTGTTTGAGGTGTGGGGGTTAGTTTTTACTGCTAATTTGTTATAATAGAGTGATGGGTTTAGAAAGGAGGTAGTGTTGGGGGTTGTAATAGGAAAGTTTTGAAGTAGTGTGTGGTTAATTATGGGTTTGGTTTGCCATGGGGGTGGAAAAGTGATATTTAGATGGGTGTGGTAGGAAGAGAGTATTGAGAGTAAAAGTAGACTGGAGATAGTTGCTTGATAAAATATAAGTTTTTGGAGAAGGGGGTTTTGCAAGCTGTGCATATTTTTAGTTATGGTGAGGATAAAGTTAATTTGGAAAGTAAACTAGGTGAATATGTTAGGGTGTGGCTATTGTGGGAGTGGTGGTTGTAATTAATGTTGTGTTTGGTTGATAATTGGAATGGTGGTTGTAATTTATGTTGTAGTTGATTGAAGGGATTTAATAAGATAATTGGGGAGGTGAGAATTGATGATGGGTGTGTTGTAGAATTATAAGTTTGAGTGCCCTAGGGGTGGGTGGGAAAAGGGGTAGGGTAGAGGAGCGAAGTGAGCCCGAGTGTTAGCGAGGGCAAAGGGAGTGGGCTAGCACCACTGTGGAAGAGGCATGGTGAGAGAATAAAACAATCAGAGAAAGGCTTTTCAGCAGGGCAGAGCTATTTAGTGTCTAGGAATAGTTGTTTTGATTTCTCATTTTATGCACAAAGCTCTGAAGGAAACTTTAGCAAGAACAAAGCTAAACACAAGACTAGGGGGGTATGGTCATGGAGCTATGAGTTAGGGTGGGGAGATGAGTGGGGGATTTAGAGTGGAGAAGAGGTTTACAGAGTTAGGGTTAGGTAGGTGAGAGTCTGTGTGGCTAGAAAACACAGAATGAGGGAGCGAACAGATAGAGATATATGGTAGAGAGAGGCTATGTGGCAGAAGAAGACAGAGTAAGAAGAGAGAACAGAAAGTGGTAAGAAGTAAGGGTTAAACTAGTAGTAGCTTTAGAGAGGAGCTAAGGAGCTGACAGTGGTCAGGGCTAAGCAAGTAATAGCGGAGTGGGTAGATTATGAGGTAACAAAGAACGAGGCTGGGCAGGTAGTGAGGGAGGGGGGATGAGAGGTGGGGTGTGCAGAGATGTGTTGTAGCTGACCAGGTAACTTACAATATTAATTCACACTAATAGGCTAGGAGGACTGGTTAAAGTTTATATACTTAACACATACTTTGCTTCTGTTTTAATAGCACAGTTGCTGGAGAGGATTCCACGGACGTCAGTAGTCAAGGGGAGTGGGTATTCCTCTTTTATGTGGTGCAGGTTATTTAAAACTTTAATTATGGTACCAGGGACCTGTAAAATAAATATGGAAAAGAGTAAGATGGTGAGCTGGTGTAAGCTGTGTAATCGGAAACAGACAGTAGTGATAGGGGGTGAAGTATAGGGGTAATATGTAAGGAATATATTTACATGCAGGAAAGCAGTAGTAAGGACAGTTAGTGGGTTCCTGAGTGGAAAAGGTCAGAAGAGGGGTAAGTAGGAGAGTAGTCAAAACAGTAAGTATATAACATTTGAAGGAAAGTGATATAAAAGAAGAGAGGTAAGAGAGACGTAGGAATAGGTGTGGAGATCAGTAGGTAGAATAGTAGTACTTACAGCAATGTTAGCTAAGACAAAAAACAAAAACGGATACAAACACTGTTTAAGAGTAGACCTAATGCTGTATAATAGTAGTAATTATAACAGTGATGGCAGGCATGTCATTTTCATTTCAGCTAGGCAGTGAATAAAGCAAGTAGTTAATAAAGTGGAATGCTAGAATAATACAAATCAACACTAACAATCTATTATATGTCATCTATTATATAGTTAATAAAGTGGTAAGCTAGAATAATACAAATCAACACTAACAATCTATTATATATCATCTATTATATATTTAATAAAGTGTTAAGCTAGAATAATGCAAATTAGCACTAACAGTCTATTATCTATCAGCCTGGATAGACACACAGTGAAATAAGAAAATAAAGTGAGTCAGTATTTAAAATACATTTGGCCTTAAGCCATTACAACTGACCTGGCTTTTACATAGACATAATACAGCCAATAATCCACCAGAAAATGCCTTTTCTTCAGCTTAGTAATAGCAGCAATGGTACAGCGTGCTATAAAACACGTGGCGATCATAGGTTAAGTGAGAGTACATTAGAGACACCATTCCCATCACTCCTTAAAGCATAAAGTACTATTCATGTGTAATAGAGCATAAAAGCAGTTGATATCAGCAGAAAAACACTTTCCTTAAAATAGGAAACACGTTAGTGATACAGCGTCCTATAGACATGTGGCGCTATTAAATTGAGTCAGTTTTAGTAGAAACATTATACATAGAAGCTGATAAAGCATACGGCCATATTATCCTGAGATAGAAACATCAGCATAACAGTTAAACAATATCAGAGTCGGAAAACATAAAGGCAGAGGGCCGTTTATCTTTAATATGTAAAATGAAAAACTGTCCGTCATGAGCAAGGTACCAATAGTCCAGTTCAAGCAGGAGCAGTGATAACAACCACGCTAGACAGCACAACGTGTAATTTAATCGCGTGGCACATACGAACATATCTTTAAAGGCCTTTGTGGTGTATTTGCTTTTAGTTGAAGGTAAATTTTATGTTTCTAAAGTGTATTTATATATATTTTCAGTTTATTTATATATTTTTTGCTCCCCATTTGAGGGGCACCTGACATCTGGGGCAAGAAAAACTGATTAAAATGGCATCGGCTGCATGTTTTATACCCCTGATGACCTGATGTCATGGAAGAGGAGACAGCAACTGACGCAGGACCCAAGACTTTGTTTCAGGCCGACTGAGGGCAACCTGCCAGCAGATTAAACCAAATGTAATGACTGCAACAGTGAATACACTTGAACATCTACATTTATGCTAAGTGTACACAATTGTACTTTGTGTACACTTACCATAAATGTAGATGTTCGAGTGTATTTACTGTTGAAATCCTGGTTACCCTCCCTTCAGCCCCCTAACTTCTTTTGGCTATACCTCTACTTTCCTTTACTATGCTTAAAAGCCTTTTTGGTGTATTTGCTTTGTTGTTGGAGGTATATCTTTGTGCTTTTATGTTTAAATACTTCCCATTAGGGGGGCACCTGACATCTGGGGCAAGAAAAACTGACGTAATGGCGTTGGCTGCATGTTTTATACCCCTGACGACCTGAGGTCATGGAAGAAGGGACAGCAACCGACGCAGGACCCAAGACTTTGTTAATCAGGCCGACTGAGGACAACCTGCAAGCAGATTACCTGAATGTAATGACTGCAACAGTGAATACGCTCGAACATCTACTTTTATGGTAAGTGTACACAACTGTACTTTCCTCGTTCTACAGTTTGTTAACGAAGTTCCTAATGTAGCTGAGTCTTCTTGTTCCTGTGAATCTGAATGTACTGGTGCTCCAGCTCAACCATCCCTTCAAACCTTCATGGGAGGTTTGAATTAGATTTTTCAGGCTGAATACATGAGAGCTGTGCTTTGCTGTTGCTTGGAGGCAATATCCACTTACTGATTCCATCAGAGTTAAGGGATGCAACTGATTTTTAATCTGTTCTCCTCTTGGGAGCTGATTGTAGTGTGGATTAGGTTTCCTGTTTGTGGGGTTTGGATCAAAGATACGTCCTTGTTATTGCAGTGACAAGTGCCTTCTTGATGCTGAATCAGGTACTGTTTTCCTGACCCTGCCAATCTTTTAGGTAGGTCCTGAAGAGGAGCCTTAAGCTACTGGAAAGCTTTCTACATCAGTCATAAGTGGGTCACAGTTCTCTGTTTGTGCAGTGCTGTGTTTTGCATCACTATGGTCAGTCTGTTCTGGGCATCCAAGTCATTCCAGAGGCTTGTTGCTTGATCTTCCTCTCCATTTCAGGTTATAATGCAGCATTCTTTCCTTGGTTCCCAGTTGAGGACAGGTCTGTGGCCCAGCTGCAGCTGATCATGTAAATCCTATCTTTAGTGCTGCTGCTCCCTTTATTTCACCATCAGCTATCACAGGTGGCTGTCCTGACTGTTCAAAAATGTAATCCAATCCATGCTCATGACTGGTGAAGAGATCAAGGCTCCCTGGTGCACAGTGTCCTTTTGCTGTCAGGGATTTTTCTACTTTAATCCGTGTTCCCTACACACATGCCTGTATACTCCCACATTGGTAGGACATGTAATGAACAGACCATGCCAAACTGCTCCTGACGTACTCAGGAGGCTGATGTTGGCAAGCTGCCCCATCCACCTTCAGGAAACACTTTGTGGTGTCTTTCTCTGACCTTCAAGGGAGAACAAACCACAATGTTTGTTATGCACTTCCCCTCTCTCCTGCCTTCCCTTGTCCCATCTAGAGAACAAGAATTGCTGTATCATATTTCTGTTTATCAATTTTAGTTCCGCCTTCAGCACTGTCATCCCACAGAATCTGTTAACGAAGCTGATCCAGCTGGGCATCAACACCCCCCATTTCTTCAGTTCGATTTAAACCAACGTCTTCAGAACAAAATGGATATGTTGCAGAACAACATCCCCTTTATATATGCCCCTTGTGTATTTGAGGGTTTGCAGTATATTCTCTTGTATTTGCTAAAGTCTCATGTGATTCCATCTATGAGGTTGAGGGGCATATTTAAAGGGGATGTTGTTCTGTGACATTGTATCCGTTTTGTTCTGAAGAAGTTGGTTTAAATCGAACTGATGAAAAGCTTGTGTGGAGCTTAAATAAACCATTCTTTTGTTTCACTTTTGCGGCTGGTATTTGACTTTGATCTGACCTGGAGTTCCAGAGGTCTTTTGGAGAGTTGTCCATCCTTTCCTTTATCGTAGTTTGTTTCCTTTATCTACAGTTTGACACTTAAAGAAATCCCAATCCCTCAGAGACACACGCTCCAGGAATCTAAACCTTGTCATCATAATGAACAAAACATGCTGGAGGGATAGGTTCCTGACCCAGAGACTCCCCAGGAATCAAGAACCAGCAAGCTTCACACAGCTCTGTGTCCTCCACACCTTCACTCTGACTGCTGATTGGCTAGCTCCAAGGAGAGAAGTCATCAATCAGAGTGAGATTTCTTCAATACTTTCTTGCTGCCTTGAGGAGAAGTAGCTGAGAGGCAACAAGCAGCAAAGAGCTTCATTTCTGGGAGATAAGTCCCTGTTAGGATACTCCTTCACACAGAATTTCTTGCACTTTTAAGAAAGTGTGCTTTTAATTTATTTTCTGACTAAAAGCAGTATTTCCCCTGTAGGAATTTTAATCAATATCTGACGTTTTCAGTCAGGAACCGCTATTTTTAGCTATTAGTGTTTTATTTAACTAATTGGAGGCAAAAATTTGAGAAAAAAACATGCACTACTTGTGTAAACTTTGTCTGACTAAATGTTTTACTTTGGGATGTGCAGGAATGTGGTTTTATTAGTGTAGTGCTTCTGTTCACTTTGTGACAACCTACCTGCAATTTTTTTTTATCTGTCTGTGTATTTAAGTCTTTAGAAGGAGTGCTGATGGAATTTGTATGCTGCTTGTGCTTTTACCTTGTGAAGGGGCTGGGATAAGAAGTGTGAGTGTAAGAGCACTGTTTGCAGACAGTCAGTGACAACTTACCTTCTGAACAACTCATTCCAGCAATGCTTACCACTTTTGACATCTCTTCCTTGGCTGCAACATGGATACTTACTCCGGTCCTAATGATTCCCCTCCCACTGTATTTGGAAAGAAAAAAGTGCTTACCAAGGAGCTTTTGCTGGTGCCATAAGCTCAGTATAAGCCTCAGCCAATAGTGGCTGAACTTGTAGTGTCCACCAGTAGTTCCGCAGACCACTCACTTACCTTTCCGGCTTCCTGTGGTGTAGTCTTTTCAGCCAGTACGTACTGGGGGTCATCCACATCCTCTTTGGCTGCTACATTTTGTGATCTGGGCACAGGAGAAATATCTTCTCTAAGGTGGGAAACACTTCGGGAGATTTTTCACAGGGTAACTCAGGCATGAGATCATTGGACTTGTAAGACGTCCCTCCTTCAAGTCTGTTACACGGGGAGTCCTGTTTAAAAAAATAAATAACTAAACATTGTTTAACACAAAGTGATTATGGTTAGGAAACGTTTTTCTTAGCATAGCATTCATTACAGGTTATGAGTCCAAGTGTCCAGAAGTTATTGCTTGTAAAGAAACTTTTCTAGAAACAGGATCTGATGATTTTGATGATGACATAGATATGGCTTTTTCTACAGATTCACAAGTTCAACTGTCTTGACTGTGAGGAAAATATTAATTGTTACCTTCTTGAGGAGGAATTTTCTTTCTCGGACCATAACCAGGATGAATGAGGTATTTTTATGGGAACAAATAGATGTTCTCCTGAACTAAGACACTATTTGTATATTTTACCAGTAGATATTCTTCATTCTTCACCTCTTCTCTCCTATACTGCCAGCCCTGGAGGATATGTTGTATGCTGCCTGTAATCATCCTGATACCCTGCCACCAGTCCCTAAAAAGGCAGATAATATGTATAAAGTGCCTCAGACTAATTAATTAATTTTCTCTCACCTTGGATCAGATCCAGTAGCCAAATCCACAGTTTCAAAGGCTGGCAGTAGATAGATTCTGAACACTAGTCCTTCTTCTGGTGTCAAGGACGGCCAGGTGTTGGACTGCCTAGGTATGAAAATGTTTTCTTCCACTTTAGCTTTCAGATTTCTCAAATGTCAGGCATTAATGTGGAAGTTCATGCTTTTGTTATATGGCCAATCTAAGGAAATTTGTTGCCACATTTCCTACAAAAGCTCCTCCCTGAATCAAATTTTTTTCTACCTTGTCCCACTTATCCAACCATGCTGTATGGAATGTGTATGATTGTAGAAATGCTGTGTCCAGGGCCACTCTATTGCTGCAGTTTTGAGAAGATGTGCCTGGGTATGTAGCCAAACGTTTACTGATGAGTTAAAATCTGAAATCTTACATTCTGCCGTAGACAAGGAGGTATTGCTTGGCTGTTCTGCTAACACAGGTTCTCAAACAATTTGATGAAAGAGGGGAGTTTCTAAAATTTTTTCATGTCCCCCAATGCAAACCTTTTAGGCCTCTTTCATTCTCTAAAAAGCCAGGTAAGCAAAAGGCAAATCATATTCTTGCAAAGAAACAAGGAGATAAAAAGAAACAAGGGTCCTTTCAAGAGAAAGGGCCAGACTAACAGTACATAATGACTATGCCCACATTCTCTCCCCCCTTCCGTTCCCGCTGGCTAATATCTCCCCAATCTTGTCCCAGAAACTGATTCTCAATATTCCCCTTTGCAAAAAAAATGTCTCGGACTCTTGGGTGTTAAAAGTGGTACAGAAGGGCTACAGATTTCACTGAACAGAAAAACCTACTTTCAAGGCATTTCATCCCCACCTTGAAATCTCCATCACCTGTGGTCACCCAAGACCTTTACAAATTATCGCAAATAATGCCAAAGTTGTATGGTACATAAACAAGCAGGGCGGTACTAGCTTGTACCAACTATGATGGCTGGCTATGATAGCTTGAGAGGTAGCATGAATGGGTCTCAGCAGAGGCCTGCGAATCTGTCGAAGCGGGCATCAGGGGCTGCATAGGCACCTCACTGAGTACCGGTGGACTAGCGATTAGCTTAATGGAAGCGTCGGCAGATTTGGACCTATGCTGTCTGTCTCTGTCTTTATTTTTATGTTTTTTTGAAAGATCGGTAGTCTGATGGCTTATCAAAGCCATTTCAGAATATGGAGAACGAGAGCGAAAGAATTTAGTGACAAAGATAGCCCAATGACGAATGGTTCAGGCGTTAAACAAGCCACAAAACCGACAGCGAGGGGGTCTGGACCTAAACAGGTGATGCAGTAAGAATGAAAATCTCTGTGAGGTATTTGCTTTTCACAGGCAAGATAATTGTTAACTTTTTCAGACATCGGTTAGAGCAAGAAAAAAGGATCCCCAATGGGGTACTTAGCTTTAGAAGACTTCAGGATTACAAACTCGAAAACGAAAATTTCAGGTAGCGGTTGTCCGGCACTTGCGAACTGCTTCTGCTTCGGGCTCCTCCAGCAAGAAAGACTGATGTAATGGCACCAGCTGCCTGTTTTATACCCCTGACGTCATGGAAGAAGCGACAGCATCCGACGCAGAAATCCTAAGATTCTGGTATTCGGGCCGACTGAGGGCTACCTGTAGGCAGTATAACCTAAGTGTGATGACTGCAACAGTGAAACACGAAGAAAATCTGCCTACCCCCCTCGACTGTGACTGGCAACAGCAGGCCTTTTATTTCCTGGAGACAGAGACAGGTCGCCCCTAGGAAACCTGACGGGTACTACAGAGTACCCGATTCCCAGAAATTTCTCTTCAAGAATCCTACTGCGGATCCAGAGACCATTTCCCAGGGACCTAAAGGTATTAAGGCTACTACAGCCAAAAATCCTACCCCTTCAGACAGGGATTCCAGAGCTTTAGACAGATGGGGTAAGAAAGTATATAGCTCTGCAACTCTTGCCATCAGAGCATTGAATTGCCAGTTTCACATGTTGAAGTACCAGCAGCATATTATGGAACTAATTAAATAAAAAATGGTGTTACTTCCAGATTGTGCAGAAAATAAAGTCTTACAAGAGCTAATGCATTCTGCAAACCAAGTCAATAAGCATACTTTGCAGTGTGGCTTTGATGCACTAGAAGCATCTTGCAGGGCTGCAGTCACTGGGTCTGTACTGAGAAGGCATGCTTGGCTGAAGGAACAAACCTTGCCAGATCATGTCAAATCCAAATTACTAGACACTCCTTTAAATAAGGACTGTTTATTTGTCATCAAAGCAGAGGAGGTTTTTAAAAATATGGAAGAAAAAGCTAAATCTATGCAAACTGTTAAAGAATTCTTACAAGTGCAACCACCTAGATTCAGTAGGCATTGGCCTTCTAAAAACTGGTCCTTTCCAGCCCCTTCCAGGCCTTCTCAGACCAAACCCAGGGGAAACAGGCCACCCAGACTACAGTCTCAGCGTATGCAGAGATCGAAACAATGGAGTGCCCCCACCTCAAAAACAAGGAGTGGTAGGCTGCCCCCTTATGGAAAAAGTTCACAATGACTTTTCAATTATCCTTCCCAGCCCTGCCCAATTACTTGTGCCCCTAGGAGGAAAACTTGCCCTTCATGCAAAAAACTGGATGTCCATTACTCAGGACAGATGGGTCCTAAACATTGTATCCCAGGGGTACAGATTCTACTTCCATACACTGCTAACCCCAAGCGAGTTTCCAGACCTTCCTCCAAACCCGTGGGCCGAGGCTCAAAAGCAAGTACTTTCCCTGCTCAATGTCAGAGCTATTCAACCTGTTACAGTAGAACAAAGGGGGCAGGGTTTCTACTCCAGACTTTTCCTGGTGCCCAGAAAAGAAGGCTCTTGGCACCCAATCCTGGATCTCTCAACTCTCAACACCTTTCTGGTGGTCCCAAAATTCAAGATGCTTTCCCTACAACAGCTTCTCCCTATGCTAGCCAAGGATGCATGGTTAGTCAATCTAGACTTAAAAAGAAGCTTATCTGCACATCCCCATAAGGGAGTCATGCAGAAAATATTTGCACTTCAGGGCAGGCTTTATGCACTATCAGTTCTCTGCACTTCCCTTTGGCTTATCTACTGCACCCAGAGTATTCACAAAGTGCCTGGCTCTTGCCATTGCATACTGCAGGCAGAGAAATATCCAAATTTTCCCACACTTGGACGACTGCCTGATTTAGGTGGACAGTCAGGAATTGCTACTTCAGCACCTGGCATTTCTAAAAAGCCTTCTCACTTCATTGGGGTACATCATCAACAAAAAGAAATCACAACTGGTGCCCAGTCAAAAGATTGTATTCCTGGGAGCAAGCTTGGACACAACTTCCCAAATGATATTTCTCACTTCAGAAAAACAGGTCTATCTGACAAACTACTGAAAACAAATGGCCACCAGAACCCAGCTATCTGCAAGGAAAATACTGCAAGCCCTAGGGTTCATGGCCTCATGTATTCTGCTAATTCCATATGCAAGACTGCATATAAGGAAACTTCAGTGGTAGTTAAAAAGTCTTTGGTGCCAGCATACTCAGGACCTGGAAACAAGTCATTCCAGTTGTACCTTGTCTAAGGGCAGAGTTCCTTTGGTGGGCAGAAGCATGCAACCACAACAAGAGACTTTTTTTCACTCAACCCCTCGCCTCCCAAACCCTGACAACAGATGCATCAGACTATGCATCGGGGGGGCTCACATGGCAGGCAAGTGCATTCAGGGCCACTGGAGCCCAGCCCAGATTATCCTGCACATCAATCAAAAAGAGATGCTAGCTGTACAGAATGCTCTGACAGCCTTCAAATACCTAATCCTTTCAGGACAACTGCTTATAAAAACAGAAAACACCACAGTTATGTGGTACATAAACAAGCAGGAGGGAACCCATTCATGCCCACTCTACAGGTTAGCCATGGCCCTGTGGAACACAGCCTTGAGCAACCAAGTGCATCTACAAACTCATTTCCTGCCAGGCAAAAAAATTCACTGGCAGACGACTTAAGCAGAAATCTCCTAGACCCACACAAGTGGAAATTGGAGCTCAACACCTTCAACATTGTGATCCAGATGTGGGGGACACTGGAGGTGGAGCTATTTGCCTCCCCCGAGAATCACCAGTTGGGCAAATTCTGCACCAGGAACCCTCACAGCAGGGCGTGGAAGGTGGATGCCCTATCCTTTCAATGGGAAAACCTCTCAGTTTATGCCTTTACCCCTCTGCCCCTCCTCTCAAAAGTACTACTCAAGATAAAACAGGACAGGCCAAGGGCAATTCTTATTGCCCCAGACTGGCCATGCCAGCACTGGTACCCACTCTTGGGCAGTCTGACAACAGTGCCAACCTGGCACCTTCACCAGACTCCTACCCTGCTGTCTCAGCAGGAGGGACAGATTTTGCATCCAGAATTGCAATCCCTAAACCTTGCAGCCTGGCTTATCCCTTGAATACACCACCAGCAACCCTCAGCAAACAGGTGCTGGATGTCATTCTTGAAGCCAGAAGGCCCAGTACTAGGAAATCCTATGCTGAAAAGTGGAAAAGATATTGCTCTTGGAATCAGTCTCAAGGAAAGTACACAGCAGTGCCCTCCTTATCGCTAATCCTGGATTACCTAGCAGAGCTAATCCACAGAGGCCTATCCTTCTCCCCCATTAAGATTCATGCCTCTGCCGTGTCAGCTCATTATAATACTGAGCCACCTGTATTTTCTCACCCTCTCATCAAACAGTTCCTGAGAGGGGCTAACAACTTAAGGCCCCCTAGGAGAGCACCCACCCTTGCCTGGAACCTTAACTTTGTACTGGAAAAGCTCACGCTTCCCCTTTTGAACCTGCAGCTTCAGAAGAGTTAAAATTCCTCTCTTGGAAAACAGCCCTGCTTTTAGCTATAACTTCAGCAAGAAGTGTGTCGGAGTTACAGGCACTAATGGCTGTGGAACCCTTTATTATTTTCCATGCTAACAGTGTTTCCCTCAGGACTAACCCATCCTTTATGCCTAAGGTGGTGTCCAGTGTGGCTCTAAACCAATCCATCCATTTGCCAACCTTCTTCCTTAACCCTCAGAATAAAAGAGAAAGGATCCTGCACTCCTTGGACATGCACAAACAGCTCAGGTTCTACCTTGGCACGACTAAACCTTTCAGAAAATCTGACCAGCTGCTAGTCAGCTTTGCTACAGGGGCAGAGGATAAGGCCATTTCAAAGCAAGCTATTTCCAAATGGATAGCGCACTGCATCCATTTCTGCTACAAGCACCATGGAAAATGTACCCCACAGGGGATCAGACCACATTCCACTAGGGCTACTTCCACCTCTACAACATTTCTCAGGGGAGTCCCTAGCAGTGACATTCTGGAAGCTGCAACCTGGAGTTCTGTACACACCTTCACCAAGCATTACCACTTATCAATATTTTCTAAATCCAGGGCTCAATTTGCTACAGCAGTCTTGCAAGGCCTACTAGCCAGCCCTAACACTTCTTGACTGCCTACACCCTTCCTCAGCTTTGGGAATCAACCCAAGTGTGGATGACTGCAACAGTGAAACATGAAGAACATAGTACAGTTGTGTACACTTACCATAAATGTAGATGTTTAAGTGTATTCACTGTTGCAGTCCTCATTTCCCTCCTTCCAGCCCCCTGGCTTTCTCTGTTTTTCTACCTTTCCTCACTATGGCCATTCCTAATGGCATTGGTATTTACTTTTTACTGGTGGTGTTCCCCACCATATACTATTATACATATATTTGGTGGCTCCTGACATTTGAGGCAAGAAAAACTGATGTAATGGCGTCAGCTGCCTTTTTTATACCCCTGACGTCATGGAAGACGTGACAGCATCCGATGAAGAAATCCGAAGACTCTGTTATTCAGGCCAACTGAAGGCTACCTGCAGGCAGATAACCTTAGTGTGATGACTGCCACAGTGAATACACTCAACCATCTACATTTATGGTAAGTGTACACAACTGTACTTTCTGTTTCGTACACTATGTTGCCTACAGTTGTGTTCATATAGGTTCATAGGTTCATACTAGGCTATCTGCCCTAGGGCATTTATAAGCCTAGCCAGAATGTGTTTGGCTTTTGCCACCCATTTTAAATTTATTTTGCTATGCCCTTTTTCGAGGTTAGTATACTGTGCCTCTGTCTAACAGTGACACAGAAGTGATACCCGGGGTAAACCTACGATCTCCCATCCACTCATCAAGATTCCTCTTGAAGAGAGTCAATGAGGGACTCTGCCTAACCTGGACTGGGATTTTATTCCAGAGTGAAGGGAGCCTCTGGGTTATGAATCTGTCCCTCCAGCATGTCCTATTTATTAAAGTGCTGAGGTTCAAGTCTCTCGAGCGCGTAGCTCGATGGGATTTGGATTTTCTGAGGTGCAGCATGTCCATTAATTCGGGTTGGACATGGCTTTATACGTCAGGCACAGATCGCCTCTGAACAGGCGGTATGCCACTGAGTAGAGCTGGAGTTTCTTTAACCGGGCAGCATATGGCATCTGTTTGAGCCCTTTGATCCTCTTGGTGAGGTACTTTTGGGGTCTTTCCAGTTGCTGCAGGTGTCTGGTAAGGTACATCCCAAAAGGGCATTGTACTCAATTATGGGCCTGATGAGGCATGAGTAAAGAGGCACGATGACGTCCCCTGATCTAGATGTGAATCCCTTCATGATTAGGTGGGCTATATAAAATGTTTTTCTAACCACTTTGGCCACGTGGTTGTCAAATGAGAGATTGCTATCAACTTGGGTCCCCAGGTCCCTAATTACTTCTTCTGTACTTAATGGATTACCACCTATGTGGTAATTTGTGGCACTTTGTTTTTGCCAAAGGGGATGACTATACACTTTTTGGCATTTAGCTTGAGGCCATGGCTCTGGCACCAGTTGTCTGTTTCTATGAGGCCCTTTTGGAGGATGCTTGTGTCGGCTGGAGAGTTGATTATGGCGCCCAGTTTGCAGTCATCTGCGAACTTGGTCAGCCACAGTCCTTCCGTGTTGGCCTGTACCTCCGAGAAATATATACCGAACAAGAGAGGTCCCAGGACTGAGCCTTGTGGGACACCACTTGTAACTGGTTCGGAGTCTGACATGGCTCCAGCAATTCTAACCATGTGGGTTCTGTCCTTGAGCCAGTTTGCAATCCATCTAGTGACATAGGGGTTTATATTATATCCATTCCTGATTGACTCTGCAAGTTAATCCTTTTCTGGCTGGACTTTTTTGAAGGCTCAGTCTTTTTAGTTTGTGCTGATGTAGTCCTGGAACTCCATCCACCCTGATAGCTTACTATGGTTTGGGATTGGCACAACCACTGGACCCACCTAGGAGGGTCCTTTATGTTCTACTTAACAAATATTCCCCCTTAGAAAGACAAGGATATACTGCTTCTCCTGTGGTGGTTTGTCCTACCAGCATGAGTGGTGAAGTTGTCTATAAATTGGACAGTTGTACATACATATACATCTTGTTTTTTTATGAAGATGCTCATTAGATACTAGGAGATGAACTGGCAAGTGCAGTGAGTGAGCACACATACCTATTCAACACAGAATGTCATTGTGTGCATAATCACTGCAGGAACAAGTCCATCCTCAAATGTGGGGACTTCTGGAAAAAAATGCCATTTGCCAATTGAAGGAGAGGATAAACAAAACCATAAGACTTCTCAAAGAAGGGTAAATTTCTTAGAAATCTGATACAGTATGAATGTTATTTTCCTTAATGTCATAAAAGGATCATTTTGACAGATTTGTTTTTGTAGTGAAATGTTTTGGGTAAGTTATACCTCGACCATATTGTATTTTTAGAAAGTGCTCACTGTAATAGCCAGCTACTGTGGCGTAGGGGGACAAAGTACTGCTATGGCCTAGGCATCCTTAATTCAGTTAGCATCTAGGGTACATGATGAAGCTGGCAGGGGAGGATGGGTGTGTGATGTCCCCTCTCTGGGCCAGCAATCAATGAGCCGGAATCCTCACCACTGATGTTGGTGAAGGATGTTCACTTGGAACAAAGATAGATACACATAGTATTTCCAGATGTAGCTCCCTTCACTAAGCACAATTTCCCTTAAGAGCACACAGGAACACATTCAGTCCAAGGTCTGGGTCCCCACCCTCTCTCTCTCTCCAGGCCCCAGTAAGACTCCCCACTGGCACAGCTATAGAGTTGAGTCCTCAGCCAAGTGTCCCAGGCCAAGTTCATCACCCTCTCTGTAAAACAATGTTGTGTGTCCCTGCTCCAAGTAGCTGACATGCACACAGACACACACACACACACACACACACACACACACACACACACACACACACACACACACACACACACACATACATACATACACACCTGGGAAAGGCTGGCACAGATTTACAAGCTATGCCCCTCTGCCCAGACTGCAATGGAGTTACTGCCACCAGGACACTCCAAAGCCAGCTACTCTAAGGCTCTTACAAGGGTACTCAATTATATTGAGTAAAATTAATATTAATACAACTGGCAATGTTGACCAAATAGCAAGGCTTTCAGGAGCAGCCACAGTATCACCAAATAAATATAAGTACTCTAAAAGTTTGAAATATTCTCTAAGAGACCAGCCACAATGAAAAGTTTAAATATATTTAATAATAATTAATAAAATAACATGAAAATACTAAATATCTATGTACAATAAACATCAGAGTTTCAATCACAGGAAATGTTAAAAATAACACAGATGGATAGATTCACACAGATACAGAAAAACACTACTTAACTAATCTCACTATATTTTCCCGACTAATCTAAATAATTACTATTCCCTGGTTGCTTACTAAATCAAAGCAAGGTGAAGTGGGTGAGTGGCCTTCCTTCTTTGTCAGGTTTCAAAAACATACTGCTCTGAGACTTCTGTCTTATCTAGTATTAAAACATCACTTCAGTGCTGGATTACCAAATTACATCACATACATCTGTCCATCTGACTTCTGGTTCCCATACTACCCACTTTACTAGAAACAGAAACAGAATCTCACACATATGTGTTACCATACACACAGAGTTTTGCTATGATGTGTTATAGCATTTGGAAGCCATAAAACCCTTCCAACACTTCCACCCTTCCTGGGCAGCAATTAGTTCACTGCTAAGGACAATACAACAGGATTCCTAGTCCTTGTTTTCACAGACATTTTATCTCTGGCTGCAGTCAGAATTGTAAGATACAATATTTATGGCTTAAACAAGGTAATTTAAATTCAGGATATTTCTCTAAAAGTTAGCTGGGGCCGAGCTTTAACCTCTGTTCTCTGTTATAATATATATATATATATATATATATATATATATATATATATATATATATATATATATATATATATAATCAGTTACAATAGTACAGTCTGACTTACCTGTATATTTCTTTTCTGTCCAGCAGGACACACTGTTTAGCACATTTTTAACACAGGCAGCTTTACAAATGGGAAAAACTCGGTTCCCATGAATTACCACATCGATGGTAGTCAGCTGAACACAGAAGGTGTTATAAGAGATCTGGGAACACAGGTTGACAGCAACCTCTTTTTTGACCACCACATTGCCACTGTGGTTAGAAAGTCCTTCTGTGTGGCACATCTCATTACTAAGAGTTGTGCATCCAGGAAGAAAGAGGTCATTGTCTCCCTTTACTCTTCCCTCATTAGACCAGTTACTGAGTACACTGCCCCATTTAGCACGTCCCTCACTAAACACTTGCAACAACTGGAGAGGCCACAAAAGTACTTCACAAAGAGGATCCTAGGCCTTAAACATTTGTCCTATATGGACAGACTTAAAAAACTCCAACTATTCTCTGTCTCATATCGCCTACTTAGAGGCTATGTCTGCTGGACGTACAAAGCCAGGTCTGACCCAGCTCTGTTAGAAATGTTGCATCTAAAGAAATCCCAATCCCTCCACACCACATGCTCTAGAGACCTCAACCTCATTACCACAATCAGCAAAACATGCTGGAGGGACAGGTTCATAACCCAGAGACTGCCCATGCTATGGAATAGACTTCCCACATATGTCAAGCAGAGCACCTCACTGGCCTTCTTCAAGAGAAATCTTGATGAGTGGATGGGAAATTGAACATTCACCCCAGGGATCACTCCAGTGGTTTTACTCGACAGAGGCACTGGGAACTAAGGTTGGGTGGCAACATGCCAGAGTAATCCTATGGGCTAGGCTTGTAAAGGCTCCAGGGCCATTAGCCTAGTACACACCTATGAACCTGTGAACACAAACTTCTGTATAAATCAGTTTGATATACAAGTGACATATAACTTTTCACAAAATTCCAGCTAGCTGTAGTGCCATATAGGTTCATAGGTGTGTACTAGGCTAAATATGTTACACAACCACTGCCCTACACTTCTTGGCATAGCTAGCAATGTCTCACATTGTCACGTCTCCCTCCCCCTTTGAAGACTCAAGCTAGTTTCTTTAGTGACTGTGGAGAAATGTGGCCTGAGGACCATGAGCCTGTCTGGGAACACATTGACCCATACCCTGTCTTGAGGGCCCATCTGCATTGGCATTGCTGACCCCACAACGGTGCTGCACTGTCATATCATATGCATGCAACCCTAGGCTCCACCTTAATAACTTGTCATTTTGCCAGCTGACTTGATGTAGCCTTGTTAAGGGATTGTGGTCTGTAACTACAGTGAATTTACTTCCATACAGATAGAATTGAAGTTTCTGCAGTGTCCATACTATGGCTAGAGATTCTTTTTCTACAGCTGCATAACGTTCCTCCCTGGCTTAGAGTCTACAGCTGAGATATACAACCGGGAGCTCTTCTCCCTCTGAGGAAACCTGGCTGAGTACAGCCCTCACCCCATGGTTCAATGTATCCACCTGCACAACAAATTCTTTGCTGTAATCTAGACTGGCTAACACAGGGGGTCCTCCTAAAGTCCCTTTAAGCTTTTGGAATGCCTGCTCACAGGCTGGGGTCTACACTACCATATCTGGTCTGTTTTTCCTCATCAGGTCTGTGAGGGGAGCTGCTATTTTACTATAATTGGGAACAAACTTTCTATAGTACCCCGCTGTCCCTAAGAATTCTCACCTGCTTTTTGGTAACCGGGCCAGGCCATGCCTGAATAGCTTCCACTTTGTCAGGTTCTGGCCTGATCTTAACACACCCCACTCTATCTCAGGTATGTGACTTTTGCCATACCCACCTGACACTTACTGGACTTAATGGTCAACCCTTCCCTTTGCAGTCTATCCAGGATCTTCCCGACATGCTGAAGATGCTCATGCCAGAAATGGCTGTAAATGGCAATATGACCCAGGTAAGGAAGGGCATAATCTCCTGCTCCAGTTAGGATACGATCTGCCAGCCTCTAGAAGGTTGCTGGGGCATTTTCCACCCAAAGGGTATCTTTATGAACTCATATAATCCAAAAGGAGTCAAAAAGGCTGATGTATGTGTAGCGGTAGGAGTCAAGGGCACCTGCTAGTTGTCCTTGGTCAGGTCAGTAGTGGTCAGATACTTAGCCCCACCCATCTGCTCTAAGGCTTTATCTGTCCTAGGCATGAGATAAGCCTCTGACTCTGTGTGACTATTTAGTTTTCTGTAGTCCACACAGAACCTGGTGCTGCCATGTTTCTTTTGTACCAGCACCACTGGGGAGGCCCAGGGACTGATGGACTCCTGGATTACCCTCAGTTCTAACATTTCCTGTATCTCCTCCCTCAGAGTCTGTCTGACTCGCTCAGGCACCCTGTAAGGGGCCTGCTTGATAGGCTTTTTGGGTCCTGTATCCACATGGTGTCACACCAGGTGGATGCACCCAGGTTTCCCAGTGAACATGCCCCGAAACTCCTGTAACACTGCTCGGATTATTTGAACATAGGGGATAGCCACTGGAGCATTGCTACCCCTTCCACTGAGGTGTCAGTCCAAGTCTCACTAGATCAGTCACCAGATCCCCCTTAGTCTCCTCCTGCCATCCACTGCAGATACTCAGCACCAGGGCCTTCCTATCATGGTAAGGTTTAATCATGTTAAAATCATGTTAACATGGTACAATTTGTGCCCCTGCCTCCTGTCTGGCAGGTTTATCATGTAGTTAACATCACTGATCTTCCTTACTACTCTGAAGGGTCCCTCCCAAGCTGCTTGCAGCTTATTGTGTCTGACAGTAATGAGAACCTTAATTTACTGTCCCACAGCATAGTCTTGAGCTGGAGCTTTCTTGTCATACCAGACCTTTTTCTACTATTGGGCTCCTGCCGGGTTCTGCTGAGTCAACTCCATGAGTTCCCTAAGCCTTGTCCTGAGGTTTAGTACATATGCCACAACAGACTGCTTGTGGGATTCACCCCCCCCCACTCATCGCAAATCAAATCTAAAGCCCACCTCACCGTATGCCCATACAGCAACTCAAAGGGTGAAAAACCTGTGGATTCCTGGGTTACCTCTCTGCATGCAAACAGCAGATGGGTCAAATATTTGTTCCACTCCTCTTAAACTGGTCTGCAAATTCCCGTAGCATGGTCTTTAGTGTACAGTTTAACCTGTCCACAAGACCATTAGTCTGGGGTGGTAGAAGGTAGTCTTTAGGCACTTCGCCCACAGCGCTGCAACAGACAAACCAGCAGGTCTGACATGAAATTGGAACATCTGTCAGCCAGTATTTACCTCTGGAAACCAACCCTGTTGAAAGTCTCTAACAAAGCATTTGCCATCTTCTCTGCCTCAATGGAAGACAGAGCCATCGTCTCAAGTTATCTGTTAGCATAATCTACTACCACTAAGATATACTTTTTCCTGTGTAACTGGGGGTATTCAGAGGCCCCACAGTATCCATAGCTACCCTCTTAAACAGCTCCTCGATCACTGGCAAAGGCATCAAAGGAGTTATTGACATTGTCTCCTGCCTTGTGTACTTTTTGGCACTGCTCACAGGTCCTGCAGTACCCTGTTACATCCTGTGCAATCACAGGCCAATACAAGTTCTCCATAATATGTCTCTTGGTATGCTTTATGCCCATAAGACCTGTAAAAGGAATATCATGTGCTATGGCTAATAGTGCCAGATGGTAGGCTCTAGGCACTACCAACTGCTGAATTACCTCACCCTCTAGCTTTCCCTCAAGGGCCACTCCCTATACAGTAACCCTTTGTTCCAATATACAGACCTCCTCTCTGCGTTGAGAATCAGGCACTTCCTTAGTTACCTCCCTCAAGCCTTGTAATGTAGGGTCCGAGAGCTGAGGCTGTCTCTACTCTATCTTTGTGACCCTTCACAGCTCCCTTTCCACTGGAAGCCTGGTATCTTCTGACACTGGTGTCTCACTGTCAGCCTGGGTACTACCACTCACTTCTGCCCTTGCAGTCACTATGTCCAAGGGAACATTGATACCTATCAGCAGCTGTGGCTCACCTTCAGGCTCACTGCTGCAGAGTATCTCCTTCCTTAAATGGCAATATCACCAGCCCCAGCTTCAGGTGTGGGGTCTGTCTGGGTCTCCCCCAGGCTACCAGACCTGTATGCCTGCTCCAAGCCTGACTGCATGTCACTGCATGCACACAAGGTACTGTATTATCAAAATAATTCCCTATCAGGAGATCTGCAGGCATATCATCAAACACACCTACATGCTTGCTTCCTTTTCCACCCTCTCAGTTAAGGTGAACTTTGGCCATAGATAGGCATTTGGAATGGGCTCCGTCCTAAAGCTCTGACTGGAATGGACTGCCCAGACAAGTACTGCTCCTCTAGGCTGTGTCTCCCTTAGCAGTGGCCTGTTTTCCATCCACTAAGATAGGATATAAACTCTGGAGTTACTCTGGTACCTATGTTGTCTCCAGACAACTTACCACTGGCATACTGTTATTTCCGCTGGCTGGCTCCTCCACCTTTTGTTCCCCACCTTGCCTCAGTGGAGGTCTGTATGCTACATGGCCCCTCCAGTTACATTTAAAACATCAAAACCTTGATCCTGGCCATGTATCAGAACTAGTGGCTTCCCCTTTTACTGTTGGACTTGAGGTGGTTTGGGCTGCCCACCAGGGGTTCCCTTATATCTAGGTGCAGCACTGGGTATCCCCTTCTTGTGCAGTAATGCCGTGCTTGCTAAGTAGAGATCCTCTTCTTTTCCCCAGCTCATCTGCAGAGTTACACCCCTGGTCTGCCAACCAGATTCTCATGTCCTCAGGCATAGTTCTAAGGACTTGTTCCCTCAACAAAAGGTCTGCCAGCCTTTCAAAAGTGGTGATCTGACACCCAGTCACCACCTATGAAAATAAGCGCTTAACTCAGCAGTATAATCACATACACTTTCATCTGCCTTGTGTCTGTGCTCACGAAACGTTTTTCTGTAAGCTTCAGTGTTAAAACATTCCAATTAAAAAATTTTACTTTATTATAGTTTAAACAGTCAATATCAGACAGTTTAGAAACAGCAGTTACAGCTTTGCCATCAAGTAAGGGGTCAGGATCTGTACCCAGAGCCCTTGATCAGCATTATACTGTTTACATATCTTTCAGATATACGAATAAAACTATCAAAATTATCACCCTTTGTAAACTATGGAGGAAATTACTGACTTTCATTGCTTCTGGGGTTTGGTTATTCCCTTCTCCATTACTTCATATTCTTGTCAATGAGTCAGCATCTCCCTCTCATGTTGACGCTGTTTCTCATTTTCTTCAGCCTCCAAATGCTGTAGCCTCTCCACTGATTCTAATTCCAAATGTTTGGGCTCCAGTTCGTCTCTTTAACTCCAGACAGATTTTTAAGTCCTCTGAGGAAAAGGTCAACTGTCCTGTTTCTGAGGGCTGCAAATTCCCATCACCAGACTGGTTATCCTCCTGGTTGCTGGTCTGGGCTGCAACTAAGGCTGAAATCATTTCCTGTTTAGTCAGGTTGGCATGCACCAGTTGTTTGGCTTCACACACCTTGGACAACTGATTCTTTGTCAGCTTGCCATAATCCTCGGCTGACATATTTGCCTGCTTTCCCTGACTAAACTAAACTAAAAAAAAGTAAATAAATAAAACTGTTGTGAAAATGAAACTCTGTATGTTTACCTTGTGGCTGAGAGTACACATACTTTTAGTGAAAAATGCCTACAGGTTATAGAATATAGAAGTTCAATTAATATCCACACCACTGCTCACCAGTATGTGACTTCCCCCCTTAGGGCCAGCAGTCAAGCAGTCTGAATCCTCACCACTGACACCGGTGAGGTACGTTCACTTGGAACAAAGACACACACAGTATTTCCAGATGCAGCTCTCCGCACCAAGCACAATTTCCCTTAAGAGCACACAGGGAGCACACTCAGTCTGAGATCTGGGTTTCCCTCTCTCTCTCTCTCTGTTCAAGCCCCCAGTAAGTTTCCCCAGTGGCACAGCTATAGAGTTGAGTCCTCAGCCAAGTGTCCCAGGCCAAGTCCTCCCCCATCCTGTCTGTGAAACTAGTGCTGTGTTTCCCTGCTCCAAGTAGCTGACACACACACTCTTTGAGATTTGATTTTCACAGACACACACACACACATACACACACACACACACACACACACACACACACACACACCTGGGAAAGGCTGGCACAGATTTACTAGCTATGCCCCTCTGCCCAGACTATAAGGTTGTTACTGCCACCAGAGCACTCCAAAACCAGCTACTCTGACTCTTACAAGGGTACCCAATTATACTGATAAAATTAATACTAATACAAATAGTAATATTGATAAAACTGCAAGGCTTTCAAGAGCAGCCATAGTGTCATCAAATAAATATAAGTACTCTAAAAGGTTAAATCTTCTCCAAAAGACTAGCCGCAATGAAAAGTTTGAATATATTTAATAATAAATAATAAAAGAACATGAGCATACTAAATATCTATTTACAATAAACACCAGAGTTTCAATCACAAGAAATATTAAAAGTAAAACAGATTGATAGATTCACACAGATACAGAAAAACAGTACTTAACTAATCTCACTATATTTCTTGAATGAGGTAAAGAATTGCTATTCCCTGGTTAGTTAAAAAAGCAAAGCAAGATGAAGTGGCTGAGTGGTTTTCCTTCTGTCAGGTTTCAAAAACAGTCTGCTCTGAGATTTCTGTCTTATCTATCTATATATCTGTCTTATATATCTAAAAAAAAAAAAACAGTAATATTCTTATATTCAATGATAGTTCTCTTTGTAATTCTTTCAACGTGTTATATCTTGCGATATCAGGACTCCAAATGCTTTATATCTAGTTGTATTCCTTTGTTTATAATTTCTCCACCCGTTGTATTTTTTGTTGTCTGTACTACTAGCATTGCTTTTGAAGTGCTTATTATTTGGTGCAAGTTTCTTGTCTTTTTTTTCTATGTTGTGGAGCTTTTCTCCCCGGGCCTCTACTGAAAATGGACATGTATCCAGCTAGACTAGCCCAGTCAACAAATGTAAAATAAATAAATAATAAAACATTCTCTAGTATTAAAACATAATTTCAATGGATGTCACCCCAAAGAAGAAAAAACAAAAGATTAAACACTTGTCTTCCCCTTCTGCATCCAGGGAGAAAGAATGGATTGATTTTTCTCGGGTTATTCAACGCAGTCACATCTCTGAAGTCTCCTTTCTTTGTGACCCAGCCTTCTCAGGCCACACCACGGAAACAGGCTTTAGATTCTTCCCCCTCTGATGAGGAACCAGACTGGGATTCTGATCACTCTCTCAACTACTCTTCCCAGTTACATTCTCCAGAATGGATTTCCTCAGATGAGGGAGATTCATTCTCTCCACATTCCCCCTAGAAAGAGACCTCCTTTGGAGAAACCTTACAAAGCATGATGAAGCATTTTGAATGGCAGGTGTCTGAGTTCAAAAAAGATACTATAGCTTAGTAGAGATGGGCAGTCCTGCTCCTCCCCCTCCTCCAGTTCCTCCAGTGCTAGACGCTTACCTGCACACATTTCAAACCAACTCTTCCACAACTGATTCTCAGCTTGCTGCTCCAAAAAGTCCAGACAGGTTCTACAAAGTTCCTGATGAACTAAAGTATTTCTTTAAAAACCTTATGGCAGATCTAGTTGCAGTATCCCTGGCCTCAGACAAACCTTCCAAGCTGCACCCTGGCACTAATGTTCTCCCCAGTGACAAGGACAGTGAAGCATTGGACAGGTGAAGTTAGAAAGTACATACTTTCTCCACTGTAGCTTTCAGAGCTGTAAAATACTAAACTCAAATGACTAAATACTTACTCTCTGTGCTACAGTCCTTAAGTAAGACCATTGCAGAGCCTCAGACACCGGAATCAAAGCAGTATATGCAGTTTCTAGTCACTCAGGCTTCACAAATAGCCAGGCATAATATAACATGCAGCTGTGATGCTGTGGATGCCTCTTCCAGGGTGGCTACTGGCTGAGTGATCAGGCAGTATGTCTGGCTGCAAGGCCCACCTATTCTTGAAGATTAAGTCTAAAATTCTAGACTCCTCCTTGGATAACAACCAGTCTGTTCAATGCTTTGCAGGAATGGGGCAAGACAGTGAAAGCTTGCCATCAAATTTTGCTTTATATATTTCCCAGGTACCATAAAAATTATCCAACAAAATCTGCCTGCTTTGCCAACAGAGATCCTAGAACACCTCATAGAAAAAGGAAAATTCCTAACAAAAGTTTCCCAGAAAACCTCTGAGGGATACTCATTCTGGGCAGTCTCGGTTTGGTAGTAGGCCCCTGTGACTAGATTCCACCTTTCCCTCTCTCCAAACCCAACCTCTCTACTCTCAAAAAGACTGTCTCATTTCCATTCCTGGAAGAAATAACATCAGACAAGTTGGGATTTTAAGCATTATCAAGAATGGCTGTGCTATGGCTTGAGAAGGCAGCCCGTCTCTAGGGGGAATACCCCCACCACCTTACAACCAGATACACCTACTAGACCCTATCATGCAAGACTTACTGGATCAGGGGACCATAGGGAACCATAGAAGAGGTCTCCTCATCCTTTTTAGCAGAGGGATTTTACTCAAGGATCTTTCTTGTCCCAAGAAAAGAGGGCAGTGGAGATCTGTCCTGGATCTCTCCTACTAAACATGTTTCTGAGAGTGCCCTCTTTCAAAATGCTGTCTTTGAAAACTCTGATACCCTTCCTACTTCCTTAAGCTTTCCTGGTATCCTTAGATGCATATCTGCATGTTCCCATCCATCCTTTCTGCAGATAGTTTCTGAGTATTTCTGCAGATAGTTTCTGAGTATTTACTGGATTGTCACATTTTCAATGTACTGCTTTACCCGTTGGTCTTTCTACAGCTCCAAGGATTTTTACAAATTGTCTGGCCTCAGTAGTGGCTTTCTGCTCATCTCAGGGCATACAGATCTTCCCTTAGCTGGAAGACCTTCAGCTCCAGGCTTTATCCAGGGGCACTGTCCTCAAGCACCTTCATTACACTGTGTGACTTTTGACCCTCCTAGGGTTCACCATCAATTCTAAAAAATTTCAGCTCATTCCCACCCAACAGCTGACCTTTCTGGGATGCAGCATGGACGCATTTGCCATATATGCCTTCATTCCTCAGGAGAAGGTCGCCATCTTAGCCACTGAGTTCTTAATGTTTTCCGGTGAGGATCATTGTTCGACCAGATAATCTCTCAGGGCTCTCGGACTCATGCTGCCACCTTCCGTATGCTGCCCCTCGCCAGACTACACATGAGGAAAACACAATGGTATCTGAAGTCAGTGTAGTCCCAGCACAGTCACCCTCTCAGCACCTCCATTCCTCTTCTTCCTTGCATCAAGAAGGAATTCTTTTGGTGGAGTAACCAAGATTTGTTCAACCCATGTCTTCCATTTGTTCCAAACTCACACAACCAAGTCCTGTTTACAGATGCTTTAGGTGAGGCATGAAGGGCTTGGACCAGAGATCAGAGAGTTGCCTGCCCACGTACTAAAAGAACACATCAACATAAAGAATGAGGACGCTCACACACCCTAGAGACCTTCTGACATCTTTGGAAACCAAGCACTCTGCTGGTGCACATGGACAACTCCACTCTGATGTTGTACATAAATAAGCAGGTAGGCAAAGATCCTTCCTCTTCTGCAGGCTGGCACAGGAGGTCTGGCACCTAGCTTCTCAGCTGAATCTTATATTTACAGTGACAAATATTCCCTCTAACCAGGGACATGGAAGATTCTTACAAATGGTCTCTGAACTCAGGTGTTTTCAAATCCATAGCTCTCAGAAGGAGTCTCCCCAGATAGACTTCTTTGCTTCACCCGAGCATCACCTTCTCACGCTCTTCTGCACAAGGAACCCATCATTTCTCAACTGGAGGACAGATGCCTTTTCCTTCCAATGGATGGGGAGGTTACTTTATGTATACTGCCTCCTGCCCCTGTTCCCAAGGCTGCTACTCAAGGTCTAGAAGGAATCTCCAAAACTCCTGTTCTGCCATCTTTTTAGCCAAGGCAGCACTGTTTCCTGCTCCTGTTTCACTTATCAAAAGGAAATTACTGGAGAATTCTTCTAAAACCCAATCTAAAAAATCGACAAAGGGCATCTCCTTCAGGCCAATCTGACCGCACCCCCTGGTTGATAGGATTCTAAGATACACCTTTTCTGAAGTGGTTGTTCAAGTCCTAGAAGAACATAAAATGAGGACTTTTTTTTTTTTTTTGAATGCTCATTTTTTTCAGGCCGTTGTCTGGCGTCTTGCTTGGCTTTTTGGTGTCAAGTCCTAGAAGAAGCCAGGAAACCTAACACCAGGAAGTCTTACACAGGCAAGTAGAAGAGATTCTTAACCTGGTGCCTTAAGTGCAAACTCCAACCCCTTCTCTCGGACACCCCCACAGTACTCCAGTACTTAAATTTAGGGTTGGCCTAGTCTTCCATTAAAGCTCACTTGTCTACCGTTAATGCTTGCTTACCTTTGGAGCCCCCTCTCTTGTTTAGGACAGAGTTTAAGCTTTTACTGAGGCGTTTTACACCTTGAACCCCCAAGAAAGCCTATCAGCCCCATGGGACCTTAATTTTGTGCTGGAAAACTTACCTTACCCCCATTTGAATTGGCTGCTTTGGCTATTCTTAAATTCTGCACTTGGAAAACAGTGCTCCTCCTGGCCTTGACTTCAGCCCACAGAGTCTCTGAACTCCATGCTAATGTGGCTATTCCACCCTCCCACAATGACAGGGTAAGCCTCAGGGCCAGTCATTCTTTCATGCCCAAAGTGTTTAGCGCTGCCTACCTTCTATCCCCAATCCCCAAAACAGGGGGGAAAGAATCTTACACTCCTTAGATATTCACAGTCTGAGATTTTTCCTGGAGAAAACTAAGGCTATCAGAGAAACATATCAGCTGTTTGTCTGCTTTATGGATTCCAGGTTAGGACAACCAGTTTCTAAACAAACTATTGCTTCCTGGATCTCAAAAGCCATTTCCCTCTGCTACTGTCACCATGGAAAGACTTTACCCATGTGGCCAAAAGCACATGCCACTCGAGCAATGACCTCGTCATGTGACTTCTACAAGGGGGTGGATACCAGGTCTATTTTAGAAGCAGCTACCTGGTCATCCATGTACACTTTTACAAAACACTATAAGCTAGATGACTTCTCCAGGTCCAGGGCAGTATTTGCCAGAACTATTCTTTTGGGCCTCCTCGACTCCTTATCATCTCCTTCTCTTTAAGCTTGCCACACTTCTTTCTTTACAACTCTGGGAATCACCCATCTATTAAGAATACTGAAGCAGTAACTCAGTGCACAGTTGTGTAAGAACTTACAATAACAGTAGATATCATACTGATCATCGTTGCAGTACTCCTTCCCTCCCACCTTATCCCCCTTCTTTTCTTTTTCTCTCTGTATTGGCACAAACACAATGCCTTACAATCGCAGACAGACATTTATTACCCCAGGATGTTACTGCTTTTCTGAGGGGAACTTGCTTACCCTTTTCAAACTAAGCCCCTCCTGGCTGACTAGTCTCCTTCCTCGGTTTTCTTGAAGCCACTGCCGGCTTGAAGATAGTTTGAGGATGTCGCTTTGTACATCTGATTTTATACCCCTATGCCGACGAGCTGAGGTCATCATCCAAACCTGTTTCCTAGTAAGGTAAAGCTTTGGTACCCTGGCTGGACGTCAGGGAGCTACAACCCATCTGTTATGAATACTACATCAGTGATCAGTGGGACATCTGCTCTTTTGGTAAGCTCTTACACAGCTGTACTTTCAACCACCTTAGGATCCTTATTTAGAAGGGGACCAGGAATCTGAGGTTTCAGAAGTGTCAGAGTCTGACCAGTCAGTTTCCTCTGAGGACAAACATGTTCAGAAACCCAAACATATTTTTCTTTTTCCCAAACGTGGCTAGATTTAGAAATATATTCACTTGGGAGCAATCATTGGCTGCCCCCAAGATTAGCAGGGTATGTGATCTTTGGGAGGATGAGGCCCTGGATGTGGTGACCCTCCCTCTGTTGATTCCAGCATTAGAGGATGTTTTTAAAAAAGTTTGCAATTCTCTTCTAATGAATGAGCCTCCATCTAAAAATGTGTTTAAGAAATTCAGGGTGTTCTCAGCTATTCCTGGGCTCCAAGCCTCCTCCTCTGCAGACCTTACTTCTGTTTCCCCAGCAACCCTTGGCGATAAAAAGACCATAAGACTTCATCAAATACACTCCCTCAAGATAAACTAGGCAAGTGGAAACCATCTCAGGGAAAGAAGCTAGCACAGTCCAGGATGATAGCTGTCAAAGTGCTTAATTACCAATGTTTTATGTTAAAGTTTGTGTTGAAGTGTATATATGGTTTAGATGAGTTTGCTGCATCGTTACCTGCTGAGCAAAAAGACTGTGTGTGAGAGAGAGAGAAAGATTGTTTCCATTGTTTCCCAAGTGTATAAACATGCTTTAAAGAGTGCCTTGGAGGGGTTTTATATGTCTATAAATGCAGTAACATTGGTGGAGATAAGGAGGTATGCTTGGTTGCACAGCCAGAATTTTTCAGATGAGTTAAAAAATGAGATTATGAATGCTCTGCTTGATTCTGATTGTGTGTTCGTTACAGAAGCTAATCAAACCCTAAAACTCTGGGATGATGGATAAAATGATGTAAGGGGTGTCTAACATTTTTCATATCCCAAAATTTCCCATCAGTATGCATGATATTTGTCAGTGGCCTAATGAACAGAAGTTCCAGCCAAACAAAAAACAAGGCACCAAAAGGAAATTGCAGGGTGAGAACTCTGCCAAACCTAAAAAGAGGGAGTCCTTTCCTAAAAAAAGATAATCTACCCCTCCCAACCTGTGACTATGCAAAGGCTTGGCTCCCGTCAATCCCTCATTCCCCTCTGGGTTCTCCATCTAGAAAGTTATCTCTCAACAAGACAACCTAGCCATCAGTGGTTTCCAACAAGTGGGTGCTCAATATCATTGACAGAGGTTACAGGTGGCAGTGGAAGGAACATCAGAGAGATTCCTTCTCAACTGCTGGACCAGACTTTTATTCCCTTCTGCACTCCAGCAGATGCTGGTGTTTGTGGTCATAGAGCTAGTCCCTCCTTTTATTCATTTATTTATTTATTGATTGTATTTTACATTTGTTGACTGGGATAGTCCGACTAGATATATGTCCATTTTCAGCAGAGGCCCAGGGAGAAAAGCTCCAAGATAATAATACACATTGAACATTTAGTAAATGCTAGTTTAAAGCAGATTACAATCATAAGCAATACCAGCATTTAGCACATATAGTACTAAGTTGTTATAAAGCACTTTACAAAACATAACATTATTTTCAAAGTTATATATGCATAACATTACATTCAGGTTTAAGACACATTGAGCAGCAGTTATACAATTGATTCTTCCTGAAGTGGTGTGGTAGAAAAAAGTTAGAAGTAGTTGAAGGTAAGGCACCTAAGTAATAGAGAAGTCACTAGTCGGGGTTAGTGCAAGGACATAACCAATGAGTTTTAAAGCATTTCTTGAGATTGTTTTTGAATCGGGTTAGTGAGGGTTCTAGGGTCAAGTCAGCTGGGAGTCTGTTCCATGTTTTTCCAACAGAGTTGGCAAACAGAGTCCCCAACTGAGTAGTTGGATTTGTATGTTTGAACTAGGAGTCTAGTAGATGATCGCAGTGGCCGGATGCTGGTGTAGGGGCTGATAATATTTTTTAGTGCAGGTGTATTTTCTGGTTGGTAAAGGGCTTTATGTGCCACTATTAGCTGGTTAAACTGCAGTAAGCTAGGTAGTTCAAGCCATCCTAGGCGATTTAGGTTGTGACAGTGGTGTGTTCGATAGGCTGTGCCAGTAGCAAATCTGGCAATGTGATTATAGCAGGATGATAGTGATAGTTTATTAAGATCTGTTTTGTTTAAGTTGGAGAAGAGAGGTGAGGCACAGAGAAGAGTTGATAGTAGATGGAACGGGCAATTGCAGTTCTAGCAAGTGAAGTAAGGAAAGGTTTGATTCTGTAAAGAGAGCCAAGGTTTTTATTAATGGTTTTGATAGTTTCATTGATATGCGCATCAAACTTCAGCTTGTTATCAGCTATGACACCCAGTAGTTTAGTTTGGGCTTCTGGGGAGATGATAGTGCCATTGTTAGTGGTTATGTCGAAGGATGGCGGGGGGGGGGGTGCTGCATATGGGGGAGAAGAGGAGCAGCTTAATTTTATTGGGGTTTAGGATTAGATGTTGATTGGAGAGCCATTTTTCCACTGTATTAAAGGTGTTTTGGGTTAGTGTGACTAAAGTAGCTGGTGAGGTGTCAGAACAAATCAAGGTGGAGTCATCCGCATATGGAATGCAAGTAGCATCTGGGATGACTGAATGAAGGTCATTGTTAAAGATGGAGAAAAGAAGGGGTCCTAGTATCGAGCCCTGGGGGACTCCTAATGTGATGGGTAGGCGAGATGATAGCTTGTCCTGCCATAGGACTGCCTGTTGCCTGCCCTGCAGGTAGGATTGAAACCATTGGAGTGCATGGTTGTTTAAGGAGAAGGCCTTCAAGGTATTTATAAGCATTTTGTGGTCAACTATGTCAAAAGCAGTGGATAGATCTAGAAAGAGTGCTGAAGATAGTTTGTTATTATTGCAGTTGTGGTTAATGACGTTAGAGAAAGAGAGGAGGGCAGAAGTAGTACTGTGGTGTGGCTTAAAGCCGTGCTGAAAGTTGGACAATAGCTTGCTCTGTATGCGGTAGTGCATGAGCTGTATGTGTACACACTTCTCCATAATTTTAGCTAGAGGTGACAGAATAGCTATGGGTCTAAAGTCTGATAGTTCAGTGGAACTGCCACCTTTATGGAGAGGTGTGACATGGGAGATTTTCCATATAGTGGGTATAGTAGCTTCAGATATAGCTCTGTTGATAAAGATTGAGATGGGGTATGCTGTGGTGTCAGCAGCCTTTTACAGATAGTCTGCTGGGAGGAGGTCAGCAGCCAGGGTGGTGGGTCTTAGTTTCTTAAGTAGAGTATGAATATGTTGAGTAGGAACAGGTTGGAAGGTAAAGTATGTTTGGGTAATGGGTGTGACTGCATTATAATTAGAGCCATTGGGAGAGAGTTGGATGGCTAGAGACTGGATAGTCTCTCTGAAGAAGCTGTTGAAATTATTAGCAATGTCTACTGGGGATTTTTGTTGGGAAGCTGAGGGGGGGGGGGGCTGGATTGGTGGTTTAGCCTGGGTGGAGTAGTTTGTTTATTCCTGCCCAGAACTTTTGAGGTTTATTTTGGTGTTTTGCAGTAGATGGTAGTAGTAGCTCTTTTGTCTAAGGTTATGGATTTTTTGATGTCATTCCTTAGCTGTCTGAATCTTAGTTGACTAAGTGGTGCTTTTGTTTTTTGATAGGTGGCCCATGCTTTGTTTCTGAGTGAAATTTTGGTTTTGGTATCTTTAGAAAGCCATGTTGTAATATTAACCTTGGTTCTAATAGAGCGGCTGGGAGCATGGGAGTTAAGAATAGCAAGGAATTTGGTGTTAAAGTATGCTACTGCTTCATCTAGGAGGAGACTTTTTAATACTGACCAGTTGCATGCCTTAAATTCATTTTGAAACTTGGTGAGAATAAAATTCTCGTTGTTTCTTAATGTTCTATAGGTGGGTAGGTAGGAGCAGTCTACTTTGAGCTTGATTACATAGGTGAGACAGTGGTCACTTAGTTCATCAGACAAAGTGTCTGATTTATAGGATTGAAGATGGGTATTGACGAGTATCCAATCTAGGGTACTTTCCTTGTTATTGGGTTTTCCTGTCCTAGTGGGGGAGGTTATGATTTGTTTAAATCCATAGAGGTTTATGTGGGTTGTGGGGGTTTCACAAGAGCAAGTGTCCAGTCAATGTTGAAATCCCCAAGAACAATTGTTTCTTGGGGGTAGTTATTGGATAACCAATATAAGAAGTTTTCTAAGGTTTCTGTGTTCCTCCCTGGGGGAATGTAGACACAGACAATGTTTACATTTATGTTTTTATTAGTTTCGTTTTTGAGATAAGAATTTTAGCATTATTGAACTGGGGTGATTGTTGGGTGTCTATGCCGACAGGGTAGACTTGTAAAGTATGGCTACCCCACCACCCTTTCTGGTGGTATGGTCTAGTTGAAACATATTGTACCCTGGTGGCAGAATCTCATAGTCCTTTGTGGCAGTCTTTAGCCACGTTTTTGTTAGGCATAATGTATCTAGGGAATGAACAGCTAAGAGGACATGCAGGTGGTGAGTTTTGTTATTTATGCTCCTAATGTTTAGATGGCAGGTCAACAGTGAGTTAGGAGGTCTATTTGTTGGATCTGTGGTGGTAGGGGATATAGTAAGGGGATTAGGGTCAACAGGTGGGGATGGACCAGGGTTTTGGTGGATGTCGCCGCCCTTTGTGAGGTTGTAATGTGTCCTGAGTATGAGTTTTAAGATTTTGAATAAAGTTTTGTAATAGTGTCTAGTTTTAGGACTAATGTAACTAGGTCTAGCAAGATGGTAGTATTTAGGGGTTAAGGAGGTAAGCATGAGGGAGGTGAGTAAGGGTGCATTATTATCTGTTGTAGATGGGATGGATGTTTGGAATTTAGGGTAGTGGAAACCTGGGTGACCCTGACATTCGTAGGCAGTTAGGAGATATGGGATGAGTAACAGGGGTAGAAGTAGAGTTAATAAGACACTTTTGGGTAATAGCATACCTACTGAGTGAGATTTGAAACTTAGGCAAAAGGAATAGCAGAGTTAGAGGACTGATGGTATCAGGTTGAGGGTGGTGCTGTTGAGTGAGAAGTTGTTACTGATTGGTTTAAAAAAGTGGGGTGTGGTCTAGTACCAATAAATGTAGCAGCACCAGGGATGGGAGGGATTTGGGGTAGGGTGGGGTGTGAAGCGAGCCTGAGCGAAGCGAGGGCAAGCGGAGCAGGGATGAACCAATGCCTGTACTAAGTTGTAGCAATTTAACCTGTTTGAGGAAAAGGGGGGTGGGGGAAAAGAGAAAGCAGTAGAATTGGTTAGAGGGAGACCTTGATTGACTCAAGACACCACACCAGAGGTAAGTTGAATGTAGGAGCCTAAAATCTGCACTCAGCACTTTAATGTTACTTGCACTCAACACCTTAATTTTACTTATGTTTAGCAGGAAAGACAGACCAACAGTATACAATTTTGAGGATTTTTGCAAGGGTTACTTGTTCAAATGTCAGACAAGTACGTAAAACTTTCAACAGGAATCTGTCTGAGTGTTAGAAAGCCAGAAAGGTACAAGGTACACCTGTAAAAATTAGGGCCAGAGAGACAAATGTAAGAGTCAGTGTACTTGTGTTACAGGAGAAGGAGGCAAACACTCAAGTAGAAAAGAGCACTATGGCTCACCAAAATGGTGACTTGCTTAATTACACAGCACTGTAAGAGAAAGCTTAACAAATGCTTTTTATATGTGTAACCTACTCTGATTAACTGCTGGGAGAAACCATTTCTTTCCTTTGGAGAAAATGAAAAGTTTCTACTCCAGAATTTTCCTGGTCCCCAGAAAAGACTGGTTATGGAGGCCGGTGTTGGAACTGTCCATTCTGAATACTTTTGTCAAGGTCTTCAAGTTCAAGATGCTCTTTGCAGTATGCAGCCAGGAGTTTGAAATCACTAGAGAAAGTTTTGTTCTTACTAGCCCAGCTAGGGTTCAAGTTGAACCTTCAGAATTCATACTTGACACCTTCGCAAAGTCTCTTCATCCTGGGGTGCTTTATCGACACTGATTAAAGAGTGGCTTTTCTTCCTCAATAGAAAGTCCTATCCTACCAGATGGTGTTTCAGGAATTCTCCAGATGGAACTTTGCCTCAGCAAGAGATTTCCTAAAAGTTCTAGAACTCATGTAGTCCATAATTCTCATGATTTCAGTGACCCATCTCCACATGAGGAAAATGTAATGGTATGTATGTAACTGTTGGACCCAGCACCTACATTTGCTGGAATCCCATTTGCTGGTACTGCTCTTCATCAGACAAGAGCCACAATGGTAGAGAGCACAGCTGAGTATCAGATCAGGTCTTCCCTTTTTCCCACCTGTTCTGGCACAATCTGTCTATGCAGATTGTCTTATTTTGCTTGAAGAGCTGTGTCAATGAGACTGCAAGTGCAAACCACTTGAAGGCCCAAGGATGCACTGAAGCACATCAGTATCAAAGAAATGTTAGCTGTGATCCACAGCTTGAAAGTCCTTCACCACCTATGGACTCTGGGTCTTCTTGTAGTTAGGGCCAACACCACGGTGATGTGGTACCTCAGCAAACAAGGGGGTACAAGGTTATAAAGTCTGTGTCATTCGACAGTGATAGCCTGGGACCTGGCTTGTAGCATTCCCTAACTCTTCAGGCATTATACATCCCATCAGAGCAAAATGTTGTGACAGACAGATTAAGCAGATCATGGATAGACCTGCATGAGTGGCAACTGAAGGCAGTGGTGTTTCGGGATCTAGTCCAGATGTGTGGAATGTCTCAAATTGATTTGTTTGCCTCCTTTCAAAACAGACTGCTAGTGAAATTCTGTTTCAGACATCTTTTTAGCCATGCTTGGAGGACAGACACATTCTCATTCCCTTGGACGGGAATGTTCCTGTTTACTTTTCCACCCTTTCCACTGTATCACAAGGTACTTCTGAAGATTCAGAAAGAAATGCCAGAGATCATTGTGGTGACTCCCTTATTGGCCCAGGGAATCTTGGTTCTCCCTTCTAATGGTATTGGCCAAGGGCAATTACCACATGCTTCCTGTCACTGCAGATTTGCACACACAGTTTGAGGAACAGCTAGTGCACCCCCTTTTGGAGAAATTACATCTGACAGCCTGGATGATTCAGTCTTGACTCCATTTAGATACTTGTTCATTAAGATGTGCAACAGGTGTTAAAAGAGATCAAAAATGTTATGTTCACAAATGGGTGAGGTTTTCTAAGTGGTGCCTAAATGGGAACAGAGAGCCCCTTGAGGTTAACATCCCTGTCTGGTCTTGAAATATTTGTGGGAGCTACTTTAGGATGACTTACCATATGCATCCATTTCTGCTGTTTCTCAGTGGATCCCTCCTTTCTTCTTCTCTTTTGGTAAAATAGTTCATGAAAGGAGTATTGCATATGAGACTCCCTTGTAAGCAGATACCTCCTTCATGGGATCGCAACTATGTCCCAGAAGGATTGACCTTCCCACCCTTTGAACCAGCTGGTCAGGCTTATCTGAGCCTCTTAATATGGAAAACTGATTTGGTTATTGCTATGACATTTGCAAGGTGAGTCTCTAAGCTGCAAGCTGTCATACTGGGGCAACCTTTCCTTATTTTCCATAAGGATAGGGTCATGCTCTGCAGTAATTCCTTTTCATGCTGAAAGTGGTCTCAGAATTTACTCTTAGTTTGTCAACCTCCCTGTTGTCTTCCCACAACCTACGAAGAAGGGAAAGAGGATACGTCATACACTGGATGTGTACCAGCAGCTCTAGTACTACCATAACAGAACAAAACCCTTCAAGAAGGCTGAAAGGTTTATTTCCTACACTGGGGCAAAGAAAGGTCAATGTGTCTGTTAGCATGGCATTGCACATTGGTTGTTCTGTGATATTGTTTTTTGCTGCACCCACCACACAAGGTGAATTCAGGCAAGGTAAAGGTGTATTCCACCAGGGCCTTTTCATGTTCAGTGATTCATTGGGAAAGAGTGGACTGTAGAAGTATTCTAGAGGCAGCAACTTGGTTCACTGTTTATACCTTTACTAAGCACTACAAGGTGGATGCCTTTTTTAGATTCAGAGCGGACTTCACTAGGACCATTCTCCATGGGCTTCTAGACCTTTATCCATCCTCCTCCTCCTCTCAGATGGGCTAAACTTTTGGGAATCTACTCAAATGTCAGTAAGGCAGTGTGTTTGTTGAACATAGTACATTTGTGAAAGTTCTACTTACCTATTACTAAAGAGCAAAGTACGTACATAATTAAAATAAAATAAGAGAAGCATATGCATATATACATATGCTTGTGAAGCAGCCTATACAGTTGAAAGATTAGTAAACTAGTACTGTAATTAAGACCCACGTGGTACATTTTGAAATCTTTAGCCAGCATCATGAAAACAGATGCACTTGTTTTCTTTATGTTTTGAATCACCAGATATTAAAACACCAAGCAAATGTCAAAGAATTTAAAATCTGGCTAACAAAGTAACACAGTGGTACACAGAAAGATGGTATGCAATGTGAAAGTTTGTAAATAGTCTTATTCAGAAAGGTTTTCCACAGTAAGTTTTATATTTAATGCACAAATGAGTTACATTAGTAATGCTGATGGCTGAGCAGAATTGAGAATATTCAGTTACAATGGAGTAAGGCTGTTACATTAGTGAGATTTAGAAGCAGGATGCTTGGTTCACTGTATGAGCTGCACCTACATAATGATAATGAAAAATTAATTTAGAGATTACAGCACTTGAGCAGACTATTTTGTTCTTTACATTAGTACATGCAGGTAGATGGAGCGTGAATGGGTGTGCCTTCGCTGAAGGTTGGGCATTGGGCTGGCAACTCGGCCCCGTAAAAATCCACTGCCAGTCTTGAGCGGACCGGAGTTCTGCTGTGATGACTCCTAACCGGGAAAAGCCGAAAGACATTAGTATAGCATTTTAAAGACCACACATAAAGATGACTTTAAGTGGTACGTATGAGGGGCAGAGGAGAGTTTGCAGACTGCTACATAATTGAAAGACACAAATGCATAATTCCAGGTTATGTTCATAAGTTCCCATTTTCTGGGATTGATGTGTACCTGCAATGATATCCATTGTGGTATCACTTGACTACAGCTCATTCTGCAAATCATGAGGAGCATTGATGATTTGGCACCCCCGATTCCTTACAAATTATATACAAGTGTATGCCTGCCATACTTGCAGGAAATACAGCAGTCAAGGTCAGTTATGTAGAACTCCCTCCCCTTCATACACAGACAGGGGGGGACTGAGGGAGGATATTCCTAACCCATCAAGAAGGGTATTCTTTGAAGACTGAAAGATATGATAGCAATGTCTGTTATGTCTTATATTGTAATCTTCCTTGAAGGATCCCATGCTTGGGTTGAATCCCAAGGGGTAGAGCCACCTAGACAAAAATAGTTAGAGAGCCACACAAAGGCTAGCAGAAGGATGATAAGCTGGGAAACATCAATCCAGAAGACCCCAATTCTGAGGCTGCAGACAGGGAGGGTTGACTGAGAACGGAGCATCACGGCTCAAGGATGATGGTGACCAAACCTGCAAGGGGGGCTGGTTAAGCAAGCACTAGAACAGCAACTTTATAGAAGAGTGGACATGACTGTAGCCTGGACTATTGGGTATAATGCCTAATTATGGAAAGGCCAACTTCACTGTCCTCTATAATGGGTGAAGGGGATTACAGACCCTTTCGCTTCACAAACCTGTATGTTAAAATAACTAGTGCTAGATTGTAATTTTATCTTTTGGGGAAAGATCTTCCAAAACATTGCAGCGCTGTTGAGCACACAGCCCCCTCATTCCTTCTAGCTCCCATCCTTGCATGGAACTCGGAGAAAGAGGAACTGTTCAGGAACTAGAATCATCTTCTCATGACAGTTGCAAGAGGAGGGGCTCCATAGGAAAAGTGAGTTTCCCCATACAGATTCTGGAGCATTGAGAGATCTAGAGGAGTCAGAGCCACAAGGAAGGGAAACTTCCATCAGTTACACTCTCATGCTGCAGGACTAAATGACCACATGGTAGACAGGCACAACTGTCAAACAGGGAGTTCAGGACCCAGAGGGTGAAGGATCTGCATGAGGAATGAGAAGGTGCATCACCACGGGGTTGCTAACCAGTTAGCATAGATGTCCTATCCTGCTTTCCATGTGGAACCTAGAGAAAGGCCCACCTCATTCATAACTCTGATTTGTGAACGCTATGTAATCGACCAACAATCCCTGAAAACCCAAAATGTTGAACACACGGATCAGAGATTTTTTTCTCTGGGAAAAAAATCGCTGATTCGTAAAAAAAAAAAAATCTAAACACAAAATAAAGTGGAGGGCTTCGCCCCCCCACACCCCTCCTACTTAAATATACCAACTCCGAGATCGCACCACAGTGTAGGAAATGGCAAAGTCCCGAAAATGGCCCAGTGATTTTTTCCCTAGGAGAAAAATCGCTGTTCTGTGCTTTCGGTATTTTGTCATTTTGCGTAATGACGTTCGACTAAACAGCGTTCGCAGTTCATTGTGTTCGCTGAAATAATAGGGACCCCACAACAATGGGTGTCCAAAGCAACTAAGTTGCCTACAGAACTTGACTGAGAACTGATATGGTAGTGCTTCATTTCCACCGAAAACTGTTCTTGGTTCAGCATGTAGATGTGCTTCCAACAGTTTGGAGTCTGACAGGACCAGGACCTGGCAGAAAAGTCCCTAACTATGAGATAAAAAAAAAAAAAAAAGAACTAAGCTCCTGATAAACAAGAGCAGAAAGTATGACCAGTTCTGATGGAGGAGGAGAGTCCCCAAACTAAGGACAGGACTACAACACATCCACCATTGAGAGACCATAGGGAACATTTATGTGTCTGAAGAAGCATGAGGCATGAAACAGCAATAGGTGATGAACTTTCTAATGAGGGATGTGACCCACAGCTTCTCATGTCTCACTGTTTCAACTGGAATAGAAGTGGGCTACTAGCTACCCTCCCAAATGGACAGGATTTTTTCAGAGTGTTTCACCCTGGGTTCCTATTCTAAAATCAGCCCCTCTGAGGACAGCACACATGTGGATAGACGGGAGCAAAAGGATCAACCCTAGTAACTTGGTAACTTGGCCTGTGACTTTCATTCATCATAACCGGAACAGTAATCGAGTCTCATCCAGGATGCCAGAAGCTCCCAGTTAGGAAAAGGCTTCTTACCAGAGAAGTAGGTACACATGAACCCTATCTGCCACTCCCAGGGAGCCCTGAAATGGATTGCACAACTGAGCTGTTGGGGTGGGCAGTTATGTGGGTGTTCCTAATAGTGATCCCTGGTGAAGGCTGGAGAAGTTACTTGGGGTTGTAGCTCAAGAAGGGGTAATGGTAGTGGGCATGGCTAAGATGCTGAGGAAGCATTGTAAATTGCTGAATGCCCGCCCCTTAAACATTACAACTTTACCATGCTGGGAAGGGGGAGTGATGGGTAGGACATAACTGTCCCCACAGCAGAATGTTTTTTTTTCTTTTTCCCCCCTCATCCTGCAGATTGTTGATGGCCAAGACCCACAGGACACCTTTAGGCTCCATGACCAGCCTCATTCGAATCAGAGAATGTCCATGGAGCTCAGTGTCTGGTAGACCCATTGTGGATATGGGGCATTGGTAGCAGGGCCATGGGATGATGTAGCGGACAAACAAATTTAAGAAAAAGAAAAATGGGCTAGCTGAAGGAGTCCCTTCCCCCTAACCAAGTTTTGAGTAATCCTGTGTTGGAACCCAAGAGAGCTACTGCATTCTCTTATCCAACTCCTGGAGCCTGGCACAGAGGAGAACTAGATTATGTCTGAGAGACTGACTGACCAGGGAGCCAGCTGGAAACACTTAACTCTGTGCCTAGGGTGCTTGAGGCACCTTCTGCTGTGTTTTGAAGAGCAGGAAAGTCAGTCATTGGTGAGACATGCCAGGGAGTTATCTAGAAGCAAAGATGGACAGAAGTTGAAATGTTTGGCCAAAAAAACCCTCCTGTCAAAATAAGATCACAGTTAAATATGTCTAGGCTATTTAAAAGAAGGATGAAAGGCAAGACAACCTATGCAAACACACATCCATGCCAACAGCCCTAGCTAGAGCATCCACAGCAGGTACTAAATGGCTTCATGTTATTTCATTGAAGCCATATTCACTGAAGTAAATGTTCTTAAACATGAAAGTAACTTTCTTTGGGGGACAAAAATACCATTACTTTTTGTCAGGTTTTCCCCACACTTCCTTTATTTAAATATACCAACTCACCAGTGGCACAACTTTAGAAGATAAATGTCTTACAAATAAAACAACCCTGTACCACATGTGCAGAAAGTAAATTAAGACCTGAAACACACATATAAATAAAGTCAGAGTTCACTGGAAAACAAGTGAGGAATGTTTTTCAATGCTAGTTAGAGGCAGAGTAATGTGACCACACCCAGAATGCACTCTCTAGTGTAAGAGATGGTGGTTCCTTTCTCCCACACACCAAGAGCTGAGAAGTGGAATTAGCCCTTGCTAGTTGGTGAATATTCCTCAGTTTGGTGACTCTAGAGGCCGCATACCTTGCAGACCTACCTCTAGGAGGCAGTGGTCCCAGTCTAGTCTTCAAGCAGAATCACATTGAAATTCTGACCCACCTACAAGGTGTCAATAGGATTTTCTCACCAATCCTGCAAGACAAGAACCTTCCTTACACCATTCCATTTAGTGAAAAATGGACTAGAAAAAAACAAAGGACATGTAACACAGGAACTTTTACTGGTGATAGAAAAGGTGAAGACTGACAGTTTCTTTTTACTTGGTGGCTTCAAATGTTTCCAGAGGAGCAAGTAGGCAATTTGAGGGCAGGAAAGATACCATCCCCAGGAGATATTCAAACTTTGTTTAAATGTTTGAATGAAGATTTTAATGTAGAACAAATATGGAAACATCATCCAGAAGAAAGATTGAAGAATTCATTACCGACACTACCATACTCCCAAGAACTACAAGCATGGTAAAAAAAAAAAAAAAAAAAAAAAAAGTACAAGCATGGAAGATATAAGCAGCTCAGGAGTTGGAACTTCACACAAAAACGGGTTTGCGGTTTCAAACTCATCAAAAGTTACAACTAAAGTGACAGCAGTTTTAACTACCACTAAAAAGATTCAGTAAACTCAAGAATGGGCTTAGAATGGATGGAAAGGAAGAGAATACAAAGTAATGCAGTGGTAGTGAGTGATAGACAATGGTAACACAACTTCAGAAGAAATGTGATAGTCTGATTGAAGGAATATAGAAACTGGAAGGAAGGGTAACCAGTTTAAATTTTGAACAAGAACAAATGAAAAATTCCTTAACAAACGTAAAAAATAAGTAACCAGCTAAAAGGACAGTTGAAACATGTGCCAGTAAGAAGAACCTTTGTATCTTTGGAAAATCAAATTTTGGGATACACCAAAAGGCCTAGAACAAACTATTCAGAGTATCTTTAAAAATGTCCTGGTGACTCGTCAAGAAATAAATGTAGAACTTGACAGTATATAGAGTAACCACGGGGAAAAAATTAATAAACAAAGTAGACCTTGAATTGTAATTATAAAGTTTGTAAAAACAAAGATAGAGGGCAGATTCAATAAAGTCTACACTAAGTTCACACAATATGTATTCAGTAAAAATTCTTATCACATTTTTTTGTGCTTTCTAGTCACTCAGAAATATTACACAGCGTACACTTTGTGGTAACCTTTATGAATCCCTGTCAATATTTAAAGCTGCAAGAATATCAGTAGGAAAACTAAGGAAGAATTTTTTCCCTTGCATATTGTAAAATCTTCATTTTTGCCAATCTTCCACATGAGATAATTAGACAAAGAAGGAGACTGAAGAAATATGGAATAACAATCATTTGGAAAGGTGACACAATGATTTTTGCAACTGAAACAGGCGCCAAGCATGAGTTGTCAATTTTGGGATTAATATGGAAGCTGCAGAGCTTCACAAACTTTGTTCTTTGCTACTTTCCTTATGAAGACTCATTGGCCTATTAGAGTTTTTTTTCTCTTAACACATTTCGTACTTTAACACAAGTGTGGTGGAGTTGGAACACTTTCACTTTTTCTGTATACAAAAAAGGTATGTAATAAGGTTTTGTTTATATATAAATGTTTTTTTTTTATTCTGTCACTTATAGCTACAATTAGCACGTACAGTTTTTTAAAATTGTACAAGATACTTAAATTTATTGAAGTATAATAGAGAGTATTTTTTTCTTACAAGAAACCCATTGGAATGAAAAAAGTTTTTTATGTTAAAACAACAATATCCTTGAGTAAAATAGATAATTTAGAACACTGGATCTCACAGGTCTTCAGGTATAGCTGTTATTATTAAACAAGACTGTACTTACTGGTAACAAAATGTATTTTGTAATAATGGGAAGAGTGTTATTAGTAAGAATGAAATGTGAAATAAATAAATATATTTATATGGCTCTGCTCGACAGTGGCACAGGAAAATAGTTTTCTTGGATAGCGAAAGCCAGGGTACCTTTTTGGCTAGGCTTATGTAGGCCCTAGGACCAATAGCCTAGTACCTACTTATGAACCTATATATATATATATATATATATATATATATATATATATATATATATATATATATATATAATAAAAGATGTAGTTTACTATCAAAATGGCGAACAGAGAATGCAGATGAAAAATCGAAATATGGATGTTCGATTATTCTGTGTTGCTGAACATCTCCATGTTTGAACGTTCATATCAGCAAATGCATAGTACATTCGCTGATATGAACTTGAAGTACTGCACAGAGATTGAAGTACAGTGTGGTTTGGGGCATTCATCCTTTTCCTCACTGTAGTGCGATATTGGAGTTGGTATATATAGTTAGCAGGGGGTGTGGGTGCACAGGGGGACTTTCCCTCCTGCAAAAACGTGATCTGAGGTGTAGGACTTTCATTTACTTGAGCTCCTATATGGACATCACATGATCTGTTTGTCGATAATGTTGAATCTCCTGAATTTGTTCAGCAGGTTCAAAATTGTGACCTGATATATATTTTTACTTTTGCTTTTTTGTGTCGGTGTCACGAATGGGATTTTTTTTTTTACAGGCAACATTTTGATAGTAAACCCAAATATATATGTATATATATATATATATATATATATATATATATATATATGTGTGTATATATATGGATCTGGTTCATTTCGGCAAAATCACATTTTGCCGAATTGTAGTTCACCAAGACCAAATCGCCGAAAGCAGAAATCGGCAAAAACTCATTACGCCAAATTTCATTTCACCAAACGTAGTGGCAGTGTATATGCACTGTTCCCCACAGTAGTGCGATCCTGGAGTTAGAATATATAGTTGGGTGTTTAACATAGCAAGACAGCTTTAAAAAAAGCAACGGAGAAAGGAAGATCTCCTTTAACATAGCGAGACACTTTCTAAAAAGCAACGGAGATCTTGCGTTCTCTGTTGCTGTAACAAAAATCAAAAAACTTATACTAATGGAAAAAGTCCGGGCGACCGGACCTTTTTTCATTAGTATAAATCTGATTTACAACGGGCACGCTGACCAATCAGCGTGCACGTTTTGTAATATTAATGGGTGGTTGTTGTATAATATGTGTTTTATAATAAGTTTTTAAAACAAGGTTAAATTAATTTTTATGAAATATTTATTTGTGTATTTAATATAAATGTATATGCCTAACGGACTATGTTTTAGTATTTAAATAAATGTTATATAGTAAATGAATGTTTTATTGAATGGAAAATGCTATTGGTTGATGGTTTAATTAAGCAAATATAAAAATGGCTCTGAAATCATGAATTTTGTTATCTGATGAAGTCAGGAGAGGACGAAAACGCATTTATATCTGAAACGTTTATGTGGATGTCTTTTTACTTCGTGTAGCTGAATAAAAGTGTTTTTTTTTTTTTGGAGTTGGCCTGCTTCCTAAGTGCCTACTTTGTGAAGCTGTAAGACATAGACCCTGAAAAGTAGAAAAGATAAAGGAGGTTGCTATGAGTTTAAGGAAAGAGACATCACCATGACAAGATGGTTTTATTGAAGAATTTCATCAAACAATTGCCAATGAATTGCCTCCCCCCTTTACACAAAAATCATAAAAATAATGACTGTTCCTGGTTGGGGAAAGCCAAAATTGATGGCTTTTTGACGACGTGATTTTCATTTAGGAATTGTAAGAATTTAAAGTAGATTTTATGTAATAACTCTTTGACCAGATTTAAGCCAATTTCCAACAAAATAGGAACTTTTCCATGCTGCATATGCACCTGTTGTAAATCCAGTGAATAGCAAAATATACAAGCTGAGATCTCATGCAGACTGCAGGACCAGAAAAGTTATTTGTGCTGCTTGCTGTGTTTTATGCATATGTTCTTTGTGTTTCACTGTTGCAGTCATTACATTTGGGTAATCTGCTGGCAGGTTGCCCTCAATCGGCCTGATTAACAAAGTCTTGGGTCTTGCGTCAGTTGCTGTCCCTTCTTTCATGACATCAGGTTGTCAGGGGTATAAAACATGCAGCCGACGTCATTACCTCAGTTTTTCTTGCTGTGTGGTGCCTGAAGCAGAAGCAGTTTGCAAGTGCCGGTCGGCCGACTCCTGAAATTTTCGTTTTCGAGTTTCAGAACCGAAGTCTTCAACTTAAAGCTAAGTACCCCGTTGGGGAAACTTTTTCTTGCTCCTTACCGATGTCATTAAAAGTTAATAATTGCATTAATTGTGGAAAACAAATACCTCATAAAGATTTTCATCTGTACTGTATTCCTTGCCTAGGGCTTGACCACAACATACCTTGTTGTCGGTTTTGTGCTTTATTTAATTAGCGCACTATCCGTCGTCGGTACATTTTTGCCTCTAAATATTCTGGTTCTCGGTTTAATTATCCTGAAATGACGTCGGTTAGCCATCCGACTACCGGAATTTCGAAAAAACCCAAAGATAAAGACAGAGACAGGCCGTTGAGGTCCAAAACTGCCGACAACGCTTCTTCTAAGCCAGTTGCCAGTTCGCCGGTACTCAGTGAGGTGCTTTCGTAGCCCCTGATACCCACTACTTCTGACTTGCAGGCCTCTACTAAGACCCATTCGGAGTCCAGTATGCCGCGAGATACTTCAACTATGGAACCCGCAGATGTGTCTACCTTGGATGGGTCTGGAACCGCTGTGCAGGCACTGGCTTCTGAGGGTGTATTCAGGCCTACAGCCTTGCATATCAAACCAACTCCACCTTCAATATTAAGACCTAAATCCCGATCTATGTTGGAATAAAATGACGCCCAGGCCACATGTTCAGGCCCCTATGTCTGAAAAACAAATGATCAAGATGGCTGAAGATTTTATTAGTCTAATCAGTGGTAGTCAACCCCCCAACCCCCCCCCCCTTCTAAGAGGCCTAGGCCTGAGCTTGACTATGATTCTTCTGATCAGGATTCTGTTTCTTCTGACTCTTCTAATGACCTGGATTTGTCCATACCTACTTATGAGGATTCTCATGCAGAGGATTCCATTCCCTCTGCTTCCCCCCTTGAGGATTTCTCTTTTGGTGAAACTTTACATACCTTACGAGAGCATTTCCTCTGGGAAAGTCAGGAATTCTCTGATTCAGAAAAGAGGCTTAGGGATTTTCTTCTTTTACCTCAGCATAGGCCTTTGGCTATACCTCGTGTACTAAACATTGTTGATGATGTGTTTTCGGAATCCAGTATGGCCCCTGATTCCCTGCCTCCAGCTCCTTGTAAACCTGACAGATACTACAGGGTTCCTGAGTCCCACAAGTTCCTTTTCAAAAATCCTGTTGCAGATCCTGAAACCATTTCTCAAGGCCCTAAGAGCATTAAGGCTTCTACTGCTAAAAATCCTACCCCTTCTGATAGAGACTTCAGGGCACTGGATAGATGGGGTAAAAAGGTTTATACTTCTGCAACCTTGGCTATCAGGGCTTTAAACTGACAATTTCATATGTTAAAATATCAACAGTATACTATTGGTCTGCTTAAACAGAAAATGATGTTGATTTCTGACTGTGGATAAAAAAGATTTACAGGATTTATTGCATTCTTCTGAACAAGTTGGAAAACCTACTTTGCAATGTGGTTTTGATTCTTTAGAGGCCTCTTGCAGGGCTGCTGTTACTGGGTCTGTGCTTAGAATGCATGCTTGGCTTAAGAAGCAATCTCTGCCTGATCATGTTAAAGCAAAATTGTTGGATGCTCCTTTAAATCAGGACCGCCTGTTTGGCAATAAGGCTGAAGAAGTTTTAAAAAAGATGGAAGATAAAGCTAAATCTATGCACACTGTAAAAGATTTCTTGCAAGTGCAACCTCCAAGATTTAGTAGGCACTGGCCTACCAAGAATTGGTCCTTTCCAGCTCCTTCCAGATCCTCTCAAGCCAAATCCAGACACACCAAAAGCACCAGGTTTCAGTCCCAGGGGACTCTCAGACCTAAGCAATGGGGGGGCCTCCACTTCCAAATCTGGAAATAACAAGACACCCCCCTATGGTAAACAGTCTCAATGACTTTCCTTTAAAATTACCAAGCACTTACCTTTTAGTCACCCCTTTGGGGGGAAAGATTGCTTTTCATGCAAAAAGCTGTGAACTCATAACCCAGGACAAATGGGTTTTAAATATAGTGTCCCAGGGATACAGATTTCATTTCCACACGTTGCCAACCCCAAATGGGTGGCCAGACCTCCCCCCAAATCAGTGGGCAGAGGCTCAGAAACAAGTACTTTCCCTCTTAAACATGGGAGCTATTCAACCGGTACCAGAAGAGGAAAAGGGACAAGGTTTCTATTCCAGGCTTTTCCTGGTACCCAGAAAAGACAAATCATGGCATCCAATTCTGGACCTGTCTACTCTAAACACCTTTCTGGACATTCCAAAATTCAAGATGCTGACTCTTCACCAGTTACTTCCTATGCTAGACAAACATGCCTGGTTGGCAACTCTAGATTTAAAAGAAGCTTACCTGCATGTCCCAATCAGGGAATCTTGCAGAAGATACCTATGCTTCATAGCAGGCTACTTACATTATCAGTTTTCTGCACTGCCCTTTGGCTTGTCTACTGCGCCCAGGGTATTCACAAAGTGCCTGGCTTCAGTAATTGCATTTTGCAGGCAAAGAAATATTCGAATATATCCATACCTGGACAATTGTCTAATTCAGGTGGAAAACAAGGCCATACTTCTAAATCATCTGGCGTTTGTAAAAAGGGTTCTAACTTGTCTAGGGTACACCATAAACGAAAAGAAATCACAACTGGTACCCTCTCAACAGATGACATTCCTGGGTGCAAGCTTGAATACAACTGCCCAGATGGCTTTTCTCATGCCAGAAAAGTAAATTCATTTGGTAAGTTACTTCAAACAAGTGGCCACAAAAACCCTGCTATCTGCAAGACAAATACGGTAAGCCTTGGGGTTCATGGCCTCCTGCATTCTTCTAATTCCATATGCAAGACTGCATATGAGGAAACTTCAGTGGTACTTAAAAAGTCTATGGAGTCAACATTGTCACAGCCTGGAAACAATGATTCCTATCATACCTTGCCTACGTCTGGAGTTCCTATGGTGGGCAGAGGCCTGCCATCAAAACAAGGGACTGCCATTCACGTTACCCCCTGCCGCTCAAACCTTAACTACAGATGCATCAGACTATGCATGGGGGGCTCACCTGGCAGGGAAGTGCATTCAGGGCAAATAGAACCCAACTCAAATGCACCTACATATCAATCAAAAAGAAATGTTAGCTGTACAGAATGCTCTGACAGCCTTCAAGGACTACATTCTTCCACGACAACTAATGATAAAGATAGACAACACTACGGTTATGTGGTACATAAACAAGCAGGGGGGTACACATTCCTACCCCCTCTGCAGACTAGCCATGGCATTGTGGAACACGACCTTGAGCTACCAAGTGCACCTACATGCTCAATTCCTGCCAGGAAAATTAAATACACTGGCAGACGGACTAAGCAGAAATCTCATGGACATACACGAGTGGAGACTGGAACCACGGATTTTCAACATGTTGACAAGCAAATGGGGGAGCCCAGACATAGATCTATTTGCCCCCCCCCCCCGAACTACCATTTGGACAAATTTTGCACAGGGTCTCCCCAGAAAAAAGGTTGGAAAGTGGATGCTCTGTCCTTCAGATGGAAAAACCTATCAGTCTACGCCTTTCCCCCTCTGCCTCTACTCTGCAAAGTTCTGTTAAAAGTCAAACAGGACAAACCAAGAATGATTTTGATTGCTCCAGACTGGCCATGCCAACACTGGTACCCGCTCCTGCGCAATGTGTCACAAATATCTCCATGGCACCTGCCTCAGACACATTCCTTACTGTCTCAGCAGGAGAACCAGAGTTTGCACCCTCGGCTCCCAACATTGAACCTTGCAGCTTGGCTAATCACTTAAATTCACCCTTAACATCCCTCAGCAAACCTGTGATGGATGTTATCGTGGAGGCGAGAAGACCTAATACTAGAAAATGAATAAAGTTAACCCGGTCACCAAAACGATAAGTAACCTTGAAATGAGACAATATGATGACCCAGAAGGTAAAACAATAAAGCATAGACCGAAGCTGCCACAGGAAACACAAGTTTAATCCACAAGCCACAAACAGTTCACATAAACGCCTCCAAATACACAGTACGTTTTCGTTTCTCCTACTTCATTAGATGTGGGCTGTTTCCAAACCTAATATCTTCTTAAAGCATATTATTTCAATTAACAAATCACCTTTGCTGAGCAATCAACTTGTAATTAAAAAAGTACTTTTATGCTTTTAACCTGATGTTAACATTGTTATGTTTACCATGATAAAAAATGAAAATATGTGCAAATACATTACTGAATCACATAATCTTATTATAAACAACCATTCACTTTTAAAACTGTATTCAGTTTTGATAAAATGAATGAATGAATTAAAAAAATAAAAAATGAGATGAAACCTTTCATTAATGACAGAAATATTTCTGCAAAAACTAATCCATTTCGCACCATCTAGTGGCCAACAAAGATTTTGCAAGGAACAACAATATAACAAACCATTCGCTTTTCCTTAAAACATAACTTACATAGAATGTATTCTAAAAATGCCTACTTTAATATGTTTTATCTACAAATAAATGCCTGTGTTAAAAATACATAAATAACACATTACCATTTAATTAAAAACATTTGTTAAAACCGTGTTATTAAAATTGCATTCAAATGAACATTATAATAAAAATTACTTAATAAAAAAGATGTTTAGTAAAAAGTATGCAGAGAAATTAAAAAGCATTTAGGACACCTTATAAGAGAACATTTGAGCAAACTTCTTGAAGTTCCCATTAGACACATATTACAATTTGGCTGATCTTATTTTCAAAAGGGGGGCTATGGAAATATTTTCATGAAGACCAGGGGCTTTATTTGCCTCTAGTATTAGTTCCAGTACAGCTCTCTGTATTCTATTCTCGCTTCCCACAGCCCTTCCCTTATATCTATGTCAACTCTCTCAATAACATAAAATGTAAATTGTGCCTCTGTGCATTCCTTAGTATGCTTATACAGTGCATTTGTTTCCTTTTTTACCTGTATATCATATGTATGCTCATATATTCTCCTTTTTAGTTTCCTTTCTGTTTTTCCAACATAAAAACCTTGGCATGTCTTACACAATGCCAGGTATACCAAGCCTTTAGAATCACAATTATTATAGTCCCTACTTTCTAGCTTTATGTTTCTACTTTCTATAAAAACTTCTTCCTTATTTATAACATAGGTACATTGCGAACAATTACCACATTTAAATGTTCCTTTCTTTATTCTCCTGTTAGGATATCGGGTATCTATATTACCTTCCAATAATTTTTTGAGGTTATTGGAATTTTTATATACTACCTTTAAATTACTTTTCGAGATGTTATCTAAGTCAGTGAAAGCTATAAATCTATTCCATTCATTTTCAACTACTTCTCTCACTATCCTTGAACTGGCATTGTACTCTAATGCCAATGCATTACTGAAAGTCTCATCCACATTTCTTGTATTTACTTCCTTTTCAGTAGCATCTATACCCAATATAGGTTTAAATTTACTCTTCCTACCCTCCATCACCTCTGTCTCTGTCTTTTTCTATTAACCAGTCAGGATAACTTCTATTCTTAAACATTTTTCTAAGAACATTCATTTCTTCCATAAAGTCATCATCATTTGAAGTCATCCTACATGACCTAATATACTGGCCTTTTACTATATTTCTTTTATAATACATAGGATGAGCACTGTTATAATGTAGGTAAACATAACAATGTTAACATCAGGTTAAAAGCATAATAGTACTTTTTTACTTACAAGTTGATTGCTCAGCAAAGGTGATTTGTTAATTGAAATAATATGCTTTAGAAAAGGTGTTAGGTTTGGAAACAGCCCACATCTGATGAAGTAGGAGAAATGAAAGAGTACTGTGTATTTGGAGGCGTTTATGTGAACTGTTTGTGGCTTGTGGATTAAACTTGTGTTTCCTGTGGCAGCTTCGGGCTATGCTTTATTGTTTTACCTTCTAGTACTAGAAAATCTTATGCTGACAAATGGAAAAGATTCTGTGCTTGGAATCAATCTCAAGGAATGAGCACAGCAGCGCCCAATTTACCTCAGATTTTACAATACTTAACTGAGATGCTTCACAAGGGCCTGTCGTTTTCCTCCATTAAAATCCACACCTCATCCATTTCAGCTCATTATAACACAGAACCTCCCCTCTTCTCTCATCCTCTGCTCAAGCAGTACCTCAAAGGGGCCAAAAACTTGAGACCACCCAGGAGAGCTCCAACCCCTGCCTGGGACCTTAACTTTGTACTGGAGAAACTCACTCTACCTCCTTTCGAGCCAGCTGCTACTGCAGACTTCAAATTTCTTTCCTGGAAAACAGCCTTCCTTCTAGCAATCACTTCAGCTAGGATATATGAGTTACAGGCCTTATGGCAGTGGAGCCTTTCATCATCTTTCATGCGGACAGGGTGTCACTCAGGACCAATCCATCCAAGGTGGTATCCAGTGTGGCTCTTAATCAGTCCATTCATTTGCCAACTTTCTTTCCCAGTCCACAGAACAAAGGGGAATGGATTCTGCATTTATTGGATATACACAGACAACTTAGATTCTACTTGGACAGGACTAAAACTCGAAGAAAATCTGAACAACTGGTAGCATTTGCTGCAGGGGGAGAGGGAAAGGCTATTTCAAAACAAACCATTTCTAAATGGATAAGCCATTGCATTCATTTCTGCTATAAGCACCATGGAAAACCTACCCCAGGGGATCAGATCTCATTCCACCAGGGCTGCATCTACTTCTGCAGCCTTTCTCAGAGGTGTTCCTACCAGGGATATTCTAGAAGCTGCTACCTGGAGTTCAGTTCATACTTTCACCAAGCATTATCATTTACCAATTTTCTCTAAATCCAGAGCTGGCTTTGCCACTGCTGTCTTGCAGGGCCTTATAGCTGGTCCTAATGCTGTATAAATCCATCCTCCCAACCATAGCTTTGGGAATCTACCCAAATGTAATGACTGCAACAGTGAAACACGAAGAACATAGTACAGTTGTGTACACTTACCGTAAATGTAGATGTTTGAGTGTATTCACTGTTGCAGTCCTGGTTACCCTCCCTCCAGCCCCCTGTTTTTCTCTGACTGTACCTCTACTTTCTGTTACTATGCTTAAAAGCCTTTTTGGTGTATTTGCTTTTGGTTGGAGGCATATTTTTGTGTTTTAAATTTTATTTTTCTCCCCATTCGGGGGGGGGCACCTGACATCTGGGGCAAGAAAAACTGAGGTAATGATGTCGGCTGCATGTTTTATACCCCTGCCGACCTGATGTCATGGAAGAAGGGACAGCAACCGACGCAGGACCCAAGACTTTGTTAATCAGGCTGACTGAGGGCAACCTGCCAGCAGATTACCCAAATGTAATGACTGCAACAGTGAGTACACTCGAACATCTATATTTATGGTAAGTGTACACAACTGTACTTTCCTTTTATGTTGGCAAGATTAATTGCCAGTTTAAGGAACGCATTTCATGACATATAAGTGATATTAGGCTAAATGATTCCTTTGATGAAACATATACTGGAAAATAATAGTCACAGCTTTCGCTTCTTGGCCCTACAGGTCATTAATGAGAACACAAGGGGAGGAGATTTAGTGAATGTTACTGAGACAGCTGAGATGAACTGGATAGGTAACTTAAAAGCTCATAAGTTACCTGGGCTTAACAGCAATCTACCTCTCAAACCAGCCCTAAAGGGGCATAGACTATTGTGATGATTTTGATTCGCTGTTGAAATTTTCAAATAGAGAACTGCTTGCTTGAAAGGTTTCATATGATGAAGAATGCTGAGTTCAAAGCGCTAATCTTTGTGAATATTTTATTTTATTAAAGTTTTAATTGTATGATAGCCGTTGTGGTTGCACTGGTTGTTGCATTTGTTGCGTGTTATATACACACACACATACATATATATATATATATATATATATATATATATATATATAAGGGTCGACTTTGGTTTATCGATAGATAGCTGTAGACAGATATAGATATGCATGTATACGTATATGTGTGTGTGTGTGTATATATATATAAATGTGTGTGTGTGTGTGTGTGTGTATATATATATATATATATATATATATATATATATATGTGTGTGTGTGTGTCTGTGTAAAAAAAAAATATATATATATATATATATATATATATATATATATATATATATATATATCTATAGTATACAGTATGCAGTAGAAGTAGACTGTTTTAGGCAGTTAACACATATATTATGCCCAGTCTGTGTTAGCATCTCCTAACTAATAAACCATTTATAGTCTGTGGAACCATCGGAAGTGTATTTAGGAGCAGCGCACTCACAAACCTTTTTATTAGAGGAGCATCCATAGTCAGAAACTTGGCAGAGTACAAGCTATGTATTTTGCAATGACAGGACAGTGAGTAGTCATCAGGTAGTCACTTGCTTTTCTATAGTACTATCTTCTAGTGAGAGAATTCACTCTACTACCAGGCCATGCTTTACTAATACTATTATATCCACAGCAGAATGGGAACACAAAGGCCTGTAGTTGTACCCTGTCTTTATAGCCTTTAAGTTCAAAATCTAACATAAGCCAGGTTCAGGCCACCACAGTATAGATGGCTTGTCTCAGACACACAGTCCATCCAGTAGACATGAAGTTTCAAACTGGGGGGAGATATTCATTTGTAACATAGGAGGTGGTTCTTACCATTTGGAAGTAAAAGTGTCCCCAGTGTGTAAATAGTTACATAAATGTTTATAATTATGTTACAAAGAATCCATTACAAGCAAAGTGATGCTTCTTTAAATGAAGTGAGTGGTTCTTTTAAGCTGTACCTGTTTAAGAGCAGAAAGATACCTGACTGTGTTAGTAGGACCATGTTTCTGTAATGAACTATTGAATCTAGTACAGAAAGAAGACTGAGTGAAGCCAAGTGTGAGACATACCACTCAACTCTTCAGATTTTTGCCTCATATTTTTGGTCCATTCTAAATAAAAGTTGAGGTTTTCTGGCAAATCATTGAGTATTGAAGTCACTAAATAATAACTAATGTGTGTTTCAGGCTTCAGAGCCTTCAGAAAATGCATGCTAATGTGAAAAAACATTGTTCTAGCAACTTTCTAAGTTTATGAGGAATATTTAAAAATTGTCCCTATTTTTGGCATTTGTTCCCCGTTATTTTCACTCTGTCCAGATTTTGTGTGCTAACATTTTAAGACTTACGAGAGCAAAGTGGAACATGTGTGTTGAGAGACAGCCTTACAAGACTATCTGCAAATATATAGAGCTGAGTATATTTTTCTGTATTATTCTGTATTATAGAGCTAAATTGTTGCTTAGATATTTGTTGTCTTACTGTTCTGCAAATATACAGAGATCAGTATATATTTTTTTGGTTTTATAATTTGCACTCTGATTCCTCACATCTCTGTTGAAACTGTCTTCCCGCCCTCCCCCCTCATTTTGGTTTCTATAGCTTGTGTGTTGTTAACTCAAGGTTCCCTTAATTTGACTTAATAGCAGCAGCCTGCATTTAAAGTGGAACCTGTGTGTTGAGAGACAGCCTTACAAGACTATCTGCAAATATATAGAGCTGAGTATATTTTTCTCTATTATTCTGTATTATAGAGCTAAATTGTTGCTTAGATATCTGTTGTCTTACTGTTCTGCAAATATACAGAGATCAGTATATATTTTTTTGGTTTTAAAATTTGCACTCTGATTCCTCACATCTCTGTTGAAACTGTCTCCCCACCTCATTTTGGTTTCTATAGCTTGTGTGTTGTTAACTCAATGTTTCCTTAATTTGACTTAATAGCAGCAGCCTGCATTTAAAGTGGAACCTGTGTGTTGAGAGACAGCCTTACAAGACTATCTGCAAATATATAGAGCTGAGTATATTTTTCTGTATTATTCTGTATTATAGAGCTACATTGTTGCTTAGATATCTGTTGTCTTACTGTTCTGCAAATATACAGAGATCAGTATATATTTTTTTGGTTTTATAATTTGCACTCTGATTCCTTACATCTCTGTTGAAACGTTTCCCCATCCCCCCTCCCTGTTCTTGGTTGTAGTTTAAATTTGGTGGCTTTTGCAGTGCCTGCCCCACTGTAGATTTGATCTAGGACACTCCCCCAGTCCCATCTCTTTACCGCATTCTACCTAATAAACCCTTTCTGCACTTGCTTTTAGTCCTTTTTAATTTAATTACATTTTTTCAAACTGTGTGTGGACTAATATTGCTACATACTCAAGTGTGCCAGCTTGCACTGCATGTGAATTGTTTTTACTACTGTTTATGCTACTTTTCTGAAAAAAAAAATTGTAAGCCTGTTTCCTACCTTTCCTGTAATTAGTGTTCCAGATACAGATTTGCTGTATCCAGGACTATTTGTAAGCTTCTGAGCCCCCAAGCCTTTCTGTGTTGGAGGGAAGCCTTCTAGCTTATCAGTGGTAGTGGTAAGCACTAGGTAACCTGTCTACCACATAAGGACTGGTTCTGGCCCAGAATTTGTAGTTATTGGCCGTTTGGGCGGTCTTCCATCTCTCTCAACTTTCTGATTTGAAGGCCTGCATTTGCACTTGTTTCTATCCTGTAACTCCTGGGCCCATCTCATTTGCTCACTCAAAAAAAATAAATATATCTGCTTTTACTTTATTTGTGCTTCTTCCTACTTTATTTTGCTTTTGCGTCATCTTAAAAGTACTCAATTGTATTTATTACTGCTTGGTGTAACTCATTCTAAGCCTTTTAGTTTAGGCACTTGGGCTTCAGACCAGTTGTTTTACATTAAGAAGGTTTGTGGTCTGCACTGTAGTGGCAGAACAGGTAGCTTACATCCTTCTAAGTTGGGAACTGCTGATTGAGGGCTCAGTGTCTATTATTCTAAAAGTGTATTAATTCTGGTTTAAGCACTTGGGCTTCAGGCCAGTTATTTTACATTAAAAGGGTTCATGGTCTGCACTCTTGTGGGAGGAGAGGCTGGACTCTGCCCTTCTGAGATGAGAATTTCTGGTTAAAGGCTTATAGTGCCTGCATATTTGAACTGCTTCTTACTGAAATTGGTATACCTTGTTTGCTCTAGCATAGACTAGATCCAGGCCTGCTGAATCTGGCTTTGTTTGTATAACTCGAGCACTAATCCAGGCATTCTTCAAAGTATTAAATTGTATTTATTACTGCTTGGTAGTAACTTGATTAAAGTGTAGCTATCATTCTAAGTCTTTTGGATTAAGCACTTGGGCTTCAGACCAGTTGTTTTACATTAGGAAGGTTTGTGGCCTGCACTGTGGTGGCAGGACAGGTAGCTTACATCCTTCTAAGTTGGGAACTGCTGATTGAGGGCTCAGTGTCTGTTATTCTAAAGGTGTATTAATTCTGGTTTAAGCACTTGGGCTTCAGGCCAGTTGTTTTACATTAAGAAGGTTTGTGGTCTGCACTGTAGTGGCAGAACAGGTAGCTTACATCCTTCTAAGTTGGGAACTGCTGATTGAGGGCTCAGTGTCTGTTATTCTAAAAGTGTATTCATTCTGGTTTAAGCACTTGGGCTTCAGGCCAGTTATTTTACATTAAAAGGGTTCGTGGTCTGCACTCTTGTGGGAGGAGAGGCTGGACTCTGCCCTTCTGAGCTGGGAATTTCTGGTTAAAGGCTTATAGTGCCTGCATATTTGAACTGTTTCTTACTGAAATTGGTACACCTTGTTTGCTGTAGCATAGACAAGATCCAGGCCTGCTGAATCTAGCTTTGTTTGTATGCTTGTTGTTTGTTTGCTTGTTATTTCCCTGAAACGCTAATTCCACCTAAAACGCGGCTTTTCAGCGCTTCTGTGGATCCCTAGTGATATCTACATTGCTTACTGTACTTATTTCCTTGTTTCACTTGAAAGAAAGTTACTGTTTGTCGTTTTTGCATTTAAGTTACCTGTAACACATTGCATTTACGTTACCTGGCACTTGCTCACTAAAGCAATTATATATGTCAGCACTAAAAAATTAAAAGCACTACACCCTCACAAACTCCCCTTGAGTACCTTGTTCCCCATTGGCCCTTTTTTCAATTATAAAGGAATTCCCAATACTATTCTAGCATGTCCAAAGGTCAGTTGTCAATCTCCTCTCCAGTCCAGCTGGTGAATCTGGGAATCTTGAGGCAATGTTACAACTGCCTCATGTACACAGACAACCCTCTCCTCCTCCCAAAAATTCCAACACATGTGAGAGATGCAACCATATAGCCATACTGGAGGCTAAGCTCTCTCAACTCAGTACTGGCGAAACCAGTCAGGAGGAGAAGGAAACCACACTCACTACAATTCCAGTCTCACATAGACCTACCACGACAGCAAACCAAACACATAAACACACAAAAACATACCCGGAGGCTCTAAATAAAAGTCTGCCTAAGCAGCAGAGACCTCCAAAGCAGACACCCAAGCAACCACTACCCCAAAACAAAACACATGCAACACATAGCTCACAAAGCCAGTGTGCCGAACAGTCACAGCCCTTAAGGCTAAACAACACACCTGATACACTTGTAATAGGTGACTCTATCGTCAGGCACACTGACGTCCCACTTACCAGGCTGAACAAGGAGAAGGTCATGGTGAGCTGCCTGTCGGGTGCTAGGATCTGCCACATAACACAAGCACTCAGGTCACTCCAAGGCAAGTACAAATATGACTCAGTCATTGTCCATGCTGGTGTGAATGACCTGAGATGTACCTCCCTGGACTACATGAAAAGAGACTTAGAGGAGCTCTCTGAGCATGTAGCCCAGGCCGGTATGACCCTGACCTTGAGTAGCATCTTACCCTCACCAATAATGATGCCACAATATGAAGACAAGATGATCAATTTCAACAATTGGCTTAAGTATTGGTGTCATTCAAAGGGGATCCAATGCCTGTCAGCCTGGGATGACATGCTCAACAAGCCACGATGCTTCGCTAGGGACGGCTTGCACCTTTCACCCCTGGGCTTTCGGATATTGGCAAAGGCTCTTGCTACCCCCATAGTGCCTTTTTTAGGCAAGGCTCAAAAGACAAACCCACCTCCATAGGTATCACAAGGGATAAGAAACTAAGAGTAATGCTACTCAACGCCAGAAGTCTAAACCTCAAGATGCACGCACTCAAAACTCTCCTTAGCATGGAGAACATCGATATCTGTGCAGTAACAGAAACCTGGTTCAAGGCTCCCGAGAGCACCCCAGCACTACCAGGTTATACCTCATACCATGCTTTTCGGCCCCAAAACTTGGACCGAACCACAAAAGGAGGGGAGTATCAATATTCGTCAAAGATACCCACACTTCCAGGTTGGTGGCACAGCACGAAGCATCAGAGACTATCCATGTGCAACTAACAGTGGGTAAAACTGCCTTCCAGTTTATAGCCTGCTACAGACCACCCTCCGAAACCCAGGAACCCCACTCGGCCTTCCTGAGAACACTGGAAAATATGAAGGTCTCTCCAAACACCATTATATTGGGCGACTTCAACTACCCAAACATAGACTGGGAGCATTACTCTAGCTCCAACACCCTAGCCCAAAGGTTCCTAGAATTTATAAACTCAAATGCTATGGAACAACTTGTTACCACTCCCACAAGAGGGGAAAACATACTGGACCTGATCATCACCAACATGGGGACTCTATGCTCCAGACCAGAAGTGTGTCCCTCACTGGTAAGATCAGACCATAAACTAATCTCACTGGATATTCATATCCCGACTCCACCCCCTGCCCTGAAAACCACAGTGAAAAACTTCTCTAAAGCAAATTTCACACTCCTCAAAACCGAGGTGGAATCCTTCAAAGCCCCCGGGCCTATGGAAGATACGGCCCAGACCACAGAATCCTTTATAAACGCATTCTATGAACACCTTTAGGAATGCATGGATCATGCAATCCCAAATAAAACCAAGACCCAATCCTCCAAAGGCAGACGTCCTGTCTGGTGGACCCCGGCCATAAACAAACTATACAATAGAAGGAGGAAGCTACTACATGATAGAGCAAAATCCCAAAAAGGGAAGGCATCTCTGATCAGTATTAGCAAAAAACTACGGGCACTCATAAAATCGTCTAAGGCCAGCTTCGAGAGAAAAATTGCACAGGACGCTAAGGATAATCACAAGGCTTTCTTTAGTTATGTTAGGAACCTGGGTGGGAATTTCCAGATATGCTCAGAATTAGTCCAAAATGACAAAAATACACCAAACCCACAGACATTGCCAACATCCTAGCTGACAGGTTCAGCGCAAACTTCTCCCCTCCCACCAAAGGGCAAATATCTATCCCAGCAGAGTGCTGCCCCTGACATCTCAGATGCTCAGGTAAGAGCTGCCCTCCCCAAAGCAAAAAACAGCATCAATGGGACCAGACTGTGTCCCGGGCTGCGTCCTACATGAACTCCAAGAAGAGCTAAACCCAAACATAAAACTACTGTTCAATCTCAGCCTTACTACAGGATATGTACCCAAAGAGTGGCGTACAGCAACAGTGGTCCCTCTCCACAAAGGTGGTGCCTCAACGGATCCTGGAAACTATCGCCCCATAAGCCTGACTAGCTTGGTCTGCAAAGCTATGGAAAGGATCATCATGGACCTCATAAATAAAGATATTGGGGACCTGCAGACACTGGATCCTACCCAGTTAAGCTTTGTTAAGGGCAGATCCTGCCTCTTAAACCTGTTTGATTTCTTTGAAACAGTCACCAAGGCCATTGACGAGGGGAAGGTGGTCCACACAGCCTACCTGGACCTCGCAAAAGCATTCGATACAATACCCCACTCGGCCATTATAGATAAGCTCACCAGCTTAAATATGAACCCCTATGTCACTAGATGGGTTGCAAACTGGCTCAAGGACAGAACCCATATGGTTAGAATTGCTGGAGCCATGTCAGACTCCAAACCAGTTACAAGTGGCATCCCACAAGGCTCAGTCCTGGGACCTCTCTTGTTCGGTATATATTTCTCGGAGGTACAGGCCAACATGGAAGGACTGTGGCTGACCAAGTTCGCAGATGACTGCAAACTGGGCGCCATAATCGACTCTCCAGCCAACACAAGCATCCTCCAAAAGGGCCTCATAGAAACAGACAACTGGTGCCAGAGCCATGGCCTCAAGCTAAACGCCAAAAAGTGTATAGTCATCCCTTTGACAAAAACAAAGTGCCCACAAATTACCACATAGGTGGTAATCCATTAAGTACAGAAGAAGTAATTAGGGACCTGGGGACCCAAGTTGATAGCAATCTCTCATTTGGCAACCACGTGGCCAAAGTGGTTAGAAAAACATTTTATATAGCCCACCTAATCATGAAGGGATTCACATCTAGATCAGGGGAGGTCATCGTGCCTCTTTAATCATCCTTCATCAGGCCCATAATTGAGTACAATGCCCCTTTTGGGATGTACCTTACCAGACACCTGCAGCAACTGGAAAGACCCCAAAAGTACCTCACCAAGAGGATCAAGGGGCTCAAACAGATGCCATATGCTGCCCGGTTAAAGAAACTCCAGCTCTACTCAGTGGCATACCGCCTGCTCAGAGGCGATCTGTGCCTGACATATAAAGCCATGTCCAACCCAGAATTAATGGACATGCTGCACCTCAGAAAATCCAAATCCCATCGAGCTACGCTCGAGACTTGAACCTCAGCACTGAAATAAATAGGACATGCTGGAGGAACAGATTCATAACCCAGAAGCTCCCTTCACTCTGGAATAAAATCCCAGTCCAGGTTAGGCAGAGTCCCTCATTGACTCTCTTCAAGAGGAATCTTGATGAGTGTATGGGAGATCGTAGGTTTACCCCGGGTATCACTTCTGTGTCACTGTTAGACAGAGGCACAGTATACTAACCTTGAAAAAGGGCATAGCAAAATTAATTTAAAATGGGTGGCGAAAGCCAAACATACTCTGGCTAGGCTTATAAATGCCCTAGGGCAGATAGCCTAGTATGAACCTATGAACCTATTTCCCCTTTTGTATAGGTTCATGGATGTATACTAAGCTAACTGCCCGAAGGTCCAATTTAAGCCTAGCCAATAACCTGATGTCAGAATCAAACTATGTACTTTGTGTTTATGAGGTAAAGACCTTAACCATTATACTGTTTGTGAAAATGGGCTTGGTGTACAGTGGCACTGGGGTATAGACTGAAACACAGTGAAGGAAGAACTTGAAGAAGAAGCTGGAATTTTTTACTGCTAGAGTAATCCAGGGGGAACTACCAATGGAGACTGTTTCTCAGCAATATTAAGTTAAAAGGTACTTGCTGTTCACTTGGTTAAACCACAGAACTTTTTTGCTTGGAAAAACCTGCCTTATTTTCATTTGTATATAATAAATTACATTATTTTTTTAAACAGTGGTGGTCTCACCTGTTTTAATCTTCCACAATACGTACACATACACACACACACACACACATATATATATATATATATATATATACATACATATGTATACATATATATATATATATATATATATATACACATATATATATGTTCGTGTATATGTGTGTGTGTTACTCTCTCTCTTTCTCTCTCTCTCTCTATATATATATATATATATGTGTGTGTGTGTGTGTGTGTGTGTGTGTGTGTGTGTGTGTGTGTGTCTGTGTGTCACTCTCTCTCTCTCTCTCTGTTTTTCTGTATATTTATATTTGTGTATGTAAGTCTGGCTGCTTCACAGATTGACTTGCATAACATTGACACATTGACAACAAAATTTATTTCAGAAGCTTGACTTCACAGTATGCATGTTCCAATATGTAACCTTCGATTCTGCAAATTGTAAAACATTTTTTACAAGAAGCGAGCCCTCCTGCACTCCCCACACTCCCTGCTACTTATATACACCAGCTCTGAAATCACACAGTACAGGGAAAAGGGTATATTCCCCAGCACTAGTTTAACAGTGGTCTTGTGCCACTGTCTTATTAACATTTCTATCACTCAAATGGTACAGGCAGAACAGTCAACCAAACGAGTGGTGAGTTTAAATTTTCTAAACCTATAAACCTATTGTATAACCTATTATAATGCCTGCTGAGATGTTCTGTCATTGTTCTCTTCAAGAGGCAACACAAGAGTTTTCCTGATTTCTAATCTGACCTAGTTGTTTTAACAACATAGTCAAGGTACTGGAAGTCCAGCAAAGGAAAGTAGAATTGAGTGGTCTTTTATTCTTAGAAGAGTGTTTGGATTTCCTTAGATACAGGAACAACTCATATAGATTCCTCAGAGGTGACCTCTGTTTGGCATGCAAAGCAATCTCAGACCCCACCTTGATGGGACTGCTGCATATCCGCAAGTCAAACTCCACTTGATTAACCCGCACATGTGACTTCAACCTGGTCTGTGACATCAATATGACTTATTCGTGGGACACATTTGTGTCCTAGAGACTCCCCCTTCTCTGGAATAGACTCCCTCTCCATGTCAAGCAGAGTACCTCATTAACCCTTTTTAAGCGCAACCTGGGTAACTGGATGGGGAACAGAAGATACACCCCTGGGATTCCACCTGTGTCCCTGCTGGACTGGTTGGAATTTTGGCTAAAGTCTTGGCTAGGCTTGTAAGGACCTCAGGGCCAATAGCCTAGTAAAATCATATGATCCTATGGTGCTGGCCTGTGGCTATTAACTCTTCACTTTAATGCCATAGCTGACACAGATTTGAAGAGGGCAGAACCAGCATTAAATAGGGTGTGAGTAATTAATATTTTCAGTGTTTTCTTGTTAGGATCTATTAACTTATTTTGGCCCTCAGTATTCTGGCTGCTGCTGTTCTACTGCCTCTTATTTTCTGATTTCCTTTTGTGGGATACATTCATGGCTTGTGTTTCAAAACCTTCCTTTTCCATTTCCAGTTACTGATTTATTAACATGCTTAAGGACCGTAGTATTCTACAGAAAAATTCACAGTAACATAATAAATCATTAAATACAATTACAAGCATCTAGATGCATTTGGCAAGGTTTTGAAGAAGATTACATTTATTAGAATATACCTTTTGATATCAGTAGACTTTGAGGGACTTTATGAAACTTCGTATTCCTACTATAGTTGAACAGGTACTGAATTGAGTCTCACTAGGATAATGAATTCAAGCTGGAATGTTCCAGCAATAATCTGAGAATCACTAACAGTCTCTTGCCAAGAGAGCGAGAAAATGTAGGTGCATAATTTACACAGTTAATAAAATATAAGGTGTTTTTTTTCTATCTGGATGATTGCTCATTAGTATTTCAGAATCTGGGATATTTTGCATCAACAGATTTCAGATGTAGAGATCCCCTTCCAGAAAGTGATTATAACTGTAAACGGCATGTCACACTTAATCCTGCAGCAAGTGATGACATTCTTGAGACAACTTCAAGATTCACCTCAGATAAGCCTTCCTTCCATAGGATAAGATATGGAACATATCTACTTTGTGATCTCGCTGTCTTCAGTCATTTCAAAACAATTCCCCAGAGCACAAGGGTACAGATCTTCATGTTTTCCTGCATAACTAATTGTTTCTAATGCAAGGCTTTACAAGGGAAAGCTTAGATGGTTATTAAAGGGCATATAGAGTCAGGCAATAGACTTTCTCGAAACTTCAGTTGCACTTCAGTTAGTATAGTAGGAATTACACTGGTGGAGAGATTCTCGCAACCTTTCATTTGAATCGCCCATGCATCTTCCAAGTCTGTACCAAAACCTTAACTGCATAGCTTATGTGTGAACTGTATTTGTAGAATGTCAATGCAAGTGTCTCACATTCAGAAGCAGAAAAATGCTTTCCAGATTTCCTTCATTATCACTGTTACAGTATTATTCACTCTTGGGATATCCTCCTGAGGATAGCTGAACCCCCTACCCCATATGCAAAAATGGGAAAAGGTGTTGAGGAAGGATGGATGGATGGATGGACGGATGAATGAATGGATAGCCTAATGGCCATCCAGCATACCAAAGCCTTTACACCTTCCAGGTGTCCTACATCAGATGCATCTCCTACATGCAAGGCATAAGGTACATGTGTGACATTCTGATAAGGACAGTTGTGCCATGGGCAGGTATGGTAAAGTATAGATTTCTGCTTCCTTAGCTTTCAGGGCTGTTAATTACCTAGACCCATCTGACTAGGTAGGTCCTGGCTTTTCTGTCCAAACTTGGGTGCATTCTGGCTGATATGCCTGATTTGGATAGTAATTCTTCTGCCATTTCCCTTTTGAGCTCTACTTCTCAGGTGGCTTTTTCATTCCATTAACTGCAGCTATGATACTGCTGATGCCTCCTCTTTGGCAGCTGCATCTGAATCTGTAAAGAGGAGTTATTGTTGGTTGCCCTTCCAGGCTCTGCCTGAAGACATCAAGGCCTGATTATTAGACTCCACGTTAGACAACCAGATTCTCTTTGGCAGTGCTGCTGCTGAATTGTTTAAGACCCTTCAAGGTAAGAGTAAAGTTACATAGGATCTAAAACAAATCTTTGTCTCTCCTCTTCCTAAATTTCAGAGAAATTATTCTAAGTCTTCTTTTGTCCACAGGCAGCCTAGACAGCCTTGTAGGAGCAAGAGGGCTTTAAGGAGAGTTTTTCTAGGGGCAAAAGGGCTTTGAGTAGAGTTTTTCCGGACTAGCGTTCTCAGGATTCTAAGGGCCAGACGCTTCCTTTCCCTGACATAAGTGCTTCGGTTTGACATTCAGCCACTCATACCGCTTGGCCAGATTCCTCTGTCCATTAGGTTGATTCTTTCTTTTCTTGTATGGCAACAGATAACCACAAATGCTTGGGTGACTTCTATTATCCAGAATGGTTATTTTATGGTCTGGAAGTCCCTTCATCCATTCTCAGGCCTTCCTCAGCCTCCTCCTTGTCAGCTCCCACATTTTCCCTTGGTTATTCATTATCTGGTGGTACAAGTGACCGTCCAGCCTGTTCCCCATTCTCTCTAAGGGATACACTTTTATTCCAGGATGTTTCTGGTTCCCAGGAGGGGAGGGGTCATGGAGACCTCTTCTAGACTTGTTCTTTATCAACCCCTTTCTCAAGGATCCCTCTTTCAGGATGTTGCCTCCCCAGGCACTCTTCTTGTGCTGCTTTCTCAAGCTTTTCTGGTATTCCTTGATTTGAAGGATGCTTACCTCTATATTCCTATACAACCTGTTTGCAAGACTTTTTTACATTTCTGTATTTCTTCCTCTCATTAACAGTTTTCTTCTTTGCCTTTTGGGCTTTCTACAGCTCCAAGAGATTTTAGCAAATGTCTGGTCCCTTTGGTAGCCTTCTGCATACTTCAGGGAATTCAAATATTCCCTTACTCGGATGACCTTTTGATTCAAGCCCCCTCTTAGCAGCTCCTGCTTCAAGATCTTTATTTCATTAAATCTACGCAGTGTGAGGTTCACCCTCAGTCTCAAAAAGTTTGTGTTGATTCCTTCTCGGGACAAAGTGTTCCTGAGTTGCAGGATTCAGGCCATTCCATTGATGGCTTGCCTCCTGCCTCTCAAGGTCCACTCTGTGACTGCTTATTTCCACTCCCTTCTACATCTTCTAGTCCTTTCTAGGAAGGGACTTTTCTCAGAGCTGTGAGGTACATGGCATCCACAGTTCCCATAGTTCTCTTTGCCAAACTTCACATGAGGAATTTTCAGTGGTATCTCAAGACTGTTTGGCTCCAGCACTGCCATCCTCTGGAGTATCTGGTCCCTGTCTTGCTTTGCCTCAAGCTCAAGCTCTGCTGTTGAATTCACTAAATTTCCCTGAATCCAGGTCTCCCTTTTCAGGTTCCGCTCCCTGCACCAAAGTTGTACAGGGATGCCTCCAATCAAGGGTGGGGTACCTCCTTCAGCAACCTCAGAGTCCAAAATCTTTTGGTCACATCAACATCAAAGAGATGAGGGCTGTAATTCTAGCTCTTCAGGCCTTTCACTCCCTTTGGGTTCTGGGTCCTCTAAAGGTGAGGATTTTTACAGACAATATCAGTCATGTGGTACATCAACAAACAAGGGCATAGAAAATGTTACCTTCTTCACAGGCTGGCTTTTCAGGCTTGGGATTTTGCAGTCTGACATCATTCCATTCTTCAGGCATTTTACATTCCTTCAGAAAACAATTTTGTGGCAAGACTCTGTGAACAGGTCCAGGACAAGTCCTCACAAATGGATGCTTCACAGGGAGATGTTTCTGGACATTGTACATCGGTGGCTTGGGATTTTGCAGTCTGACATCATTCCATTCTTCAGGCATTTTACATTCCTTCAGAAAACAATTTTGTGGCAAGACTCTGTGAACAGGTACAGGACAAGTCCGCACAAATGGATGCTTCACAGGGAGATGTTTCTGGACATTGTATATTGGTGGGGTACTCCGTAAATAGATCGTTTTGCCTCCACTTTGAACAGACAACTTCCCCAGTTCTGCTCAAGAGTACAAAGTCTTCTGGCTTGAAAAGTGGACTCCATGTCTTTTTCTTGGAAGGGGATGTTTCTGTATGCCTATCCCCTTTTCCTCTTAACCAAAGATCTTGCATAAAATAATGTGGGACAGGCTCAAAATCTTGCTGGTGACCCCATTTTGGCCCACTCCACACTGGTCCTCCCTTCTGTTTCATCTGGCCAGGGATAATCATCACAAGTTACCTTGCAGGATGGATCTTCTCACACAAGACAAAGGATCACTCATTCATCCTCACTTTCCCAGCCTTCAGTTGACAGTTTAGGTAACAGGGTTTTGATTCCTTTTAGACACCAATTTTCTGAGGACGTTTCAGGTTTTGCAGGATGCCAGGAAAGTCATTACTGGAAAATCCTATGTGACTAAATAGAAGAATTTTTCTGTTTGGTGTCTCAAGCATGAACTGGACCCTTTTTTCTGTGGATTTTGCTATGGTTCTTTCATATTTGTAAGTTATACAAATCATCTGTTTGTTAGACATGTTTATCTGTTAAAGCTTATTCCCCAACCATTTCCAGTTATCTCTCTCTAAATCCACCTGTGGCTTCTAGTTTTAAAGTCAAAAAGTTTCTGAAAGGCATCCTTCATATTTAGCCTCCAAGAAAGTCTATTCCTTCTTCTTGGGAGCTTAATTTTGTTCTTGAGAAATTGACTCAGTCCCCTTTTGAACCTTCAGTTTCCTCCTTACAACATTGTCCTTGGAAGACTGTATTGTTGGTGGCTTCTACTTCTACCAAGAGGGTCGCTGAACTTCAAGCACTCATGGCAATTCCACTTTTTTAGTTTTTCACAAGGACAGGGTGTCTACTCATACCAGTCCTTCTTTTATGATCAAGTGGTTAATGATTTGTCCTTGAATTCATCCATTCATATTCATTCTTTCTTCCCTTCTCCAGAGAATCATAATGAGAGGGTTCTCACACATTGGATTTACATAGACAGCTCAGATATTGCCTAGACAAGACTGAGCAGCTTTTTGTTTCCTTTCATACCAGGAAATTAGGTTTGCTGGTGTCTAAGCAAAACATCTCCTCCTGGATTCCTAAGGTCATTTCTTTTTGTTATTCTTTTCATGGCAAGCAGCTTTATTTTCTGTTTGTGCTCATTGTACTAGAGCAGTAGCCTCTTCTGGTGTTTTTTTTTTTGAAAATCTGGATACTAGATCCATTTTGGAAGTTGTTACTCAGACTTTCACCAAACTTTAGAAGCTGGATGTTATTTCTAGAGCCAGGGCAGGTTTTGCTAGGGCCGTCCCTCATGTTGTTTTTTGGTGGGCTGTTCTTTGGCTTCCTCCTACCATACTTTCCATTTGCTTTTGTACTCTCCAAAGAGTGTACTGCAGCAGTAATAAGGAAGGACATAGAGCAGTTGTTTAAGATCTTACCATAACAGTAGATGTATTACTTCTCACTGTTGCAATATTTGCCCCCTCCCTCTTGCTCCATTTCATTCTGTTGCCTTTCTCATGGCCAAGGGGTCTTTTTTACACTCTCTTCTTCTACTACTTCTTTTTCTTCCCTTCCTCAATGTACATGTTATTATTTTCCTCTGGGGTGTTCTAGTTCTACTGGGACACTTCAGTTCTGAGGATTATATGCTTATACGCACATATGTGCCTTACGTTTTTGCACGTAGGATGTCCGTTTGACATATGGTGCCTGAAAGGTGTAAATGCTTTGGTATACTGGCCAGGTGTTTTGCTATCCTCAGTAGGATATCCTAAAAGTGAAGAATACTGCAGCAATAAGAAGTAGGACATTTACTGTTATGGTCAGATCTTACACAGCTGTACTTTTCCAAGGCAGACTTGACTGCACTATCTCCGGTAGTATAAGCTTTTCTAGACAAGCATTTTGTCTACTTACAGAAGTGAGGGCAGTAGAGTGGTACTGCTGATAGCATTGCCGCATCACAGCAAGAAATTATCTGGTTTGACTCTCAGCTGATGTTCCTTTTGTGTGGAGTCTGCATGTCTGCCCAGTGTTCATGTGCTTTCCTCCCACATTTCAAAGACATGCAGTAAGTGAATTGGACACTCTAAATTGGCCATAGGTGTGAGTGTGCATGTGAGTGTGTGGTATGGAAGAATAACTGCAGTAGGGCTGTCTTCCCAGTGGTATGAACTTTGGATCTAAGTGATTGTCACTGTTAGGTGACACCCTGTCCCCATGTCCAAAAATGGGAAAAGTGGCTTGTGGATGGATAGTACAAAAAGTACTGAAAAATTTGATGGCACACATACAATGCTCAATTATATCTTTGGCCTTTCTTTTGCACTATGAAAAGCAGACATTCTAGATGTCATTGCTTTCTCTGGAGTCTGTAGCTAACTTCCAGACATAGCACAGCATACTGCTAACTAGGTCCAGAAGCATGCCTATTTCATGCATCAGGACTGAAAACATCTAAAAGTAGAAGTGAAAGGATAGGTGCAAGAGGTGGGAAGAGGCCATCTTTGGTTTATTTTAGGTGGCAGAAGCAGTTGTACTGAGTGAGTTGTTTCTTTCCCTAATGTGTACACCTACGTATTTTGTGCCTGTGTAATATTACAAGTACAGATCACTTGGATGTGGGGCAAAATGCTGAACAGTATTTCTAAGATGGAGTAGTTCAGAGACATAAAGACAGGGACACGAGTTTCTGAAACGTTATAATTTTCTTCCCAGTATAGTAAGAATTCATCGTCCAGAAATGGCAATTTTTTTAAGCATTTGGCTCCCATATTAAGTAGGTGCAGTATAAATGCAAGTCTTTTCTTGATGTATGTCAATACTAGGATTTTAACTGATGTAGTCTTCATTATTCCATATAAAGGAAGATGAATTTGCTTGAGGTTTGATGTGTTTTGCCTTCTGTTTGTTTCTAATTAGATACACTTGTTTGACATTGATGTGCCTGGGAAGATCCGTTTTCAAGAATCAGAAACACTGAGTCCAGGGAGCAATTTCTCTGTGTTTGAAACCCGTAAGTATAAACCATAGCAGTACTTGTTTTAGTTACTTTGTCCCTCCATCATTCTCCCCACACTGTCCTCAGGACCTTAAAACCTGCCCAATGGTGACCATTTACTTCTTTCATTCCTCTAACAAGGAAGAGATGGTTTGCCCTCCCAGTGTAATGCCATCTTACCCAGGAATAAGTCAGCAATGAACTTAACTAGCAGGCAGGTCCAAGCTTTTTCATAGATCTGTTTCTTGCCAGAAGACCCAGTTTACTTCCAAGAGTGCATTGCCACATGGCAGGTTCCAGTTGTCTGTGCTTACTGGTAGATGTGGCAGGGTTTCTCGTTGTCTAACCATTTTCAGTGAGACTGGCAGAGCTGTATAGGCAGTAAGCTACTCTCTTCCATCCCCCCATTTTGATCTGGACCTGTGTTTCTGATTGAACCTGGGGTGGTCTTGGTGTGACTGGATTCCCTGCCTTCAGTTCATTTGGCTGTCCTCTTAGTGGCATTTAATTTCTTAGACTTGCGGTATTCACACAGGAAAATGTTAGTAGTTTGTGTAGAACTTAGCCACAGAAAGCCTGTACGGGGTTGAATTCCATCTTGAAAACATGCAATGTGGGGCAATGTTATGAATGTTTTCAATGTGCTTATTTATTTATTTATGTTTATTGTACATTTGTTTACCGGGAAAATCCAACTGGGTGAACAACCCATTTTCAGCTGCGGCCCGGGGAGGAAAGTTCCACATGTAACAAAAAAAAATACATGAACTTGTTGTTAAAGCTGAATAATTATACGTGTTATCAATTTTTTTATGACAATGTACATAGGTTCACAGGATGATACTAGGTTATTGGCCCGGAGGCCCTTATAAGCCTAGCCAAGAATTTCACCCATGTTCCCTCAAAATCAGCACCTGTTTCCCCTGTCCAGCAGGAACACAGGTGGGATCCCAGGGGTGTATTTTCTGTTTCCCATCCAATTGTCCAGGTTCCCCTTAAAGAGGGCTAGAGAGGTTATTACATAGAGAGGAGGACAATTTTCTCAGAGATGCAGTATGTACAGGTATTTTAAAATAGTAATCTAGGAGGCAGGACCAGCCTTTGGTCAGCTGGTGCCCTAGGTTAAAAGTCTCCACAGCCCCCCCAACACCACCCTGTGCCCCCATCCTGGCCTACTTACACCATCCAGATTACTGGAAAAGCACCCCTGCTAGAGCAGTGCCCTAGGCGGTCACCTAGTTGGCCTATACCTAAGGCTGGCTATGCCAGGAAGATTTACACAAGATTAAATGAACTTGCATTATTGCTGATAGCCAGAAAGAGGAGAATTTGCATGAGCAAGCAATTTTACAGCCATTTAGCCTGGACTAGTACAGATACAAAGCCAAGAGTCAGTAAGGAAGCTTTTAAGAGAATTTTTGAACTGATTGGTATTGATAGTGGTTCTAATGGTATGAGGAAGCGAATTCCAAGTATTTGCTACATGGTGGGAGGGGTCTATATTACAAGACTGAAGACGCATTCTTTTGAATGCATCTCTGTCGAACATAAAAGGCTGAAAACGCAAAATATCAAAGCGGCTGTTAAGCAAATTCTTTCCCTGGGAAAGAATTTGCTTGGCCACTTCGGTACTTTGCCATTTTCGGCACTATACTGCCGTCTCGGAGTTGGTATATTTAAGTAGGGGGGGTGTGGGGGGCAAAGCCCCCCACTTAATGTAATGTTTGAAATTGTTTTTTATTTTTTGTTGTAACAGTGATTTTTTTTTTTCCCTTGGAAAAAAATCACTCTTCTGACACTTCCACATTGTAAGCTTTCACTTACATAGGGTCGATTAATCACTGTTCGCTTTTTTAAGCATTCGGTGATCTAATATAGACCCGGTGGGAGTATAGGGAATCACCAGCACTGTCGGGCGGATTTGGTCACTTGTAGTACTGATTTATTTGTTGAGCGTAGACTGCGGTTAGTAGAATAAGGTTGCAGAATGTTTAGTAGAACTATGTTTTTTTCAGCCTGATATAGTAGTTTGTGTGCCATGCTTAGTTGATTGTAGGATAATACTTGTGGTAGTTCTGACCAGGATAGTTTTTTTAAGGAGTGACAGTGGTGTGTCTGAAGTGAACAGTCAGTGACAAATTTTGCTGTTTTGTTACAGCATATTTCAAGTTTCTTTTAAGTCCGTCTTTTAAGGTTGACAGGAATTGGGGAGACATACAGCAGTGTTGATAGGAGGTGGGTTGTGACAGTAGCTAACCTAGAAGTATCTGTTAGATAGTTTTTGTTTCTGTATAAGGTACCCATTTTTTTATTAACTTTCTTAATTGTTTGTGGTATATGTAGTTCAGATCTTAAGTTATTGTAAATTGTGACACCTAGTAATTTTGTTTGCGGTTCCAGAGTGATTTTTGTGTCATTGCCAGCAGTAATATAGAAAGTGGTTGGGGCGTGTGAGGTTGTAGTGGGTTGGAAGATCATGAGGTTTTTTTTTTTTTTTGAGGTTAAGTATAAGCTGTGAGTTTGATAGCCATAATTCTGTTTCAGAGAAGGACTTCTGGGTTATGTCTTGGAGGTGGTGAAAGGTCGGTGCAGTGCATATAAGTGTTGAGTAGTCTTCGTATTGGATAATGGAAGCTAGTGGAGTAGCGGTGTTAAGGTCAGTTGTAAAAATACTGAAGAGTAGTGGACTAAGAATAGAACCCTGTGGGACTCCTAGTGTGACCGGGAGAAAGGGGGAGAGGTTGTGCTGCCATTTTACTGCTTATTGGTGGCCATCTATATAACTTTGGAACCATAAGAGAGCGGAGGATTAAGGTTCAATTTGGAAAGAACAGTTAGTAATTTGTGGTGAAAAACCATATCAAAGGCCTTGGCAATATCTAGGAAGACTGAGAAACTGTTTTGCCTTCATTTCTGAGTTAGTTGAATGTATTGGTGAAGCTGAGAAGAGCAGTCATGGTACTGTGATAGGGTCTGAAGCCATGTTGGGAGTTGGTTAGAAGGTTATTGGTGGTAAGGTATTAGAGAAGTTGTGAGTGGATGCATCTTTCAAGTAGTTTTGATAGTGGGGAAAGAATGGCTATGAGTCTGTAATTTGTGAACTCTGTTGAATTGCCGCCTTTGTGTATCGGGGATATGTGAGCAATTTTCCATATTGATGGGACATATTGTTCAGTAATAGACCTATTAATAAGAATTGACAAAGGCTAGAGTATGGCTTCAGCTGCTAATTTTAAGTTTTCAGCTGGTAAGTTATCTGCTGCTATTGTGGTAGGTTTGAGTTTCTTTAGTAGCTTCTCTATGGTAGCTGTGGAGATGGGCTGGAAAGTGAGAGAGGTGTTTTTTTTATATTGAAAGGTTTGGGAGGTATTGGTGGATCAGAGTTATTGTTTTTAATTAGGCGTAATATACTTTCTGTTAAGTACTTATTAAATTCTTCTGCAATGATTCCTGAGCAGTCTGGTATATTGGGAGGAGGGTTGTGGTTTGTCCTGGGTGAAGAATGGTTTTGATTATGCTCTAAAGTTTTGGGGATTATGTTGGTGCTTCCATTGTAAGCTAGTGTAGTAGTTTTTTTTTTGTCAAGGTTGATGTGGTGTTTGGCCTTTGTCACTCGTCTAGTCAGGATACAGTAGACGAGTCTTTGTGGGTTCTGTTCAGTCAGCTTTATTATGCACAAACACATCACGACAGAAGCTTACCGACTTTAACTTAGGTAACTTATATACAAAATAGATATTGCTTTCATACATGCTCACTCTCTAACTGCACTCTCAAAATGGAACTGGGTATACCACGTACCTACTACTTATATGAGCACATTCAGTCCTTGATATACTTCTTAAAGATACAGCACATACACTCTGTTCTACAGCCTTATTTTTAACTTGTTGGTAAGCTATGCGATTATATTGTGTTTGCAAGTGTGCCGTAATTGCCTAGTCTTGTCCCTTTGCCTAAGGAGGCTTCTTGTTTCATTAGTTAGCCATGGTGTATAATTAGCCTTTGTGAAAACTGTTCTAGGAGGGGCCATGCTGTTAAGAATTTTGAGGAAGGTAGTGCTAAAATATTCTACTACGTCATCTAGGGGCATATCCTTAAGGGGGTAATGTTAAATTTTTTTAGTGTGCTTATTAAGTCTTGGGGGAGGGGATTGAAGTTTTTCTTACTATGGATTTGGTAAAAAGTAATATGTTTAATAGGTTGACATGTTGCCTTAATAAATAGGTTGGTGTATGGTCACTGAGACTGTCAAGTAGGCAGTATGTTGCTAGTGGTATGGTTTGTTCATTGATGTCCAGTCCAGTATTGATTGTTTGTTTGATTTTTTTGTCTATCCTAGTAGGAGTTTGGATAAGCTGTGTGAAGCCATAGGGGTTGATATGATTGCTGGAGTTGTGTGAGTCACTGGCTGTCCAGTCTATGTTAAAATCACCTGTAATGATATATGTTATGTTGTCCTATCTCGCCTTTATTCTGTACTCGTTGGGTTTGGAACCAAGCATCGGTTCCAACTCGGCCTAATTCCAAAGCTATAGAGCTTCCACTGGCACTAGGCTATGGCCTATCCCATGATGCTCAGGGAAGATTACCCAGATCTTGTTTGCCACTCAAACAGATCAGGTGACTTCTAAACTGACTGTTGGCTAAGTGACTTTTCTTCTTTACCTTTTCTATAGTTTTTTACATTTGGATAGTTATTTCTTTAGCGTTTTAATAGTTTTGTTATTAAAAGGGTTACTAGTGTAATTCTTGACTATTTTCCCCTGGATTTTGGTGTTGTTGGCCATCGTTGTTTTTCTCTTAAGGCCTGTTTTGTTTCTGGTTGTTACACTCCCTATCCCTTTGTTGTAAGCTTGTTTTACTTGGAGAACTTTTTATCCCCTTATAGGTAGCTCATTTAAGTTAGAGTTCTCCTTGCTGCCTGTTTAACTCAAAGGGCCGCTCCCCTACCCCTTCATTTTTTCCTGTTGTTGTTTGTGAGGAGAGTCCATTTGTGTTAAAGGGCTTCTTCTCTCTTTAGCGCACTAACTGTTTGTTAGGCTTTAAAGCTTTTTGTTCCTTAAAAAAAGAAAGAAAAAAAAAACTTGAATTGTTTTCATAGACTATTTTTTCTTGTGTCTATAGTGAATATTGTTAAGTTTCCGTTGTTGATAGTGTAGCATTCTTACTCTGATTTTGAAATTGTGAGAGTTATTCCTTTTATAGGGTTACATATCTGTATAGTTTTCGTATAAGTCCTGATCAGACATGTCCAAAGACCTCAAAGAACTGAGACCATCTGGTTTCAAGAAATGTGATGTGTAACCAAGAATATATCCCTTACAGGTGGGCACACCAGTTGTGTTTATTGCCTGAGTGCCCTTCATTTGCAAGAATCTTGTGCTTTTTGTCATGTCTTCAGCAATAGAGTGCTCTTAGAATGTAAAAACAAGGTAATAGTGAGAGGGCTGCTTAAGACCCCTTTCTCAGAGGTTTTGGAAGGGTCTCGGAGCTCTAAATCTTCTGAAAAATCCCCCTCTTCTTTTAAGTCATTGAAGTCGGGTAAAAGGACTGCTTCTTCGGCTCCAGCATTTGAGCTGTGTAAAAAACTTGTGGCAAAAGAATCTGGCTCGGAACCAAGGGCTATTGGTTCCGAAAAGTCTCCCTCTTCGGTTCCAACTGCAACTATGGAGCTGAAAGAGTTTTTTTTTAGGAGATGGTCCCCAGTATTGGAACCAGTCACTCCAACATTAAGATCTCCGCTCCTACAAAGAGCAAGATCACCATCTTTATCCTCGTGGTCCTCCAGGAGTTTATCGGATGATGATGTAGAGCGAGTGGTGAAGAAACTCCTTCAAACACCGGCACTGGCAAAAATTCTATCGACTCCAACCCAAAAGGAACCGGAGTTAACAAGGACTTCTCCCCCTTCTTCGGTTCATTCTCCAACCTGACCTGGGGTTTCAGAGCCAGAGCACTTGGGCCTGATCGTAGTGAAACCATTGGAACTGAGACATCCAACAGGATCGTTGGTTCCAACATCTACTCTGACTACCTCGGTTCTGTCGGAATCTGAGGAGTCTAGGAACCAACGTTCTCCCTTCCGGTCAGGGGAGGGGAGTCGGATTGGACAGCTGTCCAAGCTGATTCTACCTCTCGGGGCTTCGGCGCAGTTGAGCTCGACTCCTACATTGGCTTTGGAGCCAACTGCTCTGCTTTGGGGTCATTCTTTTGGTTCTTCGGAGCCAAGGACCTCCTCGGAGCGGGGTGAGGGGGCTTTTGAGCTGATGGAAAGACTGCTCCACTCTCGGTTTCAAGTACTCTTCTCCCAAAAGTGCCTCTGTCGGACTCAGCACCATCACTCCACCCAAGCACAGAGACCCTAAGCCCCAGGAAGCCCCTGCGGGAGAGACAATCTCTTCCAAAACTTCCCCAGAGGACCCCTCTGAGGAGGCCCCTCAGAAGAGATTGTGCAAGAGGAAGCACATAGACTCCCCGGATGAGTCTATCACCTCAGACACTGACCTGGATGAATCAGACGGGTCCCCATGGTCCCCCTCTGAAGATGTCTCCTTTGCAGCCATCCTGGAGATTCTTCAACAGAGGGGTGGCTGGAAGCCCACCAATCCTTCTGAGGATGAGTCGGGGTCTATATTATATCATTGAACGCTTAAAAAAGTGAACAATGAATAATTGACCTCATGTTAGCAAAAGCTTACAACCTCGAAAGCTCAGAACAGTGATTTTTTTCCAAGGGGGGGAAAAAAAATCGCTGTTCCAAAAAAAAAAAAAAAAAAAGAAAAAAATTTGAAAGAATACATAAAATGGGGGGGGGGGCTTCGCCCCCCCACCCCCCTACTTAAATATACCAACTCCGAGATTGCACTACAGTGCCGAAAATGGTAATGTAACAGAAGCGGCCAAGCAAATTCTTTCCCTGGGAAAGAATTTGCTTAAAAGCTGTTTCCCTATTTTGCCTTTTCATTGTTTTAAGTTCGACCAAGACGCATTTAGTAGAATGCGTCTCTGGTCATCTAATAGGAACCCTTGAGTCGGTATACCTGGAAGCTTTTGGGTTTCGCTTTTGGGTCTCCACCTTTTGATCAATTGATGAATGTTATTGCATGAAAGGTGTGGGGCTCTCCAGATACAGTGGACCCTGTTCCAGGGATGCCTAATAAATTCATTACAGCACCCACAGAAAAAGAATTTCTAACTAAAGGCGTCCCAGTAGATGCTGTGGTGGTGGCGGTGGCCACAAAGAAGGAATTGTCAGAAACTTCCTCATATGTTCATCCACCAAATAGAGTCTCGGACGATGGACAGATATGGAAAGCGTACCTTTTCTTCAGCGGCATTTACGCTTCGATCTCTAAATTACCTGACCCATTTTACGAGACTACAAAGGGATCTCCTGAAAGAGCTAGGAGATGCCCTTCAGGATACTGTAGCTGCTGGGGTTTCAGATAAAGTTTCCTCTCAGCTCTCCACCCTAAACTCCATGGTTAACTCTTCCATGTGACTGATTACATATGCAGCCGATAGAGCGAGCAGGGCAGCAGGTACAGGAATTTCCTTAAGGAGACATTCTGTGTGCACCTGTGTGACTTTGCTGAACCCTTCAAATCTTCCTTCACTAATGCCCCTTTTAATGGCTCGTCATTGTTTGGGCCCAAAGTTAAAGAAACCTTAACCAGGTGTGAACAGGAGGGGAAGACTCTGTCTGCCGCAGGAGTCCATTTTTCCATTCCCGCTAGACCGTATCCCAAAGGTCAGAGAGGGGGGAAAATGTGGTTCCGCAAGTCCCAAAGAGTATTTCCCGATGCATGTGGTGACTCTTCCGCCATTGGCAGAGGGGGAAGTAACAATGAAAGATGCCAACCTCATGGCAGAGGGTGTCCGCAGAACCAGGGTGACAGGGATTCTTTCCTTGGAAAGCCCTTTCAGTGCTCCTGAGAGGAGGCCTGTCTGTCCATCTCCGGAGGCAGTCGGGGGTCGCTTATCATTGTACCCAAACATCTGGCTGGAAATCACACAAGACAAATGGGTACAAATGTTCATATCCAGAGGTTATTACATATCCTTTTCCACTCCCCCTTTGGAGAAACAGTCTGTCCCAGATATTCCACCCAGTCAGAGAGACTATGCAACATTAAAAGTACAGAAGTTGCAAGAAAAAAAGAGTCATCTAAAATGTCCCTGCAGACCAGACTGGATCCAGAACTTACTCAAGGTTCTTTTTAGTTCCAAAAAAGACAGGGGACTGCAGACCCATTTTGGCTCTCAGCAGATTAAATAAGTCCATCAAGAAATCAAAGTTCCGGATGATAACACTGCAATCAGTATTTCCCTTTCTGGGGAGAGACGATTGGATGTGCTCAATAGGTCTCCAGGATGTGTACTACCACATAAAAATGAGCAGGCGATCCAGGAGACACTTACACTTTTGGCTGGGAGCCAGTCAATGCCAGTTTTGAGCCCTGCCCTTTGGTCTCACTACAGCCCCCAGAGTGTTCACCAAATGCATAGCAGTGGTTATTGCTCACTTGCGGCATCTAGGATTCCATGTGTTTCCATACCTAGATGACTGGCTCCTAACTGCCACCACCAAGCATCTACTAGTACAAGCAAGGGACGAAACCATTCATCTCTGTTCCAAGCTAGGTATTACAGTTAATTTCAAAAAGTCTGCCTTGTTGCCTTCACAGCATCTTATATTCTTAGGTGCAGAATTAGACTCAAGGAAAATGATGCCCAAACTTAACCCCAAAAGGATTCAGTCCCTACACCATCAAATTAAGAACTTGATATCCAAAAAAAGTACAGGCAAAGACTGTCTTGTAGGTTCTGGACACCATGACAGCTGCAATCATTTTAGTACCTCTAGTGCGTTTGCACGAGAGTTCTTCAATGGCTACTTTTCTCCCAGTGGTCTATGCAAGATCTGCCACTGTCACACAAGATCATTATCACAGAGTCCTACAAAAAGGACCTACGGTGGTGGCTTTAAATGACTCTGTTGACCATGGGCCGTCTGTTTGTCTTTCCGCAACCAACAGCCACACTGACCATGGATGCTTCTCAGATAGGGTAGGGGGACATTATCTGGGAAAGACTGTCCAAGGCATCTGGCAGGAACACGAGAACCACTTGCATATCAATGTCCTAGAGAGTGGTGCTCTACACATTGCAAGCATTCCAGGACTCTCTTCCGATAGGAACTATTGCAATTCAGACAGACAGCATGCCAGTAGTGAGGTACATAAACAAACAAGGAGGAACTAAATCCTAGTCCCTATGAATAGAGCCGCAAAGAGTATGGCAATGGGCTGTCTCTTCTCAACGTTTTCTGACAGCAGCCCACATCCCAGGGAAATCTAACGTAATAGCGGACAAACTTGGCAGAGCTATTTTGTTGCCTCACAAGTGGTCCCTAAAACCAGAGGTTGCGGAAGAGATTTTCTGCAAATGGGGCCACCTTTACACCACATCCATGAACGCCAAATGCAGCAGCTACTTTGCCCTGATTCCCCCTCCGAGGAAGTCACAGAGGGATGCGCTCTTATACAATTGGCCCCTGGGACTACTTTATACCTTCCCTCTCTTTCTCTTGATACCAAAGGTTCTTCAGAAAGCCAACACATTGAGAAGCACGTTGATTCTCATTGCACCATACTGGCCTTGGCAAATTTGGTTCTCCTTTCTGTGGACCCATCTCCAGGAGGAACCGTGAATCCTGGACCCAGTTCCAGACCTTCTGACCCATTCGTCAGGGATGTTCCATCCATCGATCCAGACCCTAAAGTTGACAGCGTGGCTGGCTGCTCCAGTTCCACAAATAGCCAGGCTCCATGATATCTCCTGTGCAGTTAGACATATATTGATTTCTTCTCATAAGCCTTCTACCAGAAAACTATACTCTAGCAAATGGAAAAGATTTTCACACTGGGCCTCCAAAAATAATATAAATCCCTTTACGGCTCCCATCACAGCAGTGATAGAATTTCTCGCTAAACTTTTTAACGAGGGTGCGGCAGCAGCTACAATTAGAGTCCAGCTAACCACTATATCTAACTTTCATGTTTGGGAAATGGGACTGAAAATCATGTCCCTCAAACTCTGTAAGGCCTTTCTAAATGGGACTTTCTTGCTAAGACCTCCAGTCAGAGAACCTCCAGCTCCAAGGGATCTAAATTTTGTTCTAGCCTCCTTAATTTTGCCTCCCTTTGAACCTGCATCATCATGTGACATAAAGTTTTTGTCATGGAAGACACTTTCTTGGTGGCCATTACCTCCGCCAGATGAGTGTCTGAATTCCAAGCTCTATCTATATGTCCTCCTTACATAGTTTTTCACAAAGACAGAGTCTCCTTACTCACTAATCCTTCCTTTCTACCAAAAGTGTGCTCAGAGACCAATCTAAATCAATCTATTGAATTACCAGCGTTCTTCTCAAGCTATGGCAATAGGACAAGAATATAGATTACACCAGTTGGATGTACATAGGCAGTTGTGCTTCTACTTGCGTATAACTCAAGGTTTCAGAAAGTTGGACCAATTTTTTGTGTCCTTTTTGGAAAAAAAGAAAGGATTACCAGTCTAAAAAGTAACACTGTCAAAATGGCTCACAGACTGTATTTCCTTCACATACAGCTCTAAAACAGACAATTACCAGGCAAAGTAAAGAGCCATTCCACAAGAGCTATTGTAACTTCCTCTGCCTTCCAGGCCAGACTCCCTTTGGATTCTATTTGTGCAGCAGCCACATGGGTAAGACCTCATACCTTTATCAGTCATTACAAAGTAGACGTGGCCTCCCGGAACAAGACTTCTTTTGGGTCCACTGTTCTGAAGAGTTTATTCCCTTGAGCCACACAAGAAAGGAGGTGCTAGAGACACTGTCCCAACCAGCATAGAATGAAGGCGAGATAGGACAACATAACATTAAGAAGTTATGTACTCACCATAACATTCCATGTTTGTTGTCCATCTCGCCTTCATTCGTGCGTCCCACGCTCGTTCCCCCTCCTTCACTCCTGGAGGATCGGGCGGATAATTCTTTTTATACTTGGATTGTGGAGTCTCTGATTCCCTTCTGGGTCTTATCTTCACAAGCTGATTTATTGTTACATGATAGTTATGCTTTCTGTTGCAAACGAGATCTGGGTAATCTTCCCTGAGCATCATGGGATAGGGCATAGCCTCGAGCCAGTGGAAGCTCTCGAGCTTTTGAATTAGGCCGAGTCGGAACCAATGCTCGGTTCCGAACCCAACCAGCATAAAATGAAGACGAGATGGACAACAAACATGGAACGTTATGGTGAGTACATAACTTATTTCCCGAACTATAGACTGTGATATAGACCGGAGAATGTATTCTATTGTATAAACATTGTAGCCTGGTGGGACATAGATGGCTGTAATGGTTATGTACTTGTTTTGGTTAACTTGTAGTTTAGTGGGTAAGATGTCAATATTATTTTGGTTTGTTATTTTAAGATTAAGTGGTAGCAGCATGCGGCTGACCTTGAATAGTATGGCTATTCCTTTGCCTCTTTTCTGCTTTCTGTCTACTCTGAGACTGTTGTAACCTGGTGGAGTGATTTCATTATCTTGAAGTATGTGCTTTCAGCCAAGTCTCTGCTAAGATAGCAGCATCTGAGGAGTAAAGGGAAAGGGTGCTATGCAGTTCTTGGACCTTGTTGACTACATTTCTAAGATTTAAATTTAGAAGTAACAAGTGAGAGCCTTTGTGTGGTAGATTAAACATATTTTGCGTTTGGGGATGTGAAGTGAGGTTGTGTTGCTAGGACCTGGGTTTGGGTGTATATCACCACTTATAAGTTTAGTAGCAATGGTTACTAATGTGTGTAGAAATTTTGATATGTGTTTATGATGTTTGAAAGGAGTGTCTTTTGGATATTGTTTTAGATAAATTAATCTGTGAGTTATTATGTGGGATTGGGATTATTAGCTAGGACTTGGAATTTTCACAGATTACCTTTCAAAGGTACATATATGATTGGCTTCTTTTAAGTCTGGATAACTTTTGGTGATAGAATGACAGCACTGACATGTTTACAAAGAGACTTACTTGGATGGGAGTAGGGGTGAGGTTATACATTCTTCTGGCTTGCATTGTCTTGAAAACTGTCTAATTTGCATCTCAGAAAATATGACAGAAAATTAGCCAGCTACTGGACAAGTATAGGATTTGTCTTGATCATTTAGATAAGACATTTGTCTTGGGTAAGAAACTTCCTTGTTTCCAGAATTCCAAATGGCATTTAATGGCATGTTTAGAGAATCATATCTCAAAAAGATGCCCAGGTTAGTGTTCTGAAGACATCAAAAACAAGCTGAACTAAGTTTCAGGTAGGACTTTACCTCCGGAAAGAGCCATGTTTTGGTTGGCTTGTATGAAAAAGTGCTTCCATAGTCTGCTGCTGTGGATTTGGATAAAGTGCATCTTTGTGACTCTGTACTGCAGTGTGGAATTGAAAATAAAAAAAGACTTCAGATTTTCAGAGACTGTGTCTAGTTTACTTCTGTCCTCTGTAATTCGAACTCAGTTTACCAGCTTTGCAGGTGGATTCTTTACACCTGCACCCCAGCAGACCTACTGCTGACTTCACACTTTTGACTTTATATCATAACTGCAACTTAGCCATCCACTATACTAGTTACAAAATGTGACTGTTTTCCTAACATAAGTATATCTTAATCATGACTGAAACAATGCAGTGTCTTCCCACCCACACTGAAATTTAAACTTCCTAGCCTTGAGGAATGACAGACCAACTAGGCAGATATGTGATTGCTCATTATAAGTGTAATTTAACAGGCTCTGTATAGGGAGTAGACCTCAACTGGGTAGCTATGTAGTGCATTTTAAAAGTCCATAAAAAGATATAAAATGCACTGCTTTCCAACAGGCATCGTTTGGATGAAGTCACTATTTATGCACTTGGAGTCATTCTTTAGCCATGAAGAATATAGGCCACCTTTCCTCTCCCATATATCAAATTCCTCTTAGCCAACTAATTTCAGTGTAACCTAACCCAATACTGATGTCACCATCTTACCCTGACATTGTCTGCCAGTGGGCTATCTCTGAGACCCTTGATAATGTTAATTTTATTAACTGTTGTTTCATCCATACAACTCTCAACAAGTAGACAGTGACCCACTGGGATTATTGAAAATTGTAGCAGGACAAGCTTTGGAGACAGTACAAGCTCACCAAGTCAGTGAGACTGTGTTGCCTACTTGACCTTAAGAAACCAGTACAAGAAAGAAATACAAACTTTCAAAGCTGACGGTTTCAGAAAAAGCGGCTCCTTTCTTAGCCACTTGCTTTCATAATTCCACAATGATGGGTAATATGTCTGGCAAACAGACCTGTCACTCTGGATCTGAGTAATAACTGCTCAGTGCTACTTAAGAGAATTTCATTAAGATTTGCATTTGTCAAGTACATACACCTCAGAGACCTTCAAAACAGGCATGCCATTTCAGCAAGGGAATTTATCAGAGCCCTAGGTTACATGGCAGTATGCATTGTCATGATTCCCCTGGCAAAGTTGTACAGTTCAGGCTAACACAGGAGGTCTTTGGCTAATGACGTTCGCAGACGATTGCAAACTAGGAGCCATAATAGAATCCCCAAATGATGTGGACATTCTACAAAGGGGCCTCATGGTGACAGATGCTTGGTGTCAAAGTCATGGCCTCAAGCTCAATACCAAGAAGTGCATTGTCATCCCCTATGGGAAAAACTCTGTACCCATGAACTACCACATAGGCAGTAGCCTACTAAACACTGAAAGTGTGATGAGAGACCTTGGGACACAGGTGGACAGTAGTCTCTCCTTTGATAATTACATCGCCATAGTAGTCAAGAAATCCTTCTACGTGGCACACCTCATCACAAAGGGGTTCTTCTCCAGAAAAAAGGAGTTCATTGTTCCTGTCTGCTTATCCCTCATCAGACCCATTATAGAGTACAACGCCCTGTTTGGCATGTACCTCACAAGACATCTACAACAATTGGAAAGGCTGCAGAAATACCTCACTAAGAGGATTACTGGCCTCAAACAGATGCCATACGCAAACTGTCTCAAAAAACTCCAGCTCTTCTCCGTCGCATATTGCATACTGAGAGGCGATCTCTGCCTAACATACATAGCTACGTCAAATTTACTTAAAGAAATCCCAATCTCTCCGAGCCACACGCTCCAGGGACCTAAACCTTGTCACCACAACAAACAGAACATGCTGGAGGGATAGATTCCTGTCCCAGAGACTTCCCATACTCTGGAACAAACTACCCATTCATGTCGAACAAAGCTCCTCATTAGCCCTCTTTAAGAAAAATCTTGACGATTGGATGGGAAATAGGAAATTCACCCTAGGGATCACTTCTGTGGCTCTGCTCGACGGGGGCACGGGAGAATAATTTTCTTGGGTGGCGAAAGCCAGGGAGTCTTTTTGGCTAGGCTTGTATAGGCCTCAGGGCCTATGGCCTAGTACCTACCTATGAACCTATGAGAAAGCTGCAATGGTTCTTAAATACCCTTTGGCTTAGCATTTACATCCTCAAGAAACCATCTTTTCTGTGTTCCTCTGTCTGAAAATGGATATCCTATGGTTGGAGGAGAGTGTTCACACCAACCTAGGGGCTCATTTCATTCTTCCTGAGGCAGTACAAAGTATAACTACAGACAGGTCAAACAGGGCTTGGGGCCCACGTAGGACATCTCAGAGCTCAAGAAGCAGGCAAAAAAGGATATCAATCAGAAAGTGATGATGGCATTTTTCTTGGCATGAAGGCATTCAGCGACAAGCTTTCTCCTGGAACTTTTCAAATTTGGACAGAAAATACCACAGTTATGTGGTACATAAACAAGCAGGGGGGAATACTGTATTAACCCCTATGCAGATATGGATACTGGCACAACAAATCAGGATAATGTCAATAATGTCCTACATTCCTGCTCAGGACGATCACCTGGCAGTCTCCCTGAGCCAAACCCTCATGGATGTCAGTAAAAGATTGCTAAAAATCGAGATCTTCCTGGATCTTGTTCACCAGTGGGAGGTTGCCAGACATAGATCTTTTTGCCTGTTTGAAGAATGAACAGTTGCACAAGTTCTACTTCAGAACCCAGCAAACAGTGTCATGGAGAGTGGACACCATTTCCATCAAATAGACAGACCTGTTCATATATGCCTTTCCAACAATAATCCTTATCCCCAGGGTCCTACTAAAGGTGGGGTTAGACAGGCCCAAAATAATCATAATTGCTTGTTTCTGGCCCAGGCAACACTGATTCTCCCTTCTGACTCTCATTGTGGATGGGGGGAGGGGGGAGACAGAACTGTACCTTATTCATGGACCTTCTAACTTAGAACAAGGGGTCTATGATGCACCCCAACCAGACAGTCGTCAAGCTCACAGCTCTTAGGATTGGATTTTGACTCCATTCTTTTTACCGTACTTGTAAGGTGATTTATCCATTCTGGAAGAGACCAGAAAACCAAAAACTAAAAAGTCTTAATCCTATTAATTCATCTATCTACTCCGACATATAGGTCCTCAAGTGTCAGCTCAGAGATGATCTGGCTGCTCTCATGCTCCAGCCTTGAGCCCTCCCCAGACTTTTCTCCCAAAATGCTTTGTTCTCCCCTAACTGTGATCTCATCTGATGCCTCTTAGAGAAGCAGTGTGAATTTTTGCAGCTAAGTACTCCACCGGGTCTTTTATCTAAAAATTACAGTAATTGGCTAGTTTGCTTGACCCTTGTTGTTCATTTAGATTAGTTCCCTCTTCTGTGGTAGTTTAAAATAAGAAGTTTTGTAGATGTGTATAGTTTGTCATGTTAGTGTGTTTTTTCATAGTTCTTCAGCCCCTCTCTTATGCCTTCTTGATGATTTACTGATCATCCTTAGTGTGATAGTTTATATTTATACTAATATATTTAAATACTTTATAATTGTTGTTTAACAATTTTTAGTTGCTGGTGTTCTAAAAAATTTTCCTCTCCAAGTTATTACTGATAAGGGTGTAGAATGTAAGATCTCCCAATGGATCCAAAAAGTGTAGTTTTATGAAGTTCTCAAAATGCATGCACAAGATCCCCCCAAGACCCCCATGAGCTATGTGTGGTCTGTTTGGTGGTGGCACATTTACATGCCTCTTGTGCAGTTTGTGCTGCCTTAAGGCCAAGAGCCCTTTCTAACAGGAGAATCAAGCTGATCCTGAAGGGTCTCCTGCCTCTGTATCCATCTTCAGCACTATGGGCTAATTCCTTTAAATCCTTCAGGAATGCTTCCAGTGTCGAATTGGAGCACCTGCTACAGAGGTTCCTTAAAATTCAGTTAGACATGGGGGATCATTGCTACTATATTAGATCTGAAGCCGATTTGATCTGTAAATTTTACCCCCATCCAGGTTCCAGTTGGATTCAGTAGGTCTCTCAGATCCTGTGCCCCGGGATCCATTACCTCAGGTGTCATCAATTCCCAGGAATTTGGATTCACTTTTATCAGCTCAGACCCAGTCAGATCCGATATCACAGTCTTCGAGCCAAGGGACTGGGTCAGTGACTCCTTTGGTTTTATTGGAGTTGTCCGACTTAGAGATTTTGGCTTCTGTTCCCACCTTGGTGCTATCCACTCAGTCAGGAACAAGGATTTATCCCAAGTCGGTTTCTCCCCCTTCAGGAAATTGGATCCAACCTGAGGAGTTGCTTTTTCAGATACCACTGAGTTTGGAACAGTGCTCTGAGCTCTCGGGAGAATCATTTCACCTGATAAGACAAAACCACAGAAACCAGTGAATATGGGTCCAGCCCATGATCCTCACCCCTTGAGTTTGTCCTCTTAGTAGGTGTTCCCTGGGAAGATTGGAAGTGATCTCAAGCAGCCACTTGGCAGAGACACACTTCAGAGGACTCAGGAGCATCCTCCCTTGAGCCACTGAGAAAAAGGGGTGTAAAAACAAACACGTCAACTCCCCGATGAGTCTGTTACGTCAGCTATTGACTCTGAGGATGGAAAGGGTTCCCCATGAGGATGGAAAGGGTTCCCCATGATCCCCTCCTGAGGAGGTTTCCTTTGGAGATATCCTGGAACTTATGAGACAGAGAGAATCCTGGCCTTCAGAACCTCTCTCTCCAGATGAGGCAGTTCTTTTTGAGGCATATGGTATTATTCCATGTACTTCCTGGTTGGTCCCACCAGCTAAGATGGTAGAGCTGGCAGTCAAAAAAAAATTATGGTAGGAGCCAGATACATGTGAGTCCATTCCAAGGAAGCCTGATAAAGTCCTAAGGCCCCCCCCCCCAAAACAAACCTTTCTGGGCAAAGACTCCACCACTGTACTCCAACGCTATCGCAACAGCTACCAAAAAAGAGCTGACAGAGGACTCTCCCTCTATCCATCCACCCAACAAGGTGTCCCAGGCTTTGGATAGACTGTGGAAGCAGGTGTATACATCTGGCTCCTTCATGATATGAGATGTGAAGTAGCCGGATGCATATGTGTGCGGCTCCTTCATATAGAAGCTGTGAACTATGCTGCTAATATGACCAGGTTCCAGAGGGATCAAGTGCAACAAGCCATTACCACACTAAAGAACCCTGTCACTGCAGTCGCAGAATCAGCTTATGACTACTCTGACAATGTCAAATATCACTAATTTATCCATGCAGTTATGTAATAATGTGACAGGTGAATCGGCCAGAGCAGCTGGAACAGGCATAGCCATGAGGTGGCATGCCTGACTCTAGTTAAAGTTATTTTGCAGACAACTGTAAAATGTCCTTTATGAATGCATCCTTCAAAGGTATGGTCTTATTGGGTACTACAGTTAAAAAATGTATGCAGAATAGCAAACAGGATCGCAAGACACTCTTTGTGGTTGGATTGAAGTTTGAGTCGCAATGTAAAATATCTCATATACTTGAATACTTCTCATCTCAAACTAGGCTTATCCTACTCCAACATTGAGGTTCATGCCTTGGCCATCTCAGCCTGCCTCCCAGGTCCTCCTCTGCTTACTCTCCTCTACACTTAAATCAATTTCTTAAGGAGGTTATTTATCTCAGACCACGTAGAAAGGAAACTGTTCCTCCCTGCGACTTTTGTACTTGAAAAACTAACTCGCTCTTACACCTTTTGAACTGGCAGCTTCAGCTTCTATCAAATTTTTTAACATGGAAAACCATTCTGCATCTTACTGTCAACTCTGCCAGGCACATGTCTGAGCTTCAGGCCCTTATGTGCATAGAGCCATTCCTTATCTTCCATAGGGAGAGGGTCACCCTTAAAACCAACCCATCCTTTACGCCTAAGGTAGTTTCAGAATTGTCCATTTATCTCCTTGTGATGATCTTCCCAAAAGCCATAGAGCAAAGGAGAAAGGATTTTGCATTCTTCAGATATGCACAGATAGTGAGATATTACTTGTACAGGACCAATTTGTCTAACAGTTCAGACTGACTCTTGGTAACATTTGCTGAGGGTAAGCAAGGTAAATCAGTGACAAAGTGAACTATTTCAAAATGGAATGCTGACTGCATCACCTTTTGATGTCATGACTGAAATTACTGTTGCAGTACTCCTGATATATGGATTGTCATCTCTGATGTATGTCAAGGATGGCAAAGCTTTACCTTCCCTAGGTCATACATCTGATGCATGACCTCAGCTTGTATATGTTGCTGTATAAAGATGGACATATGAGTGTAGATCCTCCGACTATCTTGCCACCAGCCAAAATGCAGGTCGTGTGTCCATTAGACGTTTTGCTGTTTGGTTATTGGCATCTTTGCTTCAATCATTTATCCAGGTAAGTGCCCTGTTAGGAAACCTTTCATATTATGTAGTCCTATCTCGCCTCCATTATTACATGTGGGTTCGGAGCTGATCCTCGGCTCCGACTCAGCTGCTTAAAAAGCCTGAAAACTTCTGATTGGCTCGTGGCTAATAGGTATCCCATGAAGCATGCGCACATTCCCCAGATCTCGTTTGCTGCATCTTCAGTCGGAAGCTTCTTTTGGTTGGCCGTGGCTAAGTCATTTAGTTCTTTATTATTCTGATTGTTAGAAGTTTTTAACTTCTTGTGAAGTGCTTTTCTTATTGCTGTTAGCCTTATTGTGATAACTGATTGTGTCAATTTAACCGGACTTGACTTTTTTCCTGGATCTGACTTTTTCTGCTATAAAATTTTGGGCCTGTTGGCCTTTGTTGTAAGTGTTCCCGTGTGTGTGCGTTTGACTAAACCATTTTACTTAGAGGTATTAGTCTGTTCCCCTTTCTTTACACTAGGTTCGTTTAAGTTAGAGAACCTAGTAACACTTCCCTTGGTTGTTTGTTGTGAGAAATAGGGCTAGATCTGTTTGTTAGAGGATCTAGTTCCTCTCTTGTTAAGTGAGTGTGTTGCTTTTTCTCTTCAATCGCCTGTTGAGACTGCCATTATGTCTAAGGAACATAAAGAGCATAAACAGTCAGGATTTAAAAAGTGTACTAAATGCTCTCAAAAAATGTCCATCACTAATGGACATAGCGTCTGTGTGTACTGTTTAGGGGCCATACAGCTTCAAGAGACTTGTCTCTTTTGCCATTCCTTTAGTCCTAGAGTGCTCCAGGAACGGAAGAGTAAGTTGATTCTAAAAGGATTGTTAAAACCTTCATTCGAGGAAGACCTAGCCAGCTCGTCCTTCTCAGCTAGGTCGCATTCTTCCAGTAAAGATAAGGGCAAGACCTCTAAAAGGCCTTCTCCAGCCTCAACTTCTGTCTCTGAACCTCCACAGAAGTTACCTAAATCAGAGATGGTCTCTCTCTCTCTCTTCGGCTCCACTGTCCTTGGAGCCGATCGAGATTCTGGACATGGACATTGCAGTGTCGGCACCCAGTGCTTCGGTGCCGATCACCAGCAATCCTCTTCGGAACCGGTCTACAGACATTCCACCAGTCTCCCCTACTTTAAAATCACCTATATTACAGAGAACAAGGTCTCCAACTCTGTCCTCCAGGAGCTTTTCTGAAGAAGACATCGAGAGAGTGGTGCTCAGATTCCTTAAGTCGTCGGCCTTGCCAAAATTTTTATTGGCTCCGACCACTTCTGTCTCGGAGCCGACTCCTGCTACCGACCCTGCTCTGCTTCCTCCTCCAACCCAGATTGGGCCTTTGGAGCCGACACTGTCGGTACTGACTATAGTGGTGTCCTTGGCTCCAGCACCCCGGATGGTTGTCTTGGAGCCGAGCCCTGCACCGAAACTGTCGGCGCCGTCTGAAGTGTCTAGGGTCTGAAGCTCTTCGGTCGGGCCTGAGGGGGACACTTGGAACCGAACCTCTTTGGTGCCGAGTCTTCCTCTTGGTGCATCGGCCCAAGTGAGCTCGGACCCCACATCGTTCTCATAGCCGATTCCTTTGGAGCCATCGGCGCTGTGGAACCCAACTGTGCGTCTCTGGAGCCGGTCGGGGGTCACCTGTCCTTGTACCCAGACGCCTGGCTAAATCTCACTCGAGACAAGTGAGTACAAGACATTATTACCAGAGGTTACTCTATACCCTTTTCTCATCCTCCATGCCCTCCCAAAAGGATCCCAGATGTGCCACCCAATCATAGGGATCAAGCAGCTATAGAGATAGAAAAGCTGCTATTAAAAAGAGCCATCCAAAAGGTCCCAACAGACCAGACCGGATTCGGAACATACTCCAGGTTCTTTTTAGTTCCAAAAAGAACAGGGGACTGGAGACCCATCCTAGACCTCAGCAGGTTAAATGAGCATGTAAAGAAGTCCAAGTTCCGAATGGTCACGCTACAATCCATACTCCTTTTGTTGGGGAGAGGCAGCTGGATGTGCTCAATATATCTCCAGGATGCCTACTACCACATAAGGATGGGCAAAGCATCAAGGAGCTACCTACACTTCTGGCTGGGAGCCAATCATTACCAGTTTCGGGCTCTGCCCTTTGGTCTCACCACAGCCCCCCGGGTGTTCACCAAGTGCATGGCACTAGTCACAGCTCATTTGCGGCATCAGGGAATCCAAGTCTTTCCATACCTGGACGATTGGCTCCTGACTACCACCACCAGGCATCGCCTAATCGCCTAATTCAATCAAGAGATTCCACAATCAAGCTCTGTTCCCAGTTAGGAATCTCAATAAACTGGGAAAAATATTTTTTTTTGCCCACTCAGTCTATAACTTTTATAGGAGCAAACATAGACACAGTCAAGATATCAGCCAGACTGCCTACAGACAGAATACAGATTCTTATGCAACAAATTTACAGAATACTTCCCCTTCAAAGAGTCAAAGTGAAGGTGGTGTTGCAGCTTCTCGGGACTATGGCATCAACCATAACCTTGGTACCTTTAGCAAGACTACATATGAGAATACTCCAATGGCTCCTGTCATCCCAGTGGTCGTTTCAACAGTTGCCACTACATCATCAGATCCTGATTACAGATTCTTGCAAAAAGGACCTACGTTGGTGGATTCAACCAGGTCATCTTACCACAGGGACTCCCTTTGTGCCGCACCGACCCGTTGCCACTGTGACCACGGATGCCTCTCAGATAGGGAGTGGGGGGGGCATTATCTTGGCAGGACTGTCCAAGGCACATGGCAAGAGCAGGAGGCCCATCTGCATATCAGTGTCCTAGAGATGAGGGCAGTGCTTCTACTGTTGCAAGCACTTCACGACCTTCTCCCTCTATGGACGATAGCTATCCAGACCGACAACATGTCAGTTGTCTGGTATCTAAACAAACAAGGGGGAACCAGATCATACCGTTATGTCGAGTTTGGGATTGGGTGATTTCTTCCCAGTGCTTTCTCATTGCAACGCGTATCCCATGGACTTCCATCATAATAGCGGACAAGCTAAGCAGGGCAATTTTGTTACCTCACGAATGGTCCTTGAACCAGAAAATAGCCAGCATGATCTTTCACAAGCGGGGACAACCCTGCTGCGACCTCTTTGCCAGTCCCATCAACACCAAATGCAGCACCTTTTTCTCTCTCATCCCCCCTCCGGGGGAGTCTCCAGGAGATGCAGTAGTCCCGGGACTCGTTTATGCTTTTCCTTCTTTTCCACTCATCCCCAAGGTCATACAGAAAGCAATGCTGTTGGGAAGCAAGATGATCCTCATCACCCCTTACTGGCCTCATCAGATTTAGTTCCCTTTTCTCAGGCCTCACCTGTTGGACTGCCCATGGACGCTGGACTCAGTGCCAGACCTCCTGACACACATGTCAGGTTCTCTTCACCCCAGTCTCCACACTCTCAAACTGACAGCATGGCTGCTCCAGTTCCATCACTAGTCAGGCTTCATGATTTGTCTCCAGCTGTAACTCCTATTATTACCTCTTCTCACAAGCCTTCGACTAGAAAATTGTATCATAGTAAATGGAAGAGATTTTCCATATGGTCACACAATAGAGAAGTTGATCCATTTACAGCTCCCATTACTATTGTTTTAGAGTTTCTTTCTGAACTCTTTCACCAAGGTTCAGCGGCTGCTGCACTCCGAGATCAACTAGTAGCAATATCTAATTTTCATGTGGGGATTAATGATTCCAGTCTTATGTCTCACAAACTGTGCAAATCCTTTCTTAAGGGTTCCACGATGTTAAGACCTCCTGTACAAGACCCCATTCCACCTTGTGACCTAAATTTAGTTCTGTCTAGGCTTACTCTGCCACCCTTTGAGCCAGCCCATAGTTGTCAGTTGAAGTTTCTGTCTTGGAAGACTCTTTTTCTGGTAGCAATAACCTCAGCCAGGCGAGTTTCTGAATTACATGCTCTGTCTGCTAAATTTCCATACTTAATTTTTCACAAAGATAGGGTCTCTCTCCGGACCTACCTTTCATTTATTCCTAAAGTCTGTTCTCAGTTTCACTTAAACCAAGCAATTGAATTGCCAGTGTTCTTCCCTAATCACTTCAACAAAGCAGAGTATACATTCCATCAATTGGATGTACACAGGCAACTAGGTTTCTATATCCACCAGACCAAGGAATTTAAAAAATCAGAACAGCTGTTTATTTCCTTTTATGAGGCAAGAATGGGCTTGTCAGTTTCCAAGGTTACACTTTCAAACTGGATCTCTAGTTGTATTTCCTTTATTTACAGTTCTCAAGGAAAGGAGTTACCCTTTAAAGTTAAAGCGCATTCCACCAGGTCCTTCTCTACTTCTGCTGCTTTCCAAGCCAGGACACCTATTGATAGTATTTGTGCAGCAGCAACATGGGCTACCCCTCATACCTTCATTTCCCATTATAAATTGGATTTAACTTCCAGGGGTAGAGCTTCGTTTGGTTCCACGGTACTCAGGAGTATCTTCCAGTGAGCCACCCATTCAAGATGCTAGAGACGCTGTCCCACATGTAATAATGGAGGCGAGATAGGACTACATAACATAAAGAAGTTATGTACTCACTATAACGTTCCATATATGTAGTCCATCTCGCCAAACATTATTATGAACCCACCCACCAGCCCCCTTCCTGGAGGATCTGGATACAGTTTGTTTTCCCTTTCTATAGTGGTTTGTTGCCACAAGGGCTCCTTTTATTACAGTTTATTCTTCCGGACCTTTGTTTCTTTTTCATGTCTGATTCTGGTTGACTAGTAGCAAACAAGATCTGGGGAATGTGCGCGTGCATCATGGGATACCTATTAGCCACGAGCCAATCAGAAGTTTTCAAGCTTTCTAAGCGGCCGAGTCGGAGCAACCCACATGTAATAATGTTCGGCGAGATGGACTACATACATGGAACGTTATGGTGAGTACATAACTTCTTTTTTTAATCTTTTGATTTTTGTTGAAAGTTGTATGTGTCAGCTGGAAGGGGTAAGTGCTAATCCAGTAGGCAGATTACATTCAAGGACTTGCATACCAAGTGTCTTTTTTGCTTAGACCTGGAACACGTTCACAAATTTTGCTCCATCTGCCAGTCACTCATTCCAAAAGCCCTTAGGTTTAGGTTTTCTATCCTCAACACCTTTCTTGAAACGCAGCATCTTAAATGCTTGGTCTAGTCCAAAATGGTTGGCACCACATCCTTGGATGTCACTGTATCACCAAAGAAAAAGCTTAAAAGGAATTGAAAGGACCCACAGTCTAACATTTCTGACTCTGATGTATCTGCTGAGATTACAGAGAATAAGGTATGTCAGGCTACTTCTTAGTTGCTTGTTACCTAGACCCCAGCAGAGCCAGTATGGCTCTTGAGGTCTCTCAGACATCTGATACATCTGAGGTACAGCATCTAATTTCTGAAAGACTGTACAGTGTCCCTCAAATTTTAATTAGGGAAGAGATCCCATCCTCTCTATTAGAGGTCAGCCATGGTTCCAAACCTCCACATCTCATCCAGTAGGCATCACACCTAAAAGGAAAAAAAAAACAGAAGACTAAGCATTTGGCCTCTTCCTCACCATCTAGGAAGAAGGATTGGATGGACGTCTTACATGGTTATTGAAAAGCTGTTATGTCTTTGAAACCTCCCTCCTTTGGGTCTCCACAACCACAGACTACTCTAAAACCTACCCCTGGTTTCCTTGTCTTTTGATAAGGAGCAGGAATATTACTCTTGACTATTCTTTGGATTATTCCTCTCAGCTGCATTCCCAAAGCAAATCTCTTCTGATGAAGGGGCTCCCTTTCACCTGATTCTCCTACTGAGGAAGCTTTCTTTGGGGAGACTATGCAGAACATGATGAAACTTTGAATGGCAATCCTCACATGTCTCTAATGTACAGAAAAGGTTTTGCACCCTCTTGGAGATGGGGGTTCCTGCCTTTTCTCCGGTCCCCCTGTCCTTGAGGCTTTTCAAGACACCTTTCATTCTACCCCTTCTGTACCTGATTCTCAGCCACCAGCTCCTAACAGACCAGACAGGTTTTACAAGCTTCCTGATGACCTTAAATATCAGTATAAAAAAAAACACTCATAGTCTCTTCTGCAATATCTCTTCAGATAAGCCTTCCAATCTTCTGCCCAGTGCTAACCTTGCCTCATGACAAAGACAGTAGGGCTATGGATAGATGAGGAAAGAGGTTTACCCCTCTGGTACCCTTTCCGTTAAGGCAGTTAATTACCAGCCTCAAATGACAAAGTATTTGATAGCTGTTTTTAATTCCTTAAACAAAGTTGAATTGGATCCTCCTACAGCAGAGTCGAAGCATCAAATGCAGTGTTTATTTTCTCAGGCCACTCAGATTGCCAGACACAGCATTAAGTGCAGTTGTGATGCTGTGGATGCTTATTCTAGTGCAGCTGCCACTGGATCTGTTATCTGCAGATATTCATAGCTTCCCACTCAGCCTGCACCTGAACATTTTAAATCTAAAATTCCAGATTTGCCATTGGACAAAGACTTACTGTTTGGACTTCAGGCAGCCACTCTGTTCAAAATTCTCCATCCAAGACCAAGGTAAGACTTTGAAACACCACTGACAGATCCAACTCTCCTCATTTCCGAGATACCATAGAAACTACTCATCTAAGTCTACCTGTTTCATTAGAAGGGATCCTAGGACAGTTCTGAAACAGTAGAACCCCCCCTAGAAAAAAGATACTCTGGCAAGCCTCAATGGGAACCTCCAGCTGGGAGTCCACCCATGGAAGAAAAAACCTGTGACTACCTCTGCAGCAACCCTTCCTCAGTCTCAGTCCTATTACTTTCCCTTCTCAAAGACTGTTGCTGCCCTTGGCCAGGTGGTATGTGTTACCACAGAAAAGTGAGTCTTCTCTATAGGGATGGCTATGTCATGTCTTGGGAAAACATTTCCCGTCTGAGAAGCGTTCCACTACCTCCTCAAAACTATCCCCCAAGCCTCCATTATTCAAGACTACTTAAGTCAGGGTACCATCGAGCAAGAAAGAATTCAGGGGAAAAGGGTTTTACTCTAGGATTTTTCTAGTCCCAAGAAAATAAGTGTAGTGGAGACTCATCCTAGACCTGTCTACCCTGAATACTTACCTGAAGGTTTAATCTTTCAAAATGATCTCTGTTCAGATGGTTTAACCTTCCATCCTCTCAAGAAAGAATTACTTTAGTGGATGAGTCAGGTCATCTGCAACCCAGTATTATCTTTCACACCATCTCCTCCTCCTCTTCAACAAGTTCACCTGTATATCTCAGACGAGGCATGGGGGCATGGAGAGGATTACACTGAGTGAAAGAGAAATATCAACCCCAGTTCCTGAAGGATAACATCAACCTGAAAAAAATGAGGGCTGTTTTGCAAACTCTTCAGATTTTAACCCACCTTTGGAAACCCAAACCTCTCCAAGTGAACATAGACAGCATCATAGTCATGTAGTATGTAAACAGACAGGGAGGCATCAGGTCTTGCCAACTGTGCAGGTTAGCACAGGAGGTATGGAACTTGGCAACACAAATGAACATCTTGCTCACAGCCATATACATCCCTTCTTAGGAAAATGTGCTAGCAGACTGCTGAAGTTGTTCAGTGGAGGACCCTCATGAGTTTACTGTGAACAGGATATCTTCCACATCATCACACTTTGTTGTGGCTGTCCTCAGATAGACCTGTTTGTTTCACCAAACAACCATCAGCAACCCCAAATGTTCTTCGTGTTTCACTGTTGCAGTCATCACACTTGGGTTATCTGCCTGCAGGTAGCCCTCAGTTGGCCCGAATACCAGAGACATAGTATTTCTACGCCGGTTGCTGTCGCTCCAGGACTGACGTCAGGTCATCAGGGGTATAGAAACAGACAGCCGACGCCATTACATCAGTCTTTCTTGCTGAGGAGCCCAAAGCAGAAGCATTTCGCATGAGTGCCGGTCGGCAGCTATCTGAGTTTTCGTTTACAAATTGAATCATCCTGAAGTCTTCTAAAGCTAAGTACCCCGTTGGGGATCCTTTTTTCTTGCTCTAACCGATGTCAGAAAAAGTTAACAATTGTCTTACCTGTGGAAAGCAAATACCACACCGACATTTTCATTCTTACTGTGTCACCTGTTTAGGCCCAGACCATGACGTACCTCGCTGTCGGTTTTGTGCCATGTTCAACACCCGAACCATTCATCGTCGGGCCCTTTTTGTCGCTAAATACTTTCGTTCTCGATCTCCGTATTCCGAAATGGCTTCGGTAAGCCATCCAACTACTGATATTCCGAAAAAACGTAAGGATAAAGAGAGACAGGTCCAAAGCTACCGACGCCACTTCCGTTAAGCTAGTTGCCAGTTCACCGGTACTCAGTGAGGTGCTTTCTCAGCCCCTGATGCCTGCTTCGGTGGATTTGCAGGGCTCTACCGAGACCCATTTGCAGTCCGGTATGCCGCGAGACTCTTCTTCAACCATGGAACCTGCAGATGTCTCAACCTTGGATGGGTCCGGAGCTGCTGAGCAGGCAACGGCTTCTGAGGAAGTTCTTCGCACTACCGATGTTCGACACAAACCGACGACTTCAGTTCTGTCTAAAACTACCGAGTTTCTAAGGCCAAGAGTATGTGCTACGCCTAGAAAACCAATGACCAAAGCGCATGCACCTGCTGTCTTGCCACAACATAAAATGCTTAGAATGGCAGAAGACCTTATTATGCTGATTATTGGAAGTCAGCCTTCCCCTGTTAAGTGAAAAGAGATCAGTCCCCAGCAGCTTCAATAGACCAAGAGTTCGACGACTCTGAGGTTTCTGACTGTGAAGACATGCCCTTATCTGCATATGAGGATTCACATGTAGAGAAATCCATTCCCTCTGCCTCTCCTCCAGAGGATTTTTCTTTTGGTGAAACCTTTATGCTTTAAGAGAGCATTTCCATTGGGAATGCCAAGACTATCCTCAGTCCAAAAAGAAACTCAGAGAATTTCTATACTTGCCACAACATAGGTCTTTAGGAATACATCCAGTCCTGGAAGTTGTGGATGATGTCTTTATGGAATCCAGTCTTACTCCTGATACTTTACCCTCTTCGCCTAGGAAACCAGACAGATACTACAGAGTACCTGACTCTCATAAATTCCTTTTCACAAATCCTACTGCTGACCCAGAGATAATTTCCCAGGGGCCTAAAGGTATCAGGGCAACTACAACTAAGAATCCCACCCCTTCGGACAGGGATTCCAGAGGTTTGCACAGATCCAGTAAGAAAGTGTATACTTCTGCAACTCTCGCCATTAGGGCCTTGAATTGTCAGTTTCACATGCTGAAGTATCACCAACATATTATGGAACTTATTAAGCAAAAAATAGCTACCTTTACAGACTGTGCAGAAAATAAAGAATTGCAGGAACTTATGCCTTCTGCAAGCCACGTTAGCAAGCATACATTGCAGTGTGGCTTTGACACCCTAGAAGCATCTTGCAAGGCAGCAGTCACTGGTTCTGTGCTGTGAAGACATGCTTGGCTTAAGGAGCAGATCTTGCCAGAACATGTCAAATCAAAGTTATTAGATGCTCCTCTGAACAAGGACAATCTGTTTGGTACCAAAGCAGAAGAGGTCCTTAAAAAGATGGAAGAAAAAGCTAAATCCATGCAGACAGTTAAAGAATTCTTACAAGTGCAGCCCCCTAGATTCAGTAGGCATTGCCCCTCAAAACACTGGTCCTTTCTAGCCCCCTCCAGGCCATCTTAAACTAGACCCAGGGGAAACAGACCACCCAGACTACAGTCTCAGGGTATGCAGAGATCCAAGCAATGGAGTGCCCCCACCCCCAAAGCAGAGAGTGCTAAGCCACCTCCCTACGGTAAGACATCACAATGACTTCTCTACTCCACTCCCCACCTGTCCCCAGCCGCTTATGCCCCTAGGAGGAAAACTTGTCCTTCATGCAAAAAACTGGATGTCCATCACCAAAGACCGATAGGTCCTCAACATTGTATCCCAGGGGTACAAATTCTACTTCCACTCACTGCCAACCCCAAAAGGGTTCCCAGACCTCCTCCAAACCAGTGGGCAGAGGCACAAAACCAAATTCAATCCCTGCTCTCTATAAGGGCAATTCAACTTGTTCCTGTGGAACAGATGGGTCAATGATTCTATTCCAAACTTTTCCTGGTACCCAGAAAAGAGGGCACTTGGCACCCAATCCTAGATCTTTCAACTCTCAACACCTTCCTGGTGGTACCAAAATTCAAAAAGCTCACCCTGCAGCAGCTTCTGCCTATGCTAGCCAAAGATGCCTGGTTAGTCTCCCTAGACTTAAAAGAAGCCTATCTGCACATCCCTATAAGGGAGTTATGCAGGAGATATCTTCGCTTCAGGGCAGGATCTGTGCATTATCAGTTCTCTGCACTTCCCTTTGGCTTATCCACTGCTCCCACTGTATTCACAAAATGCCTGGCTCCAGCCATTGCTTACTGCAGACAGAGAAATATTCAAATTTACCCATGCTTGGACGACTGCCTGATTCAGGCAGACAGTCAGGAAATACTGTTGCAGCACCTGACATTTGTAACAAACATTCTAATCTCCTTGGGGTACACCATCAACAAAAAGAAATCAAAACTAGCCCCCAGTCAAAAGATTGTATTCCTGGGAGCAAGCTTGGACACAGCATCCCAGATGGCATTCCTCACTCCAGAAAAACAAGCCTATCTGACAGACTATTTTACTCAAATGGCCACCAGAACCCAGCTATCCGCAAGGAAAATCCTGCAGGCCCTAGGGTTCATGGCCTCTTGCATCCTACTAATTCCATTTGCCAGACTGCATATGAGGAAACTTCAGTGGTACTTAAAAAGTCTTTGGTGCCAACATTCTCAGGACCTGGAAACCGTCATTCCTATCATACCCTGTCTAAGGACAGAGTTTCTTTGGTTGGCAGCAGCATGCAACCACAACAAGGGACTGCCCTTTACTCAACCACACGCTGCCCAGACCCTAACCACAGATGCATCAGACTATGCCTGGGGGTCCCACATGGATGGCAAGTGCATTCAGGGCCACTGGAGCCCATGTCAGTTTCATCTGCACATCATCCAGAAAGAAATGCTAGCTGTGCAGCGTGCTCTGACAGCTTTCAGTTCCTTACTCTCACCAGGACACCTGCTAATAAAAACAGACAACACCACAGTTATGTGGTACATCAACAAGCAGGGGGGAACCCACTCTTACCCACTCTGCAGGCCAGCCATGGCCCTGTGGAACAGGGACTTGGGCATGCAGGTCCATCTGCAAGCTCAGTTCCTGCCAGGCAAACGAAACTCACTGGCAGATGACTTAAGCAGAAATCTCCTAGACCCACACGAGTGACAATTAGAGCCCAATACCTTCAACCTTCTGACTCAGAAATGGGGGACCCCAGAGGTGGATCTCTTTGTCTCCCCCTACAATCACCAGCTCAGCAAATTCTGCACCAGGGCACCTAACAGCAGGGCCTGGAAAGTGGATGCCCTATCCTTCCAGTGGGTAAACCTCTCAATTTATGCTCCCCCCCTCTGCCTCTTCTCTCAAGAATATTACTCAAGATAAGACAGGACAGACCAAGGGCAATCCTGATTGCATTGGACTGGCCATGCCAGCACTGGTAACCACTACTGCGCAGCCTGTCACCGGTGCCACCCTGGCACCTACCCCAGATCCCAACCCTCCTCACTTAGCAGGGGGGACAGATCTTGCATCCGCAACTGCAAACCCTAAATCTTGCAGCCTGGCTTATTCCTTGAATTCTCCCCCATTGACCGACCTAAGCAAGCAAGTGCTGGGTGTCATTCTTGAAGCCAGAAGACCCAATACAAGGAAATCCTATGCTGATAAGTGGAAAATGTATTGTTCCTGGATTCAGTCTAAAGGAGAGGACACAGCACTGCCCTCCTTACCTCTAATCCTGGATTACCTAGCAGATCTGCTCCACAGAGGCCTATCCTTCTCCTCCATAAAGATCCATGCCTCTGCCATCTCGGCTCATTACAACACTGAGCCACCTCTCTTCTCTCACCCTCTCATCAAACAGCTCCTGAGAGGGGCAAACAACTTAAGGCCACCAAGGAGAGCACTCACCCCTGCTTGGGACCTTAACTTTGTACTGGAAACCCCCCCCCCCCCTTGAGCCTGCAGTGTCAGCAGAGTTAAAATTCCTCTCTTGGAAAACAGCCTTGCTTCTGGCCATCAGTTCAGCTAGAAGAGTGTCTGAGCTACAAGCACTTATGGCTGTGGAACCCTTCATTATTTTTCATGCTGACAGGATCTCCCTCAGGACTAACCCTTCCTTTATGCCTAAAGTGGTATCCAGTGTGGTTCTCAACCAATCTATCCATTTGCCAACCTTCTTCCCTAATCCTCAAAATAAAGGGGAAAGGATCCTGCACTCCTTGGACATGCACAGACAGCTCAGATTCTACCTTGATAGGACTAAACCCTTCAGGAAATCTGACCAGTTACTAGTCAGTTTTGCCCCTGGGGCAGAGGGCAAGGCCATTTCAAAACAAACAATTTCCAAATGGGTAGCATACTATATCCATTTCTGCTACAAATACCATGGGAAACCAACCCCTCATGGGGTCAGAACACATTCCACTAGGGCAACTTCTACCTCTACAGCATTCCTCAGGGGAGTCTCTACCAGGGACATTCTGGAAGCTGCTACCTGGAGTTCTGTACACACCTTCACCAAGTATTACCACTTGCCTTTCTTTTCCAAATCCAGGACAGGTTTTGCAACAGCAGCCCTGCAGGGCATATTAGTCAGCCCCAACTATTCTTGACTGCCTCCACCCTTTCTTCAGCTTTGGGAATCAACCCAACTGTGATGACTGCAACAGTGAAACACGAAGAACATAGTACAGTTGTGCACACTTACCATAAATGTAGATGTTCAAATGTATTCACTGTTGCAGTCCTGGTTTCCCACCCTCCAGCCCCCCTTGTCTCTCTCTCTCTCTTCTCTATGTCTATTACTCAACCCTTACAGGGCCATTGGTATTTACTTTTTATTGGTGGTGTTTTTCCCACCATAGCTTAACTCCCTATTTTGGGGGCTCCTAACATTTGGGGCAAGAAAAACTGATGTAATGGCATTGGCTGCCTGTTTTTATACCCCTGACGACCTGAAGTCAGTCCTGGAGCAGCAGCAACTGATGCAGAAATACCAAGTCTCTGGTATTAGGGCCAACTGAGGGCTACCTGCAGGCAGATAACCCAAGCGTGATGACTGTAACAGTGAATACACTTGAACATCTACATTTATGGTAAGTGTACACAACTGTACTTTCTGCACCAGAGACCTTTCCCCCACAGCCTGGAGGACAAATGACTTCTCTGTCCAGTGGACTGGGAAGTTAATCTTTGCCTTCCTTCCAAGAATTTTTCACAAGGCACAAAAGGAAGCACCCAAACACCTTTTACTGGCCCCATTTTGGCTGAGGCAACATTGGTTCCCCCAGCTATTTCACCCAGCAAAGGGAAATTACAGAATAATTCCTCTACAACTAGACCTGATAACTTGGTAAAAAAGATTGCTGCTGCACCCAAATTTTCCCTGTCACAGCCTGATCCTATGGATGATAGAATTTAAATTTCAAAGGCATCTCTTTGAGTTGGTTGTACGAGTACTACAAGAGTCTAGGAGACCCACTTCTAGAAAACTTGCATTGCAAAGTGGAAGAAGTTTTCCTGCTGGTGCTGCAAACACAGTCAAGATCCAGTCTTTGCACAGGTTCCTATGGTATTGCAGTACCTGTGTGGACATCTGAGATCAGGCTGGATTGCTAACTGCATGACCTTTTGCTATTCTGACATGGCAAACAACTTCTCGTAAAGTCAGAGCTCATTCCACCTTTTTGAAAGGGGGTGCCCACTCAAGCTTTTCAAGAGGCTGTGATGGTCATTCTCCACACATTCATTAAACATTACCACCCTGGCTCAAGTTTTGAGGGCTAGAGCTGGGTTAGCCTCTGCCATTTTGCATAGCCTTTTGTCCCTAGCTAATGTTTTTGCCGAATCACCCTTTTAAAAGTTCTAGGGGTCTTCCCAAGAATCAGTACTGCAACATTGACTAGAGTGAACATACCATAATTGCAGATGTTCAGGTAGACCATTGTTACAGTACCCTTTCCCACTTCCTTTCTAACTTCCTTCTTGATCCTTTCATTTTCTTGGGTTGGTGCAGGTCTTACTTACCATTATCACCCCTTCCTTCTTCCCTTTTATAATGGGTCCTTGATTTGTGCTCAGGACAGTTAGGAAGGCCATGCATGTAGGGAACATCAGACTCTGTATCTTGACAAAAAAGACGCAAAGACGTTGCCTGTTGATGCCCATTTTACATCCTTACATCTGGACTTCAGCCTGTTATGTATGTCTTCTGGCTGGGGGATGTTAAGACTGGTATTCAGGACAGCCATGGGCTTCTGCATGGCAGGAAGACCCAAGAAGCAGTACTTCAAGATTGATCTGCTTGATCTACCTCAATTATGACACAACTGCACTTTTTTGCAAACTTATTTTATTGCTCCAGTAGTGCTGCCTGTCTATCTTGGCTTCTGTTTATCCCCTCTTCTGCCTTTGATCTTTCCCAGCATCAGTGTCTTCTCTAGTGAACCCTGTCTTTGCATTATGTGGTCAAAGTAGGCCAGTTTTAGTTTTGCTGTAGGGATTTCCATTGAACAGTTTGGGTTTATTTTCTTATTGCGTGATTTGATATTCTTGCTGTCACAGAATTCTCAAAAGTTTTCTCCCGCACCAGAGTTCAAAAGCATCAGTTTTCTGACACATAGCCTTATTTATAGTTTAACTCTTTCTTATCTTATTACTGGAAAAATAAAACAGCATTGACTATGTGGACCTTTGTTGATAAAATGATGACTTTGCTCCTTAAAATCTTATCCAGATTTGCCATAGCTTTCTTTACAAAAGGCAAACCCCTTTTAGTTTCATGGCTGGAGTGGAGATCTACAGAGATCTTTGAGCCCAGGAAAATAGTTTCTGTCACTGCCTCTACTTCTTCCCAGTCCAATTTCCAAGAATTGGTAGGAGTACATGACATAATGTAGTGTTTTTGATGTTTAGCAACAAGCCAGCATTTTAACTTTCTAATTTCACCTTCATCAACAGGCTGTTCAGTTCATCCATGCTTTTAACTATGAGTAGTATTGTGTTTTTGCATACCTAAGGTTGTTAATGTTTAAGCATGTGATTCATCTAACCCGGCATTTTGTAAGACGTATTCAGAGTGTACATTGAGTAAATAGGCTGATAATATACAGCTGTGCTGTACTTCTTTTTTAATCTTGAACCACTCAGCTCCATACTCAGTAATAATTGTTGCTTATTGTTCAACAAGTTCCTCAGAAGGCAAATAAGATGGCCTGGCATTCATATATCTCTAAGAACTTGCCACATTTTCTTACAGTTGACACAGTCAAAAGCTTTTGAATTTTCAATAAAGCAGAAGAAAATTTTTCTGGAAATGTGGGAATAGGAGGCCATAGATGGATGGTTATTGTTGGAGTCCAACTTGAGGGATTTTGTGTATTTCCTTGCTGTAATGCGAAACAAGTACAATTATTTGATAATTTGATCACTCATTATCACTGTCCTTTTTTAGGATTGGAATATAGACTGACTTTTTCCAGTCCAATGGCCACTGTCCTGTTTTCCAGATTTGCAGGTAAATTCAATACAGCATTGTAACAGCATCATTTTTGAAGGATTTTAAACAATTCAGCTGGAAATCCTTCACTTCTGCAGTGTTGTTGTTTGCAAGGTTTTCTAGGCCCATTTAGCTTCACTCTCCAGGATGTCTGACTCTAGATCAGACATTACACCTTTGTGTGTGTCAGTGATGTTGGAGTCCTACTTTTATAGTTCTTCTGAATATTCATCACACCTTTTCTTACTATCTTTTGCTTCTATTAGGCTCCACCCACTGCTGTCTTTTATCAAGGCCATGTTTACCTTAAAGTTTCTCAGAATATCACCGACTATGAATATGTCAAATGACAGATCTCATCTTTCTCATTATATCGTCCTCTTCCAGATGTTCATTGTGTTTCACTGTTGCAGTCATTACTGTTGGGTTATCCTGCTGGCAGGTTACCCGCAGTCGGCCAGTATTCCAAAGTCTAGGTCCGACATCGGTTGCTGTCACCCCTTCCCTGACGTCAGTGCACCAGGGGTATAATAGATGCAGCCAACGCCATTTTCTTCAGTCTTTCTTGCCGCACGGTGCTCGAAGCAAAAGCAGTTCGCAAGTGCCGGTCGGCCGACTCCTGAGATTTTCACAGACGAATTTCAGATCCGAAGTCTTCATTAAAGCTAAGTACCCTGTTGGGGAAACTTTTTTCTTGCTCCAGATCGATGTCAGAAAAAGTTAACAATTGTATTTCTTGTGGGAAGCAAATACCTCATAAGGATTTTCATTCTTACTGTATTCCTTGCCTAGGCTCTGATCATAATGTTGCTAGCTGTCGGTTTTGTGCTAGATTCAACAAACGCACTATTAAGCATCGGTTTGATTTTGCTTATTACTTTGGCCGAAAATTCAATTACATAATGCCGTCGAAACAGCTGCCGACCGGAGTTTCTAAAAAATGCAAGGAAAAAGAGAAGGACAGGCATCCGAGATCCAAAACCGACGACGAGGCTTCCGCTAAGCCAGTCGCCGGTTCTCAGTGAGGCGCTTTCGCAGCCCCTGACTCCCGCTACTTCAGAGCCACAGACCGCTGACTCCCACGTGGAGCCAGCTAGGCCTGTGGATACTCAAGGTATTGGACACTCGGAATTCATTCCCTCAGATGGGTCCGGTGCCGCTGAGCAGGCATTGGCTTCTGAGGGTGTTTTCAGACCTACACAGCTTTATGTAAAGCCTACTTCAGCTTCAAAAGCAAAGACTAAAGCAGCTTTAAAGACAAAAAAAACAGTACAGCATTCTCCAGAACAGACTTCCATGCCTAAGAAACAGATGCTCAAAATGGCTGAAGACCTTATTACCTTGATCAGGGGTTCCCATCCCCCTCCTGACAAGAGGCCTAGGCAAGAGACAGACTATGTCTCTTCAGATCAGATTTCCATTTCCTCTGACTCCTCTTCTGTACAGGAATACTCTCTTCCTCCCTATGAGGATTCTGATGCTGAAGAATCCATTCCTTCAGCCTCTCCTCCTGAGGATTATTCTTTTGGGGAAACCCTGCATACCATGAGGGAGCACTTCCACTGGTAGAGCCAAGATTACTCAGAATCAAAGAAAAGGCTTAGAGATTTTCTTTTACTTCCTCAGCGCAGGCCTCTTGCTATTCCCCCTGTGCTAGACATTGTAGATGATGTATTTTCAGAGTCCGGCCTTTCTCCAGACTCCTTACCTCCAGCTCCTGTTAAACCAGACAGATACTACAGGGTTCCAGATTCACATAAATTTCTTTATAAAAACCCTGCTGCTGACCCAGAAACTATTTCTCAGGGTCCCAAGGGGGTTAAGGCTGCTACTGCAAAAAACCCTATCCCTTCTGACAGGGATTAAAGGACACTAGACAGATGGGGGGAAAAGGTTTACACTTCAGCTACTTTGGCTGTGAGGGCTTTAAATTGTTAATTTCATATGATTAAATATCAGCAATACTTAATGTCACTGTTAAAACGGAAAATGTTGGCTAATTCTGATTGTGCAGAAAATAAGGAAATGCAAGATTTATTGCATGCAACTGAACAAGTGGGAAAGCATACATTGCAATGTGGTTTTGATTCTCTGGAGGCCTCCTGCAGGGCCGCAGTTACGAGTTCTGTCATTAGGAGACATGCTTGGTTAAAGGAACAAAATCTGCCTGATCATGTTAAAGCAAAATTATTTGATGCTCCATTACAGCATGATACTTTATTTGGTGTTAAAGCAGAGGAGGTTTTGAAGAAAATGGAAGACAAAGCAAAAGCTATGCAAACAGTAAAGGATTTCTTACAGGTTCAGCCACCAAGATTTAGCAGGAACTGGCCTACAAAGAATTGGTCCTTTCCAGTGTCGGACAGACCACAAAAAGGCAGATACAGATGTCCCAGAGGCAGATCCCAGCCCCAGGGCTCATACAGGCCTAAACAGTGGGGCGCTTCTACCTCCAAAAGTGGAGAAGATAAAGCACAGCCATACAGGAAACAGTCCCAATGACTTGCCTCTACCAGCACCAAGCACTTATCTTCATGCATCCCCCTTAGGAGGAAAACTAGCACTTTTCTCTCAAAATTGGCACATGATCACCCAGGACAAATGGGTATTGAATATAGTGTTCCAGGGCTACAGGTTCCACTTTCACACCCTGCCAAAGGCAACAGGTATGCCAAACCTGACACACAGTCAATGGGCAGAGGCACAAAAACAAGTTTCGTCCCTTATGAACATGAGGGCCATTCAGCAAGTACCACAGCAAGAGCAGGGACAAGGATTTTACTCAAGACTTTTCTTGGTACCCAGAAAGGACAACACCTGGAGACCAATACTGGACCTGTCTATTCTAAACACATTTCTGGACGTTCCAAAATTCAAAATGTTAACTCTGCAGCAGCTTCTGCCTATGCTGGGCAAGAAGGCTTGACTTGTAACTTTGTACCTAAAAGAGGCATACCTGCATATCCCAATCAGACAATCTTGCAGAAGATACCTCAGATTCATAGCTGGCTCAATGCACTACCAATTCTCTGCACTGCCCTTTGGCTTATCTACTGTGCCCAGGGTCTTCACAAAATGCCTGGCACCAGTAATTGCATTTTGCAGACAAAGAGGAATTCAAATATATCCTTACCTGGATGACTGCCTTATACAAGCAGAGAACAAGGACACTCTACTAAAGCATATGGCGTTCATAAAAAGATTATTAATTTGCCTAGGGTACACAGTAAACGAAAATAAATCAAAACTTGTACCCTCTCAAGAGATAATATTCCTGGGTGCAAGCTTAAATACAACTGCCCAGATGGCTTATCTCACACCAGACAAACAAAGGCAACTAACTTCTTACTTCAAAATGTTGACAACAAAGACCCAGTTATCTGCAAGAAAAATTTTGCAGGCTTTGGGCTTCATGGCATCGTGCATTCTGCTAATTTCATATGCCAGACTGCATATGAGGCAACTTCAGTGGTACCTAAAAAGTGTCTGGACTCAACATTGTCAAAGCCTGGAAGCATTAATTACCCTAATTTCTTACCTGCAACAGGAGTTTCGATGGTGGGCCCATGCCTGTCACCTCAACAAGGGACAGCCATTCACTCTACCCGCATCCAGGCAGTCAATAACAACAGATGCTTTGGATTATGCATGGGGAGCACACATGGCAGGAAAATGTATTCAGGGCACATGGTCCACAAACCACTTGCATCTACATATCAATCAAAAAGAGATGCTAGCTGTTCAAAATGCCCTGACAGCTTTCAAGGATCTACTCCATCCAGGACAACTACTGATAAGGACGGACAATACCACAGTCATGTGGTACATAAACAAGCAGGGAGGCACACATTCCTACCCCCTCTGCAGACAAGCCATGACTTTGTGGGACACAGCATTGACTTTTCAAGTACACCTGCAAGCACAATTCCTGCCAGGAAAGAACAATACTCTGGCAGATGAACTAAGCAGAAACCTCAAGGATCTCCACGAGTGGAAACTGGATCCACAAGTCTTCAGCATGATAACAAAGGAATGGGGATTCCCAGACATAGATCTGTTTGTCTCCCCTCACATCTGCCAACTACAGAAATTCTGCACAAGGACTTATCACAAGCAAGCATGGAAAGTGGATGCTCTGTCATTCAGCTGGAAAAGTCTAACAGTATATGCCTTTCCTCCTCTGCCTCTCCTCCCCAAGGTGCTCCTAAAGGTCAGACAGGAGAAGCCAAGAATGATTCTGATTGCCCCAGACTGGCCACGCCAGCACTGGTACCCAGTCCTAAAAAGTTTATCTCAAGGCCCAGCCTGGACATTGCCTCTAATTCCTCACTTACTGACCCAGCAAAACAATCAGATTCTGCACAGACAACTCAGGACCCTAAATCTGGCAGTATGGTGGATAATGTAACCATTCAAAACACAACTCTCTCTAAAGCAGTGATGGGTCAGGAGGCCCAGTACCAGAAAATCTTATGCAGAAAAATGGAAAAGATTCTGTGCTTGGAACCAGGCACAAGGAATTGTCACATCTGTGCCAAATATCCCTCAGAATTTACAATACCTAACTGAGAAGCTGGACAAAGGCCTATCCTTTTCATCAATTAAAATTCATGCCTCTGCCATTTCAGCTTATTACAATATGGACCCTCCTATTTTTTCCCATCCTTTGCTAAGGCAGTACCTCAGAGGGGCCAAAAACATAAGACCTCCAAGGAGAGCCCCAATACCTGCATGGGACCTCAATTATGTCTTGGAAAAACTCACACTACTGCCCTTTGAGCCAGCCAATACAGCTGATATAAAGTTTTTATCTTGGAAAACAACTCTGCTCCTAGCAATAACCTCTGCAAGACGAGTTTCAGAGATACAGGCACTCATGGCTGTGGAACCTTTCATAATTTTCCATCCAGACAGGGTTTCTCTAAGGACGAACCTGACATTTATGCCTAAGGTAGTGTCCAGTATGGCCCTTAACCAAACCATTCATTTGCCTACCTTTTATCCAAACCCACAGAATAAGGGTGAAAGACTTCTGCATTCCTTGGGCATACACAGACAACTATGCTTCTACTTGGACAGAACTAAAGCTTTCAGAAAAACTGAGCAACTTTTAGTGGCATATGCTGCAGGATCTCAAGGAAAGCCTATCTCAAAACAGACTATTTCAAAATGGATAGGCCACTGCATTCGTTTTCTGCTACTCACAACATGGCAAATCAGTGCCCAAGGGCATTAGGCCTCATTCTACCAGGGCAGCAGCTACTTCAGCAGCCTTTCTCAGAGGGGTACCAACCAAAGACATTTTAGAGGCTGCAACATGGAGTTCAGTGCACACTTTTACAAAGCACTACCATTTACCTCTACTCTAAATCCAGAGCAGGCTTCACCACTGCAGTTCTGCAAGGCCTTATGGCCTCTCCTAATCCTATTTAGGCCCAGCCACCCAACCTCAGCTTTGGGATTCAACCCAAGACTAATGACTGCAACAGTGAAACACGATGAACATAGTACAGTTGTGTACCTACCATAAATGTAGATGTTCGAGTGTATTCACTGTTGCAGCCCAGGTTACCCACCCACCATCCCCCTTTAATTTGCTGGGACTTACCTATATTTCTCTATTTTATACACCCTATGTGGTGTATTTGCTTGTAGATGAAGGAGATGTTTATTTTACTGCATGCATAATTATTGGCATAATTTTTTAGCCTACCATTTTGGGGGCACCTGACATCTGGGGCAAGAAAAACTGAAGAAAATGGCGTCGGCTGCATCTTTTATACCCCTGGCGCACTGACGTCAGGGAAGAGGCGACAGCAACCGACGCCGGACCTAGACTTTGGAATTCTGGCCGACTGCGGGTAGTCTGCCAGCAGGATAACCCAAGAGTAATGACTGCAACAGTGAATACACTTGAACATCTACATTTATGGTAGGTATACAACTGCACTTTCTTTGCACTGCTTATGTAAATATGCCTCCTTATCTCCTCTTCTTGCTATTTTCCAAAACTCTGCATTTGGTTCTGATTCATTCTTTCATTTTGTAATATTTTTGTTGCCATCTGCTGGACAATATCCCAAAGTTCTGCCCATAGATGTCCTTTCATATCTCTGTTGTAGTATTCATAACTTGTGGGATCTCTTGCCAAGGATAGCCCAACATTCAGTTTACCAAAGCCTTTACATCCTCCTAAAGTTGTACACACAGATGTAGGGTGTAAAGGTGATGTTTACCTGCTCAGTACTCAGAACTTCTTTGCCACCAGTCTAAACGCAACAGTTGAACATCGGTCTGAACACCTTAAACTGAGCTGGTTTCTACTGAGCCATTTACAGAGAAGTGCCCTATTGGGGTTTCTTTTTTCTCTTCTTTTCTTTGTGTACTTAGAGTTCTTGTCATCCAGGAAGGGAAAATTTTGGTATGGGAGGAAGATTTTCCATAAAGACCACCATGAGAAGTGTTTATTCTGCCTAGGTGCTTCACACTGTCTTACCCAGTATATTGTTTGTCAGCCTTTTGTTCCCAAAACACTTTGCAGCCATGTGTCCTCTTTATGTATTTATCTTCAGAACCATCTTAAACTTTTGACCCAGGGTACCATGGCTGAATTCATCTGCCCCGAGGTACAGTCGTCTCTTAAAAAGACCAAAAATTTTCGGTCTGACTTTGCTACTGTCCAGCCTTCACTGGATGTCTGTCTCATGATCTGCTGACACTGGTTTCCTCTGCAGCAGCCCTGTTTGAGGACATCATGGAACTGGCTTCTCGCATGTCTTCTGAGGCAATGCATATGTCCCATGTGGATATTGGGGGTAAAACCAGGCTGATCATTTCTGAAGGGCCTTGAGGGATTCCCAAGATTCTTGTTAGGGAAGAGGTTCCTGGTACCCTTACTGAGTCTAGGCATGGCTCGGAGCCCCCATAGGCTGATCAAAGCTGATGTCTCAGTACAGAAGAAGAAGCAGGATACTAATCACATTCCTCACATTGCTAAGGAATCTTAGAGGGAGTGTCATGATTTTACCCAAGGTTTGTTTAATGCCCTGTTGGCCTTGAGACCACCTCAGGGGTTATCTGGTCCTGGTTCTCCTTGGTTGTCTACACCAGCCGAAGGACTAGGGAATCTATTTCTTCGGATGAGGAGGTGGATTCAGGAGATGAATCATTGGCCTACTTCTCACAGATTACTTCAACTTAGGACTGTTGATCCTGAGGATTCTTTAAGTCCTGATTCTCCCTTGAGGAGCTGTCCTTTGGGGACACTTTGGTTCACATGATGGAGCATTTTAAGTGGGATTGCTCACAAGTCTGTGATATTCAAAAGAGGTATCATGAGCTGATGCAGATGGAGTGTCCTAAACCTTTTGCTGTTCCCCCTGTGTTGGATGCCTTGTTGGATGCATTTGGTTCCTGATTCCCAACCTACAGCCCCTAAGAAGCCTGACCATTTTTATAAGGTGGCTTAGGCCTTTAAGTACCTCTGTAAGTGTCCATTTTCAGATGCTGCTTTGGTCTTTATTTCTGCTGACAAGCCATCCAAGATTTTGCCTTCTTCCAAACTTCTTCCTTCTGGTAAAGACAGTTGGGCTGTAGAGAGGCTGGGGAAAAAGATATACGCTTCTGTTATGTTGGCCTTCAGGGCCATAAATTATCAAACTCATATGACCAGATATGCTTTCTCCCTTTTTTCTCAGCTTGGAGGGATTTCGTCAGACCTTTCTGACTCTGAAGGTAAGACTGCTGCCCTCCTGTCTTTCAGTTCTACTTCTCAGATTGCCCATCACGCTATCAAATGTACTTATGATGCAGCTGATCCTCTAGATCTTTTGCTTCAGGTTCAGTTATGAGAAAGTACTCTTGGCTTCGCCTCCAGGCTTTATCCGATGATATTAAGGCCAAGTTTCTAGATGCTTCTTTGAACAATCAAAATGTATTTGGTACATCTGCTGCTGACTTGTTTAAGATGCTACAAGACAAAGGTAAAGTTATGCAGGATCTTAAACAAATCTCTGTTTCTTCCATACCCAAATTTCAGAGAAACAATCCTAAGTCTGCCTTTGTTCTTAGCCTCATCAGCCTTCTGAAGGAAAAAAGGTTCCTAAGCTCATGTTTTCTAATAAACCCACCGAGACGTCTAAAACTCAAAAGCACGCCCCCAGACAAATCTGCCTCAATTTGACATATTTTCTCCCCTTCCCCTCAGCCAGGTTTCCCTGTCTCTCAGGCTTTCTCTGTGTGTCAGCAGATTACTTGGACTCCTGGGTTCTGTCCATTGTCTGTTACAGTTATTTTGTGGTATGGAAATCCCTTTACCCCCTCTCAGGTTTTTCTCAAGCTCCTCCAGATCAACTTCCTCAATTTTCTGTTGATCTGTAGGATCTGTTGGATTAGGGCACCATCCAGCCTTTTCCAGAATCCCAAAGTGGAACAGGATTTTACTCCAGAATGTTTCTGGTTCCCAGAAAAGAGGAATCATGGAGACCTGTCCTATACCTTTCATTTCTAAATACTTTTCTAAAGAGTCCTTCTTTCTGCACGCTTTCCCTTCAGACTGTGTTTCCTCTCTTACTTCCAGAGGCTTTTCTGGTCTCCCTAGACCTAAAAGGCACCTGTCTTCATTTTCATATTCACTCTCTATTTAGGAAGTTTTTACATTTCTCTGTTTTTTCCTCTCATTTTCAGTTCTATGCTTTGCCCTTTGGTCTTTCTATGGCCCCAATGGTATTCACCAAATATCTGGCCCCTGCCATAGCCTTTTACAGGCTTCAGGGTGTCCAGATATTCTGATATCTGCGTGGCCTGCTTCTTCAAGCTCCCTCTCAATCTAGCCTTCTGTAGGATCTGCACTTCACCATGCGCCTTCTGCTCAGTCTGGGATTCACCATCAGTCTTAAGAAATCAGTTCTGACTCCTTCTCAAGACTTCATTTTTCTACTTTGCAGAATCCAGACCACTCCAATGTTGGCTTCCATCCCTTCTCCCAAGGTTCTGTATTGGTCAAGCCTACTTCCAATCTATACTTCCCCCTTTTCTCATTCCAGCTTGGGAATTTCTCAGAGCCTTGGGGTTCATGCCATCTACCTTTCCCATGCTTCTCTTTGCCAAGCTTCATATGGGGAAGCTTCAAGTTGTACCTAAAGAAAGTTTGGCTCCAGCATTGTCATCTTCTGGAGTTTCCATTCTCTTACTACATTGTTTTAAACTCTAGTTTCACTGGTGGATTCGGTAGATCTCCATCAATCCAGGCCTGCTTTTTCAGACTCCTGCCCTTACTGAAGAGATGTTCACAGATGCTTCTGATCTGGGGTAGGGAGCCACTTCCATTATTCAGAGAGTTCATGGTCTATGGCCTCTTCATCAGAGGTCAGACCACATCAACATAAAAAAGATAATTGTGTTCATTCTTGCTGTTCAGGCCTTTCATTCTGTTTGGTCTCCAGGCCCTTTAAAGGTCTTTACAGACAACACCACAGTCATGTGAGTACATCAACAAACAGGGAGGCAGAAGGTCTTATCTTCTTTGCAGACTAGCCATTCAGGTCTTGGACTTCGTTATCCACCGTCATGTAGCCCTTCAGGCAGTCTACTTCCCTTCATATCATAACTTTTTGACAGACTATCTGAGCAGGTCCAGGACACAACACCATGAATGGATGCGTCACAGAGAGGTGTTTCTTTGCATAGTACATCAGTGGGGTATTCCTTAAGTGGAGATCTTTTTGCTTCCCCTCTAAACAGGCAACTTCCTCACTTCTGATCTAAAGTCCCAAGTCCCCTGACTTGAAAGGTGGATACCTTGTCCTTTTCCTGAAAGGGAATGTCTGTATGCCTACCTTCCTCCTTCTTCTACTTCCCAGGGTCCTGCACAAGAGCAGACAGGACTCCCTTAGAATCTTGCTGGTGACTCCCATTTGGCCCAAATAGCACTGGTTCCCCATTCTCTTTCACCTAGCCAAGGGCAGTCATCACAAGTTACTCACTGGATGAACAAGACAAGGGTTCTCTATTCACCTTCACTTGTCCACTATTCATTTGACACCTTAGGTGACAGGGTTTTGATCCCTTTAAGACACCACTTTTCTGAGGATATGCTTAGAGTTCTGCAGGAGGCCAGGAAACCCACTACCAGAAAATCCTATATGGTTAAATGGAAAAATATTTCTGCTTGGTGTCTTAAGCATCACCAGGATCTCTTCTCATTGGGAGTCCCTTTGGTCCTTTCTTACTTATAATGAACTGGTTCATGCTAATTTAGCATATTCTTCTGTTAAAGCTCACTTGCCAGCAATCTCTGCTTGTCTGTCCTTGAATCCACCATTGGCCTCTAGGTTTTGAGGTCATAAAATTCCTTAAAGGTGTCCTTTGTGTGAGTCATGTTGAAAAAGCTCCATGGATGAATCTGCTGACATGGTTAATAGAACCAAATAAGTAAATCAGTGTCACATCCTCAACTACATCTCAGTTTCACTTACACTCCCTCTGTCTAAAATTCTTGAAGGTTCAGTACCTAATCAAGTAAGGGTTCACCTTAATATGTTTGGCATCAACTGTGGTAAGCAGGATGATTTCAGACATGGACATAACACCCTCATTACTTCCAGCTCCATTTGTAAGGGTATGGAAATTGATGAACTCAGAGGGGCTTTATAGAGATGAACTGTAGATGTTACAAAAGTTGTCTTCCTTACTCCTCTTAAATGAGCTATCCAGACTTCTCATCCATGCTTTGTACAGCAGGCTTACAGAGTGAGAACAACTTTTCATATGTCTTGTCCCTTTCCCTTCAGTCTTGTATCTCTCAGAGGTCTTTCCTAGAAATTATTTTTAAAATGCTCTTACTCTCTTTTCTGGTGTTCTACCAAATACTTTGTGCATATTATCTGATACTTTTCAATTCCAGCAAGGACCCTTCAGACATCTCTACTTTCCATTCATAGTTTTCTCATAAACGCTTCAACATTAGCATCATGAAGTCAAAACTTGCGGTTTGAAACCTTATCCAGCCCGAACTTGATCCCAATAACTGGCTTTTTGTATAGTTATCTAGCTTGGTCCAAACAGTTAGTGTCTATAAATTTACATACTTAACACACTTGCTAGACTTCACTTTTGGCTTTGCTAACATTTGAATGTTAATTTTCTAAAATTATTGCACACCCAAAGATTTTGTATTTGGTTTCAAATGTTATGATTCTGAAGACCTACATTATATTGGGAAAGTTTTTTCCCCCAAGTTAAATACATTATTCTTTTCATAGTTGCTCATTCTAATAGTAAGAGACTACTGTCCCTAGCTAATAACATTTGTCACTTTGTGTTCCTTTAAGCCCAAAAGAAACGTCACTGCCTTTCACTGTAAATTGGATATCTACTGCCCCCCCCCCCCCACCTTTGCATTACATGCTCATTTTTAATTGATGGACTCCTCTGTTTGGTAAGTACTGTTTTTGTACTGGCTTATGCTCTGAATATAGACTGTGGTTAACTTTCTGTTGTCATAAAATGTCTTGCTGTTGCCACTTCTGTTAACTCAGTTCTGCTAGAAAAAATTTCTTTATTTTTGGTACTGAGGAAAAGGACTTCCTCCCTCATCCTGTTTGTAGCAGTCGTTAAGTTGACATCCTACCTAGTTTTGAATCAGCTGTTTTTTACTTTGTCAGGAAGATACAGCTCCAGTTGAGTGGAAATTGTCTGATGTAGTCCCTATCCACTGCGGTTGGGGGTAGGTTAGAATTAGGCTAATGTACCTTACATCGGTCCTTGGTAAGTGCTTTGAGAGATGTCTAATTGCACTACTAAAGCAAGGACAGTAAGGGCATCTTGTTGGGTTAACCCCAGCAAGGGTTCATTGATGGCAGACAGGAACAGTTTGCATCAACTTTGCAAAAGCTTTTGATAAATTGCTGCATGTTGGCATTATTGACAACCAGGATAACTGGATATATTATAAGGTAGACTGAGTGAAGGCTTGATAGTGAATAGAGAGTAGTCATGTTGGCTACTTTTTCAGAACAGATGAAAGGAGTCCCTCTGGGATCAGTACTATAACTGCTACCTTTTAATATGGTGTTTGCATCTTTTCCAGTAACATCTAGATGCTTGAGCTCAGTGTATGCAGATGATGTAATAACAGGTGAGGTGGACTCTTCAAACAGTTGTGGACCAGGTCATACATACATAGAGAGGATTAATAAAGCAGTTCGGTCTGAGGTTCAGCTTTCAAAAATGTAAAATTATTCAGGTAGTTACAAGCTAGATGCATCCATTACTAGAGAAAATACACCTTTTGATATAACCAAAACAAAGATCTGGGTGTCATGATTAATAGTAATATAGAATAGAGAAAATGTCACAAGTTCGAGAAATAAGGCACTTGGGTTAATGAGTCTTTTTTTAAATACATATACTAAGGGTCCTTACAGTATTGACAGGTTTGTTCAAAAACTTAAGTGATCAACCCTAGAATTCAGTGTCTCTTTTTGTGGTTACTCTAAGGTTGATGTTGATTTGGAGTAAGTTCAGAGAAAACTTTCTTAAAAATAATTCCATCCTTCGAGAACAGTGGAGCAGGGTTTATTACACAGTAAACCTGCGTGCAAAGTTCATACCAGGTTAGAAAAGATCTCTGCATAATGTGTAAGACCACCATTGTTTAGCATAGTTTTCCATGCACGGACTACATACACATCATCTGTCCGACAGGGGCATAGGTGCCAGTCCAGGAGTAAATTTACAGTTCCCCATTGTTTGACCCAGGTTGCATTTGAATAAGGTAAGGGATGAACTCTGTTTCACATGGATGGGAATTTTGTTCCAGAATAGGGGTCATCTCTGAGACATCTGTCACTCCAGCATCTTCTGCTTATGTTGCAAATTAGGTTTATGTCCTCCAAACAGGTATTTCTAATGCTTTTAGACTTGTGGATGTGCAGCAAGTCTATTAGTAGTGGATCAGATGATGCCTTGTAAGCCAGGCACAGATCACCATTTGGTAGTCTGTAGGAGAAAGAGTGTAAATATAAGGCTGTGAGGCAGTGTGGATATTCCATGTGGTTAATGGCTTGTATCCTTTTTGTACAAAACCTCTGTGAGCATTCTATTTGTTGCATATGCTTGGTCTGGAACATACCAGAGGGAGCACTGTACCCAATGATTGGCCTAATGAGGGCTGAGTACGACAAGACAACTTCATGCTTGGACCTGGATGCCATGCCCTTGCTACACCCCCACATCCCAAACTAGTTATATATACCAACTCCGAGGTCACACTAAATTGGGGAAAGGGCATTTTTTATAGATAAGTTACTGGTAAGTAAGTAGTACATTGCTCTTCCTGTATGTTGCCCAAGTATGGCCATTCAGCGATTTTATTTTTGAAGATATGCCTGTGCGGTAAAAGTAATGTTTTATGTTTAATGCTCAATTAATAGCCATTTGATGTAAGATTCATTCGATGGCTGAACATAGACCCAACTGGTATGGTAGTCAAGAAAAGTTAGCATTGTTTGCAGTTATTTGTATTTGATAAATCCTGAAAAGGATATTTTGTTGGTGTGGACTATTTGGGGACAGTATCGAAGTCTTTTTGGATGTAAAACAAATGAAAATAAAATGAAGGCTATACCTAGACGTAGATAATAAGATAAAAGCAGTAATAAAATGTTGGTCCCTTGCATCTTATATATGGGTCAGGCACATTTTTATCAACCAAAGATGGTGTGGATGGTGATTAATCAAGAGTCGAATACATTTATTTGGGAGGGTAAGAGGGCAAGAGTTAAGTGGGATACTTTGATTCTTCACACTGATCAAAGTGGTTTAGGGTCATCTGATTTGAAGGGGTACTTTAGAGCTGTGCAGCTAAGGATCAGAATGCATAACTCAAACAGTTGGTTATAAATCAAAGGCTTTGCAGGAATGGCAAGAAGAGGTTTTAAGGATAGGATTACTGCATTTAACGGTATAGAAAATAGGCAACAGAGGGCTGGAATTTACTGAAGGAAATTGGCAAGGGAACCAAGGTATTGAAAGCAAGTAACAGGAGAGAAAGGTAATAAAGTGGGATGAGGCTACACAGAAGCTTGGACTTCAGGTTAGAGACTGCTTTTCATATCAAGGATTGATTTGTATAGTCAGTGGGATAGGCACGTGCTAAGTGAAAGACTAGCTCTGGTAGAATTTTTAGTCGAGTCTAGAAAGGAATAATTAAGGAGTATAAAATATTGCCCAGTAACTATAAGAATCCATCAAAGGAGGTTAGGAATTTTGGAAAAAGAGAAGAAAAAGGCAAATTTCAACGGAATATTGGTAAGAAATCTGTAATGCTTCTAAGTATGTATGCAACAAAATTCAGAAAGTTTAGCATTTTTGCTTGGAAGTGTTTGCACATGTATAAGATTTTTTCCTCAGGTAGATGGTAAATGCTGGAGGTGTGATGGGGAAGAGAGATATTTGGAACATACTTTTTGGGAATGTCTTGACTTGACAGATTTAAAAAAAAATCCCTAAAGAGTACTGTGATGGCAGTTCTGGTAGAACAAAATTGTAGCTAAGGAAATTATTCTTTTGAGCTGTGATATAGGGTCTGACTTGCCTAGATATGGTGAAACTTTACTAAGTTTAATGCTATTGGAATGCAAGAAAACATTTACTAGCAAATGGAAATCAAAATCTAAACCAACTGTAATTGAAGTACTAAATATTGTAAAGGAGATAAAAGAACTGGGAGTGGGATCTTTAGAAAAGGGAGCTAGCAAATTATCTTATTTTTTATTTTTATTTTATTTTGCTTTTATTTACTGGGTTTGTCTGACTGTTGTTTAGTCAAAAAACCCTTTTCAGTGGAGATCCGAGGGGAAAGTTTCAAACATATTACAAACATTTTTAAACAGCTGTTCGGTAACTGCACAAACAAACATTAAGTAATATATATTAATAAATACACATATATTTGCTGATTTGATTACATTCGTATGAAACGGAGGCAACTAGTAAAAGTATAAAGATACTTATGCATATAGTAAATGTGGAACATTGAGCATTTGAAGATGTGCCTTGGTGGGTCTGTCATATAGACAATAGATTTTGTGACTGTGACATTACATAGAAGTAAATGGAATTTGTGGGAGCAATGTGTGTAGAATAAAGATCAAAAGGAGGAGCAGTGAGATTTTAATGGAGAGTAGGAATGGAGCAATTTATGTCAAGGTGAAGTGAATAGTTTCTAAGATGAAAATATATATGTAATGTATAATGCATGAAAAATGTTAATGTGGTTTGGTTTCTTGTCTGTTAATTTATACATGCATATGTCCTAAGTGATAATTTAATAATGGTGCTTGGGGTATACAAATCCAATTGTAAATGCACCAAGGAAGACTAACTTGTAGACCACTTGATGCAGTAAAAATATCTGTTATTTGTGGTGAGTTTTACTCATAGCTTTGCTAAATCCGGACAACACCAAGAAAGGAGGGGGGGGGTGTCCATATTCATAAAGGACACCCACACCTCAAGGTTGGTGGCAACGCACGATGCATCGGAGACCATCCAGGTGCAATTAACCATAGGCAAGACTGCTCTGCAATTTGTAGCATGTTACAGGCCACCCTCTCAAACTCAGGAACCTCACATGGCCTTCCTGAAAACATTGGAGGGGATAAATGTATCTCCAAACACCATCATACTAGGTGACTTCAACTACCCTAATATAGACTGGGAACACTACTCAAGCCCAAACACTCTAACCCAAAGATTCCTGGAGTTCATAAACTCAAATGCCGTGGAACAACTAGTCACCATCCCCACAAGAGGAGAAAACATACTTGATCTCATCATCACGAACATGGGATCAAAATGTTCAACACCGGAAGTATACCCCTCACTGGTGAGATCAGATCATAAACTAATCTCGCTGGAGGTCCTCATCCCGCTCCCACCTGAAACAAAAAAGACCACAGTGAAAAACTTCTCAAAAGCCGATTTCACACTTCTAAAAACTAGTGTCGTCTCCTTTAAGGCCCCTGAGCCAGTGGTAAACATTACTCAAACCGCTGAATCACTTACAAATGCCTTCTACCAGCACCTACAGGACTGCATGGATCAGGCAATCCCAAACAAAACTAAGACTCTCTGTACCAAAGGCAAGCGTCCAGTCTGGTGGACCCCAGCCATAAACAAGCTCTACAACAAAAGGAGGAAGCTACTACAAGATAGAGCAAAATCCTTGAAAGGTAAGACACCTTTGATCATTATAAGTAAAGAACTAAGAGCTCTCATAAAATCATCCAAGGCAAATTTTGAGAGAAAAATCACCAAGGACTCTAAAGAGAATCATAAGGCCTTCTTTAGCTATGTTAGAAACCTAGGAGGAAACTCCCAGATATGCTCAGAATTAGTTCAAAATGATGTGAAAATTACTGAACCTACACACATTGCCAACATACTGGCTGACAGGTTCAGTGCAAACTTCTCCCCCCCCCAAAAGGAGAGATATCTATTGCAGAGGATTGTAGCCCCCCAAACAACTCCAACGCCCAGGTGAGAACTGCTCTCACTAAGGCATAAACACAGCATCCATGGGACCGGATGGTGTCCCCGGCTGTGTGCTTCACGAACTCAACGAGGAATTAAACCCACAGTTAGGACAGTTGTTTAATCTTAGCCTCACCTCAGGATACGTACCCAAGGAGTGGCGCACGGCGACTGTGGTCCCACTTCATAAGGGCGGTGCCTCCACAGACCCTGGAAATTACCGCCCCATTAGCTTGACAAGCCTTATCTGCAAAGCCATGGAGAGGATCATAATGGAACTCATAAATAAAGACATAGGGAACTTGCAGACTTTGGATCCAACCCAGTTTGGCTTTGTCAAAGGCAGATCCTGCCTCTTAAACTTGGTTGACTTTTTCGAGACTGTCACCAAGGCCATTGATGAGGGAAAGGCAGTCCATACAGCCTACCTCGACCTGGCAAAGGCCTTCGACACAATACCCCACTCAGGTATCATCGAAAAACTCATCAGCTTGAATGTAAACCCATACATCACAAGATGGGTTGCAAACTGGCTAAGTGACAGAACCCACAGGGTCAGAGTTGCTGGAGCCATGTCAGACTCAAAGCCTGTCACAAGTGGTGTCCCACAGGGCTCAGTCCTGGGTCCACTCTTGTTCGGCATCTACTTTTCTGAAGTACAAGCAAACACAGGAGGGTTATGGCTGACAAAGTTTGCAGATGACTGCAAACTGGGCGCCATAGTCAAAAACACATCTGACACAGATATCCTCCAGAAGGGCTTCACAGAAACGGATAACTGGTGCCAGAGCCATGGCCTGAAGTTAAATGCCAAAAAATGTATAGTCATACCCTTCGGGAAAAACAAGGTTACCCCTAGCTACCATATAGGTGGCAATCCACTGAGCACAGAAAAAGTCATCAGGGATCTGGGGACCCAGGTTGACAGTAGCCTTTCGTTTGACACTCATGTTGCTAAAGTAGTTAGGAAAACCTTCTATATCGCCCACCTGATCATGAAGGGATTCACATCTAGATCAAGGGAGGTCATCGTCCCCCTGTACTCATCACTCATTAGACCTATGATTGAGTACAATGCCAATGCCCCGTTCGGAATGTATCTGACCAGACACCTGCTGCAGCTTGAAAGGCCCCAAAAGTTCCTCACCAAAAGGATAAAGGGTCTCAAAAATATGTCTTATGCTTCCCGACTGAAAGAACTCCAGCTCTATTCAGTCTCATACCGCTTGCTCAGAGGTGACCTGTGCCTGACATATAAGGCCATGTCAAACCCAGATTTGTTGAATATGCTTCACCTCAAAAAATCTAGATCCCTCAGAACCACAAGGGCGGAGACTTAAACCTTGACACGGTTATAAATAGAACGTGCTGGAGGGACAGATTCATCACCCAGAGACTCCCTATGCTGTGGAACAAAATCCCGGTACATGTGAGGCAGAGCACCTCTCTGGCCTTGTTCAAGAGGAATCTTGACCAATGGATGGGAGATTGCAGATATACCCCAGGGATTACTTCAGTGTCACTGCTTGACAGAGGCACAGCAAAATGATAGGCATAGTTTTTATTCAAACTAAAGGGGTGGCGAAAGCCACATAACTATAGGCTAGGCTTATAAATGCCCTTGGGCAGATAGCCTAGTATGAACCTATGAACCTATCCTTGAGTCATCTAGATACCTGCCACTTATGGATGCAACAACTGGAAAGGCCGCAGAAATACCTCACTAGAAGAATCACAGGCCTAAAGCAGATCCCCTATGCTGACCGCCTTAAAAAACTCCAGCTATAGTCTGTCGCATATCATCTACTCCGAGGAGATCTCTGCTTAACATACAAGGCCATGTCAAACCCAGAGCTGTTGGACATGCTACACTTAAAGAAATCCCAATCCCTCAGAGCCACACGCTCCAGGGATCTAAATCTTGTCATCACAATAAACAAAACATGCTGGAGGGATAGGTTCCTGACCCAGAGACTCCCCAGACTCTGGAATAGACTGCCCATACATGTCAAGCAGAGCGCCTCTTTGGCCCTCTTCAAAAGGAACCTTGATGATTGGATGGGAGAAAGGAAATTCACCCCGGGGATCACGTCAGTCGCAATGCTAGACAGGGGTCCAGGGAAGTAAATAGTGTGGGAAGAAATAGCCAGCGAATTGTTATGGCTAGGCTTGTATAGGCCCTAGGGCCGATAGCCTAGTACCAACCTATGAACATATGTCTTTGTCACCCCCTAGGATGCTAGTGTGTGTGTGTGTGTGTGTGTGTGTGTGTGTGTGTGTGTGTGTGTGTGTGTGTGTGTGTGTGTGTGTGTGTATGTATATATATATATATATATATATATATATATATATATATATATATATATATATAAAATCTTATTTGTTATTTGTTTTTGTTTGAAGATAGTATCACAATATATAGCCCTTTTTCAGAGGAGGCTCAGGGAGAAAAGCTCCAAAATATACAAAATGCAAAAGTTCTGCTGTTATCTCCACCATTGCTTTGAGAAATTTGTTGAGAATGGATACAAGCATGTTGGCATTTTGTTTTCTCTGATGCTGATCAATTATATATTGTATTATTTCTTTGTGTAGTACTGCAGTTTCTTGTAATTTCTGGTTGTTTCAAACATATATAAACATGTTATGGACTGAATTGCAAAATGTTTTAGCATTGCTACTTCACAGCTCTTTGTTCTGCAGTTCAGACTTTGGTTAGGGTACTTTCTTTGTGGGGTCTGCACATTTCTCTTGTGTCTTTGTGGGTTTTCACCAGGTGCTATATTTTTTTAAATACCTTTATTGAATTGTTGCTTGTAACATAGGCAAGCTTACATTTATATAAAATTAATCAAACCATATTAACAAGTTCACATTTATAAACATTATATATCACCTGTAGTATTATATACAATGTAACCAATCCAACATTACATACAGTGTTCATTTCCTGCCTCCTTTTAAACTTCATTCTTCCTCCAGAGCATTTTTTACTGCTTGTATTGTTCCCACAGTTTCCATTTTTTCTATGGAATTTACTTCTGCCTTTTCTAAAGATCCTACTTCCTGTTCTTTTATCTCTGTTACAATTTTTACTACTTCAAATGTGGTTGGTTTAGACTTTGATTTTCATTTTCTGGTAACCACTTTTTTGGCAGCCACCAGAAATAAGCTTAACAAGGCCTTACTATGTCTACACAATTCAGATCCTGTATCCCAGCTCAAAAAATAATTTCCTTAGTTACACTCATTTTCTTACCTAGTACTCCTGATATAAAGTCTGCCACTCAGAGAACATATGCTCCCAGGTACTTCTTTCTTTCCCATTATACCTCAAATATTTGCCATCTACCTGACGAAAATTTCTTTGGAGTATGCTTGGGGTATAAAAGTACCTTAATCAAACACGCCCAAGCAAAAAACCTAAATGTTCTAGACATTGTTTCAAGTTTGGGAGCCATACAAATGTCCTCCCATTGTTTCTTTGGGAAGAATCTTTTCTGACCCACTCTGATTGAATCCTATAGTTATCATGCAATATTTTATATGCAGTAGTAATTATCACTTTTGTAAAAGCAGCTTCTGTTCTACAGTCAAATAAAAGTTCAAACAGTGCAAGTCTTTCACTTAGGATTCCCCCTTTCCTTTCTCTTTGCCAATACTCTGATATCAATCCCTGCAGTCCAGATATCTTCTTGGCCTCTTACAATTCTATTATCTTTCTCTTTCTTAAGTATTTTTCCCCAATACTTTGGTTTCTTTGCCAGCTCCCAATTAAGAGTATTTTCTGCACCCTTAACTGTAGTCATCCTTATTGGCAGACTCTCCTTTCCTGTGTTGGCTTAATTCTTAGTACACTTTCTGCTACTTTATGAATATAATATTCTATATGACTGCTGTTATTCTTCTTAATATCTTCACCTAAAATCCTAATCTTTCCTTATTTTGTGAATCTCCCCCAGTTCATAATTATCCGTTTTAACTTTGAACTGTAGCTTTTTGATTGTGTTATGTGTAAGATCCTTAACTATGTAGCTCTAAAATATCCTTTCAAATCAGGAAATCCTAAACTTCCTTGTTCTATTGGAAGGATCAGCTTATCCCGCTTGACTCTTGCCCTCTTCCCCTCACAGATAAAATCCTTCAACCCCTTTATTAATTACTATTCATAGCTTCTCCTCTGGTTGATAAATAATATGCCTGACCTGTGAATAAAGCTAAAGGGAATAAAAACATTTTTACTGCTTATATCGTGCTACCCATATCAATAGGGAAGAGCTTCACATCTCTCTTTTTTTTTTTTTTAAATTATCTTTTGTTTAGTCTCCTCCCACATATCCTTACCTGCCACAACAGCATCATTTAACCCATATTCCCATAAATATGGGTATTGTTGAACCAATTCAGGTGTGGGTATGTAGCTTACAGCTATAGCCTTTGTTTTGTCTTCATTAATTTTATGTCTTGAAAAAACCTGGAACTATTTCAAAGTGTTCCACAACACTGAGATGCCCTTTTCTGGTTTTATTTGGTGCAAAATAATATTATCTGCAAATAAAGCCAACTTTTCTTGAATATTATACCAATTATATCCTTGAATATCTGAGTCTTTATTTTCTTTGTCAGTGTTCTAAATATAACACATATAACAATGGGGAAAGAGGCCACCCCTGTGTGGTTCCTCTGTTCAGATAAAACGTATCAAAGAGGAACCCTCCCACTTTGATTTTTGCCTCAAATCCCTCATATATCCTCTTAATTAACCTTACTATTGTATTGGGAAATGCAAATGCTTCCATTGTCTATTCATCAAATCTCAATTTACTCAGAATGCTTGCTCTGCATCAAGCTCAGCTTACTCAGAATGCTTGCTCTGCATCAAGATCTACTAACAACAGCATAATTTTCTTACATTCTGCTTCCCTCTGGATCAGCATTGTTCTATTAATGTTGTCAAATGTTTGCCTTCCCTCCACAAAACCACATAGATCCATATTTAACAATTTTGGCAACATCATTGTTATTCTTTTAGCCACTATAGACATAACCAGTTTATAAATGTGGTTTAAAATTGAAATGAGCCTACATGATCCTAGATCTGATGGCTCTTTCCCATCTTTAGGTATAACAGCCACTACCACTTTTTTCTCTTGATGTTGGTGCTTGCCTTCCTTTTAAAATACTGTTAAATAAAGGCTTCCAGATCTTTATTGCTTTCTTCCCTCCTAGCTTCCAGATTTCTGCCAGAATACAATCTATTCCTGCAGACTTTCCTACAGATTGGTTGTACATCATCCTTATCTATCACATCTTCTCCTATCTTAACTGTTAATTGTATAGCCTCATCTACCTCTAACATTGGTATATTTAAATCTTCCATAAATATTTCATTTGTGCTTTTCCTCAGTTCCCCCATTTTGTCTGCTTTACACAAATTTTCATAGAATTTCCAAAATATTTATAATACATCTACAGGATCTCTGGTTATTTATCTTGTTATAGGCTCCCTAAATCTGACAGCAACACTTTCTACTTTCTGTTGCCTAAGTTGTTGTGGCAAAAGTTTTTGTGATCTGAAGTAATCATCAAAAAACACAGTTGCTTAACAGCCAACTTTCTAAACATGCATATTATCCAGGCACTCCTTTATTTTCTCTTTAGCACTCTTTAATTGCACCACTTCTTGTTCTTTGAGAGTTGCATTGTTCTGCAGTACTTTAACCTCTGTCAGCCCCTTTAAATAATTCTTGTTACTTCTTAACCATATCTCTTTTTCTTTTATTTCTACCATATTTTAAACTCCACCTGCATTTTTTCCCACTTACTAGTTATAACATATGGAGTACTTTCTATCTTCTGTAATAACCCCCAAATAGTTTCCACTATGCATTCCTTTCTTTTTAATATGTAGGTGGGTGTCTCATCTTTACTTCATTACCCTGCATTTTATCTTAATAATTATTGACACGTGATCTGAAATAGTTATTGGATGTGTTTTAAAGTTCTCAATTAAAAGCACATTTCTGTCTAGCCTAGCCTAGTTAGTGACTAAACTCACTTCTTCCATACCAAATATTTTCATAAATTTCTTCAGAATTGTACCCTCTTTTGCTATATTCTCCTTTGTAGGCCCACCGATACATCCTCATTGCTGCAAATTAAATTCCAGTCCCCAGAGATAAGTAATATTCCTTGCTGAAAGCTGATTATTTTCCCCCAAAATTTCTAAGCTCCATAATTGTAGTTTTAGGTATAATATAAATACATGCCAGAGTAATCCTTATCCCTTGCCAGTAGCCCCTTACTACCACACATCTGCCATTATCTTTCTTTCCTCTTCTACTATTATTGGAGCTCCTCTTGCAGTTAATATAAGTGCTTTTATTTTCCTTTGCACCTAATATTCTGCTGAATATCCATCCTGAAGTCCTTTCTTTATCAAATTTACATGCCCATTTCTTTCCAATTGTGTCTCCTGTAGCATTGCTATTTGCACTTTTCACTTCTTAATATAATTAAGTAGTCTTTCCTTTTTGTTATACATGTGAGACCATTTATATTCCAAGATAATGTGGAAAATGTCACCATTATAAGAAGTCATTATTCCCACCTATTATATATGGTAGCTTTTTTAAATGTTTATTTCCAGCTTTTGTGATATATGCACCTCCTAATGTGTGGCAGGTTGATCCTTTGTACAGTTTTTTTCTTATAATCAGCATTGGAACCAGTGTCACATTTTACAAGACTTCCTCCCTAACTTGTTCTGCATCAAAAATGACTTTGATCTTTTAGGAAATATATTCTAAAGACAGCTGGATACAGCAGCTTGAAACTCGCACCTGCCTGTCGACAGGCATTCCCTGATTGCTGGAATAAATTTGTTTCACTTCTGCCTGGTGTACAGTGAATTATCAATCTGAAGTAGTTGACTTAATTTGATCTTCAACCTGTGGGTCTATGGATCCGAATTGGATCTGACACGGCTGCATAACCAGCACCCGATCTGAGCTCCAAGCTCTTCCCCTTACCCATAATGCCCCATGTCTCCTTCCTCCCTTGAGATCTCGTTTGCCGCTGAATAGCTAAGCATCATGGTCTCAAGCTCAGAGCATTTTTTTGAGGTAAGTGATTGCATTTTGAGAGTTCTTTTCCCTTTTTCTGTACTTTCTATTCCCTCACCTCCTCTACCTGGTTTGGCATTGGTTTAAAAAAAAATAGTTTTGTTGTTGTTGTAGTTTCCCCCTTTTTGGCCTTCCCACTCCTATCTTCTCTGTGAATGAGTGTGTGTGTGCCTGTATTTTTCTTTTTAGGTAGGAATATGGCAGATATTCCCCCTAAACTAGGATTTAGGAAATGCACAGAGTGCGGCCATAAGCTCTCTCCAGCCGTTGGCCACACTCCGTGTGATGTAGTTGGGCATGGCCCATTTGCTTACTCCCTGTCCTATTTGTACGGGTTTCAACCCGTGGGCCCTTAAGAACAGGAGGGATAAGCTCATTCTGAAGGGCTTGCTTCCCTCTTTGGGGACGGCTGTCCCCGCAACCCCAGGTTTGGCCTCTTCAGCCGCTGCCTCTGTCTCTTCTCCTTCCCAGACCTCTGGGACTCAAACTCCCGCCAAGAGTTTTGGGGAAGGAGAGAGACACCACAAGAAAGAGAGACCACGTAAATAGACTCCAGACAGACTCCAGACCATTTGGCTTTGGTGGGGCCTCCAACCAAGGTCAAATGCCCCAACAGGCCCAGTTCCCCCAGCTCAACTCTCCCAGGTTCTCCCCAGAGCTGGAGTTGTCTCAGTCTCCTCTAAGGACGTCCCCTCATTGGCACTCCCAGCCTGTGTCGGTGGCTTCCTCCCGGTCTACCCGTAGTCTTAGCGAGGCGGAGATGGACAGGATGATGTGGAACTTCATCTGCACCCAAATCCAGATGGGAGTCTTGACGGGCCCCTCTCCCTCCGGAGCGGGGAGCTCGCAGACCTTTTTCACTCCTATATCTCCTTCTAAGATCTGTCAATTGGTTTCAGAGTCTTTGGAACAGAGAACCATCGGGGTTGGGGGGGGTCGGTGCCGATGGTACCCTGTATCTCGACACCAGCCATTGCCTTGAGTGTGTTGGAGCTGACCGGGTCAGATCCAAGCTCTCGGAGCCATAGCCACAGCATCAGAGGGGGTTCACTTGACTCTTGAATTTGTTGGAGTGCAGTCTTCCCCTTGGCATCTCGGTGTCTGTAGTCTCCCCTTTGACTCCCCCATCGGATCTGAGGGGAACGGCTCCTATGGTGGTTTCTCAGGATGCCCGCTCCCCTTCGGCTTTTGACATGGTAGAGAGGGTTCACTCAAGTTCATCAAGGCCCCTGGCCATCTCGTCCTTGGACTCCACCCCAACTCTCTCTGTTTTGGGTACTGCCCCGACCATCCTGCCATCTCAGGGACAGACTGTGCAGGTTTTGCTTCAGGAAACCCCCACACTGGAACCACAAGAGGTTTGCAAGTTACCCCCAGAGAGTCCCACTGAGGAGGTTCCTCACAAATGGATGTGCAAAAGGAGGCACTTGGACTCCTCTCCAGAGTCCTTGATCGAAGACACTGACTTGGAGGAAGGGGACGGTTCCCCCGATCTCCCCTCGAGGATGTCTCCTTTGGAGATATCATGGAACTCTGCCGGGGGGAGGGTCCGCACAGAAAACAACCTCGGATGAGTCAGTGTTCCTAGAGTCATTTGGCACAGGCCCATCTACTTCCTGGGTGTCCCCTCCAGTGGATCCCCTTGTGGACCTCATAACATCTCGGGCATGGAAGGAACCAGACACCGTGGTGCCCATCCCTAGATGCCCAGATAAAGTTCTAAGCCCCCCCACCAGACAGAACTAGTTGGAGCAACGGGTCCCCTGTAGGTGCTATGGTGGTAGCTGCCGCCACAGCTTGCACAGGAGAGCTCTATGGTCGATCCTCTTGACCGCAAATCAAGGACCATGGACTGTCTAGGGAAGCGGGTGTATGCTTCAGCAACCTTGACCATAAGGACGCTGAACTACATGGCACACGTCATTCGACTGCAGCAAGACCTATTCAAGGAGGTGGCTGAGTCACCCCCAGAGTCCATGTTGGCGGAGTGCAAGAAGGTGTACTCTGTAGGGATGGCCACTCTCAAAGTAGTGGCAAACACATCCATGCATCTGCTTTCCCACGCTATGAATGGAGCCGCCAGGGTGGCCGGGTCCGATGCTGCCATGAGGTACCATGCCTGGCTCTGGCTGTGTCAATTCACAGAACCCTTCAAGGTGCCTTTTGCGAATGCCCCTTACAATGGTTCTTCCCTGTTTGGGAAAACAGTTCGCGACACATTGATCCAGAATGGGAAGGATGGGAAGACACTGTATGCCGCCAGGATCCGCTTCTCCCCCCCTCAACGATCCTTTTCAAGGAATCAACGAGGGACAAAGAAGATGTGGTTCCAGAAGTCTCAGTCCTCCTGAGACACTCAGGACTCACCTTTCTTTAGAGGCAGAGGGGCTTATGACAGACGCCGTCCAAGAGGCAGAGGGGGGCCAAGAAACTTCGGGTCTCGAGAACCTTTCTCGGACATACCCGCACAGCAGCCCTGAGGGGCTCCCAACTGCTCGTCTCTGGAGGCAGTTGAGGGTCGCCTTTCACTACACCCAGCGCCATGGGAGTATGTAACATCAGAGCATTGGGTGTTGCAAACTATATCCAGAGGTTATTATTTCACCTTCACCGAATCACCTCTCCCACCAAAACACCTCCCAGACATTCCGCCTGTGCAAAGAGAGGTAGCAGCACTGGAAATAGACAAGCTGCTAAAAAAGCGAGTCATCCAAACTGTCCTCCTAGACCAATCTGGATCGGGCATTTATTCCAGGTTCTTTTTAGTGCCAAAGAAAATCGGGCACCTAAGACCCATTCTGGATCTATCCACCTTGAACCTGTCAGTAGCCAAGGAGAAATTCTGGATGGTCACTCTGCAATCTATCCTGCCCTACCTGCAGGAGAAAGATTGGATGTACTCAATCAACCTACAGGATGCGTACTTTCATATCAAGATGGACAGGCACTCCCGCAGGTTTCTCAGCTTCCAGCTGGGAGCCAATCATTATCAGTTCAAAACCCCTCTCCCCCATATGGTCTCACCACAGCCTCCAGGGTGTTCACCAAAGTGATGGCAGTTGTAGTGGCTCACCTGAGGCTTCAGGGAATTCAGGTCTTCCCTTACCTGGACGATTGACTCTTTGCTGCCCCCATCAAGCATCTACTTTGCCGAGCCAGGGATTATTTCCTATTGTTAGCAAACAGTCTGGGCATCACCATCAGCATCAGCAAGTCATCACTAACTCCAGTTTAGGTTCTAGAGTTCATTGGTGCTCAGTTGGATACTATTCAAATGAAAGTTTACCTCATTCCAGAAAGGGTACACAATCTGAGAGCTCATGTCTTGTACATTCTCCAAGCTCATTTTCCTACAGCAGAGACAGTTCTGTGGGCACTGGAGTCCATGGCGGCCGCAATTACTCTTCTACCCCTTGCTCGACTACACGTGAATCCTTCAGTGGACGCTAGCAGTCCAGTGGTCTCTACTAGATCTTCCCCTTTCCCATCCAATCTGTACCTCTCTGGTCTGCAGGGACTCTCTTTGGTGGTGGATTCTTTCCCTGGACCTTGTCAGAGGATGCCCTTTTCTCCTGTCACTTCCCAAAGCCACGGTGACCATGGACGCCACCCAGCTGAGGTGGGGGGGGGGGTCATTGCTTGGGAAGGACTGTCCAAGGCACATGGTCCCCTCTCGAGACCAGTTTGCATATCAACATCCTGGAGATGTTCTTCGTGTTTCACTGTTGCAGTCATAACTGTAGGGTGCTCCTGCCGGCAGGCAGCCCGAGGTCGGCCAGAATCCCAAAGTCTGGGTCCGGCGTCGGCTGTATAAGCTAGTATCCTGACGTCAGGACGCCTTGGTACATAGCCCTCAGCCGACGCCATCTTCTCCAGTCTTTCTTGCCGTGCGGTGGAAAGCAGCTCGCAAAACGTTGGTTGGCGATTTTCGAACAGCATATTTGGTTGTTGTCGGTCCGAAGTTGTTACTTCTCTTCTCAAAGCTAAGTACCCCGTTGGGGAATCTTTTTCTTGTTCCTCCGATGTCAGGAAAAGTTAATAATTGTATAGCGTGTGGGAAACAAATACCTCATAAAGATTTCCACTCTTACTGTCTACCTTGCTTAGGCCCTGACCACGACGTTTCTTGTTGTCGGTTCTATGCCAGGTTCAACTCTCGTACTATCAAGCGCAGGTACGATTGGGCTTTAAATTATTTTGGCAGACGCTTCAATTATAGAATGTCGTCGGACACTACCGGAGTTCAAAAGAAGCGCAAAGACAAAGACAGGCCTCCGAGGTCCAAACAGGACTCGTTGCAGCTGGAGCCAGCGTCCGGTTCGGCTGTCGTCAGTGAGGCACTTTTGCAGCCCCTGTCGTCCGCCACTTCTGAGCCGATGGCCGATACGGACTCCCATGGGGAGCCATCGAGGCCCACTATTTTAACTGCTGCAGGACCTTCGGACGTCGCTTCTTCAGATGGGTCCGGAACCGCTGTGCAGGTACCGGCTTCTGAGGGGGTTTTCAGGCCTACTCACATCACTATTTCAAAGGCAAAGGCAAAGACAAAGACTCCTACTAAGTCTAAAGTTCCAGCTCAAGCTGCTTCTGAATCCACTCCCAAGACACAAAAACAATTATTGAGGATGGCTGAAGATTTGCTTACAATGATTAGGGGTTCTCATCCCCCTCCTGAAAAAAGGCCTCGACAGGATGTTACTCTGGATTCCTCTGACCAGGCTTCTGTATCTTCTGTTTCTTCCTCTGATCAGGACTATTCCTTTCCCCTTATGAGGATTCGGATGCTGAGGATTCTTTGCCCTCGGCCTCTCCGCCTGAGGATTTTTCTTTTGGGGAAACCTTGCATGAGATGAGGGAACATTTTCATTGGGAAGGACAGGAATATTCTGCTTCCAAAAAGAGGCTTAGAGAATTTCTTCTTCTTCCTCAGCATAGGCCTTTAGCTATCCCTCCTGTCTTGGACATTGTAGATGATGCTTTTCTGAGGCTAATTTGAATCCTGATTCCATGCCTCCTGCTCCTTCTAAGCCTGATAGATTTTATAGGGTTCCTGACTCTCATTTATTTTTATTTAAAAACCCTTCTGCATATCCTGAAACTATTTCTCAGGGCTCTAAGGCTGCTAAGGTTGCTACTTCTAAAAATCCTATTCCCTCTGAGAAGGATTCTCATGCTTTAGACAGGTGGGGAAAAAAGGTATATACTTCTGCTACCCTGTCTGTAAGGGCTTTAAATTGCCAGTTTCATATGTTTAAATATCAGCAATTTCTTTTGTCTGTTTTAAAGCAAAAGCTTGCTTCCCTTCCTGCTTGTGCAGAGGATAAGGAACTTCAGGATGTTTTGCATGCTACTGAACAGGTTAACAAGCATAGCTTACATTGTGGTTTTGATGCTTTGGATGCTTCCTGCAGGGCTGCTGCCTCTGGTACTGTGATTAGGAGACATGCCTGGCTTCATGAACAAAGTTTACCTGAACAGGTTAAGGCTAAGTTATTAGATGCCCCTGTTCAACAGGATGTTCTTTTTGGTTCTAAGGCTGAGGAAGTTATTAAAAAGATGGAAGAAAAGGCAAAGTCCATGCAGACTGTAAAAGATTTCTTGCAGGTTCAGCCTCCTAGATTTTCCAGGAATTGGCCCTCTAAAAATTGGTCCTTTCCCATGTCTGACAGGCCTCAAAGGGGAAGATATAGACGCTCCAGAGGTCGTGGTCAAGGACAGACCTCTTACAGATCTAGACAATGGACTGCTTCTTCACCTAGGAGGGGAGAAGACAGATCCCAATCTCAAAGAAAGCAAACTCAATGACTCTCTCGGTTGGGCTTCAGGACCCCTTTACCTGGACGCCCCTCTCGGAGGAAAACTGTCTCTTTTTTACAGAAATTGGACTCATATTACCCAGGACAGATGGGTATTGGACGTGATTTTAAAAGGTTACAAGTTCCACTTTCACACTTTGCCAAGGACTCACGGTTGGCCAGATCTGCCAAAACTTCAATGGTCAGAGGCCTTAACTCAAGTGGATGCTCTTCTGGCCATGAGAGCCATAGAGCCTGTTCCACTCTCGGAAATGGGAAAAGGGTTTTATTCAAGGCTGTTTCTGGTTCCCAGAAAACAAAACTCATGGAGACCTATTCTGGACCTTTCTGTGTTAAACACCTTTTTGGAAATTCCAAAGTTCAAGATGCTTACTCTGCAACAGCTAATTCCAATGCTCTCTCAGGACGCCTGGATGGTAACATTGGACTTAAAGGAAGCCTATTTGCATATCCCTATCAGACAAGAACGCAGGAAATTCCTCAGGTTCAAGGCACTTTCAATTCTCTGTTCTGCCCTTTGGTTTATCTACTGCCCAGAGTCTTCACCAAGTGCCTGGTACCAGTAGTGGCTTACTGCAGACTTCAGGGGATCCAGATTTACCCCTATTTGGACGACTGCCTTATTCAGGCAGACAGCAAAGATCTTCTGCTTCAACATCTGGACTTTGTTCAACGTCTTCTCCTACTACTGGGATTCTCAGTGAACATAAAAAAGTCACATTTGATCCCTTCTCAACAAATGGTATTCTTGGGAGCCCTCTTAAATACAACCTTACAAAGGGCCTACCTCACTCCAGAAAAACAAACTCAGCTGGCTTCTACTTTCAACACCTTGGCAACTCTATCTCAGCTCACTGCAAGGAAATTCCTGCAGGCTCTGGGCTACATGGCTTCCTGCATTCTGTTGATTCCAAACGCAAGGCTTCACATGAGAAAGCTTCAATGGTATCTGAAAAGTGTATGGTCACAGCACTACCACGATCTGGATATTCTGATTCCTCTGATCCCCTGCCTCCAGAAGGAGTTCCTCTGGTGGTCCAGGGCATGCACGTTAAATGAAGGAAAACCTTTTCGTCTCCCTCAGCCTACTCAAATCCTAACCACGGACGCCTCGGATTATGCTTGGGGAGCACACTTTCTAGACAATTGCCAGCAGGGAACCTGGACAAAGGACCATCTTCACTGGCACATCAATCTGAAGGAAATGTTGGCAGTTCAAAATGCCCTTTTAGCCTTCAAAAACCTTTTACAACCAGGGCCTCTGCTAATTCGCACAGACAACACCACTGTCATGTGGTACATCAACAAGCAGGGGGGTTCTCATTCATACCCCCTTTGCAGACTAGCTATGGGTTTATGGGACACAGCTCTAAATTTGAATCTGCATCTCCAGGCTCAATTCATTCCAGGGAAACAGAATCTCTTAGCAGACAGCCTGAGCAGAAACATTTCAGATCCTCACGAATGGATGCTAGACACCAACTTGTTCAACAGGATTACTGCAGTTTGGGGATGTCCCCAGATAGATCTGTTTGCATCCCATCTCAATCATCAGCTGCCTCGCTTTTGCACCAGGTCCTTCCACAAAACAGCATGGAGAGTGGATGCCCTGTCCTTCAGCTGGAGAAGCCTGTCAGCATATGCCTTTCCTCCTCTTCCTCTACTGCCTCGGGTACTACTGAAGATAAAGCAGGACAAGCCCAAGTTCCTCATCTTGATTGCTCCAAATTGGCCTCGACAGTTTTGGTATCCAACCTTAAAGCTCCTGTTCTCGGGGCCTCCTTGGATTCTTCCACTGAACCCTTCGCTTCTGTCCCAGCATCAGGGTCAGTTGCTACATTCCAATCTCAAGACCCTTTGCTTGGCAGCTTGGCTCTTCAAAGGAATTTGATTTCCTCTAGTCTTCCCAAACAAGTTTTGGATGTTCTTTTGGAAGCTAGACGGCCTAGCACTAGGAAATCTTATGCCTCTAAATGGAAGAGGTTTTCTATTTGGATGCAGGACCGAGGCTCTGATCCTCAGGTTCCTGATCTCTCCTCTATTTTGCTTTACCTTTCGAACTTTTATCTAAAGGACTTTCCTTTTCTTCCATTAAGATTCATGCTTCTGCTATCTCTGCGCATTTCAGTTCTGATCCTCCTGTTTTTCCACATCCTTTGGTGAAGCAGTTCTTGAGAGGGGCTAAAAATTTGCGGCCTCCAAGGACCCCTCCTGTCCCTGCCTGGGATCTTAATTATGTTTTAGAAAAACTTACTTTGCCTCCTTTTGAGCCTGCTGCATCTTCAGATATTAAGTTTCTATCCTGGAAGATTGTTCTTTTGTTAGCATTGACCTCTGCCAGAAGGGTCTCAGAGTTGCAAGCTCTCATGGCTGTGGAACCATACCTTATTTTCCATCAGGACAGAGTATCCTTGAGGACCAATCCTACTTTCATGCCTAAGGTGATTTCGAAAGTGGCTTTGAATCAGACAATTCACCTTCCTACTTTCTTTCCAAATCCTCAAAATAAAGGGGAAAGGATTTTGCATTCATTGGATGTGCACAGACAGTTACGATTTTACTTGGACAAGACTAAAGATTTCAGAAAGTCTAACCAATTGTTTGTTTCCTTTGCTTCCAGTTCTCTTGGAAAACCTATTTCTAAACAAACTATTTCCAAATGGATTGCTTATGGAATCAGACTTTGTTACACTCATCATGGGAAACAGTTTCCAGGGACCATTAGAAGTCATTCTACTAGAGCAGCTGCTACTTCTACTGCTTTCCTCAGAGGAGTTCCTACCAAGGATATCTTGGAAGCTGCCACTTGAAGTTCTGTGCATACTTTTTCCAAGCACTACAATCTCCCCTTGTTTTCTAAGTCTAGGGCAGGCTTTGCCTCTGCTGTCTTGCAGGGTATTCTTGCCTCCCCTTCTTCTATCTAAAGCCTCCTCCCTCTCTACACTGCTTTGGGATTCCACCCTACAGTTATGACTGCAACAGTGAAACACGAAGAACATAGTACAGTTGTGTACACCTACCATAAATGTAGATGTTCGAGTGTCTTCACTGTTGCAGTCGGGTTTCCCTCCCTCCTATCCCCTCTTTCTCTCATATTTGTGGTGTATTTGTGTTTCCTTGTTGGATTCATTTTTGATTTGTTGGGGACTTCTGACATCTAGGGCAAGAAAGGCTGGAGAAGATGGCGTCGGCTGAGGGCTATGTACCAAGGCGTCCTGACGTCAGGATACTAGCTTATACAGCCAACGCCAGACCCAGACTTTGGGATTCTGGCCGACCTCGGGCTGCCTGCCGGCAGGAGCACCCTACAGTTATGACTGCAACAGTGAAGACACTCGAACATCTACATTTATGGTAGGTGTACACAACTGTACTTTCTTCGCTCTGAACCCCCCAAAGGGGGAAGTCCCCTGAGACACACTGGTGCATGCTTGGCCTTCCGGTCTTCTTTATGTCTACCCCCCCCCCATTACCTCTCATTTCGAAGTTCCTACAGAAAGCTCACAGGCTGGGGAACACAGTAATCTTCATTACCCCATTCCGGCCTCATCAAGTCTGGTTTCCCTCCCTTTGGTCTCACCTAGTCGTTCCACCATGGATCTTGAATCCGGCTCCAGATCTCATCTCACACCCCTCTGGGATTCCTCATCCAGCCCTAGACAGTCTGAAACTCACACTTTGGCTGTTCCAGTTCCCTTGATTATTAGGGCTCCCCAGTTAAAACCATTTTGGTGGCAACTCACAAATCTTCCACACGTAAAGTGTATCGTAGCAAGTGGAAACGATTCTATATATGGGCTTCTCAATGGGAATTGGATCCTTTCACGGCTCCCATTTCTCCGGTATTTAAGGTCCCTGGTGAAGGATCGTACGCCTTCGTGGGACCTCACTTTTGTATTGCAGGCTTTTGTCTCTCCTCCATTTGAGCCCACAGCTTCGGTAGACTTGCAGTTTCTCTCTTGAAAGACTGTCTTCTTGGTTGTGATTACATCAGCCAGGAGAGTGTTGGAACTTCAAGTTTTGTCTATCAAAGTTCCTTACATGATTTTCCATAAGGACAGGGTTTCCCTACGCACTAATCCGTCCTTTCTTCCTAAAATGGCGTCAGAAGCAAGCATTAATCAAACTGTCAATCTTCCTGTCTTCTTTCCTAATTTTCAGAACAAGTGCGAATATAAGTTACATTTGCTGGATGTACATAGGCAATTGAGATTTTATCTACACAGGATGAAATCCTTTCGCAAATCTGATCAATTGTTTGTCTCTTACTCAAAACCCTTCTTAGGGAAGCCAATTTCTAAAGTGACTATTGCTCGTTGGATCTCCCACTGTATTATTCGAGCATATACTGACAAAGAGATTTCGCCTCTGGGTCAAGTAAAAGCACATTCCACCATGTTAGTGGCCACTTCAGCATCTTTTTGGCCCAGGGTGTCGCTGGATGTTACCTGTTCTGCAGCTACTTGGTCTTCATCTCATACCTTCATCTCACATTGCAAATTAGACATTGTATCCAGGAGTAGGGCATCTTTTGGCTCTGTGGTGCTCCAGAATATCCTTCCATGAGGGCCACCCAGGTATTTGTAGCTAGGGACTCTGTCCCACAGGTTGAAGATCAAATGAAGTCAACTACTTCAGATAAAGAAGTTATGTACTCACCATAACGTTCCATCTGAGTAGTTGTACTTCATTTGTCTTCAACTATCCCCCCCCTCCTTCCCCCAACCTTCTCACTATGGTCCTGACCTTGTATATGGGAGATGAACATTCTAAAGGCTTCTCTTGCCATGCTTGGTTCAGGAAGTTGGGGAGGGCCAGTAGTGGTGAGGTCCTGTTCGTTCGAGCTTATGTTATTCTGAGCAGCAAACTCGATCTGAAGGGAGGAAGGAGATGGGGCATTATGTATAAGGGGAGGAGCTTGGAGCTCAGATCAGGTGCTGTTTATGCGGCCGTGTCAGATCCAGTTCAGATCCATAGACCCACAGGTTGAAGACAAATGAAGTACAAATACTCAGATGGAACGTTATGGTGAGTATATAACTTCTTTTTTTCTACAAACACTCTGTTGTCTCCATTTTTTAATACTTTGCCCTTCTGCAACATTTTTTTAAGGATCAGTGTTTTTTGCTGATAGGTTTGCATTTTTACTAATACAGGTCTTGGATGCTTTCTCATGGCCAGGTTTGGAGCATACACATGGTGTACCCTTTAATAGCTCCTACTATGGAATACCAGTCCAGTTGCTTGTTTTTGCCTTCTTAAAATTAATACAGCCTGTTCCTTCTAGTTTCTCTGGTGCAGCAGAAAATCTCAGATTTTCCCTACTTGCTCTGACCTCTAATTCTACCATTTGTGAAACTGCTCTTCTCGAGTACTCTCATACTCAGCCAAACTTTTCTTGACTTAAACATCTGATTTTTGCTGTTTTGTCAGCTCATCTGAATATCTCTTTTAAGCTTCTTTTATTTTTTCCATCATTTTGTTATTTGAGTTTATGTACTCCTTCAGTGTTTCATTTATTTTAATCAGCTCTGAGCACATTTCACTTTTTTTTTCCTCTAAATTACTAGAAGCCATGTCTTGCAACAAAGCTGGAGCTTGAACTTCTTTTTGCTGAACAGCTGCAGGATTCTTCCCAGTCAGTGTCTTCTTCTCACCTTTTCGTGTTTATTTTCTTTCAGGTTCTCTTAGTTTCTTCTTTATAGGCATCCAGGCAGTGCACTTACTAGCCATTAACTGAATTTACTAAGAGTGACAGAGTTCCTGGCCCTTGTCTTTCAGTTTCTTTTGAAGTTAAGCTGTTGATCAGTATACAGTCATCTTGGAAAGTCATCCCCAGGTTCTCTGTTTTTCTTCCACATCTTAAAGGTAAGCAGTAGCTGAACTACTGGCCATGTAAATTGCCTGTAGATGTGCATACAGTATGAGAATGAGTGTGAATCATGTGATGGGCTAACATCCCATTTAGGATGGCTTCTGTACATGAGTGCTGTTATTGGCTCTGACTCCCCTGCAGCCTTGCAGTGAATTGGTGACTGATAAGCAAATGATTGTGCTATGACTTTATTTCATTGGTTTTCATCCATTATTTGCATATTTAAAGTTGATATGGGTACTTTTCTGTTAAACCCCTAGCACACGTCTTGCTTTCCCCAGGGCTTCATATGGACCTTTAACTAAACTAGTTGAGTTAGGCTGCCCACTGCCCAACAAAATATGTTCTGTTTTGGTGCCCCTCCACACGGCCCCAAAAAGGAATATTTTCGCCTGAGCTATAACTCTGTTAATGGTAGCACTCTTAGCTGTCTGCCTTCCCTATACAAAAAAAGTACCGATGATTTTAACATTTGCAACAGTAGGAAGCTGCTTCTCACAAATGTTAACAACCAGCTTGCATTAGTTAAATCACAACACACGGAGTGCTTTAGCTATGACCACCAATATAACTGTCATTCATTTACAAAACCATGATATCCACAGAGGCTGATAAAGCAGTACCAGTAAATGGGAAAAGTAAATAACTAAAAATGAATAATGAGAGTCATTTGATATGTTTTTATTTTCTTGAATGACAATTTTTTTCAAGGCTGTGAAGATGGAGCCATGCTAACATTTTGCATCATTTTGTTGTTGGATAACCTAAATTATTATTTATGAGGATTACCAATGAATACTAATGAAAAACACTGAAAGCTGGGGTACTCAGAAAGTGTGAAACCAAATGATATGCTTCACATCAGGAATAGCTAATGTGTGTTAAGAGGATTATGGAAAGTAGAATGAACATAATGTCTGTACCTAGGACTGAATAGTATGAAAATAGTCACTGCCCTATAAATAATTTTCAGGAATATCTGGGCATGGCAAAGGAGAAAGACAAAAACAGGTATCATGAAATACAGATATCAAGAGAGCATAACTGTTCTAAATGAGCTGGGGACATTCATTGAGGTGGAACGAGATGAAAAGAGGTTGAAATTAAATAGTTTGGATAAAAAATTGGTCAGATAAATAGTTACAGCAACAATACTTTAACTTTTTGATGGCCAAGCAATCCTCTGCTGGCATGACACGAGTTTACACCTCAGGAACCCATCAGCCCCATGACCCATGTAACACTTTCACCCCAGAAATCGGGGGCTGCACCACACTGCCGATGCAAGGCTGAGCAAATCCAGTCCATGGGTCTGAAGGATCTGCACAGCTCGCTGAGGAATAAGGCGAGACACTCCGATCTGGTACCGAAAACGCTTGGTAGGGGTTTAACGGAAAAGTACCTTGATATGTTTTGTTAGTATACAACAGTTATTGTTGGTCGAGTTGTTGTTTTGCTCAATCATTTCTAATTACCCACTTAATTCTTTTCAGGCTGACAGGGAAGTGGTGCCTGTTCCTTTCCTCAGTTGCTGCAAGGCAGAGAAACCTTATCCTGGTTGGAAATTCCAGTTTGCTGCTGGATGCATGCAAATGCTAAACAATTTGCTACTGTCCTGCCTTTGTTCTTTTGTTCTGCACAGGGAAGTGTAACTGGCTTGGAATGTGTTTTTTCTGCATGGATCTGACAGTTATGATTCAGAATGTTAAGTGATGAAGGCACATTCCACAGGTGGGAGGAGTGGAACTATAGTGGCAGTCTGACAACATGAAGCTTGATTAGCAAGCCACTGCCAAAGAGTGAGGAATACAATGACAGGTATCTGAATGATTTGAGGATATACTATGATGACTAATACCTTATATGGCTGTACTTTTCAGACAGTCATTCTTTAATACTCTAGGACCTTTCTTACTCCAGGCAAAGGATTATATGTAAATCTGCAGTCAGCCCAGCAACTGTAGACAAAGCATCAGTACATGATTTTCCCTGCACCCCCCAAAAAAAGGTACCATCACTGTGTAGAGCAGCCACGCCATCCAGATGTGTGGAGAATTTCTACATTTTCAAGAGAATTGGTAACAAATTATTAAAGACAAGTAAACTTCGTAAATAATTTCAAAATGTTATGCCATAAAATTGTTACAGTGTCAGGTATCAGGAATAATTATTTTGATGCCTTATCAGCAGCTGCATGTTGCCCTAGATTAATCTTTTCAGCTGCCTACAGAGTAAAACAACACAGTAGTTTTCATGTGACCAGAAAAATACATTATTTTTTTAATTTGTGTGCACCAGAAAGGGACAAATAGTTCTGAATGTTGACCTTAAGAACGTTTATCTCTGATTAGTTACTGGTCTTGTATTGCGAGTTTGCATAAAGAATATGTCTACTAGCATATTGCTGTACTCTGCCTCACAAGAAACACCTAAGGTTTCATGTAGGCAAGCTGCTATTGTTTTCAGGTATTTTATTTGGTCTTTTTATAGTCCCCAGTTCTTTATGAAATGTTTGGCTTTAGCATTTGCCTTCCTGAGAACTCTTTGAGTGCCCACATTTTCTCTTGTTTCGTTAATACCTTAATGGTGACAGTGTCCTCTGACCAGCAGCAGCTATGAAGAAATGTTTACATGTTCTGAGAATAACATTCAACGTGGAAGATCATTTCATGGGACCACTGTAAAGAATCCAATTTCTAGGACTCGTAATGAGCAAAAATGGTTCTCCATATAGAATTAAGCAAGGAACAGTTTGTGAACTAGATGGCTGGCATGCTTGCTAAAGGCTACTGTGTTAGCATACATGAGGGCTGTGAGGTTTATTAATCACATATTTTTGTATCTTCATATTTCCACATTTGAGGCTTCATATACGAGAGGGTGCTGACAAGGTCTAAACTTGACCTAGAAGGGAATGACGTGAAGCCATGAAACTTACAAGTTATTCAACATATTCTCCCTGAAGTTCAACACACTTGGCACAACGTGTCTTAAGTTTTTGTAACCCTGCAAAAAAAAAAGCCTTATGTCTGGTCACTGAAATACTGCTCTTTTGCTGCAATCGCCTTTGAATCACTCGAAAATTGTCACCATTTCGAACCCTTTTTAAGGTTTGGAAACAGGAAATGGTGAGATGGAGCAAGATTTGGTGAGTACAGTAGATGGTCTGTGCACTCAAACCCCAATTTCATCAAAACATCCATTGTTTTGCCAGTCTTGTGAACAGGTGCATTGTCTTACAAAAAGAGAACTCTTTTCCACAGCTTCCCTTTCCTTTTTTCTTTCAGTGCCTCTTTTAATCACCACAGCAAGTTGCAGTAGTGTTCTGCATTAACTGTTTGGCCCCTTGAAAGATGGTCAGTCATTACGACACCTTTCTAATCCCAAAATACTGTGACCGTGACCTTTTTCTGATGACTTTTGGGTCTTGAACTTCTTTGGCCTTGGTGAACCTGAGTGCCTCCATTGCGTGGACTATTGTTTTGTCTCAGGATCATAGTGGTGTAACAATGTTTCATCAACAGTAACTAGTTGTTCCAAAATGTTGGCACCAGCTCAGCGAAAATGCTGCAAATTCAACTTGGAAGTGTCCACTTGATGTATTTTCTCGTCGTCATTCAAACATTTGAGCACCCACTTGGCTGACAGCTTCTACATACCCAACTGCTCATGGATTATACCCAGCACATTCCCTGGATATCTGTAGTATCTCAGCAATTGTTTTAGCTGATATTCACCAATCTGACAAAATCAGATCATGGACATGGTCAACAATTTAAAGAGTTGACACCATTTGAGGCCTACCAGACCTTGCTGCATTCTCGGTCTCAAAATCTCCATGCTGAAAGTTTGCACATCACTTCTTCACAGTTGAGTAAGAAGGGCACTTGTCACTCAGTGTTTGCATCATACATTCATGGATTTCCTTTGGAGTTTTCTTCTGCTGGAATAGGAACTTCATGACAACTTGGAGTTCAACACTTGAAAATTCTACACTTTTCATTGACATGGCTCAATCAATGATCTGAAACAATGTCAAAACATAGCTTTACAATTTTGCAAATTGGCACTTTGCAAGATGAAATAACCCTCTTTTTAGCTACAAAGGCAAATTAATGCTAAAAATGTAAAGTTGGTCAGGCTTAGAATTTTTCACCACCCCCTTCATAACAAAATCCTAGTGGCTACTGATGGCATTTTTATAAACTTAACGGATAAACTATCTAAAATGATGATGCCATTGTTGCATTTATTATATTTCATTGAATTGCACTTTTTAATGCTTATAATTGTGCTATAGAGAAGGTAACAGCTGTCTATCGGGTGTCAGAAACCGACAGATAACACGCATTCAGGTCACTCCACAACAAGTGACTCTGTCATTGTCCAAGTGGGTGTGAATGAACTGAGATGCACCTCCCTGGACTACATGAAAAGAGACATGGTGAAGCTCTTGGATTATGTGGCCCAGGCAGGTATGACACTAGCCCTGAGCAGTATCCTACCATCACCCAGAATGATACCGCAGTACAAACAGAAAATGATTGACTTCAACAATTGGCTAAATTTCTGGTGTCATTCTGAGGGGATCCAGTCTGCTTAGGATGACATGATTGACAGACCTCGATGCTTTGCCAGAGATGGCCTGCATCGGTCACCCCTGGGTTTCCAGGTACTAGCTAAGGCTCTTGCCACCCCTATAGTGCCTTTTTAGTCCAAAGACCAAATTACCTCCGTAGTAGCTATAAATAAATGCAATCTGAGAGTCATGCTGCTCAAAGCTAGAAGTCTAAATCTCAAGATGCACTTGCTTGTAGCACTCCTCAAAATGGAGAACATCGGCATTTGTCCTGTAACGGAGACCTGGTTTAAAGAGGCAGAAAGCACCCCTGCACTACCAGGCTATAAGTCATTCCACACCTTTCTGTCCTGAAACGTGGACCGAAGCTCCAAAGGCAGTGGTGTCTCCATATTCATAAAGGATATGCACACTTCCAGACTAGTAGCACAGCATAATGCATCTGAGATACTTCAGGTACAACTAACGTTGGGTAAGACTGCGATCCAGGTCATAGCCTGCTATAGTTCCCCAACCATGTCCCTAGACTCTCACTCCACTTCTTAAGCACCCTGGAATCTATCAAGGTCCAACCCAACACTCATACTAGGAGATTTCAACTACCCCTCCATCAATTGGGAAAACTACTCAAGCACCAATGCATTGGCCCAAAGCTTCCTGGAATTCATCAATTCCAATGCCCTGGACCAGCTCATTCTTACCCCCACTAGAGGAAGCAACATCCTTGACCTGGTTATTACTAATACACCAATAGTCAATTCCTCCCTGGTTAGATCCGACCACAAACTAATCACTATGGAAATCCATATCTCACCCACACCCCTCGCAAAGGTATCCACCATGAAAAACATCTCCAAAACTGACTTTGGACTCCTAAAAACAGATGTGGCTAACTTCACGGCACCCATACCATTGGAAAATAGATGCATGACTGCTGAGTCATACACCAGTGCACTGTACGAACACATACATAAATGCATGGAACTAGCCATACCCAACAGAACCAAGACGCTCTCCTCCAAAAAAGGAAGCTAGTCTGGTGGTCCCCTGCCATTAATAAACTCTACAACAGAATGAAGAAACTGTTGCAGAAAAAGGTGAAGTCCGAAGACTAGAAAAATTCCCTGATTAGCCTCAACAAAAAGTTGAGATCCCTCATCAAAACCTCCAAAGCCAGCTATGAAGGGAGAATTGCGGCAGACACTAAAAACAACCACAAAGCCTTTTTTAGTTATATCAAGAATCTCCATGGCAGTACCCAGATTTGCTCTGAGTTACTGCACAATGGTACCTCCTATACTGAGCCAACAGATATTGCCAACATACTGGCCAACAGATTTAGTGCCAGTTTACCCCTCTCTCCCCCCAAAGGACCAATCTGAATATCGGAAGAATGCCAGGCACCCTGCATTACTGCAGGACAGGTTAAAGCTGCATTGTCTAAAGCCAAGAATACAGCTTCCATGGGACTCAACAATATCCCTGGCTGTGTTCTACATGAATTACAAAATGAACTGGCACCACATCTGTGTGCTCTGTTCACTCACAGCCTCACCTCAGGCTTTGTCCCTACCGAATGGCACACAGCTACAGTCGTCCCTCTCCATAAAGGAGGAGCGACTACAGACCCTGGAAATTATCGTCCCATTAACCTATCAGTCTGATATGTAAGGCTATGGAGCGCATCATCATGGACCTAATTAATAATGATATATGGAATCTCCAAACTCTAGACCCCACGTAATTTGGTTTTGTGAAAGGAATATCATGCCTGCTCAATCTGGTTGACTTCTTTGAGTCAGTCACCAGAGCGGTGGATGAAGGTAAAGCAGTTCATACAGCTTACCTCGATCTGACTAAAGCCTTTGATACCATTCCACACTCAGGAATTATTGATAAACTCCTCAAACTTGACATCAACCCCTATATCGTTAGGTGGGTTGCAAACTGGCTCACAGATAGAACACACAGTATGAAAGTAGCGGACTCCAAGTCAGACTGCCAACCAGTCACGAGTGGAGTCCCACAGGGATCGGTCATGGGTCCTCTCCTGTTTGGCATCTACTTCTTAGAAGTCCAAGCCAACATGGAGGGACTCTGGCTGACCAAATTCGCAGAAGACTGCAAGCTGGGAGCCATTATTAACTCCTCAAGTGATGCCGACATCCTACAGAAAGGCCTCACTGAGACCAATGACTGGTGTCGAAACCATGGCCTTAAGCTTAATGCCAAAAAATGCTTCGTCATCCCCTTTGGGAAAAACTCAGTTCCCATTAATTACCACATCGATGGGGGCCTACTGAATACTGAAGGCGTTATAAGAGATATGGGGACAGAGGTTGACAGCAACCTCTCCTTCAACCACCATATTGCCACTGTGGTCAGAAAGTCCTTCTATGTGGCACATCTCATTACCAAGGGTTTTGCATCCAGGAAGAAAGAGGTCATCATGTCTTTCTACTCTTCCCTCATTAGACCAGTCATAGAGTATAATGCCCCATTTGGCATGTACCTCACTAGACGCCTGCAACAGCTGGAGAGGCCACAAAAGTACCTCACGAAGAGGATCCTAGGCCTTAAATACATGTCCTACATGGACAGACTCAAAAAAACTCCAGTTATTCTCTGTTTCATATCTTCTACTAAGAGGCAGTCTCTGCTTGACTTACAAAGCCATGTCTGACCCAGCTCTGTTAGAAATGCTACATCTAAAGAAATCCCAATCCCTCCGCACCACACACTCCAGGGAACTCAACCTTATTACCACAATCAACAAAACATGGTAGAGGGATAGGTTCAGAACTCAGAGACTCCCGATGCTCTGGATTAGACTTCCCATACATGTCAAGCAGAGCACCTCACTAGCCTTCTTCATGAGAAACCTAGATGAGTGGATGGGAAATAGAAAGTTCACCCCTGGGATCACTCCAGTGTCTCTACTTAATAGAGGCACTGGGAACTAATAACGGGCTGCACAATGCCAGGGCACTTCTATGGGCTAGGCTTGTAAAGGCCCCAGGGCCATTAGCCTAGTACACACCTATGAACCTATGCATATAATTTTTAATTAACCATACAGCCTTTCACCATACCTCTCAACCTCTTAGAGCAAGAAATCTGGACAAAGCCATAAATAAAATTGAGACAAAGGCCCAAAAATAGGGACAATTTTTAAATATTGCTGTTACAAACTTAGAAAGTTGATAGAGTAACAGGTTTTGCATTAGGATGATTTTTTAAGGGTATGAAATCTGAAACTGAAGTGTCTGTCATTATTTTCTAACTTCAATCTTTAATGATTTACCACTAATTTACCAGAAAACCACAATTTTATGAAAAACCGACCAAAAATATGAGGCCAAAATCTGGATATTCTGCTTAAATCTGTACAGCTGAGAGTTATGCCTTTCACTGGTAATTCCTTTCACCTTTCCAGTATCATCTCTGGTCCTGAAATCTAATGCTTATTATGCAAAGGGAGCACACTTAGGCACTTAGTTAAATGAAGAGTATTTTATAGATTAAAGTACCAACATATCTATGTCTACTGTTTCTTTCTTCTCCTGCTTGTTTTCACCCATATAAAATCTGTCTGCTCTACTTTTAAAAATACTGATGTGAAGTTGTTCTATCTCGCCGTTTTGTTCTTACACGTGGGTTCGGAGCCGATCCCTCGGCTCCGAGTCGGCCGCTTTTCAAGCTCAAATTCTCAGAGAAGCTCGAGACCTAGTGTATATCCCATGATGCTCTACTGTAAACCCCCAGATCTAGTTTGCCGCTGCAACGGATCTACATCTCGTCAGAGGAAGCTCAGGCCAGTGACTAAATTTTCTATATTTATAGAGAATATTTAGGAAACTTTCTATCTTTATATTGTTAAAATAGATGTGGAATTACTATAGAATTAGTGTTTAGTTAGTTCGGGTAGATTTAGTAAATTTTTGAAGTGCTTTTCTCTTAAAGGTTTTCTAGGCCTTTCTTACCTGTTTGGGCGTGACAGGGCTCTGTTAGCTCTTGTGTGTGTGCGCTCTTCTTTTTTGTGTCACTTTTAAATAACTTGAAATATATATCCTGTAGAGCGCATAGTTAATAGCTATAATAATTAATATTAAAATACTTAGATAACTTGGTGTGTAGTTATATTTTTGCTTAATATTGAGATTCAGGGATCTGAATTTATATTGTACAATATGTCAGAAAAGCAAAAGTCTGGATTTAAAAGGTGTGAGTGTGGTCAAAAAAATGTCTGTTACAACCACTCCACCTGCGTGTACTGTTTGGGTTCTGTTTATTTGCAGGAGGTGTGCTCTATCTGCCACTCCTTTAGCACCAGGGTTCTTTTGGAAAGGCGCAGGAAGCTGGTGGATAGGGGACTCCTGAAGCCTCAATTTCAGGCTATGTTGGACAAGGCCGGCCTTTCTTCCAAGGCTTCGAAGGGGTCGAAGTCGTCCAAGGGGTCCACGGAGCCCAAGTCATTGGCTCCAAGCTCCTCTGGTATGGTTCGTTCATCAGCTCCACAGCCCTTGGAGCCGTGTATCGATCCTTTACCTCGGAGCCCAGTTGTGGATCTGGTATTGGAGACTCCTCAGTTTCCAATTCTTCAATTGGTACCGTCTTCGGCTCCTTCGACCCATCCCTCGACCCATTCTTCGAGGCTATCTGATGTGGACCTGGACTGAGTGGTTAAGAGGTTGTTAGAGAACCTGGCCCTGGCCAAAATGCTTCCCGCTTCGAGCCACTCTGCTTCGAAGCCTGAAATTCCAGCCCTACTTTCTTCTCCTCCTCCTCTGAAGCCATTCGAACTCGGAGCCGGGGCAGACAGAACCGATGTTGGTAGAGCCCTCGGAGCCGAGGTTTGATCCACCTCCATCGGCTCCATCGACCTTGATTTCCTCGGTTCCGACTGGGGAGTCTCGGGGCCGACAGTCCCTCGTTGGCTCCGGGGTGGAGAGTCGGACTGATACTTCGGTTCTGACCCTTCCCCTCAGGGCTTCGGCGCAGGTGGCTTCGGCTCTGTCCTCTGGATTGGAGTGGGGGGTCTTGGCTCGGGGAGGGCTGCCAGCCTCTTTGGAGCCGACAGACTTCTCAGACCGGGATTCTGGTGCCTTCGATGCCATGAGGAAGGTCATGTCTGCTAAGACCACTACCTCCTTGGATCTTTCTTCCCCTCCCCCTAAAAGGCCTCGTTCTACCTCTTCCCCATAGGTCCCTACCAAGCGTTGAGACCCAGGGCCTCAGGTATCCCCATTGGGCGGCCCCTCCTCTACAGGGACTTCACCGGACACTCCCACCGATGAAGTACCTAGGAAGAGACTGTGCAAGAGGAGGCACTTGGATTCCCCACAGGAATACTTGACATCGAATACCAACTTGGAGGAATCAGAAGGGTCTCCATGATCCCCCTCAGAGGATGTCTCATTTGCAGACATATTGGAGATCTTAAGACAGAGGGGTGATTGGCAGTCCCTTGCCCCTACTGAGGACGAGTCAGTACTCCTGAAGGCCTTTGGGTCTCAACCATCCTCCTGGGTTACCCCGCTCTTCGATGAACTGATGGATCTGGTTGCTCGAAGGGCGTGGGAGTCCCCTGATTCAGTGGAACCGGTCCCTCGGAGGCCCAACAAGTTCATTACTTCCCCTGCTGACAAGGCCTTTCTTACCAAGGGAGTCCCGGTTGATGCCATGGTGGTGGCGGCAGCCACCAAGAAAGGGATGTCGGAAACCTCTTCTTCTGTCCATCCTCCTAATAGGGATTCTAGGACGATGGACAGGTATGGGAAACGCATATTTAGTTCTGCGGCATTTTCCATGAGATCGCTCAACTACCTGACTCATTTTACCCGCCTTCAACGATATCTCCTTAAAGAGCTGGGAGATACTCTACAGGGTAACACAGCTGATGCAGTTTCTGAGAAGGTGACTGCACAACTCAACACCCTCAATACTATAGTCAACTCATCCGTGCGACTCATTTCTTATGCTGCCGATGGATCGAGTAGGGCGGCAGGCTCAGCGATAGCTCTTCGGAGACCGTCCTGGATGTGCCTTTGCTTCTTTGCGGAAGCCTTCAAATCTTCCTTCGTCAATTCCCCATTCGATGGTTCCGCCTTGTTCGGGTCTAAAGTTAAGGAGACGCTTACTAGGTGTGAACAAGAAGGAAAGACTCTGTCTGCTGTAGGAGTCCATTTTTCCACTCCAACTAGACCGTACCCCAAAGGGCAACGAAGTGGGAAAATGTGGTTCCGAAAACCCCAAGAAGCTTTCCAGAACACACCTATGGATACCCCCTCTAGGGGCAGAGGAGGGGGGGGTAAAAATGGAAGACGCCGTCCAAACGGCAGAGGGGGTCCGCAAAACCAGGGCGACAGGGAGCAGTTGTCTGGTAAGCCCCATCAGCGTTCCTGAAAGGAAGCCCGGCTGTCCTTCTCTGGAGGCAGTCGGGGGTCGCTTGGCTTTATACCCAAACGCCTGGCTAAACATTACAATGGATTCTTGGATAAAAAGCATCATTGCCAGAGGTTACTACATTCCCTTTACAAAACTCCCCCCATGTGTACAAGTATTCCAGACGTTCCACCCAGTCTGAGAAAGCTAGCAGCCATAGAAATTCAAAACCTGCTAGACAAAAAGAGTCATCCAGCCAGTCCCGGCAGACCAGATAGGATCCGGAACTTACTCAAGGTTCTTTTTAGTTCCAAAGAAAACAGGGGACTGGAGACCCATATTAGACCTCAGCAAACTCAACACTTTCGTCAAGAAGGAAAAGTTCCGGATGTTCACGCTTCAATCGATACTTCCGTTCCTAGAAACGGGCGATTGGATGTGCTTTATAGATCTCAAGGATGCTTATTACCACATCAAAATGGCCAGATCACCCAGAGATCACCTGCGTTTCCGGCTGGGGGCCAGTCATTACCAATTCAGAGCCCTGCCCTTTGGTCTCACCACAGCCCCCAGAGTGTTCAGCAAATGTATGGCAGTGGTCACGGCTCACCTGAGACGTTTAGGATTCCAGGTGTTTCCATATCTGGACGACTGGCTCCTCACTGCCACCTCCAGGCATCAACTAATCCAAGCAAGAGACTACACTATCAACCTTTGTTCCCAGTTGGGCATAACCTTAAACTTCGAAAAATCTGCGTTATCGCCCTCAGAGCGTATTAACTTTATAGGAGCAGAGCTAGACACCATCAATTCAAGGATCAGGTTGCCTCAAGCAAGAATCGTATCTCTAAAAAGTCAATTGGCCAGTCTGTTGACCCAGAACAAAGCTCCTGCATCCCAGATACTGAAGCTATTAGGCACAATGGCAGCCACGCTGATAGCAGTCCCGTTAGGACGCATGCACATGCAGATACTCCAGTGGCTACTCTTCGCACAATGGACTTACCAACAACTGCCCATGTGACATGAGATTCTGTTAACAAATCTTTGCAAGAAGGATCTCAATTGGTGGCTGAACAGCGACCAGTTAGTAGTCGGACGTCCCTTTGTTCTTCCCCAACCCATAGCCACAATGACCATGGATGCTTCCCTGATAGGGTGGGGGGGGGGTCTATTTCAGGGAAAGACTGTCCAAGGTACTTGGTCAAGCATGGAATCACATTTGCATATAAATGTCCTGGAGCTGAGGGCGGTGTTACTGGTGTTGCAACACTTTCACGACTGTCTACCTCCAGGGACAATTGCAGTTCAGACGGACAACATGTCAGTAGTCTGGTACATCAACAAGCAAGGAGGAACCAGATCGTATCCCTTATGCCGAGAGGCCCTAAGAATTTGGCAATGAGCTGTATCCACCAGACGCTTTCTAATAGCAACGCACATCCCGGGGTCATCCAGCGTGATAGCAGACAAACTGAGTAGGGCCATCCTGTTGCCTCACGAGTGGTCCCTCAAACAACAGGTGGCAGACAAGATTTTCCGCAGATGGGGCCAGCCTTGCTGCAATGAGTTTGCATTTCCGATGAATGCCAAATGCAGCAGCTACTTTGCCCTTTATCCCCCACTGTGGAGCAACCCGAGGGACGCGCTTGTACACGATTGGCCTCCTGGCCTCCTATATGCTTTCCCGCCAATTCCCCTAATTCCCAAATTTATACAGAAAGCCAAAAGTCTGGGAAGGACTGTGATTTTGATAGCCCAGTCTTGGCCTCGTCAGATTTGGTTCCCCTTCCTACAGAAGTATCGAGTGGAAGAACCATGGATTCTGGACCCAGTGCCAGATCTTCTGACTCATTCATCGGGAGTTCTTCATCCCTCCCTCATCTCCCTAAAACTAACAGCTTGGCTGCTCCAATTCCAATATTAGCCAGGTCTCAAGATTTGTCTCCCACGGTCCAACATATTATAGTTTCCTCTCATAAACTGTCTACCAGGAAGCTATATAACAGCAAATGGAAACGATTTGTTCACTGGGCTTCTCATCATGACATTGACCCTTATGTGGCGCCTATTCATACCATCTTAGAGTTCTTGTCGTCTTTGTTCTATGATGGTGCAGCTGCTGCCACCATAAGAGTTCAATTGGCTGCTATTTCCAATTTTCATGTAGGGTTTAACAGGTCTAACATCATGTCCCACAGACTATGTAAGGTCTTTTTGAAAGGGACCCACCATCTCAGACCACCTATCAGACACCCTGTCTCTCCCTGGAATTTGAATCTTGTTTTATCCCAATTGATGCTCGCCCCCTTCGAACCCGTGTCATCCTGTCACTTGAAGTTTCTGTCTTGGAAAACTATATTTCTGGTAGCCATTACATCTGCACATAGGGTCTCCGAACTTCAAGCCTTATCCTCCAAGCCCCCATATTTGATATTTCACCCTGATAGGTTGTCTCTCAGGACAAACCTTACCTTTCTTCCCAAGGTCTGTTCAGAAACTAACTTAAATCAGTCCATTGAGCTCCCAACCTTCTTTAGACACCATACCAACAGACTGGAATATATGCTACACAAGCTTGATGTACACAGACAATTGAGATTCTACCTGGACAGAACGAAAGACTTCAGACAATCTGATCAACTCTTTGTCTGTTACACAGAGAATAAGAAAGGTTCTGCGTTATCAAAAATCACATTATCTAAGTGGCTTTCTGACTGCATTAAATTAATTTATTCCTCCACTAACCAGCCATTACCGACTAACGTCAAAGCCCATTCTACCTGGGCTGTTTCTACATCATTAGCTCATGCAGCTCGTTTGCCCTTGGATACCATCTGTGCAGCTGCCACGTGGTCAAAACCTCACACGTTTATCACTCATTACAAAGTGGACAGGATCTCCAGGGACAGGGCTTCCTTTGGTTCCACTGTGCTCAAGAATGTTCTCCCGTGAGCCACCCAGGATTAGGGTGCTTGGGACGCTACCCACATGTAAGAACAAAACGGCGAGATAGAACAACTTCACATAAAGAAGTTATGTCCTTACCATAATGTTTCATGTGAGTTGTTCATCTCGCCTTTTTGTTCTTACATTCCCTCCCACCTTCCCCCTCCTGTTGAGAAAGATGGTTGCCTTGGTGGATTGGTCGGGTTTTGTCAGCCTGTCTTCTTTGGGCAGACTGTTTTTCCTTCTGCAAACCTATAGCTACCTAGATAGGTAGGTACTGTAGTTCTTTTTTCTTCCTTTAGGCTGTCTTTGGGTGCAGCGTACTAGATCTGGGGGTTTACAGTAGAGCATCATGGGATATACACTAGGTCTCGAGCTTCTCTGGGAGTTTGAGCTTGAAAAGCGGCCCACGTGTAAGAACAAAAAGGCGAGATGAACAACTCACATGGAACATTATGGTAAGGACATAACTTCTTTTTTACTTAGGCAGTAGGATATATTTAAGTATTTCTGCTTATACAACTGACAAAGGGAATTCTGTCACTGAATCCAAGACCTATATAAATGTTTGCCGTGGAATTACTTTGGTCCCAAATGGTATTAAGTGTACTGCACGAATGGGAACTAGTGCTAGATAATTGTAAATATTACTTTATTAGTGATTACTTTATTGCTTTTTTTGCCATTTGCCTTTTTGGCTGTATGATAGCTAGTATCTGGCTGAGTTTTATAATTGCATGCTTTAATTAGAATCTGATAATCCTGTGAAGCTAATACAAGAACAGGGCTAAAAAAATGGCAGGTTCCATTCCTTAATACTAAAAATGCCAGGGAGCACATGGCTTGCATTGTGTTTATAGCCATAGCTGTTCAAGCAGCATTAATGTAATATGCCTCCTGTTCTGTAATGACCACTAAGAGCAGGATCAGTACTCTTAAATGTAATTGTGCTGATAACTGTTTGGCTTTCAGTAGCTCAGTTTAGCAGCTGAATGCCTTAAAAAAATTTGAATTGAGAAGCTAACACAAATTGCTGCTTCAGCATCTCTCTTGGACATCACAGAGTTAAACTGCTTCTTACACATTGTTCTCAGAAAAGACAAGACAGCCTTCAGCACTGTTGGTATCCTACATCTTGTTAATCACAGTACTGGAGATGTTAATGAGCTAACAGCTTTCCGTTACCATTGCAATAATAGAGCAGTGAAATCTTAAGAAATCCATGTATATTTTCACTGGTATTCTTCATTTGGAAATGGTCTTTGAACCTTGCAAAGGTAGGGAAAATCAAATAAGAACATAACTAAATGCAGTGAGACTGCTCTTTTTTAACTTACCACATTAATGTATAAGCGGGAGAGCCATCTGATAGTATGCAAAACTTTATAAATGGCTGCCAGCACTTAGACATTCACATCATCTATGGAAATGCACTGTTTTCAGTCATGATCTGTGGACTCCTGAGAGAAAAATCACAGTCATAGATAAGGATAGGTTTTGAAGCATCATGCGTATCAAGCCAGTGGTCTACTTCTTCTTTGTCTCCATGTCTTCACTGAGTGAGGAAGAATCATCTTCTTCCTTCATTGCAGGATATTTGTTTGCAGGGAATGATAGGTCCTGCAACCAGAGGTAATCAGAAGGCCAACTACTGGCAGGGGCTAAATTAAACTACTGGTCTGGCCATGGCAAATAGAAACATGGACAAGGGAGAAGGAATAGGCCACTGTGCTAAGAGATTCATCTAGTCACATATTTTATAATTTTGTCTAGTCTTTTTCTGAGGCTTTATAGGAAGTATAACAGTGTAGCTGAAAATCATCTGTCCTATGCACTTGATCTCCATTATACACTGGAGACAGATGATCTCCTACTGTTACTGCTGAGATGTCAGTTGAAGAGAAAAATGAAAACCCGAATTTCCACTCATTTGCCATACTGTATTATGCAAGTGATTTTTTGTCTTGCTGCTCTTAAGAGCTAACCGTAATATCCCTGGTCTCTGTCATCTCCTTTAAATAAAGAATTGAATGTGTTTTTCATACACATGGAATATTTTTCTCCCTGTGTCAGTTTTCTCTGGGAAACAGATTCCTTTTTTTATGTACTAAAGGTTTGGTTAATATTTTATTTTATTCACAGGTGCTCACCAGATGTTTAGGTGTCATGCTAGTGTTTCTTCAGATAAGTTTTATTTGTGTTTTCACATGTCTCTGTGATTGGTAGGTCAACAACAAACAGGCAGGCAATGATTAAGTGGGGAAGCTTGCAAACTGCCAGAAAAGTGCATGAGTGTAAAGGCACATGTGCATTTCTTGCACTGGTGTTGTGTATGTTGGAGAAAAGGAAAAAGGAAGATACTTTTTGTGGGGGTATACATGAAGTAATTAGGTTGTGTGACTGCAAAGATCTCTGCCTCCCAGTCTTTTACCCTCAGTCACATGGGGTATAGATACATACCAAAATGAATGTCAATATGATGCTTTTAGGTGGGATCCTGGTGACCTGAAGTTAGTGGAGAGGTCATCCTCAAAATAAATAGAAAGTGCATAATAATTCACGTATGGGGCAGTGCTGTGGAAGAGTGAGCAACATTGTTGCCACACAGCAAGAGGTTTTCCAGTTTGATTTTTGGCTGGGGTAACTTTTGTGCAGAGCTTGCATGTCTTCCCTGTGTTTGCTTGGATTTACTGTGGGTGCTTTCCTTCTGCTTCTGAAAGATGGGCGGTACGCAGATTGGAAAATTTAAATTGTCCCTAGTATGCATGTGATGTGTGTGGTTCAAATTTATGGTCTGGCATTCTATTTCCCTGATTGCCTAGTAAACTCAGTGAATGGCGGTGGCAGTTCTGGGGTCACTAAGTTGGATGTAACTTGTAAGGGTGGATGCATGATCTTTGTAAATAGGTATCTATACACTATGGTATTTTTGAAACTTGGCATTATAACTGTTGTCCTTTTGTAGGGATTGTTTTTCTGTGTCTTAGTGTTTGTTATATTAATATGTCATTGTGGTATTATATTCACCTGCTCCCTGTTTTTTTTTTTTTTTTTTTGCAGCTTATTGTAAAGTTGGTGTGGGTATCTGTTATGATATGAGGTTTGCCGAGTTAGCTCAAATCTACACCCAGAAAGGTAAGCAAATAACAATTTGTATTTCTGCCATTAAATGTGTCGTAAAGAACACAGATCTACCTTGTATACGTGCTGTCTGTATTGAATGCTTTGTTTTAATTGTTATAAGTACACAAATATTAGAGGAAACATGACAATATCAGATGGTCTTCTGCTAAAACACTTAAAAATCTCTTTTCTTGTTGTGAAGTCTTTTCTTTGTGCAGTGGTGTTTTCAGTTTAGTCCCAGCTAAATAAAGAAGTGTATTCTAAAGTAGAGATATTAATATGTACCCTTGTGCCTGCACTGGTTCCCTTAAGATTAATGTACAGGCATTTATTATTCCCATGTGGAGGATGTTCTGAGTGACTGCCCTGTAAACTAAGAAACAAGAATTATCTCAGGAACTTGGCATGCTATCTAGTTTTATAAAATGTTCTTATTATAATCCTTTTTCTTGGTCTTCAAGAGGAAGCAGACAAGGAAGACAGCACACCGTAATCAAACATTTATGATGAGACTGTTGCTACCTCATGGTCTTGTAAGGTAAAATGAGTCTTCAGAACATTTGGGTCAAAATAAAGGCTGCTGTGTTGAAGAGAACAGGGTAGGCAAAAGTCAAAAATTTGTTTGCTTCCTTTAGCTTTAAATGTTCTGCTTAAAACATTGCCTGCTGTGCTGGCTGTAAGACGTAGAGGGATGCAGACTTGCATAGAGACCAGCTGACCCAGGTTTGGGTTTGCAACCTGATTGCTGGAGGAGCCAGCGTGGGAGAGAAGGCTGAGGTGATGCCTGTTTGCCTCTCTCAGAAAGAAGTTAAGGGCATACTGGGATGTCATTATCCCACTAATAAATTTACTTGCACTTTGTCAACCAGGTTAGTGCCAGTAGGCTAATTGTCTCTTTTCAGGGGAGACCTGAGGCTGTATTTATACTAACTAGGGGAAACTTGGCCTTGCCACCTGGGAACATCCCCCTCCTCTTTTGAGGAAAGGAAGTGAAACACTCTCTGGAGCTGCTAGATGACACTGGAGGGCTGCTACTGGAATTCCAGGAATCCTGTGATAGAGGAAGTGCAGCAGAGCTGGAGAGAGGTGCAGGAGAAAACTTATTGAAGGAAGGAGAGGGAGATGAAATAACTGTTACAGAGTTGGAAAATGGAGGGCTGCAACACACGTTCTAATTAATTTGGTGAATAAGGCAGAGTCAAAGGAAGGAGGAGAAGCAGGATGGATTGATATGGTAGAGAGAGTATTATAGGAGGAAGAAACTGAGAGACTGGGGAAAAAATCAGCTGGCAAAGAGAGAACAATGGAGATGTTCTCGGCTGGTGGAATAGCCAGTTTTCAGGATTTACCTCTGCAACAGTTTTTTTTTTTTTGTTACAAGTAAGAAGTTATGCAGATACAGCAAGGCAAGGAAGACTGGAAGAAGGAACTGGGAGGGAACAAAGATTTGGAGTTTCTCAGTAACCACAGAGAAGATGACCAGTGGTAAGAATAAAAAGTAAAAGTGATGTCAGTGTAAACAGGTATGACATCATGGATAGTATTATTTTGCCATCAGGATTTAACCTTAAAGACATAAAAAATATTAATTCATTTGAGAGCTGAAATTTTTTGTGAAGTGACATTTGAAAGCTGGAAAATTTATGACTGAAAAAAAAAAGAAATACATTACCACCATGGAAAGAGTATTTATTTCAAAGCTTTGGACTACAAATGAAAAAGAAAAGGAGACATGCAGCAAAAAAAAAAAAAAAACTATAAGGTTTTTTGTAGAAAATGTAAAGAATTTGGACACTTCTGTTTTAACTGTCCCATATTAGAAAAGGAAAAAAGTAGACGAAGAGGAAAGCTCAGAAGAAAGACAGATAGACAGTATTACTATAGAGGATGTTGAAAGAGAAGGTGGTATAGGGGAAGAAAGACTAAACAATAAACAGGCAGTTATAGAAGAAATAACAGTTCAAAGCAAGGTTATTAATATATAGGAAGAGAACAGATTTGCAATTTTAGAAAGCAAAAAGGAAGGAGAGAGAGAGAAGGGAGACATAAGAAGAACAAAAACAAAACAGTGAAATATCAGTTGGTGGGAGACGTAGGAGAAGGGAAAGAAAAATAAGATCTGGAAGTGAAACACTTATTAAAAAGAAAAGGATGATATAGGAATTTTAGCATTAAATATGAATAGCATTAGAAATTATATAAGAGATATGGTAATGGCAGAATACCATAAAAAATAAAAATGAATGTGCTTTTGCTTGCTAGATGCCAGATGTAATAAATAAATAAGAATGCAGACAATATGGGGGGATCAAATTATTTGGTCTGTAGGAAGTGAGACGTTCTGTAACAGGAATTCTTATAAAATGAAATAAGAATTTTAGATCTAACACTAGTATTACCAGGAAGGGTAATGATATGTGATATGAGAATGAAAAAAATGTATAGGATTAATAGTAATTTATGCATGTACTAATATGGCAGACATAAAGAGAGAAAGAGGGAGAAAAAGCAGTTGTTTGAAGAAGTCAAACAATTTGTGCTTGTACATATGTCAATAGTGATGGCAGGAAATTTGAATTAGTAATGAATGCAGTAGTACAAATGTGTGCATATGAAATAAGGGTGTCAAGATGTGAGATGGAAGGAAATGCTAAATTACCAGTATGTATGACATATGCAGATGATTCAGTTCTAATAACAAAAACACAAGGGATGCATAAGTGAGGTTGTAATAAATATCAAAAAGCTGTTAAAACCTGGTCTGAAGTTAAACAAAAATGAAGTGTAAGGGGTTTGGTGAGATAAAAAAAAATAACGGAATATATTTCACAAGAAAGGAAGTAAATATTTTGGTAGTTTTGATAGTGACATTTGGTGAGTATGAAAATGTAATAAGTCAGCGGAGAGAGATACTGGAACAAATAAATATAAATGTTAGTTTTGTGGAAAAGTATGTACTTATTTCAGAAAAAGACATGCATACTAAGTATTTGCATGTTATAAAAAATAGCATATTTAGTGGAAAATTTATGCTTCCCACTCAGAAAACAAATTGTTAAGAGTTTTTTGTTCCATTTGGGGCTGAACCCAGTGAGAAGAAGAATATAATAAAAGAGGTGATTTGAATTTAAAAAAAAAATCCAGTGATACATTTAGCATCTATACATTTATTTTGGGTAATGAGAAAGGTAAAAGTAAGACAAAAATAAATTATAGGTAAGAAAATAAATGCATAGAAGAAAAACATGGAAAAGAAAGAAAAAAAGGACAGAATAGAAGAAAAAGAATATGGCAAAAGAAACTAATGGTATAATATGATTTTAGAAAAAACATTTTTAGGTGTACCTGTGGAAGGAATTAAAAGAAGATGAAAAATGGCAATAAAAGACAGAAGAAAAAGATTTGAAAATTTCTGTGAAGCAGAGGATTTTTTATGTGGAGAATTTTATTGGAGAAGTTACTGGAGAATGGGAATACGAAATATAAGGTGACGTGACAAAGACATAACAAAACGTTGATTTTTGGATTGCTAAAAGAATGAAGAATTTTGGGAAAAGTTTAAAAAGAATATAAATGGAGATGTGTTTAAATGTATAAATGTAAATATGATATTATATGAGAAGTATGATAAAGTAACAAACTGCAATATTGATAAAAGGATAAAGTACCTTTTATGACAATATGGGTGCAGTGAAAAAAAGGTGTAAGAATTTGCTATATAAAAAGAAAATGGAAGAGTAGGACGTATTAGCTGAAATAAGAACATGGTTGTGGAAGTAAAGGTGTGGGGGTTAGAGGGTAACTATAAAAGAAAAAATAATGAAAGAAATAGAATGTTAAGCTCTTGTCTGATGATTAACTTGTAAAGAATTTTAAGTATGAACATAAAAAATGACTGTATAAGTAATTGATTTAAAGTTTTTTGTATGATATAAAATGAATATAAATGAATGTAAAGCACCCCTTCTCTTTTCAATAAGTGCTGTGGGATTTTTTTCCACTTGAGCTACCACCAACTTGGACAGATGGGGCCTCTGTTTAACATGTCATCTGAAGGAAGAATCTGTTTTGGAGACTGGGGACTTTGCAGGTGCTGTCTGCTTGAGATGGGGGGGGGGGGGTTAGAGGTTTACCTGAGGGGCTATATCATTTTCAAAAACTGGTGATGGCTCCGTACTGCATACACTGCACTCACCTATCCCGAGTGCTTATGCATCATGCATTGGAGAATTTAGGGCCTCATAAAGAAAATGCCCCTGATGATGGATGTTCATTGATTGGCTGTCACCATGAAGGAACACATCGGACTAAGATCATTGCAGCTGGCCTGATGATTGTCAAGCACAGCAAAAATAAAAATAAAACCTTGCTTCAGCTTTAAATAAAATATCCATACTGAAGTTACAATAAGCTTTATGAAATTAGGACCTGTAGTAATCATAGGTCTAATTTCCTAAATCCTGTTATTACAGGGATCCGGTATGAAACAGAGCTAATTTCCTAAAGCCTTGCAGTTGTCACAGGATCACAATGAATATGTGAGGGACTAGAGTGGAGAAGATCATAGGAGCATATGAAATACAAATCAAGCAAGTCACAAGACCATTTATGCCTTGCCAGAACCCGTACCATCTTCTCAAGAAGGGCATACAAATCAGTCCCCTAGAAAATTGATGGGTACCTATTTAATCATTCAGGTTTAATCTGAAGGATGCTAGGGTGTCACATTACCTGGCAGGGGAAGTTTGCTCCAGAGGTGGATGGGCCAAGGGTAATACATTTGCCTTTCCAGTGCATTGTTTATGTGCCGGTAGGTGTTTAATTCCCTAGTTTTGGTTTTAGTGGAACTGTTTGACTTTTGAAGCTACATGAGCTCAAGGAGGATGGTGCCAATAATGAAGCGGAATGTAAGACATAGATCACCCCTGAAAAGCCTAGAAACCAAGTAAAGGGATAACATTTCAAGCCTTTTCTGCTATAGGCCAGCAATCATGATGTGGAACCTCTGGGGCCTTGCCACTGCCGGCTGCATACAGGGGGATGATAAATTCTTTTGACCTGGATGATATGCTTTTAAATAATAGTAAATAAAAGGATTTTCTGACTACTGTTTCTCCATGATGGTTGAAGGTGAGGGAATTATTGACTGAAGTTCCAAGATCACTGACTACATTATTATTTTGGATTGGGGTATTGTCTGTACTGTACATAGACAAGGATAGTTGTTTAGCAAATGTGAAAATTTTAACAGTTTATCACATTTCATTTTAGTCCTTCTATAGATCACTTATTTTCCAAGTTAGTTTCTGTTATAATGAATAAGTATCACAGGGAGATTTGACGATGCCCAGTTTGCAGTCAAATGCAAACTTAGTTAAATAAAAGTCCTGATTCCTGATCTGGAAACTGGAGAATTAGATGCTTAAAATGAGTCATCCCAGTATTTACCCTGGTGTGAACTTCTAGTACCTTCATATTTTTTGAGGAGGTGCCTGCTACCTTAATTTTGTGGGTTCTGTCTTTCAGTGAGTTAGCTATCCATATATGGATCTACTTTTAAGTTTCTTAGCTTATTAATGATGCCAGCATGGGAGAGAGTGTTGAATTTACTGGCCTGATCAAAATAAGCTGGTTGAACAGAATGACCACCATCTACAAACTTGACCTTCTCAAAGACGTTAACTAAACTGGGTAGGCAGAATTTCCTTTTGACAAAATCAAGGTGATGTGGCAGTAACATCATTAGGTTTTTCATGTCATAGTTTGAGGTCATAGTTTGGTCTATAGTTTTATGGGATCTGTGGTAGGGTAGCTGTTGTGTAGGAGCATCACCACTTTAAGTTATAGATTCTTAGGAATTTACTAGGCATGAAGTCCATGAGACCACTTAGGACCCCAGCCCAGATGTTCTTTGTGTTTCACTGTTGCAGTCATCACACTTGGGTTATCTGCCTTCAGGTAGCACTCAGTCAGCCTGAATATCAGAGTCTTAGTATTTCTATGTCGGATGCTGTCGCTTCTTCCATGATGTCAGGTCGTCAGGGGTATAAAACAGGCAGCCGATGCCATTACATCAGTCTTTCTTGCTGAGGAGGGGCCCGAAGCAGAAGTAGTTCGCAAGTGCCGGTCGGCCGCTACCTGAAATTTTTGTTTTCGAGTTTGTAATCCTGAAGTCTTTTAAAGCTAAGTACCCTGTTGGGGATCCTTTTTTCTTTCTCTAACCGATGTCAGAAAAAGTTAACAATTGTCTTGCCTGTGGAAAGCAAATACATCACAGAGATTTTCATTCTTACTGCGTCACCTGTTTAGGCCCAGACAGCGGCGTCCCTCGTTGTCGGTTTTGTGCCTTGTTTAACACCCGGACCATTCATTGTCTGGCTATCTTTGTCGCTAAATTCTTTCGCTCTTGTTCTCCGTATTCCAAAATGGCTTCGATAAGCCATTCGACTACCGATCTTCCAAAAAAACGTAAAGATAAAGACAGAGACAGACCGCATAGATCCAAAACTGCTGACGACTCTTCCGTTAAGCTAGTTGCCAGTCCGCTGGTACTCAGTGAGGCACCTTTGCAGCCCCTTATGCCCGCCTATATGGATTCGCAGGCCTCTGCTGAGACCCTTTCGGTGTCCGGTATGCCACGAGATGCTTCTTCGATATGGAACCTGCAGATGTCTCTACCTTGGATGGGTCTGGAGCCTCTGTGCAGGCACCGGCTTCTGAGGATGTATTCCATCCTACCGATGTTCAAATCAAACAGACAACTTCGTTTTTAGCCAAAACTACCGAGTTTCTTAGGTCCTGAGTACACACTACGCCTAGAAAACTGACGACCAAAGCCCATGTTCAAGCTCCCATGCCACAAAAACAAATGCTTAGAATGGCTGAAGACCGTATTATCCTAATTAGGGGAAGCCAGCCTTCTCCTGCTAAGAGACAAATAATTGAGTTTCCTTCTGATTCCACTGACCAGGAGTCTGATAACTCTGATCCTTCTGATTATCAGGACATGCCCTTATCAGCCTATGAGGATTCATATGCAGAGGAATCCATTCCCTCTGCCTCCCCTGGAGAGGATTTTTCTTTTGGTGAAACTTTGCATACTTTAAGAGAGCATTTCCACTGGGAATGCCAAGACTACCCTCAGTCCAAAAAGAGACTCAGATAATTTTTAGAGTTGCCTCAGCACAGGCCTCTGGCTTTACCCCCTGTCCTGGATGTTATTCATGGTTTTTATGGAATCTAGTCTAACTCCAGATACATTACCCCCGGCCCCTAGGAAACTTGACAGGTACTACAGAGTACCTGATTCCCACAAGTTTATCTTCAAGAATCCCACTGCTGATCCAGAGACCATTTCCCAGGGGCCTAAATGTATTAAGGCTACTACAGCCAAAAATCCTACCCTTTCAGACAGGGATTCCAGAGCTTTAGACAGATGGGGTAAGACGGTATATACCTCTGCAACCCTTGCCATCAGGGCATTGAATTGCCAGTTTCACATGTACCAGCAACATATTATGGAACTAATTAAACAAAAAATAGTATTATTGCCAGACTGTGCAGAAAATAAAGATTTACAAGAGCCAATGCATTCTGCAAACCAAGTTAGTAAGCATACTTTGCAGTGTGGCTTTGATGCCCTAGAAGCATCTTGCAGGGCTGCAGTCACTGGGTCTGTACTGAGAAGGCATGCTTGGCTGAAGGAACAAACATTGCCAGATCATGTCAAATCCAAATTACTAGATGCTCCTTTAAATCAGGACCATTTGTTTGGCACCAAAGCAGAAGAAGTTCTTAAAAAGATGGAAGAAAAAGTTAATCTATGCAAACTGTCAAATAATTCTTACAAGTGCAACCGCCTAGATTCAGTAGGCACTGCCCTTCAAAAAAACATTCCTTTCCAGACCCTGCCAGGCCTACCCAGACCAGACCCAGAGGAAACAGGCCTCCCAGACTACAGTCTCAGGGTATGCAGAGATATATAAACAATGGAGTGCCCCAACCTCAAAAACAGGGAGTGTTAAGCCGCCCCCTTATGGAAAAAGGTCACAATGACTTTTCAATTACTGTTCCCAGCCCTGCCCAATTACTTGTGTCCCTTGGAGGAAAACTTGCCCTTCATGCAAAAAACTGGATGTCCATTACTCAGGACCAATGGGTCCTAAACATTGTATCCCAGGGGTACAAATTCTACTTCCATTCACTGCCAACCCCAAGTGGGTTTCCAGACCTTCCTCCAAACCAGTGGGCAGAGGCTCAAAAGCAAATACTGTCCCTGCGCAATGTCAGAGCTATTCAACCTGTTCCAGTAGAACAAAGGGGTCAGGATTTGTACTCCAGACTCTTCCTGGTGCCCAGAAAAGAGGGCGCTTGGCACTCCATCCTGGATCTTTCTGTTCTCAACACCTTTCTGTTGGTCCCAAAATTCAAGATGCTTACCCTGCAACAGCTTCTTCCAATGCTAGCCAAGGATGCCTGGTTAGTCACTGTAGACTTAAAAGATGCTTATCTGCACATTCCCATAAGGGAGTCATGCAGGAAGTATCTACGTTTCAGGGCAGACTCTATGCACTATCAGTTCTCTGCACTTCCCTTTGGCTTATCTACTGCGCCCAGAGTATTCACAAAGTGCCTGGCTCCAGCCATTACATACTGCAGGCAGAGAAATATCCAAATTTTCCCATACTTGGACGACTGCCTGATTCAAGCGGACAGTCAGGAATTGCTACTTCAGCACCTGGCATTTGTAAAAATTCTTCTCACTTCATTGGGGTGCACCATCAACGAAAATAAATCACAACTGGTGCCCAGTCAAAAGGTTGTATTCCTGGGAGCAAGCTTGGACACAACTTTCCAGATGGCATTCCTCACTTCAGAAAAACAGGTCTATCTGACAAATTACTTCAAACAAATGGCCACCAGAACCCAGCTATCTGCAAGAAAATACTGCAAGCCCTAGGGTTCATGGCCTCATGTGTTCTGCTAATTCCATATGCAAGACTGCATATGGGGAAACTTCAGTGGTACTTAAAAAGTCTTTGGTGCCAACATTCTCAGGACCTGGAAACAGTTGTTCCTATCATACCTTGTCTAAGGGCAGAGTTCCTTTGGTGGGCAGAAGCATGCAAACACAACAAAGGACTGTTTTTCACTCAACCCCCCACCGCCCAGACCCTGACCACAGACTATGCATGGGGGGGGGGGCTCACATGGCTAGTAAATGTATTCAGGGCCACTGGGGCCCAAGTCAAATTCATCTGCACATCAACCAAAAAGAGATGGTAACTGTACAGAATGCCCTGACAGCTTTCAGATTCCCTACTCTTTCCAGGACAACTGCTGATAAAAACAGACAACACCACAGTTATGTGGTACATCAACAAGCAGGGGGGATCCCATTCTTACTCACTATGCAGGTTAGCCATGGCCCTGTGGAACATGGGTTTGGACATCCAAGTCCATCTACAAGCTAATTTCCTGCCAGGCAAACAAAACTCACTGTCAGACAACTTAGCCAGAAATCTCCTAGACTCACATGAGTGGAAATTGGAGCCCGGCACCTTCAACCTTCTGATTCAGAAATGGGGGACCTCAGAGGTGGATCTTTTTGCCTTCCCCTACAACCACCAGCTAAGCAAATTCTGCACCAGGAACCCTCAAAGCAGGGCCTGGAAAGTGGATGCCCTATCTTTTCAATGGGAAAACGTCTCTATCTATGCCTTTCCCCCTCTGCCCCTTCTCTCAAGAGTATTACTCAAGATAAAACAAGACAGGCCAAGGGCAATTCTGATTGCCCCAGACTGGCCATGCCAACACTGGTCCAACAGACAGGAACCAAAGTAAGACAAACTAGCGAAAAACAAAAAGACAGCTTGGAAACACCAAAGCAAATTCTCTCTCAGTTTAATTCTCTTTCAGTTTAATGAAGTGCTTTTCGTCTTGCACATGTGGCAAGACTTCATCAGAAACTGAACAAACTTCAACACAAGCAATATATACATACCCTTTTTGTCACATGACACTTCTAATTAAAATCTTAAAAGCACATCCGCATTATTGCTACTTAAAACATTTTTTTTTTAAACAAATATGACTGACAATATTTTTGAACATCTCAACCCTTCCCTTCCTTCAGAATTTTTACCTGTAATGGTGATAGAAATATATATACAAACATACATATACTAACAATACCATATCTCAAATTATTGTGTTGACTCTCAAAATATAATATTACTTCGTTAACTAAGAAGTCAGAAACTTACATATCCAAGTCAAATGAAGTCAGATATCACAAGTAGGAATGCATTTTATAAAAATGCATACACACATTAACGTGTAAGATTTTTCAACTTCAATATAATGTTTAAAGATATTGTCTCATTCAAACCCGGGTAAAAATGCCAACACTGGTACCCACTCCTGCACAACCTGACAACGGTGCCACCCTGGCACCTACACCAGACCCCAACCCTGCTCTTTCAGCAGGAGGGACAGATTTTGCATCCACAATTGCAAACCCTAACTCTTGCAGCCTGGCTTATTCCTTGAATACTCCACTAGCAACCCTAAGCAAACAGGTGCTGGATGTCATCCTTGAAGCCAGAAGGCCCAGTACAAGGAAATCCTGTGCTGATAAGTGGAAAAGGTATTGTTTTTGGATTCAGTCTAAAGGAAAGGACACAGCACTGCCCTCCTTACCTCTAATCCTGGATTACCTAACAGAACTACTCCACAGAGGCCTCTCCTTCTCCTCCATTAAGATCCACGCCTCTGCCATCTCGGCTCATTACAATACTGAGCCACCTCTATTCTCTCACTCTGTCATCAAGCAGTTTCTGAGAGGGGCAAACAACTTAAGGCCAGCAAGGAGAGCGCTCAGCCCTACTTGGGACCTTAACTTTATACTGTAAAAGCTCATGCTTCCCCCTTTTGAACCTGCTGCTTCAGCAGAGTTAAAATTCCTCTCTTGGAAAACAGCCTTGCTTCTAGCCATCACTTTAGCTAGAAGAATGTCTGAGTTACAAGCACTGATGGCTGTGGAACCCTTCATTATTTTCCATGCTGACATAGTTTCCTTCAGGACTAACCCTTCCTTTATGCCTAAAGTGGTGTCCGGTGTGGCTCTCAACCAATCCATCCATTTGCCAACCTTCTTCCCTAATCTTCAAAATAAAAGGGAAATGATCCTGCACTCTTTGGATGTGCACAGACAGCTCAGATTCTACCTTCATAGGACTAAGCCTTTCAGAAAATCTGACCAGTTGCTAATCAGCTTTGCAACAGAGGCAGACGGTAAGGCCATTTCAAAACAAACCATTTCCAAATGGATAGCACACTGCATCCATTTCTGCTACAAGCACCATGGAAAACCAACCCTTCAGGGGGTCAGAACACATTCCACTAGGGCTACATCTACCTCTACAGCATTTCTCAGGGGAGTCCCTACCAGGGACATCCTGGAAGCTACTACCTGGAGTTCTGTACACACCTTCACCAAGCATTACCACCTGCCTATCTTTTCAAATCCAGGGCAAGTTTTGCTACAGCAGTCTTGCAAGGCCTACTAGCCAGCCCTAACTCTTCTTGACTGCCGCCACCCTTCCTCAGCTTTGGGAATCAACCCGTGTGTGATGACTGCAACAGTGAAACAAGAAGCACATAGTACAGTTGTGTACACTTACCATAAATTTAGATGTTCGAGTGTATTCACTGTTGCAGTCCTGATTTCCCTCCCTCCAGCCCCCTGGTTTTCTCTATCTCTCTATCTCTCCTCTCTATGGCTATTCCTACTGGTATTGGTATTTACTTTTTACTGGAGGTGTTTTCCCCACCATATCCTAGCTCCCTATTTGGGGGCTCCTGACATTTGGGGCAAGAAAAACTGATGTAATGGCATCGGCTGCCTGTTTTTATACTCCTGACGACCTGACGTCAAGGAAGAAGCGACAGCATCCGACGCAGAAATACTAAGTCTCTGGTATTCAGGCCGACTGAGGGCTACCTGCAGGCAGATAATCCAAGTGTGATGACTGCAACAGTGAATACACTCGAATATCTACATTTATAGTAAGTGTACACAACTTTATTTTCTGCTGATAGGGATGACTGCAATTAGGGATACAGGTAACAGACAAGAGAGGTTTGGACTTTATTGGAGAAAACTGACAAAGGAACCAAGGTATTGGTAGCAAGTAGGGAAGGGAAGGTAATAGTATGGGAAGATGACAAGAATGTATGTGGACTACAGGTTAGAGGTTGTCTTCCTTATCAAAGATTGATATGAGAGTGTAGGCAAAGAGAAAGAAATAGGGGGGTCCTAAATGAAAGGCCAGCACTGGTAGAGTTTTTAGTGGAATCTAGAACAGAAGCTGCCATTAAAAATGGAATACTTAGAGCGTATAAAATATTACGTGATTACTATAGGAATCAATCAGTGGAGGTTAGAAAGGATTGGGAAGAGAGATGGGATAAGCAATTCACAAAGAAACAATGGGGGATATATGCATATCTCCCAAATATGCAACAAAGTCTAGAAGATTTCGGATCTTTGCTTGGAAGTGTTTACATAGGTATTTTTATACCCCCAAGAAGACTCCAAAGAATTTTTCCTCAGGTGGATAACAAATGTTGGAGGTGTGATTGGGAAGAAAGAGGAAACTGTGAACATAATTTTCTGGTTGTGTAATGAGTTGGCAGAATGTAAAGATTCCCTGCTGACTGCTTTGTCAGAGATACTGGGTGAGCAAATTGGTATAACTAATGAAATCATTTTTAAGCTATGATACAGAATTGGAATTGCCTAGACATAGTAAGGCCTTGCTGTGTCTAACTATGGTGGCTGCCAAAAAAAGCAATTACTAAAAAATGGAAATCAAAGTCTAAACCAACTTTACTGGAAGTAGCGAATATAGTACAACAAAGCAAACAAAGATAAAGCAACTGGAATTGGGATCTTTAGAAAAGGATAGGAGCAAATTAAATAAGAAAAAAATTGGAATTATGGGAACAGTACAAGGAGAGGAGAAACAAGGTTTAAAAGAAGGCATGATTTGAATGAGCTACATAATGTTTGACTGTTAATGGCTGGATAGATTATAAGTGATGTATAATATTTGCATCTACAGTTGTGTCAACATGGTTGTAATATATAATGTTTGCAATTGGAATTGTGTCAATATGGTTTGTTTTCATTTATATAAATGTAAGATTGTTTATATCATATGATCTGAAGTAGTTTACTTAATTTGGTCTTCAACCTGTGGGATCTGTAGGAATACGGATCCGAGCCGGCAACTATTACTAGCATCAGCTTCGTGCTCCAGACTCCTCACCTTATCCATAATGCACCTCCACTGCCTTCCATCCTCAGATCTCGTTTGCCGTGATTTGCTTATACATCGTGTCTTCTGAGCTCCAGCTAGCAGTGGGTTATTTAACTTTCTGTGAGTAAAAACTTTCACTTTTTTTCATCAGATTAGATTAGCATAGGTACCCCTTCTCCCCTTCCATCGCTTTGGCGTTGAGTGTTAGCATTGTTAGGTAAAAAGTTAGAGTAGTTTGTTCTGTGGTGCCCCTCCCCCCCAGTATTGTTCTATAGACTAGCGTGGTGAGTGAGTGTGTGTGTGTGAGTGATTTTAAGAAAGTATTTGCCTGTCTTTTTCAAGGCTTTCTTTCTCATTAGTATGGCTGAAAAGCTTCTCTTTAAGCGCTGCACAGAGTGTGGCCATAAGCTTTCCCCAGCGCATGGCCACACTCTGTGTGTGTTGTGCTTGGATGTGGCCCACCTTAGTGTGGATTGCAACATTTGTGTGGAGTTCAACCCCTGCCCCTTAAAGGATAGGAAGGCCAAGTTGGCCCTCAAAGGTCTTCTTCCTCCTACCGACTCTCTTTCCTTGTCTTCGGCTTCAGTCACAGTGGCTGCTCTGACTGCCTTTCCCTCCTCTCTTCCTCTGGCTTCTCCTCCCTCCTAGGCTGGGACTCAAACTCCTGCATCAAAGTCTGTGGTAGCGGAGCAGAAGAGAGGTAGAGAAAGGGAGAGAGAGTCGAAGACGAGAGAAAAGAGGAAGAGGTCCCCGGACCTTGCTTCACCTAGCAAAACCCCTCTGACCCACGACTCCTCTTCGGCTTTGATCTCTGAGGTTCTCCCCAGAGCCGAAGGAGGCACATCCAGTCTCTTGGGCCTCGGTTCCCTGACCCGACAGGTCGGAGTCCGTGGCCTTGTCATAGTCAACGCGCTCCCTGTCGGATATGGATCTTGATCTGGATAAGATGATGAGGCCCTTTATCCGTACACAGATCCAGATGGGGGTCTTGCCAGCCCCCCCCCCCCTCTGGAGGGGGGAGCTCACTTCCTTTCTTTCAACCCATTTCTCCTTCTCCGATCCGACCTTCGGCTTTGGAGTACTCGGATCTGAGGGTGGCCTTGGTCAGGGGGTCGACGCCGACGGTACTTGTTTCCTCGATGCTGACAGCTGCCTGGAGCGTTTTGGATCCAACCAGCTCAGATCCAAGCCACTCTCGGAGCCGGAGCTTGGGTGTCAGATCTGAGGGAGTGGATCCTTTTCCATCGGCTCCGACTTTATCCGGCCAGGTCCCCTCCCTCGGAGCTCCATCCACCTGTGGCCCGGCTCCGATTCTCGCATCGGACCCAGGGAGACCAGCCTCCTTATTAGCTTCCCAGGAGGTTTGCTGTCCTTCAGCATTCAATGTGGTAGAAAGGGTCCTCTCCGTCGGATTGAGACCTCTGACCTCCCCCTCGCACTCCTCCCAGACCCCCTTGGCTCTGTCTACGGTCCCCTTTGTCTTACCAGAGGGACAGCCCGTGCTCGAAGAGCCCCAGACAGTTCCCCCAAGGAACAAATGGCTTGCGAGCACCCCCTAGAGAGCCCTACCGAAGATGTGCCTTGCAAGCATACATGCAAGAGGAGGCACTTGGACTCCCTCGAGTCCCTCACCGAGGACACGGATTTAGATGATGGAGAGAGTTCCCCAAGATCACCTCCCGAGGAAGACTCCTTTGGAGACATCATGGAGATCCTGCACCAGTGGGGAGGTTGGTCTGTCCGCTAGCCCTCTTCTGATGAGTCTGTGTTCCTGGAGGCTTTCAGCATGGGCTCGTCTACTTCATAGGTGTCCCCTCCCGCAGATCCTTTGGTGGATTTGGTCACCTCGCTGGCATGGAAGGAACCGGACACTATGGAACCTATCCCCAAGCAACCCGATAAAATTTTAAGCCCCCCCATTGACAGGCCATCCTGGAATAAGGGCTCCCCCATGGACGCCATGGTGATAGCAGCAGCCACTAAGAAGGAACTAGCTCAGGAGAGTTCCTCAGTCCACCCTTCTGACCAGGAGTCATGGATAATAGACTGCCTAGGGAAGCAGGTGTATGCTTCAGCTACCTTTTTGATCAGGGAGCTGAATTACTTAGCCAATGTCACTAGACTCCAATGCGACCTGGTAAAGGAGCTGGAGGAGTCTCCCCCCAAGTCCATGTCGCAGGAGGACAAGGCTTTGTTCTCCGCGAGGATGGCCACTCTAAAAGCAGTATCTAATACGTCCATGCGAATCCTCTCCCATGCTACGGAAGGAGCGGCTAGGGCAGCTGGGTCCAGCATGTCCATGAGGCGTAACGCCTGGCTCAGGTTGTGTCAATTTTCGGAACCCTTTAAGGTGTCATTTGCCAATGCCCCTTATGACGGCTCTACACTCTTCGGTAAGACCATCAAGAAGACACTAGTCCAGAGTGAGAAGGACGGGAAGACACTCTCTGCCATCAGACACTGCTTCTCTAACCCTCAAAGGTCCTTTTCTCAGAACCAGAGAGGGCAAAAGAAGAAGTGGTTCCGGAAATCTAAGTATTCCCGGGACACTCAGGGCTCTTCTTCCCCCAGAGGCAGAGGGGGACAGAATGGATGCTGACCCAGAGGCAGAGGGGGTCCGCGGAACTTCAGGTCTTGAGAACCTTTCTCAGACAGACCTGGGCAGCAATCCTGAGGGGTTGCCCAACTGCTCTACCTTGGAGGCAGTTGGGGGACAATTGTTCTTGCACCCAGCGACATGGGAGTTCATAACAATGGGCCGCTGGGTGCTTCAAATCATATCCAGAGGATATTTTATCCCCTTTGTGGGTTCCCCCCATATCTCCCAGACACCTCCTGGAAGTTCCAGCCACGCAAAGGGAGGCAGCAGCACAGGAAATTTCCAAGCTGCTAGTAAAACGAGCCATCGAAACCGCCCTCCCAGATCAGTCCAGATCAGGCTTCTACATCAGGTTCTTTTTGGTGCCAAAGAAAATGGGGGACTTAAGGCCCATTCTGGACCTCTCTACCCTGAAACTGTCTTTTGTCAAAGAGACGTTCCGGATGGTCACGCTACAGTCTATCATGCCGTACCTGCACGAGAGCGACTGGATGTGCTCATTAGATCTCCAGGATGCTTACTATCACATAAAAATGCACAGAAGTTCCAGGAGGTTCCTTTGCTTCTGGCTAAGAGTCAATTATTATCAATTTTGAGCCATACCCTTTGGTCTCACCACAGCCCCCAGGGTGTTTACCAAAGTAATGGCGGTTGTAGCGGCTCACCTAAGGCTTCAGGGGATTCAGCTCTATCCATATCTGGACGATTGGCTCCTCACTGCTCCCACCAGGCATCTACTTTCCCAAACCAGGGATTACTTTCTGACATTTGCCCTGAGTTTGGGCATCACAATCATCATTATCTTCTTTCGGCTGTTCCCGTTAGGGGTCGCCACAGCAGATCATCTGTTTCCATTTCTTCCTGTCCTCTGCATCTTGCTCTGTCACACCAACCACCTGCATGTCCTCTCTCACCACATCCATAAACCTTATCTTAGGCCTTCCTCTTTTCCTGTTACCTGGTAGCTCCATCCTTAGCATCTTTTTCCCAATATACTCAGCATCCCTCCTCAGCACATGTCCAAACCAACGTAATCTTGCCTCTCTGGCTTTGTCTCCAAACCTTCCAACCTGGGCTGACCCTCTAATATACTTATTCCCAATCCTGTCCACCCTCATTGCACCCAGTGCAAATCTTAACATCTTTAACTCTACCACATCCAGCTCAAACTCATGCCTTTTTGTCAATGCCACTGTTTCCAACCCATATAACATAGCTGGTCTCACTACCCTATTGTAGACCTTCCCTTTCACTCTTACAGGTACTCGTTTGTCACAAATCACTCCTGACACTCTTCTCCACCCACTCCATCCTGCCTGTACTCTCTTCTTCACCTTTCTTCCACACTCACCGTTACTCTGAACTATTGATCCCAAGTATTTAAACTCATCCACCTTTGCCACCTCTACTCCTTGCATCCTCACCATTCTTCTATCCTCCCTCTCATTCACACACACATATTCTGTCTTAGTCCTGCTGACCTTCATTCCTCTTTTCTCTAGAGCATATCTCCATCTCTCCAGGGTCTCCTCCACCTGTTCCCTACTCTCACTACAGATCACAATGTCATCTACAAATATCATAGTCCACGGGGACTCCTGTCTGATCTCGTCTGTAAGCACATCCAAATCACTCCTATAAATCCTGTACATGTGATAGACTACATTGGTGCCAGGATAGATACTCTTCAGTGCAAAATATTTGACCTCAGAGAGAGTTCAAAACCTAAGGATGCATGTCTCCCTGATCTAACGTTCTCATCTCCCAATGGCGGAATCAGTGTTGAGGGCCCTAGGCTCGATGGCATTGACCATAACTCTTATTCTGTGTGCTCGGTTACACATCCGGATTCTTCAGTGGACTCCAGCAGTTCAGTGGTCCCTGTTGGAACTGCCATTGACTTATCCTATCCATCTAAGTCGAGTGTGTCGGTCGTCTTTCATATGGTGGATGAGCTCTCTAAACATTTTGGATGGAACACCCTTTGTTCCAGCCCCGGCCCAAACCACAGTGACCACAGATGCCTCCCAACTCGGGTGGGGGGGGGGCATTGTTCAGGCAGGACAGTCCAAGGCCTGTGGTCCCCCATAGAGACCAGTTTGCATGTCAATGTCCTAGAGATGAAGGCAGTCCTTCTAGCATTGCAGACCCTTCGTGCCTTTCTTTGGGGATGATTGCCATTCAGTCAGACAACATGTCAGTAGTCTGGTATATCAACAAACAGGGAAGGACCAGATCTTACCCCCTTTGTCGCGAGGCCATGAGAGTGTGAGAATGGGAGATCTCCACTGGTCGCTTTCTCATTGCAATGCACATTCCGAGACGGTCCAACATTCTAGTGGACAGGCTTAGTCGGACCATTCTGATGCTTTACGAGGGGTCTCTGAATCTGTCAGTAGCGGAACAGATCTTCAGCGAGTGGGGTCAATCTTGCTGCGATCTCTTCGCATCTCATTCCAACGCGAAGTGCAGCAAGTTTTTCGTTCTGAACCCCCTGCCGTGGGAGTCCCCCAGAGATGCTCTAGTTCATGCTTGGCCTCCCAGTCTTCTGTATGCTTACCCACCAGCACCTCTCATTCCGAGGTTTCTGCAGAAAGCTCGTTGACTGGGGAGCAAGGTGATCCTCATTACCCCATTCTGGCCTCGCCAGTTGTGGTTTCCCTTCCTTTGGTCTCACCTTCTGGCTCCACCTTGGATCCTAGATCCCATTCAGGATTTGATTTAACACCCTTCAGGGGTGCCTCATCCGAGTCTGGACAGCCTGAAGCTCATGGCTTGGCTGCTGCAGTTCCCATAATTGCTAGGACTCCCGGACTATCCTCCTCAGTTAGATCTATTTTGGTAGCTGCTCATAAGTCTTCGACCAGAAAGGTTTATCACAGCAAGTGGAAACATTTTTCTCTCTGAGCCTCTCAGAGGGGTTTAGACCCTTTCACGCCCCCTATTTCTGCTATACTTGATTTTCTAGCTGATATTTTCCAGCACGGAGCTAGTTCGTCTACTGTCAAAGTTCAGTTGGCTGCCATTTCTCATTTTCATGTGGGCAAGAATTCTGCATCCTTAGCATCTTCCAGACTGTGTAAAGCATTTATCAAAGGCAACTTTTTATTACACCTCCCAGTCAAAGATCCTGTTCCCCCGTGGGACCTTACTATGGTTCTCCAAGCTCTGGTCGCTCTGCCTTTCGAGCCTGCCGTAACTGCAGATCTAAAATTTTTATTGTGGAAAACAGTTTTCTGGTGGCTATTACCGCTGCTAGAAGGGTTTCAGAATTACAGGCCTTGTCCATCAAACTTCCGGACATGATTTTTCATAAAGACAGAGTTTCCTTTCAAACCAATCCATCCTTTCTTCCTAAGGTGGCATCACCAGTCAATATCAGTCAGACTATAAATTTGCCTGTGTTTTTTCCCAATTTTACGAACAAGGTGGAATACAAACTACACATGTTGGATGTTCATAGACAGTGACGATTCTATTTACACAGGACAAAAAATTTCCATAAATCTGATCAATTGTTTCCTTCTATAAACCCTTTTTGGGGAAACCTATTTCCAAGGTCACTATAGCTAGATGGATTTCTTCATGCATCCTGCAGGTCTATAAGGACAGAGGCATGTCTTCTCCAGGTCAGGTAAAAGCTCATTCCACTAGGTCCATGCCTACGTCTGCGGCTTTCTGGTCTAGAGTGTCTTTGGATGACATTTGCTCTGCAGCTACTTGGTCCTCATCTCATACATTTATTTTTCATTACAAATTGGATTTGACTTCCAGAAGGAGAGCATCCATTGGTTCCGCGGTACTCCGGAACATCCTTTCATGAGGGCCTCCCAGGAGTTTAGTAGCTGAGGACTCTGTCCCACAGGTTGAAGACCAAATGAAGTAAACTACTTCAGATAAAGAAGTTATGTACTCACCATAATGTTCCATCTGAGTAGTTGTACTTCATTTGTCTTCAACCGTCTCTTCCCTCCTTCCCCCGGACCTTGGTGCATGATCAACCTACGGGCTGCAGTATAGGTCACGAGTATATTATCAGGTCGGGTTCTCAGTATAAGTTCAGCAAACTCGATCTGGGGATGGAAGGCAGTGGATGTGTATTATGAGTAAGGGGAGGAGTCTGGAGCTCAGAGCTGATGCTAGTAATAGTTGCCGGCTCTGATCCGATATGGATCCACATTCCCACAGGTCCCACAGGTTGAAGACAAATGAAGTACAACTACTCAGATGGAACGTTATGGTGAGTACATAACTTCTTTTTATCATTTAATAAAGATGTTTCTAGTTTTTTAAAAAAAAGAAGGTGCCCCTTCAGATGTTTTAAATTTGAATGGCTTCTTTTAGTTAATGTCTGCCCAGTTTGAAATGCTGCTTATTTATTTATAAACTCATTGGATAGTGTGCACTTAAGTTTGTCTTCTCAGCACCCCATACCTTATCCATTTGAATGTGGAAGCATTAAGAGAAACGGTTCTTATATAACCAGATGTGGTATGCAAAATGTTTTGAAGGTTGGGTGAAATATTATGTCTCAAGAGAATGCTGAATAGTTTCATTTTTTTCTCTGATCTGGATCAGTTAGACTTGGCAGCAGATACAAAGTAAAAAGGTGGTTTTAGGTTGTTAGAGTCTTCATTTGATGTGTTATAAAATATATGATTCCTTTGTGAAAAGGCTGTGATCATCCCTGTCCTTAGCAGTAAGAACTTCAAATGTGCTAATGGTCATTATTAGCTATTAAAATTGTTTTGTTCGTGTTATAACTATAACTCACAGCTCTTTTATGCAATTTTTTTTCATTTTGTAGACTTTCTTAAACTATTAAATGCTATGTCTGGCTTTGGTGGACAACTCTTAAATCTACATTTCATATTAGATTTTTTTCTTGTGTCTTCTTTTATAGATATGATGACAGACACATGCATGTGTCAAGATTTAAACATTTATTTAAACATCTTTATTAAATTATAACTTAACACATAGATACACATACAGTAGATTCTTGTTAATCTGACCTAAACAGGACCGAGGCATGGTCAGATAACCAGGAATGTCATATAACCCTGAACCACCCAAGTTTGTAATTAGAATACACTTTGAAAATGAGATTGTAGTTAAAATAAGCTCTGTAAATACATTCTTTCAACAAAAAACAGTCTTATACTGTACTGTACACTCTTTCGACAAAAAAAATGTTTAAATACACATACTGTACTTAATGTACACTTTCAACAAGAAACCCTCTTAAAATACTGTACTGTACACTCTTTCAAGGAAAAAACCCCAAAACAACATTTTACTGCACTGTTCTGTTATTATTGCAATGTAATACGTACTGTAGATGTAAGTTACTTAGTAAATAAAATGGTTATCATGGTTTGTTTTTTAGAATCACATCTCTTATTTGCTGCTGGGTCATGCCAAAGTAATAAGACATCAGTACTGTTCACTTCAGATTGCTGCTCCACATACCTTAGGGCTGCTTCACTTGCTTTTACTCCATCAGAGTGACTGATTTTCTCTGTTCTGTCCTCATTGTCACTCTCTTCAGAGGCATCATCCTCATTCCCATTTACACGCGTTAACATATGATCGTCGGTCAGTTGTTATTGTTCGTCTTTGTTTATCCATTCTTGTATGTCACCATTGTTCACATTTTCACATCCTGGAATTTGTTGTAACAAAATCAAATTTTCATTGTGTTCCTGAATGACTTCAGTTTCAAATGTTGAGCTTTCTTGTTCAGAAAACAACTTCCTCCACGACCATGCAATGGTTTGTGGTTCAACTTCTTCCCACGATTGAGCAATCCAGTAAATCACATCTTTTAAATAAACTTTTCAAAGTTTTTCTAGTAGCCCATTGCCCTGATCAATCACCTTTACAAGTGCCATAAGAAGCTAACGACAGTATTTCTTTAGACACTGATCCATTGGTTGACATAAAGAGGTGACATTGGGTGGAAGAAAAATTGTCCTTATGTTCTCGCTATGTAGTCGAGACTCGTCAGGGTGAGATGGAGCATTATTGAGAATGAGGATCGATTTCCTTGGCATAGCCAGCACGTAAAAATTTACTGCCAATCATTAGCGGACCGGAGTTCCGCTGTGACGACCCCTAACCGGGAAAAGCCGAAAGACACAAACAAACATTGGCAGATTTTAAATGGTTCTCCACAGAAGGAACAAACTTTTCAAACAAACAGTTTTTAAAAATGTCTGCATTTTGTGGATAGTAATTAATAAAGAGTTGAAGGATTTTATCGGGGGGGTTGAAGGTAGAGTCAAGTGGGGTAGGTCGATCCTTTCAAGATAACAAGGAGGTTTATGATTACTTGATTTGAAGGGTTATTTTACAGCTACACAGTTAAGGCTATTATACATAACGCAAACAGAAAACTACAATTCAAAGTGGAAAGGGATATTAATGATGAAGCAGGGAGGTGATTCAAAAAATAAGCAAAGAATGGGAATTTGGATGCAGATCCTTTAAGAAAAATAGCAGTAATACAGCATATTATGTTCATAAAGTAGTGGAAACTATACTAAGAACTGTAACAGCACTGGAATGGAGAAAGGAAATTATGCCAATAGGGATGACTGCAATTAGGGGTTAAAGAGAATAGACTAAAAGGGGGTTGGAATTTACTGGCAGAAGCTGACAAATGAACCAAGGGATTGGAAACAAATCATTAGATAAGGAAAAAAGGTAGTAAAATGGAAGAGACCAAGAAGACATTTGGACTGCAGGCTAGGGATTGCCTTCTCTATCAGGGATTGATATCAGAATATAGGCAAAGAGAAGGGGATAGGGGAATCCTAAGTGAAAGATCTGCACTGGTTGAGTTTTTAGTTGAATCTAGAACAAAAGCTGCTGTTAAAAAAGAGATAATTAGTGAGGCATATAAACTATTGCATAATAAGTATAAGAATCGATCAGAGGTGGTCAGAAAAGATTGGGAAGAAAGCCTGAATATGCAATTCATGAATAAACAATTAGAGGACATATGTATGGCTCCCAAATATGTAACAAAATCTTGAAGATTTGGGGAAGAAAGAGGTACCTGGTAGCATTAGCTTATGTTATCGGTGTTAAAAATTCCTTACAGAGTACTCTATCAGGAAAGCTGGATGAGTAAATGAGTGTAACTAAGGAAATTATTTTTTTAGCTTTAGTACAGGATCTGAATTGCCTAAACATAATAAGGCCTTGTTAAGTTTAATTCTGGTGGCTGTCAAAAAAGTAATTACTAGAAAATGGAAATCAAAGTCTAAACCAACCATACTTGAAGTAGTGGGTATTGTAACACAGGTAAAAGAACAGAAGTAGGATCTTTAGAAAAAGGTATGAGTGGATTACATATGGAAATTGTGGTAACAATGCATGCAGAAAAATGTTCTGGAGGAGGTTTTATCGAAGGCAGCAAGTGAACAGTTTATGTAATGTTGGTTTGATTATATGGTGTAGAATAATATATATGATGTATAACATTTGTAAATGTGAACTTGTTAGCATGGTTTGATTGTTTTTATTTAAATGCATGTTTGCCTACTTCACAAGTGATAATTCAGTAAAGGTGTTTTTTTAATGCCTGCCTTCCCTTAAATATCACTTCTCCTGAATATTATTCTTTGTTTATTGTTCCCACAAATGCCATTTATTTCTGTGTAATTTACTTTTTCTAATTTCTAAGATTTCAGTTCCAGTTCCCTTATATCTTTTACAAAACTTGGTGCTTCAAATATAGGTGGTTTAGATTTTGATTTACATGTTCTAGTAATTACTTTTTTTTGTTAGTCAGTACAATTAAACTTAACAAGGACTTAATATGTTTAAGCAGTCCAGATTATGTGTCCTTATTTATAGCCATTTGTTCCTCCAGTATTTCTGACAGAGTATTCTGTAGGGAATTTTTTAAATCTGCCAGCTCATTACACTCCCAAAAAATGTGTTCCCAGTTATCTCTGACTAAGAGGCAAGCTTGTCCTTTACCCAAGGAATGTCACGGCAACAATTAGAAACCACCCACTCTCATATGGGCTTATTTTTTATCTACAAGCACCTACTCTAATTCACGATTTAGGGAACAGATGTAAAACCAAACGAAGCACTTGAATGTTTCAAGAAATTATGATCTGCCAGTTTTTAAGCAATTGCTTAATTACTGTAATTATTTTACTAATCATTCCTCCTCAGCTGTTCCATTTGGGAGGGTTGTGCCTGTAGCCTCCCTGGGGAAGTAGAAAATGTGTTTTGTGTGTCTGAGGCAAGTCTCAAGAATTCTTCCCTTGCATACCACAAATCTTTGCTGTGGATGTCAAAGTTCAAGTTTTCACATCAAACAGAGCATTTCTTCTTATATGTATCTATGACATGTTGCAGACAGGCTAAAAAGTATGCTTTGAATGATTTTGCTGAAACTCGTATTGTGGACATCAAAATCCCCTCTTGTCAGGGCAAACATTTTTTTTTTCTGGTAAGATATTAGAAGAGCCATAGTCCACTCTTCTTGCAAGGTGAATGACTGGTATTCCAAATGATTTCTTATATTAAAGAAATGAGGCCAATGGAAGCCTGTTCAATCTCAATAAATCTCTCATGGCAAGGAAGTTCAAAATGATAATGCTCCAGACTCTTTTACCATTACTTACCCATATAGTCAGCATGGTTATTTTGTATTTAGAGGATGTGTACTCACACATATTTATATTTAAACTCCACAGAGGTCATAATGGTTAAAGTGTTTCCTCACATACACAAGGTGTAGGGTTTGATTCTCGCCTTTGAAGAGAAGTTGGCTAGGCTTAAAATGGTCTGCAAGAGCAGCTAGCCTATTACCAATAAACTAATTTTCTAGGAAACTGGCATTTTTTTTAGTTCCTGGTCCTTCTCTTTGACTTGGTAACAGCTGCAGGTCTTCCCCATATGTCTGATGCCATTTGCTGTCAGATTGGGGAGACGGGTATTCATATTTATCTCTGTTTAGATGCCTGCCTTGTTCAGACAAATGTCATGTAGTAGTTACTGGACCACTAAACTATAATCTCATTGCTCAGTTCCCTTGGATTTGCAACAACCAAGGAAACTGCTAAACTCCTTAATACAGAAAATATTTGTGGAGTTCAGATCGGACCCCATTTAGGAGATAATGTTAATGCAAGAATGGGTATACCATATGGTAGCCTTTCTTTAGTTGGCAGTACTGCAACCCAAGCTGCTAGTCAGGCTGTTCTGACTGTTTTAGGTCCTATGCCAACCACCATATTGGCAGCACAGACTAAATGGCTTCACATTAAGTAGTGCCAGCATTATATTATAAGTCTGTGATCAGATGGAGGATGTTTTGGACCAAAAAGTTGTACCACCAACCCTTGTCAAGGAGCACTCAGTAGGTGAGTGCCATTTGCAGAGCAGAACTTCCATCTTAGTATTTTATGATGAATGCCCCAGATATGGGCGGGGGAGTACATTGAAAGTTTTGTAATTTCAGTGGAGTTTGTCTCTGTCTCATCTGAAGCTGAATGCCATTCTAAAAGAAGTATTGACTATGATCTTGTCCATTCACGTCTTCAGAATTGTCATCCTCCAGAAGTTCTTCAGCTTTTAGTGAAAAACATGGTAGTAATGTGGCACATAAGCAAGCAGTGTAGCATCTTGCTGCTGGAGGAGTTAGCCGTGTCTCAGGACCTTCTCATAATGGTCGTTCATCATTCAGGAGTAGTCCATTTCCCATCAGATTTTAATTACAGTATTCGTCTAGGCCATGAGTGAACACTTAGTACAGAAGTCTTTCAATTTGTTTTCCATCTATCTACTACATAGGTAATGTCTGAAATGGAACTTTGCATCCCAAGTTAATACATAGCTTTTGAGATTTTGGACAAGGCAGAAGAATGCATTGTCAAGAAGGTAAGGTATAAAATGCTGTGTGCATGTCTTCTAGTTCAAATAGTTATTTTAAAGTCAAGAAAAGAAAGAGTGCAGTACATTTTCTTCAGCTCACTGTAAGGGATTATCTTCTGATACAACAGAAGAGAAAGTGGTTTATCTATACAATGGCAGCAGAGATTCTTATTGCTAACCCAGATTTCTTTTCTGCATTGGTGGTCAGGTTCCTGCAAAAAGCCATGAAACACGTTACAAGGAAATCTAGGCAGTGGCAGTAGTGCAGTATCCATGCTGATATATCTTGAAAATGTTCTTGATGACCCATTGTGTTTAATTAATTTGGGTTTTTTCTAACTTTTTTGAGGAGGTCCATTGTTATACTTTGTCAGGATATTTTCTGTGGAAGCCTACAATGTTCAGCATATTGATCACTGCTGAAGTGGCCTTAGAGGTATTGGTTAGTTATATCCTGCCAAGGATATAACTGCTGGATAGCTTCCAAAGCTTCACGGAACCTTCCATGTGCTCAAACTGTCAAGCAGCTCAAGCTGAGCTGACTAAAGACAAGTTTGGATGTGAAGCCCTCCAGAGTTTTACTTCAACAGAAGAGTACACTACTCTGAGGCTTTCAAGGATCAATGGTCGGCTTGTGATTTCCTTTGCTGAGCAGAAAACTTCCCTTTAGAGAAAAAACGTCCATTTTCATAATTTTGTTGTTTTATTACTTTCCTGTTCTGCAAAGTTATTTTAAAGGTAGGAATATTGTGTTTTAACAGACTATCTCGGCACTGCAAAATACTTTTAAATGGAACACTTATTTTTTTCTATCAATTCAAAAGTAGTGTAAAGTAACTGAAAATATTTTTCTATGGAGATATTCTATTTATTTTTCTTTTTGGGGCTGGCGTAATGCTTTAAAGTGCATTTTACTTTGTTTTTTTCTGTTATAAAAGTAAGTTTTTTGGACTGATAGTGTTTACCGGTAGCTGCTTCTGGTCTACCCTGTGAAAGGGGCATCATTTTTGGCTTGACCATGGAACAGAGCCATGCTCAGTCCTTCTTCAAGCCACAAAAAAAAAAAGTGTGGGGGGGGGTTAAGCAAATAGCCTTTTCCACCACTGCAGGCTAGCAATTTGTCTCAGCCACAGGTGGGTGACCCTGCTTGTGGCCATTTTTTGTACCTCAAACCATTCATCTTTTATCCTTCTTGTGGACCGGGGTTAGGCATTTCCTCTGCATCTGTTGAGATCCCTTCGAAAGGCAAAGGGAGAGCCACTGTTATTGGTCCTGAAAGAGGGAACAGGGAAGATTTCCCTACTGTGTCAGAATGCAGTGCCCATCCCTGGGGAAGTAGCTGTTGCCATTAGTAACATGGTTAGCCCCACTTTTCCTGTCAAAAAGAAACAGAAAACCAAGCATTTATCTACTCCTCCTCAAATTTCTTTGGATAGGACTAGTTTACTGGGTCTGGCTCAGGTTTTAATTAAGGCTATTGATCCTTCTTGTAAAGTAGCTTTTGGTAAAATAGGGTTTCCTCTTTTTCTGAAGAGATTCAAGATTCTGAATCTGAACAGGAAGATGTAGGGACAGATAGAGGCTTATTTCCTAACATTTCTGATTCAGACATAAAAGGAGAGCTCAGTTTCTGATTACCCTTGTGGGAGTTTCTCTTTTTTTTTTTTTCCAGAACCTACAGCTATTCCTCCTCTTCTGTCTGCTTTAGATATGCATGTATTACTGTCTGTAATTTTTCTGCCCCTAAAAAGGCAGATAGGATGTATAACATTTTTCTGTACTATTCCAAAAAACAAGTAATCTCCATGGTATCCCCAAAGTCTCAAACAACCCACTAAACAAGTATAGTGGGTCCAAAAACAAAACAGTGTAAGAAACTTATCTGTGTGGAAGATATATCTAGGTAATTACTGTATATTAATCAGATCAGATAATGGTAGTAGAACTAGTGAACTTAAACTCATCCTGAATAAAAAAATAATAAAAAATATATAATTTGAAATATTGTACAGAATTACTAAGTATTCAAAAGTAATCCACGCAGAGTAGGCATTCTGTTTCCAGATAAGCAAAAGCAATCCAAGTAAAACAAAAATAACAGAGTAATAGATGTTATGTAGTCCATTCTCACCTTCATTCTTACCCGTGGGTTCCGACTAGGCCATACTCTAGCTTGAAGTCTTCAGCTGGCTTGTGGCTAAGAGGTATCCCATCATGCAACAGGTCTATTCCCCAGATCTCGTTTGCCGCTCGTTATGTTCAGACATGGTCTCGCTTTTGGCCATGGCTAAGTATACTGTTTATAAACTTTTGACTTTTTGTTGCTCAAAAAAGCTATTTTCATAGCTCTGTTTGTGTGGTAGTGGTATTATACTGCCTTTGTGTTGCTTCTCTTGCTGTTTTTGTGTCCTATTCGTTGGCTGTTTTGGTATCCCGTTTGTTTCCTTTCTTCCCACAGGCTAGGCCAGTTTCAGTTAGAAGACCTAGTCCTCCCCATTGTTTCCATGTGGTCTTTGGTTTGGTGCTCCATTCTGTTAGCTTATTAGTGTTGTCGTGTCTGGCTAGTGGTGCTATCCTGCCTTTGTTTCCCCAGGTTAGGCCCCGTTTAAGTTAGAGGACCTAGTCCTCCCTGTAGTCTTTTTCCTGCCAGTTACTAGGCCATTTTTAGTTAGAGGCTCTAGTTTCCCACACGGGGTTTAGTTGGGTCCAGTGTGTGCATGTATTGCTTTGTACCAGTGGGTGTCCTCCTTTATACAGCATGTCCAAAGATTCTAAGGAACACCAGCCTTCGGGCTTTAAAAAGTGTGTTGAATGCAGCAATAAAATGTCTTTGACTGATGGGCACTCCGTGTGCTTGTACTGCTTGGGGGCTATTTACCTCCAAGAGTCCTGCTTGTCTTGTCATTCCTTCAGTCCCCGTGTGCTACAAGAGAGGAAGAACAAGCTCATTTTGAAAGGACTGCTTAAACACTCCTTCGAGGAAGACTTGGCTAAGCCTTCCAGTGCCTTACCCTCTCCAGCTAAAAAGGACAAGAGGACTTCTAAGAAGTGCTCTCCAGCTCCATCTGTTTCTTTGGAGCCACCAGAGAAAGTTGCTAGAACACCTTCTCCTTCTTCGGTTCCATTGCCTTCAGTGCCGACAGAAGGTAGTGTCTTGACTAAGCCCATATCTGCTTCCAGCCTTTCAGAACTGGTCAAGGATATTTTGGTTCAGAGACGGTCTTTAGTTATTCGACCGGTTTCTCCAACTATATCCTCCAGGTCCTCGAGGACCCTTTCCAATGAGGACGTTGATAGAGTGGTGAAGAAACTGCTTCAGTCATCGGTGTTGGCCAAATTGATTTCGGCTCTGACTCAGTTGGCTCTGGAGCCTATCGCCGCTTCATCCTTGGTTGTTCCTCCTCCGAGCCTTTCTCGGCCTTCGGAGCCAGAGTTGTCGGTTCCATCCGGTGCAGTTAGGTCAGTTCCAGTAGCCTCTCCTGGCCTCTTGGTTCCGATTTCTGCTCCGACCCCATCGGCTCCGTCCACGGGGTCGAGGGTCCACGGTTCTCCGGTCGGACCCGAGGGGAAGAGCTCGGATCGATCTTCATCGGTTCCGAGCCTTCCTCTCGGTGCTACGGCTCAGCTTGGACCCGACATCTGCTTTAGACCTCATCCTCGGTGCTGAGGGCTAATAGTGGATCCTCTACAGTTAGTTGGCCTCCGGAGCCAGGGGATCAGCCTTCGAGGTTATGAGGAGCGTGCACGCCAGGTCGTCAGCTGCATCCTATGGCACCGATACTCTGCCCCCTCCAGCATCAGTGTCAGTTTCGGATCACCCTCTATCCCTGGACAGCGGAGACCCAAAGCCTCAGGATACCTCCATGAGTGGTCTCCAACTTTCTGATGTCTCCCCAGAGTTTTTGCCTGAGGAGCCTGCCAGAGAGAGATTGTGTAAGAGGAAACACCTCGCCTCCCTGGATGAGTCTGTCACGTCGGACACCGACCTCGAGGAGTCAGAGGGGTCCCCCAAGTCAACTTCTGAGGATATCTCTTTTTCAGATATCCTTGAGATCTTGAAGCAGAGAGGCGGTTGGTCCTCCAAAGCCCCTTCTGATGAGGAGTCAGTGTTCCTGAAGGCTATTGGGTCTCAACCCTCCGCCTCTTGGGTTTCTCCCCCTTTCGATGAGCTACTAGATCTTGTCTGTTGAAAGGTGTGGGAAACTCCTGACACTGTGGAACCGGTCCCTAGGAGACCCAATAAGCTTTTGTCTGCCCCACTGACAAGGAATATCTAACAAAAGGCGTACTGACTAGAGAAAATTTGCCTAGGTCGCCGGGGAGCTAACTTACTCTTTTTAATAAGTGCAATGGGATCTTTTTCAAACACCCCCCCCCCCCCGAGCTACCACCAACTCAGGCAGATGGGGCCTCTGTTTAATGATTTATCCAAATGACAGCACACTCAGGAGTGCAGCATGTCCATTATGCTGCACTACAGTGTTAGTATGGGAGCATTAATCCACCTACCTTCTGTGAGAATAGAACCCACAACTTTCTACACCAAGGTCAAGTGTGATACACAAAGACTGCTAAAACACGATGGCATAATTTATTTAACTTGTATTTACTCGCCATTGCTATAAAGTGGCACCTTTCCTGTATGTTACATTGATAAGGTATAGAATGTTATAGATGCAGTATGGAGCTATTAAACAAAGCTACTGCCATTGCATTCTCCCCATTCATGTGAAGCAGAGCTCTTACCTAAGCATATTCAAACACAATTTGTACCAATGTATGGGAAATCACAAATTCATCCGTGGTTTTCTCCTGTGTCCCTTGTGGACAGGGGAACCTTGTAGAGTCCCTTAAGGCATAGGCATGTATTAGAGCTGTTCTAGTTCTAGAATGTTTTGTCCTTGGGCATTAATAATTGGGAAAATTGGGGCATGAATAGCTAGGCTTAAAAAGGCACTAGTGCCATTAACGTTGTAACCTATGATTCCAAGCCACATGGAAATATACTGCGTTGGTCTACAGTTTTCCTTTATTGCATATTGACCCCTTTTCTGGAAAAATTCTCAGGCAGAGAAGGTCGACTGAGGCTGACCTGTAGTCTTCTTGCATCCTGTCCTTCCAAAACACCTTAACTAATATAAAAGTAAGAAGGGTGAGGAGCCCTTGGCTGTGCTACCCACAGAGCTTATTCTGAACAATGCTATTTTTGCCATCTGTAAACATCACATTTTTCTTCCTATTCCTTAGAAGGCCAGTGCCATCTACAAGTCTCCAGTGGAAATAGGTGTCATCTTGACCCAGCATTCTGGGGTAGACTGTTGTGTATTCTTTTCAGTCTATCTTATCTCCCAAGGACAACTGCACCTTTTCACATTACTATGTAATAAGGAGTCTGCATGTTGTCATCTGCCTCAATGGAGCATAGGTCCCACAACTGTTTGTCTCGCTTGCTAAGGTTCCTTAGTATATGAGGCAATGGGGAGGATAATAGACCTCCCCATGTCTGGAATCATAGAGGATGTGAAAGGGACCATTACCCTGGCTTCCTCAGTGGACAGTTGTGTAACCCACTGTGTTCTCTGTGCTGATTCTGTGTATGAAGTACAGCCTCAGGGTTGTGTTTGCAGGGGATGAAATAGGTCGGATTAGGTAGGCAGTCCAGGTTACCTTCTTCCAGGGTGATACTCAGACAATCACAAGGCCTTTTTAGTGACGCTTGTAATCTCAAATGTGCAACACAGGAATGCACTGAACTGATTGTGAACAATGTTGCCTACACTAAGGCTGAAGATGTAGTGAATCTACTGGCTGATAAATTCAGCTCTGACTTTTACCCCCTCTCCCCTCATGAAGTACCTGAAACTGGCTCGCCTTCCGCTGTCACACAAGACCAAGTCCTAAAAGCGTTATCAAAAATTAAAAATACTGCATCAGTGGGTCCTGACAATATCCTTGGCTGCATCTTAAATAGCATGTAGCACAATTCAGCCCCCCCCATAACATTGTTTAACCTCAGGCTCCATACATTTCTACCAAGTGAATGGAGAACAGCTGCAGTCATTCCCCCACATAAAGGAGGGCTTTCCACAGATCTACAGATCACCATAAGTCTACCTGACTTGTATGCAAAGCCATGAAAAGACTTATTATGGAATTAATCAATAAGGACATGGGGAACCTCCAAACACTGGAGCCATCTCAGTTTGAATTCATCATGGGCATGTCATGCCTACTCAGTCTGGAGGACTGTTTTGAAAAGGTCACCAAAGCATTGTTTGAAGTTAAAACACCACACACAGCATACCTCAATCTGGCTAAAGCTATTGACATAATCCCCCACTTGGTGCAGGGGTGGGGGCTTGCCCCCCTGCAAAAACATACAATATTTTATTTTATTAAAGTTTCTAAGTTCCAAAACTTCAATATTCTGGTCTCGGCAAACTGAATTTCGAAGTTTTGGAATTTCGACCTTTCAGAATAAAACTTTATTTATATGTATGTGCGTGTGTTTGGTTAAACATCAGGAAATTTAAGTTGGAGTTCCTTCCAAAGGTGGTGGTGGGGGAGGACAGTCAGCTTTGTAAATCATTGACTGCAATTGTAATTACGAAAAACAACTTTTTTTTTGCAGGGTCAAATTCAGCATCACATATCATTGACTACAATTAAAGTTACAAACACAGTATTTGCTGGGGGCACCCCTCCCCCCTGTAAACCTTACATCCCTGAATCTCTGAATTTAGTAGCTAAAACACAATATATTCCTCTCCTTTCCTTGACCAATTTGCTGCTCCTTCCTGTGTTGTAGGAAAACCAACTAATAAAAATCCAAAGGCAGGCCCAGAGCAAAGGATTTAAGCATAGCAGAGTTGGAAGTATCTAGACCTGATATTGACAAAAAGTAGAGGTCTAACAGTTGAGGTCTCCAGCAAGTCATAAGGCTGCCCACTTTCCCTGATTTTTATTAACTGTATTGATTCTGAAATCACACAATATTGAATAAGGAGGAGACTTTACTGTCATTATTCTGTGATCTTGCTGCTTAAAATGGATTTGCTTTGCAAGAACAGTCAATAAAAATACCAGCACATTCCCATTTTAACAAAATCCTAATCGATGAGCATTTTATTTGGGGGCTGTCTCAGCTTAAGACATTTGTGAGACTGACACTTCATAAAATGTGTTTACTTTTATCATGTAGTACAAGTTGGAGTGTCATTCACAAAACAGGACAGACCTGACTGGGACTGTCTTGATTGGACTGTTGTGACAAGTTGTTACTAAATGATATATTTTGTCTCAAAAGCAAAAGCAAGATAGTACAATTGATTATGTACTCACCTTAACAGTTGTTTTCTGCACTGCGATGGTGGTGCTGCAGTAGCGTTGTCACCTCACAGTATGACGCTGTCCGATTCGATTCCCAGCTAGAGCATCTTCTGCGTGGAGACATGCGTGAATGGACGTACCTTTGTTGAAGGTTGTGCATCAGGGCTGGCAACTCGGCATGTAAAAAATCTACTGCCAAGCATTAGCAGACCGGAGTTCCGCTGTGGCGACCCCTAACCGGGAAAAGCCGAAAGACACAACAACAACTTAGTTGTTTTCTACAGAAAGAGATTGTATCTCAGCATTTAGATTTCACCCTCTTTCCCTGATAGCAAAAGAAATGTCACTGTTTATATCTGCATGCTGGTTACTGAATGTTTTGTTAGTGTTTTATAGTTTAGTATGTATTGGTTGCTCGTGTTACAGTTTGATATACTGCTCCCACTTTACTTTGGAACTTCTGTGGAAGGGCTCTGCTTTTTTAGTTTTTTATCTTTTGTTAACTGGTTAAGCAGATTGGTCTTTGAACCCTTTTCAGTCATGATACTGGTTATAAGAGCAATAGTGAATTCAGTATATTTAGATATGGACAATTTAGTGTAGCCAGTCAACCAACATGTTTGCAAGAGGCAGATGGAAATGGGACTAACTGGAGGAAATCTGCACAAACACTAGGAGAACATGCAGACCCCTTATAGTCAGTAACCAGAGGTCAGGATTGAACCCGAAACCCTGGAGATATGAGGGGAATTGTATTACCACACTGAGTCCTAATAATTTTCCTTATCTGCCCCCTCCGGCATCAGTGTCAGTTTCGGATCACACTCTATCCCTTGACAGCGGAGACCCAAAGCCTCAGGATACCTCCATGAGTGGTCCCCAACTTTCTGACGTCTCCCCAGAGTTTTTGCCTGAGGAGCCTGCCAGAAAGAGATTGTGTAAGAGGAAACACCTCGACTCCTTGGATGAGTCTATCACGTCAGACACCGACCTCGAGTAGTAAGAGGGGTCCCCCAAGTCATCTTCTGAAGATATCTCTTTTTCATATATCCTTGAGATCTTGAAGCAGAGAGGCGGTTGGTCTTCCAAAGCTCCTTCTGATGAGGAGTCAGTGTTCCTGAAGGCTATTGGGTCTCAACCCTACACCTCTAGGGTTTCTCCCCCTTTCGATGAGCTACTAGATCTTGTCTGTTGAAAGGTGTGGGAAACTCCTGACACTGTGGAACCAGTCCCTAGGAGACCCAATACGCTTTTGTCTACCCCCACTGACAAGGTATATCTAACAAAAGGTGTACTGACTAGAGAAAATTTGCCTAGGTCGCCGGGGAACTAACTTACTCTTTTTAATAAGTGCAATGGGATCTTTTTCAAACACCCCCCCCCCCCCCGAGCTACCACCAACTCAGGCAGATGGGGCCTCTGTTTAATGATTTATCCAAATGACAGCACACTCAGGAGTGCAGCATGTCCATTATGCTGCACTCCAGTGTTGGTATGGGAACATTAATCCACCTACCTTCTGTGAGAATAGAACCCACAACTTTCTACACCAAGGTCAAGTGTGATACACAAAGACTGCTAAAACACGATGGCATAATTTATTTTACTTGTATTTACTCGCCATTGCTATAAAGTGGCACCTTTCCTGTATGTTACATTGATAAGGTTTAGAATGTTATAGATGCAGTATGGAGCTATTAAACAAAGCTACTGCCATTGCATTCTCCCCATTCATGTGAAGCAGAGCTCTTCCCTAAGCATATTCAAACACAATTTGTACCAATGTATGGGAAATCACAAATTCATCCGTGGCTTTTCTCCTGTGTCCCTTGTGGACAGGGGAACCTTGTAGAGTCCCCTAAGGCATAGGCATGTATTAGAGCTGTTCTAGTGCTAGAACTTTTTGTCCTTGGGCATTAATAATTGGGAAAATTGGGGCATGAATAGCTAGGCTTAAAAAGGCACTAGTGCCATTAACGTTGTAACCTATGATTCCAAGCCACATGGAAATATACTGCGTTGGTCTACAGTTTTCCTTTATTGCATACTGACCCCTTCTTTGGAAAAAATCTCAGGCAGAGAAGGTCGACTGAGGCTGACCTGTAGTTTTCTTGCATCCTGTCCTTCCAAAATACCTTAACTAATATAAAAGTAAGAAGGGTGAGGAGCCCTTGGCTGTGCTACCCACAGAGCTTATTTTGAACAATGCTATTTTTGCCGTCTGAAAACATCACATTTTTCTTCCTATTCCTTAGAAGGCCAGTGCCATCTACAAGTCTCCAGTGGAAATAGGTGTCATCTTGACCCAGCATTCTGGGGTAGACTGTTGTGTATTCTTTTCAGTCTTATCTTAGCTCCCAAGGACAACTGCACCTTTTCACATTACTATGTAATAAGGAGTCTGCATGTTGTCATCTGCCTCAATGGAGCATAGGTCCCACAACTGTTTGTCTCGCTTGCTAAGATTCCTTAGTATATGAAGCAATGGTGAGGATAATAGACCTCCCCATGTCTGGAATCATAGAGGATGTGAAAGGGACCATTACCCTGGCTTCCTCAGTGGGCAGCTGTGTAACCCACTGTGTTCTCTGTGCTGATTCTGTGTATGAAGTACAGCCTCAGGGTTGTGTTTGCAGGGGATGAAATAGGTCAGATTAGGTAGGCAGTCCAGGTTACCTTCTTCCAGGGTGATACTCAGACAATCACAAGGCCTTTTTAGTGACGCTTGTAATCTCAAATGTGCAACACAGAAATGCACTGAGCTGATTGTGAACAATGTTGCCTACACTAAGGCTGAAGATGTAGTGAATCTACTGGCTGATAAATTCAGCTCTGACTTTTACCCCCTCTCCCCTCATGAAGTACCTGAAACTGGCTCGCCTTCCGCTGTTACACAAGACCAAGTCCTAAAAGCGTTATCAAAAATTAAAAATACTGCATCAGTGGGTCCTGACAATATCCTTGGCTGCATCTTAAATAGCATGAAGCACAATTCAGCCCCCCCCATAACATTGTTTAACCTCAGGCTCCATACATTTCTACCAAGTGAATGGAGAACTGCTGCAGTCATTCCCCCACATAAAGGAGGGCTTTCCACAGATCTACAGATCACCATAAGTCTACCTGACTTGTATGCAAAGCCATGAAAAGACTTATTATGGAATTAATCAATAAGGACACGGGGAACCTCCAAACACTGGAGCCATCTCAGTTTGAATTCATCATGGGCATGTCATGCCTACTCAGCCTGGAGGACTGTTTTGAAAAGGTCACCAAAGCATTGTTTGAAGTTAAAACACCACACACAGCATACCTCAATCTGGCTAAAGCTATTGACATAATCCCCCACTTGGGGTGCAGGGGTGGGGGCTTGCCCCCCTGCAAAAACATACAATATTTTATTTTATTAAAGTTTCTAAGTTCCAAAACTTCAATATTCTGGTCTCGGCAAACTGAATTTCGAAGTTTTGGAACTTCGACCTTTCAGAATAAAACTTTATTTATATGTATGTGCATGTGTTTGGTTAAACATCAGGAAACTTAAGTTGGAATTCCTTCCAAAGGTGGTGGTGGGGGAGGACAGTCAGCTTTGTATATCTTTGACTGCAATTGTACTTACGAAAAACAACTTGTGTTTTTGCAGGGTCAAATTCAGCATCACATATCATTGACTACAATTAAAGTTACAAACACAGTATTTGCTGGGGGCACCCCTCCCCCCTGTAAACCTTACATCCCTGAATCTCTGAATATAGTAAGTAAAACACAATATATTCCTCTCCTTTCCTTGACCAATTTGCTGCTCCTTCCTGTGTTGTAGGAAAACCAACTAATAAAAATCCAAAGGCAGGCCCAGAGCAAGGGATTTAAGCGTAGCAGAGGTGGAAGTATCTAGACCTGATATTGACAAAAAGTAGAGGTCTAACAGTTGAGGTCTCCAGCAAGTCATAAGGCTGCCCACTTTCCCTGATTATTATTAACTGTAGTGATTCTGAAATCACACAATATTGAATAAGGAGGAGACTTTACTGTCATTATTCTGTGATCTTGCTGCTTAAAATGGATTTGCTTTGCAAGAACAGACAGTCAACAAAAATACCAGCACATTCCCATTTTAACAAAATCCTAATCGATGAGCATTTTATTTGGGGGCTGTCTCAGCTTAAGACATTTGTGAGACTGACACTTCATAAAATGTGTTTACTTTTATCATGTAGTACAAGTTGGAGTGTCATTCACAAAACAGGACAGGACTGACTGGGACTGTCTTGATTGGACTGTTGTGACAAGTTATTACTAAATGATATATTTTGTCTCAAAAGCAAAAGAAAGATAGTACAATTGATTAAGTACTCACCTTAACAGTTGTTTTCTGCACTGCGGTGGTGGTGCTGCAGAAGCGTTGTCACCTCACAGTATGACGCTGTCTGGTTCGATTCTCAGCCAGAGCATCTTCTGCGTGGAGACATGCGTGAATGGGCGTGCCTTTGTTGATGGTTGTGCATCAGGGCTGGCAACTCGGCACGTAAAAAATCTACTGCCAAGCATTAGGAGACCGGAGTTTCGCTGTGGCGACCCCTAACCGGGAAAAGCCGAAAGACACAACAACAACTTAATTGTTTTCTACAGAAAGAGATTGTATCGCAGCATTTAGATTTCACCCTCTTTCCCTGATAGCAAAAGAAATGTTACTGTTTATATCTGCATGCTGGTTACTGAGTGTTTTGTTAGTGTTTTATAGTTTAGTATGTATTGGTTGTTCGTGTTACAGTTTGATATACTGCTCCCACTTTACTTTGGAACTTCTGTGGAAGGGCTCTGCTTTTTTAGTTTTTTATCTTTTGTTAACTGGTTAAGCAGATTGGTCTTTGAACCCTTTTCAGTCATGATACTGGTTATAAGAGCAATAGTGAATTCAGTATATTTAGATATGGACAATTTAGTGTAGCCAGTCAACCAACATGTTTGCAGGAGGCAGATGGAAATGGGACTAACTGGAGGAAATCTGCACAAACACTAGGAGAACATGCAGACCCCTTATAGTCGGTAACCAGAGGTCAGGATTGAACCCGAAACCCTGGAGATATGAGGGAATTGTATTACCACACTGAGTCCTAATAATTTTCCTTATCAGTTCCTACCAGTGGAGGTCTATATCACTTTATCAAATGGCTATTCAGCGAATAGCCATTCACTGAACCCTTATTTGTAGAAGCCACTCTTCATCGAACAACGGATTTTAAGTAGGACATATCAGCGGTTGGCCAACCAAAGCATTCGTAAAAAAACATAACATTTAGAAGCTACTGGGGGGGGCTGTGCCCCCCCCCACACCCCCTAACTAAATATACCAACTCTGAGATCGCAGTACAGTGGGGAAAAGGGCAAATTCCAGATGGTGGCAAGATGCTGATTTGCCCTAGTTAAAATTTGCCATTCGATGAAGAGCAGTTTTGACAAATAGGGGTTCGATGAATGGCTGTTCGTTGAATAGACATTTGATAAAGTGATTTAAACCCTAGCAGTGGAGAACCAAAGTGAAGCTCCTTACTAGATGAACTGAAGGTGACATGAGCTTGTATAATGTTTAGTCTGTATAGTAGCCATTGCTTTTTCAGCCCAAGACCATTGTAGGCTAGAGCCTAGTCATGGGTATTTATGGAAAAATTGCTGTGATTAAGACATCAAGGAAAATAATGCTTCTACTCTGTGACTAATTCTGCATCGGTGCTGTTAAGATGAGTGATTGCTTAGCTGTACTTTCTTTCATTTGTGGATGCCCACAAGTCAGAGAAATTAGGAAGATCCCGCACCACCACCACATTATGTACAAGTCTAGGCATTACTTCTGCCTAGTTGTTTAAGGTTCCATAAGGTGAAGCAACATTGAATTTGCAGTGGAATAATCTTCCATGTATGGAATATCTACTGGATCAAGCACATTATTCCTTAATACAGTCTGCCAGTAGTAGTCCGTGTTTTGACCTCCATTCACCTTGGTTACTGTAATGCCCTTTATCTTGGACTTTCTGATACTGAGATCAACTGTTTGCAGCATGTGCAAACCTCTGCAACAAGACTACTTCATATTATGCCATGCTGTGCAGCCTGCGCTGTGTTCTGGCCACTTTCATATCACCATTTAAATATTAGGGTTAGTTTATTTTTCCTTTTCATGGCTTTGATCCATCTTAGCTGAAGGAGCTCAGTTTGCCATGCTATCCTTCTAGGGCTTTGAGCTCAGCCTCCCATGGACTGCTGGTGATTCCACTAGTACAGTTAAAACCTTGAATTTTCATTCTTTTGTCAGACCACAAACCTATGGAGTCTACTTTCTTGGTAACTAACGGACTGTAGCACTTCTACCTGCTTCTGCAGATTATTAAAGCTCTATCTATGTAAGCTGATATTTGAGAGTGTGCCACAAGTTTTATTTATACTGTTTAGGCTCCTATTGCTCAATTATTTTTTAAGCAGCAGACATGTTTTTGACTTGCTTGATTTGTTTTATGTGATATTTTAATTGTATGTATTTACAGATCTGAAGTAGGGACTTCATTTGTCTGCAAACTGTGGGTCTTGGATCCGATATCGGATCCGAGCCGGCAACTTGTTTCATAGCTAATGGAACCGAGCTCCTTGCTCCTCCCCTCAACCATAATCCCCTGCCAACCCTCCATGACCTCAGATCTAGTTTGCCCTGCTTGTGGATGGCTGGATTTTTGAGCTCTTAGTGAGTATTGTCAGTTAAGTGTATTTTTCTTCCACTTTCTCCTATCGTTAACTTTAAAAAGTGTGTAAGAGTCAGGTTCCCTGTATTTTAAATTTTTTAATATAGTTTTTTCCCTCCCTTCGCTGGTCGTTAGTGAGTGTGTGTGTGTGTTTGTGTTTTGGGGCCTGTGTGTTTGTGTAGTACTTGTTTTTTTCCTCAAGTATGGCTGAGGCCCCAAAAGCCATTTTTTCAAAATGTACCGAGTGTGGCCATAAGCTCTCCCCGACTGATGACCACACTCGGTGCGTTCAGTGCCTTGGGGTTGAACACCTCTCCTCAGGCTGTAAAATTTGTGCAGCGTCCAACCCCAGGGCACTGAAAGAGCGGAGGTCGAAGCTGGTCCTGGCGGGACTTTTGCCCCCGGACTCGGCTCTGGCCCCCGCTCCTCCCGTGGCTCTACCACAGGCTGTGGTCATTGCCACTCCTGCCCCCCTTCCTCCAGCCAGGACTCAAACTCCCGCTAAAGCGCCGGAGGACAGGGAGGCTAGGAGGGAGAAACGGAGGGAGAAGCACCACAAGCGGCGGGCCGAGGCCTCCGCTTCGGCCCCGCCAGCTAAGAGGGCTTCTCCCTCCACAGCTTCTAGGTCTCCTCCTCCTCGGCTCCGATCTCCTTGTTTCTCCCCAGGACCCGAGGAGGAGGAGGCCCAATCTCCATCGAGGTCATCGAGGCGGCATTCCAGGCCTGCCTCGGTGGCCTCATCGAGATCAACTTTCAGTATGTCAGATGTAGACTTGGACCGGATGATGCGAAGGTTCATCCAGGCCCAGCTGCAGATGGGAGTGCTCTTGCCTCCCCCCCTTCGGGGGGGAGCTCGACACCCTTTTTTGCTCCAATTGCTCCTTCTCCGACCCGCTACCCGGGTTCGGAGTGTTCGGAGCCGAGCAGCGTCAGGGCCGGGGGTGGGTCGGCGCCGACAGTACTTGGTACTTCGGATCCGACCCTGCCCTCGAGTCTTTCGGATCCGACCTCTCGGAGCCGTGGGCCGAGCTTCGGATCCGAGGGATTCAGTGTGCCTTTGGCTCCGTCCAGGTCGGAGCACACTGGTCCTTCGGATCCGATGGTCTCGGCGCCGGCTCCGATCCCTTCATCGGATCCGAGTGGGAGTCGGCTCTCGGAACCCAGGGAGAGCGGTTCCCCCTCGGCCTTCGATGTAGTGGAGAGGGCTCTGTCGAGAGCATCCGGACCCCCGGCCCTTGTCTCGGCTCCACCCTGCACTCCCCCTCTGCTGGGCCAGGCTTCCATCACCCGGCCACATGGACGGCCTGCTTCGATGTCCCAGGTTGTTCCATTGGAACAGGATGTTGCTGGCGAGACCACCCCGGACAGCCTCCCCGAGGAAGTGCCTCGCAAGCACAAGTGCAAGAGGAGGCACGTGGACTCCCCTGAGTCCTTAACTGAGGACACGGACTTGGATGAAGGGGAAGGCTCCCCAAGATCAGCCCCTGAAGATGTCTCCTTTGGAAACATCATGGAAATGCTTAGGATCAGAGGTGGGTGGTCTGCCCCCAAGGCTTCCTCCGACGAGTCCGTGTTTCTGGAGGCATTCGAAGCAGGCCCGTCTACCTCTTGGGTGTCCCCTCCGGCTGACCCCCTGGTGGACCTTATTACCACCAGGGCGTGGAAGGACCCGGACACCGTGGAGCCAGTCCCAAAATGCCTGAACAGGATACTGAGCCCCCCCCCCCGCAGACCGGTCACACTGGAGCAAGGGTCCCCCCATAGATGTCATGTTGACGGCGGCAGCCACGAAGAGGGAACTAGTTCAGGAGAGCCCCTCAGTCCATCCACCGAGCAAGGAGTCCCGCTCGATGGATCGCTTAGGGAAGTGAGTTTTTAGTTCAGCGAACTTTTCGGTAAGGTCTCTGAACTATATGGCACACGTCATCAGGATGCAGCGGGATCTTATCAAAGAATACGCTGCCTCCCCCCCTGAGTCCATGTCGGCGGAGGACAAACAATTGTACTCCACCCGAATGGCCACTCTGAGATCTATTTCAAATACCTCTATGCGGCTATTGTCCCACGCCACCGAGGGAGCTGCTAGAGCTAGCGGAATGGGCCTAGTCATGAGACGTCAGGCCTGGCTCTGGCATTGTGACTTTGCGGAGCCTTTTAAAGCGTCCTTTGCGAACGCCCCTTTCGATGGTTCTGCCCTGTTTGGCAAAACGGTTCGCGAGACACTAGTCCAGAGCGAGAGAGACGGGAAGATGTTGTCTGCCGTCGGAGTCCGCTTCTCTGCTCCCCAGCGGTCCTTTTTGAAGAACCAAAAGGGTCAGAAGAAGATGTGGTTCCGGAAATCGCAACACTCCCAACCCGCTCCGGACAACCAGTCCTTCCGTGGCAGAGGAGGACAGGGAGGAACGCCGCCCCAGGGGCAGAGGGGCTCCGAGGAACTTTGGGTCCAGAGAACCTTTCTCTGACCGGCCCACACAGCAGCCTTGAAGGGTTGCCCGGCTGCTCCACTCTGGAGGCAGTCGGGGGTGCTTCTCGAAGCACCTAGTGGCATGGGAGTCCATCACGACAGACCGCTGGGTGCTTCGAATTATATCCAGAGGGTACAAAATTCCAATACTTCATGTCCCCAAATTCAAGAACCTCCTAGATGTACCACCCGATCAGAGGGAGGCTGCAGCCGCAGAGATTCAGCAGCTGCTAGAAAAAAGAGCCATCCAGCCCGTCCCCCAAGACCAGCTCGGATTAGGGTTCTACTCCAGGTTCTTTTTGGTGCCAAAAAAGACGGGAGACTCGAGACCAATCCTAGACCTGTCCCGTTTGAACCTGTCGGTAACCAAGGAAAAATTCCGAATGGTCACTCTTCAATCTATTCTCCCCCTTCTAAGGGAGAACGATTGGATGTGCTCTATAGACCTCAAGGATGCGTACTACCACATTCTAATGGACAGACGATCCAGGAGGTTTCTCCGCTTCCGGCTGGGAGCCAGTCACTACCAGTTCAGGGTCCTTCCCTTTGGCCTCACCACAGCCCCCAGGGTGTTCACCAAGGTGTTAGCAGTGATTGCGGCCCACCTGAGACTCCAGGGAATGCAGGTCTTCCCGTACCTGGACGACTGGCTCCTGACCGCCCCAACAAGGTATCTACTTTGCTCAGCCAGAGATTTCTTTCTCCGCCTAGCCCCCCAATTAGGCATCACCATCAATGCCGACAAATCTTTTCTGGCTCTGACACAAATCATAGAATTTATAGGAGCCAGAATAGACCCCAGAGTTCTATGAGCCTTCCTGACATCGGAACGACTACGGAATTTGCAACTTCATGTGCGGGCCATCCTCCAGTCAGAAGCACCACCGGCGGAATTGGTCCTGAGGGCGCTGGGCTCCATGGCGGCAGCGATAATGCTCCTTCCATGCACCCGTCTGAACATGAGGGTACTACAGTGGACCCTTCTAGTACAATGGTCCTTTCTGTCCTTTCCTCTCCATCACCCCGTCGCTATCAGCAAGGCTTGCAGGAGGGCCCTATTATGATGGCTCCATGCTCCGGATCTCCATACGGGCCGACCCTTCAGCACCTCTCCCCCTCTCGCCACGGTGATCACGGACGCCTCCTGCCTCGGGGGGGGGGGCATTATTCAGGCAGGACCGTCCAAGGCACGTGGAATGATACAGAGACCACCCTGCATATAAACGTTCTGGTGATGAGAGCGGTGCTGTACGCGTTGCAAGCACTTCAGAATCTCCTCCCCGTAGGAACTATTGCAATTCAGTCGGACGACATGTTTGTTGTCTGGTACATCAACAAACAGGGGGGAACCAGGTCTTACCCTCTATGCCGCGAAGCCATGAGAGTGTGGGAATGGGCGATTTCCACCAACCGCTTTCTGATTGCAACGCACATTCCGGGGCGGGCCAACATCCTAGCAGACAAACTCAGCCGCACCCTTCTTACCCCTTACGAGTGGTCTCTCAACCCACTAGTAGCGAATCCGATATTCGCAATATGGGGGCAACCCTGCTGCGATCTTTTTGCCTCTCCTTCAAACACCAAATGCGACAATTTCTTCGCTCTGATTCCCCCTCCAGGGGAAACTCCAAGAGACACTCTGGTGCATGCTTGGCCGCCCAGTCTACTTTATACCTATCCTCCTCTACCCCTGATGCTACAGATCTTACAGAAAGCCTCGCGGTTGGGGAGCAGGATGATCCTCATTGCCCCATTCTGGCCTCGGCAAATTTGGTTCCCTTACCTGTGGTCTCACCTAGTGAATCGCCCCTGGATTCTGGATCCCAGCCCGGATCTAATCTCCCATCTGCCGGGCTTGCCGACCCCAAATCTGGACAGTCTGAAGCTGTAAGCTTGGTTGCTCCAGTTCCACTCCTAGTTAGGACTCCCGGTATCTCTTCACCAGTCAAAGCCATCCTCGTGGCAGAGCATAAACCTTCCACCAGGAAAGTGTACCACAGTAAATGGAAACGTTTCTCCGTCTGGGCGGAGCATCATAATCTAGATCCCTTTACGACTCCTCTTCCATCCATACTAGACTTCCTAACCGGACTTTTTCAGGAAGGCGCTAGTTGCTCAACTGTCAAAGTACAATTGGCTGCCATCTCCCATTACCATGTGGGACATGACACAGGGCCCTTGATGTCGGCCAAATTGTGTAAAACCTTTCTCAACGGCACCTTTTTGCTCGGACCCCCTATAAAAGAAGCCGTACCCCCTTGGGATCTTTTACTAGTTCTTCAAGCCCTGACTGCTCCACCATTTGAACCTGCCGCTTCAGTGGATCTCAAATACTTGTCCTGGAAAACAGCATTCCTTGTAGCCATTACTTCAGCGAAAAGAGTTTCGGAGCTTCAAGCCCTTTCTGTGAAACCTCCTTACCTGATTTTTCATCCGGACAGAGTGTACCTCAGGACCAATCCCTCCTTCCTTCCCAAAATAGCATCAGAAACTAATATAAATCAATCCATAAATCTTCTGGTCTTCTTTCCTAAATATCAGAATAAAGGAGAGTACAAGCTGCATTCATTAGATGTTCATAGGCAGCTGCGTTTTTATACTCATAGAACTGCTGGTCACAGGCAATCTGACCAGCTGTTCATTTCCTTTGCCAAATTTAATTTGGGGAAAGCAGTATCAAAAATCTCCTTGTCACGCTGGATTTCCCAATGTATTCTTTTAGCGTACCAAGCTTCTGGGAGACCCGCACCTGAAGGAGTTTGCGCACATTCCACTCGTTCCATCTCTACTTCTGCTGCCTTCAAATCTAGAGTTCCGTTGGATGATATTTGTTCGGCAGCCACTTGGGCCTCATCTCATACCTTTATTAACCACTACAAACTGGACGTAATTTCTAGAAGGAGAGCATCCTTTGGCTCTGCGGTGCTCCGCAATATCCTTCCATGATGGCTGCCCAAGATTCAGGTAGCTGGGGACTCTGTCCCACAGGTTGCTGACAAATGAAGTCCCTACTTCAGATTAAGAAGTTATGTACTCACCATAACGTTCCATCTGAGTAGGTGGCTTCATTTGTCTGCAACCACCCCCCCTCCTTCCCCCCTGGCCTTCAAAATGGATCTATGTGAGTTGTTTTATTGGAATACCCTTTTTGGGTATCTATAGAGGGGCAAACTTGATCTGAGTCATGGAGGGTTGGCAGGGGATTATGGGTGAGGGGAGGAGCTAGGAGCTCGTATCCATTAGCTATGAAACAAGTTGCCGGCTCGGATCCAATATCGGATCCAAGACCCACAGGTTGCAGACAAATGAAGCCACCTACTCAGATGGAACATTATGGTGAGTACATAACTTCTTATTTTTGTGTATGTATTTACTTTTTTATATGTTGTGTATTATGCTGCTTCCAGTGTTTTGTAAAATAGGACCTTAATAAAGTGTGCAACTGAATTTGACTGTGTTATAAAATGACTGATTACATGTTGGCAGCAGTTGTTCATCTACTAGCTAGTATTGTTTGGGTCTGAGAGTTTTTATGTTTTTTTTTTTTTGCCGTCTCTTTTTTAAGCACCTTTATTAAATTATCACTTAAGTCATATGCAAATATACATTAACAAAAAGGAAAACAAACCATGTTAACATTTTTTCCCTTTTATATACATTATACATCACATATATCGCATATCAAATATATTTTCTTTCTTTATATAACACCACTCCAATATTCCTCCTCATCCTGTTGAACATTATTCTACTGGTATTGTTCCCACAATTTCCATGTATTTCTGTGTAATTTGCATCTTTACTTTTCTAAAGATCCCACTTCCAGTTATTATATCTCTTTTGTAATATTCAATAATTTTTGTATAGTTGGTTTAGGCTTTGATTTTCCATTTTCTAGTAATTACTTTTGTGACAGCCAACAGAATTAAACTTAGCAAAGTCTTACTATGTGTAGGCAATTCAGATCCTGTGTCCCAGCTCAAAAGAATCACTTCCTTAGTACCAATCATTTGCTCACTCAGTATTTCTGACAGTGTACTCTACAGAGAATTGTTAAGATCTGCCAACTCATTACATTCCCTCTTTCTTCCCCATCACACCTCCAAGATATTCTGTCGACTTGGGGAAAAAAGTCTACATGGGGTATAAAAATACTTACGCAAACACTTCCAAGCAAAAATGATAAACCTTTAGGACTTTGATACATACTTGCATTCTCCCATTGTTCATATGTAAATTACTTTTCCAGTCTCTTCCCAATTTTTTCTAACCTCCTTTGATTGATTCTTACAGTTATTGCGCAATAGTTTATATGCCCTACTAATCATCCCTTTTTAACAGCAGCTTTTGTTCTAGATTCAATTAAAAACTCTACCAGAGCAAGTCTTTCACATAGGATTCCCCTATCCCTTTCTCTTTGCCTGTACTCTGAAATCAATCCCTGATACGGAAGACAGTCTCTAGCAAACATCTTCTTGGCCTCATCCCACTCTATTACCTTTCCCTGTTTAGTTCCTTCCTCCCAATACCTTGGTTTCTTTGCCCATTTTCTCCAGTAAATTCCAGCCCCTTCTTACCTATTTTCTGTGCTCCTGCTTGCAATCAGCCATACTGGCAAAGTCTTCTTTCATCATTCTTGTGTTGACATAGTTCTTAGAATACTTTCTGCTGCTTTATGAATATAATTTTCTATATGATTATTTTTATTGAGCTGTTTAGTAAATAGCATTCATGAACAATATATTACAAAACTTCCAAATGATAATTGCATTTCCATAATTAAAATCATATTATAGTGAACAATTTTCAACAGAATACTAAATAAACCTTACTGATTTGCATGAATTATGAGAAAGCATCAAAGCCTAATAAAATACCAAATACCTGTATTCAGTAAAATGGCCTTACTGTTCAGAAGTTTACTCTGAGGAAAGCTTCCCCATTTTCTTATAAGAGCCCCTTTTCCACTTAGGTATCCTACTAACACTGCATTATAATGTTAATATTGAACAGGATTCCCTCCCTGGTCTCCCCCTTCTTTTTGCATGTTCCAAAGATCCAATTTCTTCTTTAATGTCTTTCTTTGACTATTTTTTACACTGGCCATTTCCATTTCTTTCACCTAATCCAGTAACTGGATTCATTTGTCCAGCTCATTCATGGTCTTACATTTTCTAGTCACTGTTTTTCACTACAGTCACAGTCAGAGCTACTACAGTTTTCTGAGTCGTGTTTAACTTCAGACTCTTTATTCTGTTTAGTAGGAAGGTTTCATCCATCAACGTCCATTCCTGCTCCGCAATCCTTCTGAATAACCTTTGCAGCTCACCGTTAAAGGGGGCTAATTATTCACAAGACCAGAATGTTTCAGATAAGTCCCCTCTAGCCTTTTGATCACACCTCCAGCATATTTCAAGTACACGAGGAAACATTTTACGAAGTTTTAACAGGCACCTCAAAGTACTTGTGGAGGAACTTCAACTTATAAATTCTGAATTTTCTGACTCTAATGGTTTTACTCAGTAGCACACAATCCATGTCTAAAAATTGGGTAACTGTTTTTGACATGGACTGTGCAGATTTAATGAATAAGGTCAGTAAGAAACCTATATTTGTATACAAATGGAGAAAAAATATTAAATCAAAATTGGAAAATGATGGTTACAGTAGTAAAAAAATCTTTGATTTCTCCTGTAACAATGAGAGGTATGAGTAAATGTCGTAGATGTTCACATTGTCGTTTTATTTTAGATGGGGTTAATGTCTCTGTATCCTCTTTTTTTAGGCTAATAACATGTCAGGGGAAATAAAATTGTGGCTCTGTAGTGTAGTCTACTTAGCAACCTGCTTAACTGTACAGCCTTTTATGTAGGCAAAACCAGATACAGTCTAAGGACAGAAACATATGAGCATGTTTATGCTGTTATGAAAGGAGATACAACAAATGCAGCATGCCGGCATTCTTAGCAATGTAAGCTTTAAAAAAAAAATCTTTGTTTGTTGTATTAATAATGAAATAGTTATCCAGTTAGAGAATGGTGGTGATTGGAAGACTAGATTCGAAACTAGAGAATACTATGGGCAGCTATTATTTAATGCAAATAAATATCCAGGATGTTAGCATTGTCACCTCACAGCAAGAGGTTCTCTGGTTCAATCCTTGTCTGGGGTGCCTTCTGCGTGGAGTCTGCATGTCCTCTGTGGTCACGTGCGTTTCATCTGGGTGCTCCAGTTTCCTCCCACATGCTGTAGGTGGATTGGACACTCTAAATTGGCCCTAGGCATGAGTGCATGCGTGCGTGTGCCTTCTGTGGAAGTTTGGGCGCCAGGCTGGCAACTCAACACAGTAAAACTCCACTGCCAATCATGAGCAGAGAGGTGATCCGCTGTGGCGACCCCTAACTGGGAAAAGCCGAAAGAAAAAAAGAATAAGATTAAATGATATTAACAGTATCCTTGTAATAGAATCTGCTAAATTATAGTTATATTTAAATGCTTTTAAAGTGGTCAGTTTATGTGTTGTTTGTTAAGGTAATGGAAATAGTTGGTTTATTCCCTTTTATTTTGGTTTAAAATGGAACCTTATGTCGGTCAAATGACTTGCTAGTTATGTGGTGGCCAAGGAATGTTATATAATGTGTTAAAGATTTGTGATTGTTCTGATGAATTTCCCTTAGAGGAACTAAAGAGCTTAACCTAATTAAAGAGGTTTTATTACCTGTGCAATTTTTTTTTTTTTTTTTTTTTTTTTTGTGTATTTTGTTTTAAGTTTTTCTTTCTTCGTTTTTCGTGGTTGCAAGCTGGAATTCCAAGAGATCATTCAACAATATTTTTTGACTCCTTCACCCAGAATTGTGTTCCTGGGGTGTCAGCCATTCACCTCATTTTGAGCAGCTTTTCTTCCACAAGATAAACGTAAGTCTTTTTTTTTTTAGGTGTTTCTAAGGTTTTCCACTCAGATTTTGGTCACTGCAAAAGAATTTTTCAGAATTTTGGATTACATGGCATCTGTGATTGTTATGATATCCCTGACAAGAATCCACGTGAGAAAGCTACAATGTTATCTGAAGTCTCTTTGGTTCCAACACCAGTATCCTTTGTCTTTTCAAATCCCAGTGCTGTGGTTTATCAGAAGAAAAAATGCTTGGTGGAGACAACAAATATCCCTAAATTTGCCCCCCCCCCCTTTTCCAATGTAGTTAGTCACCACAGATGCCTCAGCCTTTGCCCAGTGAGCATTTTCAGGAGGGATAAGAGTGGAAGTACCTCAACAAGCAAGGGGAAACCAGGTTGTACCCCTTTTACAGACCAGATATGTTTTCATGGGATATAGCTTCACAGCATAATCTCACTCTACAGGCATCCTGCATTCCATTAAAAAAATTGTGTGGCAGACAAGCTGATCAGGGAAACAACAGATAATCAACATATGCAAACTAGATTAGGGTGTCTTCCAAAGTGTGATTCATCTTGTGGAGTTCCTCAAGTTGACCTTTTTGCCTCCTCTCTGAACAGTCGGCTGGCAAGATTCAGCTACAGGACCTTATGCAAGAAGGCTTGGAAGACAGATGCTTTTTCATTTCCTTGTACAGGAATGTTCCTAAATGCTTTTTCACCATTTCTGCTGATATCCAAGGTACGTCTGAAGATTCAGAAGGAAGGCACCAAGATCATTGTGGTGACTCCCTGCTGGGCCCAGGCAACTGTGATTCTCCCTTCTATTGTAAATGGCCATGGGTAATTACCACAGGCTTCCTCACAGACTGAATTTATTCACACAAGAACAGGACTGTTTGATACACCTCGACCTCAGTGAGCTCCATTTGACTGCCTGGATGATAGGGTCTTAATTTCCTTTAGGCACCTGTTTACTGAGGGTGCAAGAAAGCCTACTACTAACAAACCATAGCTTGGTAAATGAAAGAGGTTTTGTAGTAGGTGCCAACAGTATAAACCGCACCCATTCGGGGCTAGTTGATCTCTTGTTTTACAGTATTTGTTTGAGTTACTGTCCTGTGGACTTTATTACTCCTCCAACAAGGTTCATTTATCAGCCATTTCAGCATGTTTGCCCATGGATCCTCAGCTTTCAATGCATTCTAATGTCAAAATGTTTTTGAAATGGGTTTTGCATAAGATGCTTCCAAGAAAACAGGTGGTCCCCTCCTTGGGATCTTAATTTTGTGTTAGAGAAGCTAACCCTGCCTCCATTTAAAATACTAACCTGGCTGTGATTGCTATGTGTTAAAGGTTTGTGATTATTCTGATGAAGTTCCCTTATAGGAGCAAGTCTGAGGATCTTAACATGGAAAACAGTTTTACTGATTCATCTGCCCTCTGCAAGAAGGGTATCTGAGCTGCAAGGTGTTATGGTGAGTCAATCCAATCTCATTTTCCACAGTGACAGGGTTTCTTTGAGAACTAATCCTGTTTGATGCTTAAAGTGGTGTCTGAGTTTACTTTAATCCAAACTATCCATCTCCCTGCTTTCTTTCTTGAACCTAAAAATGAGGGAGAAAGGATACTTCATACCTTGGATATCCACATACAACTCGGGCACTATGTTGACAGAAATAAATCTTTCTGTCCCATTCCACTCAACCTAATTGATGAAGAACAAGGAAAAAGCTAAACAATAATGGCTAACAAAGGACCAAAATCAGAGACAGCTGTTGTTTATTTATTTATTGAGATCTGTTTAGCAATAAAGTCAAAGTGGGCAAAAACATGATTTCAGTGGAGGCCTGGGGAGAAATCTCCAATCTATTACTTGAAAGCAAAAAACAAAATGTAGCAAATATAAACATTTGAAATAGATTGTAATTTATACAAATACAATATATAATATTAGACTTATAGAGACTGTCATTTATACAGTATGATACAATATAATACATAGTTTTCTAAGAAGTAGTAAGGTTGTCTAGTGAGAGAACTAAGCTTAATTTGTTTAAATTACAAGAGGTGAAAGAGAGAGAGCAGAAAGCAAAGGTGAGATAAGTAGGGAAAACATGGATTCCATATTGAACAGGAGAGAGGTGATGGTTATTTTAGAAAAGGGATCATTAATAAAGCTGACAAAGTGTCGGACATAGGAGAGAAGGGAGAGCTGGTGAAAATTGATTAGTATAGTAAGGAATATCGATACAAGAGAAGAAAAAAGTATGGGTGTGAAGTTACTAAAGAAAGAGAGATTTAGAACTTACAAATGACTATTAAGGATATATATACTGTGGTAGCTTTGTAAGTGAGTAAGTTTTCAGTAGTGGAACAGGAGATGGTAGTAAGGTAGAGGACAGGGATAGTGTGTTAGAAAAATGAAACATGATTTTAGGTGGAGGAGGTAAAGGGAGAGTGTGGCTATAAGAAAGTGGAGTGAAATAAAACAAACTGTGGCTATAAGATGAAGGTGGTATGAAAGAAAAATGGATTATACAATGTGCCTAGCCTGGCTTGGAGATTGAACAGAGCCAGGAATTAGACTGGATAGTTTTTAACAAAGTTTTGAACATTTGGAGGTTGGATGATGACCTGATTGATATAGGGGGTGAGTTCCAAGTTTTTGCTACTACTTTAGAGTACAGGGAGTGTCTAGTTGCATATTTTTTTTTTAGGTTTCGATGTAAGGAGTTTTTTATCATTTGATCTTCAGGGATGTTCTGTGGGATAAATTCAGAGAATTTTGCTACGAGCTGGGAGACTGAAAGACTTTATTATTCTTTTTGTGCTGTGATAAATTGGGTGTTTGTAAGATGGTGAGGTAGTTCTAAACAGTTCATTTCTTTTAGTGCAGTACAGTGGTGGCTTTGGTTGGGTTTATTTGTAGCAAACTGTGCAGTCATTATAAGATTGCTCAAGTTTAGTTTTTAGAGATGTTTGGAGGTCTGTAAGGATGGGTGCTCCATATAGAAGTGATAGGAGCAGGTAACTGTTTGCTATTATTAGTATTAGTTGTGAGGAAGTTTTTAGTTCTATAAAGCATTCCGAAATTTGATGTGTTTTTTAATTGGATTTAGAATATGTAGGTCTAATTTTAGTCTGTCCTCTATGATCATGCCAAGCAATTTAGTATGAGGTGATTTTGAAGCTACTTTTGTAAAGGCTATGTGAGTTGGAAAACCAGAAGTACTTTACTTTTTTATGGTTGAGCAGTAGCTGATCAGGTTGGAATCCGTAGAGTTAAAGGCTTTTTGTTTTATTTGTTGAAGATGGTTTAGGCTGTCAGAGAAGTAAATGAGAGTAGAGTCATCGGTCTATTGTATGAGAGAGGCTTGGTGGGAAAGTGTAGAGATTGTTGATGAGTAAAGTAAACAGCAGGAGACCAAGGATAGACCCTTTTTTTTTTAACAAGAAACACCTTTATTGAATTATCACTTATGACATAGACAGTCATACAGTTATATAAATGAAAACAAAATACCAACTGAATTCATAATTGCTAACTCTCACCTCAATTCACACAAAAATTAGCTATTGCCTCCATCTACATCCCTCCTGGAAACAACTTTCCAATCCTTGAGAAAATCCTTTCCTGGTTCACTCACAATATACCCTATGAAACGCTTATCTTAGGAGGTGTCAACCTAGACTGGATAAAACTTAAAATTGACTCTCCACAAAACAGTATTAATATCCATGGCTACCATCAACTAATAACTTCTCCCACCCGAATACATAAAAACACCTCTTTTAGCTCTACAATTGACTGGATACTCACCAACACCCCTAAGCTATATCACAACCCCACTACCCTACCAGATCAACTAAGTGACCACTTACCCACTCTTGTCCTTAGATACAGCTGTCAACCTCCCAAATCTAACCAGTATAGATACTGCCGCAAACTCTCTAACTTTGACTCAACTCAATTCAACACAATTCTCTCTTCCACTGACTGGACTTTCCTGAAACAAATCCCCTTAAATGACACAGTAAATAGTTTCAACAGTATCTTTGTAAATACCCTCAACTCCCTCGCTCCCTCTAGAAAGGTTAGAATAAAAGTTAACATGGCTTTCCAAAGAGACTAAGTCCCTTATGCTCCAAAGAGATAAAACGTGGAAAGCCTGGACCAAAACTAAAGAATTATCCCTGCTCCACAAGTATAGACATCTCAGGAACCTTACCAAGAAATAAACCAATTTTGACAAAAAGTCCTTCTTTAACTCTACTCCACTTGATAGCAAAACCAACCCTCAGAAATTCTGGTCAACCATTAAAAGAATTCTTTCTCGTGGATGCCCCTCAAACCCCTCCCCCTACCCAGACGCATCCCCTCTAGATACAGCTACCTTGCTCAATAAATACTTTATTGATACTATTCAGTCACTCTTACCCACTACTGGCAATGCTACTCCTCAACACATCCCCTCCTACCCACCCAACAATAATTCCTTCTCCCTACAGCCTGTTCCTACTTCCTATATCCAGTCTCTTCTACTTAAGCTCAAACCCTGCTCACCATCTACAGATAACCTACCCCCCGCTTTCCTCAAACTAGCTGCAGACTCTATAGCTTACCCAGTGTATATCTTAATCAATAGGTCCATTCAGGAATCTACAGTACCTACCCTCTGGAAATCCTTTTTCACTCTTCCCCTACACAAAGGGGGTAACTCCACTGACCCATCTAATTACTGTCCCATAGCCATCATATCCCCCCTCTCCAAAATACTTGAAAAATGTATCCACTCACAACTGCTAAAATACCTACTTCAACAAAATCTTCTCACCCCTAACCAACACAGTTTTCGTCCCCACCATAGTAAAGGTGCTGCCCTCCTATCCTTTACCCATACCATTGCAGAAGCCCTAGATAATAATAAACTTATCTCATGCCTCTTCCTAGACCTTTCCAAAGCTTTTGATACTGTCTCCCATCCTCTGCTGCTATCTAAACTTGCTAGTCTCAATCAATCTGCTTCTACCCTTTCCTGGTTCTCCAGTAACTTATCCTCCAGGCAGCAGTCTGTCAAATGGCTCTCCTCCACTTCTCCATTCCTGTCACAACAGGAGTACCCCAAGACTCCATCCTAGGTCCTCTCCTCTTTAACATCTTCACTAATGACCTACACACATCATGCAAACAATCCTCCCTCATCCAATACGCAGATGATTCTACCCTCATCTCCATCTCTGAGCTCCATATTCTCTCTCAACATACTTTCTCATCTACTGAACAGTGGCTCTCTAAAGACCTACTCATCCTTAACCCCAAAAAAACAAACTCATACTATTCCTCCCTGGTCACATACTCACCACAGATCTTCCTTTTATGTCACCTCCTCAAATAACATAATTATTAATCCTGATGCTCATACTAAACTTTTAGGAGTCATCATAGATGATGAACTCCAATTTAATATACACCTCCTCCAATGTATAAAAAAGACTAACCAGAAACTTGGATTGCTCTATCGTAACAAGAAATTTCTAACTCCAAATGCTAGGCTCTCCCTTGCTCAAGCCTTCCTCCTACCCTCCCCTTCTGTATGCTGCCCCTATTTTCACCAATATCCAAGCCACAACTGTTACCTTTTTATGTCTGTATATATCTGTATTGGAGTTTTTCTCCTCGGGTCTCCACTGAAAATGGGCCAAAAACCCAGCTGGACCAACCCGGTTACAAATGTCAATAAATAATAAAATAAATAAATATTGACATAGTTTCAGTTGCAGCCATTATACATCACATATAATCTACTGTAAGTCATTTTCATTCAAAGATTACACAGCTCATTCAATTCCTGCCTTCCCTTAAACCTCATTCTTTCTGCAAAAGATTATTCTGCATGTATTGTTCCCCCAATTTCCATTTTTTCTATGTAATTTACTCCTACTTTTTTCTTAAGATCCAGATTCCAGTTCTTTTATCTGTGTTACTATATCCACTACCTGTAGCATGGTTGGTTTAGACTTTGAGTTCCATTTTTCTAGTAAGTGATTTTTTTTGTTTTGGCAGCCACCAGAATTAAACTCAGCAGTGCCTAACTATGTCTAGGCAGTTCTGATTCTGTATCACAGCTCAAAAAAATAATAATTTCCTTAGCTATACCTATTTGCACTCCCAGTATTTTTGATAGAGTAGTCTGTATGGAATCTTTAAAGTTTGCCAACTCCTTACTCTCCCAATAAATATGTTCCCAATTACCTATTTCTTCTCCATTACATCTCCAACATTTGCCACCTACCTGAGGAAAAATTCTGTGGAATCTGCTTGAGGTATAAAAATACTTATGCAAACACTTCCAAACAAAAATCTTAAATCTTCTAAACTTTTTTGCAAATTTGGAAATTATACATATATCCTTCTATTGTTTCTTTGTGAATTGCTTATCCAATCCTTTCTAACCTCCTCTGATTGATTTCCACAGTTATAGTGCCATATTTTATATGCCTTACTGATTATCTCTTTATTTTAACAGCAGCTTCTGTTCTAGATTATGCTAAAATCTCTACCAGTGCTGGTCTTTCACTTAAGATTCCCTTTGACAGGGAAGGCAATCTGTAGTCTGCAGTCCAAATGTATTTTGGCCTCTTCCCATTCTATTACCTGTCCCTCATTTTCTCCCAGTACCTTATTTCTCCAGTAAATTCTAGCCCCCTGTTACCTATTGTCTGTACCCGTAATTGCAGTCATCCCCATTGGCAGAATTTCCTTTCTGCATTACCTTATTGGCTTAGTTCTTAGAATACTTTCTGCTACTTTATGAATATAATCTGTATGGATGTTCTTCGTGTTTCACTGTTAAAGTCATCACATTTGGGTTATCTGCCTGCAGGTAGCCTCAGCCGGCCTGAATACCAGAGTCTTCGGATTTCTGCGTCGGATGCTGTCGCTTCTTCCTTGACGTCAGGTCGTCGGGTATAAAACATGCAGCTGATGCCATTGCATCAGTCTTTCTTGCCATGCGATGCCCGAAGCAGAAGCAGTTTGCAAGTGTCGGTCAGCCGACTCCTGAAATTTTCGTTTTCGAGTTTCAGACCCGAAGTCTTCAAAAAAGCTAAGTACCCTGTTGGGGATCCTTTTTCTTGCTCTAACCGATGTCAGTAAAAGTTAACAATTGTCTTACCTGTGGAAAACAAATGCCTCATAGAAATTTTCATTCTTACTGCATCCCCTGCTTAGGCTCAGACCACGATGTCCCTCTTGTCGGTTTTGTGCCTTAATTAGTGCCCGAACTATCCGTCGTCGGGCTATTTTTGCAGCTAATCATTTTCGTACTCGTTCTGTGTACTCTGAAATGGCTTCATCAAGCCATCCGACTACCGATCTCCCGAAAAAATGTAAGGTTAAAGACAGAGACAGACCGCATAGGTTCAAAACTGCCGACGACGCTTCCATTAAGCTAGTCGCCAGTCCGCTGGTACTCAGTGAGGTGCTTTCGCAGCCCCTGATACCCGCTACTTCTGATTCACAGGCCTCTACTGAGACCCATTCGGAGTCCGGTATGCCACGAGATGCTTCTTCGACTATGTAACCTGTGGATGTCTCCACCTTGGATGGGTCCGGAGCTGCTGTGCAGGCACCGGCTTCTGAGGGTGTATTCAGGCCTACAAACATTCATATTAAACCAACGCCATCATTTTCATCCAGGCCTAAAACTCGCACCACGCCTAGAAAACCGACAACCAAACCGCTGGCCCATATGCCTAAAAAACAAATGCTTAAAATGGCTGAAGAGCTCATTACCTTGATTAGGGGAAGTCAGCCTTCCCCCTCTAAGAGACCTAGAACTGAGTTTCTTTCTGATTCTTCTGATCAGGAATATGATTTTTCTGCTCCTTCTGATTACCAGGATTTGCCCTTATCTACTTATGAGGATTCTGATGCAGAGGATTCCATTCCCTCTGCTTCCCCTCCAGAAGATTTTTCTTTTGGTGAAACCTTGCACACTCTTAGGGAACATTTCCGCTGGGAAAGCCAGGATTACTCTGACTCCAAAAAGAGGCTTAGGGAATTCTTACTCCTACCTTAACACAGGCCTTTAGCTATCCCTCCTGTTCTGAACATTGTAGATGATGCTTTCTTGGAATCTAGCCTTTCCCCAGACACTTTACCTCCAGCTCCCAGAAAACCTGACAGGTATTACAGAGTACCTGACTCTCACAAGTTCCTTTTCAAGAATCCTTCTGCGGATCCAGAGACCATTTCCCAAGGACCAAAAGGCATTAAGGCTACTGCTGCCAAAAATCCTACCCCTTCTGATAGAGATTCTAGAGCCTTAGACAGATGGGGTAAGAAGGTTTACACTTCTGCTACTTTGGCCATCAGGGCTTTAAATTGCCAGTTTCATATGTGAAAGTATCAGCATCATGTTATGGGGCTACTTAAACAGAAAATGATGTTGATTCCTGACTGTACTGAACACAAAGAATTACAGGATTTAATGCATTCTGCAGAACAAGTTTGTAAACATACTTTGCAATGTGGTTTTGATGCTGTAGAAGCATCTTGCAGGGCTGCTGTCACTGGGTCTGTATTTAGAAGGCATGCCTGGCTTAAGGAACAAAACTTGCCAGATCATGTAAAAGCTAAATTACTGGATGCTCCCTTAAACCAAGACCACCTTTTTGGTAACAAAGCAGAAGAAGTTCTCAAAAGGATGGAGGAAAAAGCTAAATCTATGCAAACTGTTAAATATTTCCTACAAGAACAGCCTCCCAGATTCAGTAGGCATTGGCCTTCTAAGAACTGGTCCTTTATAGTCCCTTCTAGGCCTTTTCAGTCCAAACCCAGGAACAGCAGACCACCTAGGCTACAGTCTCAGGCTTCACACAAACCTAAGCAGTGGGGGGCTCCCACTTCCAAATCAGGGAGCAGTAAGCCACCCCCTCTCCGGAAAAATGGCACAGTGACTTAACCTTAACCCTTCCAAGCCCTGCTCTACTACCTACTCCCTTAGGAGGAAAGCTTGCCCTGCATGCAAAAAACTGGAAACTCATTACCGAGGATGATTGGGTTTTGAACATAGTTTCCCAGGGATACAGATTCCACTTCCACACCCTACCAACACCAAATGGTTGGCCAGACCTACCCCCAAATCAATGGGCAGAGGCCCAACAGCAGGTTCTCTCTCTCCTCAATATCAGGGCTATTCAACCTGTCCCAGCAGAGCAAAGGGGACAAGGCTTTTATTCAAGACTATTTCTGGTACCCAGAAAAGACAACTCCTGGCATCCTATCCTGTACCTGTCTATTCTCAACACCTTTCTGGTAGTTCCAAAATTCAAAATGCTAACTCTGCAACAGCTTCTTCCCATGCTAGCCAAGGATGCCTGGCTGGCAACCCTAGACTTAAAGGAAGCTTACCTGCACATCCCAATAAGGGAATCTTGCAGGAAATACCTACGCTTCAGGTCAGGCTCAGTTCTCTGCACTACCCTTTGGCTTATCTACTGCACCCAGGGTATTCACAAAGAGCCTAGCTCCAGCCATTGCATTTTGCAAGCAGAGAAATATTCAGATTTACCCATATTTGGATGATTGTTTGATTCAGGCAGAAAGCTAGGACTTGCTATTACAACACCTGGCATTCGTAAAGAAACTTCTAACCTCACTAGGGTATACCATCAACGAAAAGAAATCTCACCTAGTATCCTGCCAACAGATTGTATTCCTGGGAGCAAGCTTGAACACAACTTCCCAGATGGCATTCCTCACTCCAGAGAAACAAGTTTACTTGACAACCTCCTTCAAACTATTGGCCACAAAAACCCAGCTATCTGCAAGGAAAATACTGCAAGCCTGGGGTTCATGGCCTCTTGCATTTTACTAATTCCATATGCAAGACTGCATATGAGGAAACTCCAATGGTATCTAAAAAGCCTATAGTGTCATTCTCAGGACCTGGAAACAATGATTTCTATCATTCCTTGTATCAAGACAGAGTTCCTTTGGTGGGCAGAGGCCTGCTACCACAACAAGGGACTCCCTTTCACTCTACACCCCCCCGCCACCCAAACCCTCACAACAGACGCATCAGACTATGCATGGGGGGCTCACATGGCAGGGCAGTGCATTCAGGGTAAAGGGAACCCAGGACAGATGCACCTGCATATCAATCAAACAGAAATGTTAGCTGTACAGAATGCTCTGACAGCCTTCAAAGACCGTATTCTTCCAGGACAACTATTGGTAAAGGCAGACAACACCACAGTTATGTGATACATAAACAAGTAGGAGGGAACCCACTCGTACCCTCTCTGCAGACTAGCCATGGCTCTGTGGAACACAGCCTTGAGCTACCAAGTACACCTGCAAGCTCAATTCCTGCCAGGCATACTAATTTCACTGGCAGACGACTTAAGCAGAAATCTCATGAACCCACACGAATGGAAACTAGATGCCAAAATATTCAACCTCTTGAGGAACAAATGGGGGACTCCAGAGACAGACCTGTTTGCCTCCCCTCAGAACTACCAATTCAACAAATTCTGCACAAGAACTCCCTACAGCCAAGCTTGGAAAGTGGATGTCCTGTCCTTTACCTGGGAAAGCCTCTCAGTTTATGCCTTTCCCCCTCTGCCTCTCCTCTCGAAGGTTCTACTAAAGATCAAACAGGACAAGCCAAGGACAATACTGATTGCACCAGACTGGCCATGCCAGCACTGGTACCCCCTGTTGCGCAGTATGGCACTGCTACAACCATGGCACATGCCTCAGACCCCTTCCCTGCTGTCCCAGCAGGTGGGCCAGATTCTGCACCCTCAGCTTCAAACCCTGAACCTTGCAGCCTGGCTAATTCCTTGTGCTGTCCCTTAGCATCCCTCAGTAAGCAGGTACTGGAGGTCATTTTGGAGACAAGGAGGCCTAGTACTAGAAAATCCTATGCTGAAAAGTGGAAAAGATACTGTTCCTGGAGCCTGACTCCTATATATTTAATTGCTCCCATGTTTGCGTATCTGCAGATTCTTGTGGCAGTTAGAGCCAGTAGAAATGGCTCCTCCCTGCTTCATATAGCAACCTAGAGAGCTGCTTTTGGAATCCATTCTGTAAATCATAGGATCTGTAATAAGGTGTAATCACTTTATTTTTGCACCTTATTCTGCATAATGCCAGATTGTTTTGAAAATGGCCTGGCAAGTGGAATAAGCAGATTTCTTTTTTTTTTTCTCTCCATGGGGGGCTGCAGCCTTGTAGCCAGTACCAGAAGCCACCCCTAGTGATTCTATTATTGTTTGGGATACTCAAGATCTGTTTCTGTGTAGCATAGTGCTATAGCTGTTAGCAGTGCTACTTCAAAGCTCTTGGCTATTTGGTTTGTTTCCCAGCCATGATTTCTTCTTTGCATGGTCTGTATTTCTTTCCTGTGTCCCCTAGGTTTATGCAAAGTACTTCCTCATCTCAAGGATATGTTTCTCATAATTGCCTGTGGGTATGCTTGTGGTGTGTGTGTGTGTGTGTGTGTGTGTGTGTGTGTGTGTGTGTGTGTGTGTGTGTGTGTGTGTGTGTGTGTGTGTGTGTGTGTTCCATTACATTTTATTGGAAGTTTGCTGTATCTGCATACACTCTGTCTCTGCAAAAACAATGAATTCTATGAAGTAGGTATGAAAAGATCTGCCTTCTGTTTAGCATTGTTGTGTATATTATTAGCACAGTGAAATACCTCTTAAAATGCAACTTTATTTAGTTTTTTTTTTCTTTCTTTCTTTGTTGCAGGGTGCCAGTTGCTGGTTTACCCAGGGGCTTTTAATATGACAACTGGACCGGCTCACTGGGAGTTGCTGCAAAGAGCAAGGTTTGTATTTTATAATGTATCTTAACTGAGAACAATTTATTGATGAGCCAAACTAGCACAGCTAAGTTTCTGCCCATTGCATAGTTTTAGGGTTATAGGGATTAAGCCCTCAGGAATAAACATCGTTGCTTCAGAACAATCTTTGATGTGTTTTTTTTTCTGTCCCCATCCCCTGAGAAAAGCTGTAGTTCTTTGAAAGTAGTAACATATGATTGCCTTATAAGATTCCTCGGATAACCTTTGAGGACTGCCATATAGTCTACTGGTGAATTAATTGAAATTTCCTGAAAAATCTAAAGTTGCGGTAGATGCTTCCATGACAGCTGTGTGGGCTATCTCAACCAGCAGTTCATCACATCATAACCTCATTCCCCATGTAGAGGGGGCTTTTAGTGCAGTATCTTGGCAGTTCATGTAGCTTGCATTGGAAGACCTTATAGGAGTTCTTGCCTAGTTTTGTATTAGTTCTTTCTTATCTGTTTGAGGCCTGGACTGGAACATAGCTGGTGTGAATACCTATTGTGAAACTCTTCTTCAGGCTTCTTCATTTCTTAAATCAAGGATGGAGTCTAAAAAGTGGTCAGGATTACTTTTCCACTGTGCTTATGACTGTAAAATAGACTGACAAGGCAATCAAATTGTTTAATTTCTCTTAGGTCTAGGTTTTTTTAAATTTAAGTGAGAAAATCTGGGCCAGATGACTGTAGCCTTTGTGGAAGACCCGTGATGAAAAAAAAAGAAAAACATAAGAAACCAAAGAATACTACTGTTCTTCTTCTTTTGGGCAGTGCCGTTGATGTTTATCTTCACGGTGTCATTCCCCAAATGTAGGTCTTGGTCCAGGCAGAGCGAGTCCCCTTCCAGTAACAGATTTTGCTGCTTTTCCTTGTCATCTCCTACAAAGTCTCTGGCTTCCTTCCATACATGCACCCAGGCTGTTGTAGTACAAGCTCTAAGGGGAGAAAATAGAAGCCTTGGTGCCATAAACACTTTGTACTTTATTGCTGCTGTTGAGCGTGCTCCTCCTGGCTTTCAGAAGTTCAGCTGTCTGCTCTGATCTTCCATTGCTGGCAGATAACGCCCTTTTGGGGAATCTTTCCGCACCTTTTAATTTTTCTTATTTTTGACTAAATGCGTACCAGGTTTGTTTAAGAAGACCAGCTTTTTATTTTGTTTACTGTTTTACCAGTAATTTCTTATCTGACCGGATTTGTTTAGATGAGAATGTGTATTTCTATTTGGGAAACTTCTCTATGATAAAAGTGTGCTGCTTTTGTCCTATTTGTATTTTATTTTAAGGACTTGTATATTTTTAGGGAAAAGTAAGTAGGGAGAATTTAATAAAGCTTACACGGTCTTTTTTACCATGTAGGCATCATGGCATGCTGCTTACACAAAAGTAAGCAGGTTTACAATCCAGTAAGTAGTGCTGAGCGGCGTGCACGAGCACCAGCACAGGAAGTTCCATGGCATGCAAATCACCTCACAAAGAGGTGAATATCATGCAAATGAGGGAGGTAGAGCAATCCAGCAAGCAGATAGGCAGTCCTGAAGACCTCGTGTTGGTGTCTGTAGTGTGCATGGAAAAATTCTGTGTACAGAAGTTTAGACAGACAGTGGGCTGTAAAAACAAAGGTAGATGGACAGAAATGGCATAGCACATACAAATATGAGGAAAACTATCCACCGTGTGTCCAAAAATGTAAGAGAAATAAGTTAAAATAATTTTATTTTTTTTTTATTATCTGGGTAGGTTTGCACAGCATGCAGCAGTGTACAAACATGCTTTTATGAAGAAAAAAAAAAGTTGGAAAAACCAAATGTAATCGTATGTGACAGAAATGTATTATAGGACCCTGTGTGGAATATCTACAATGGTGAAATGGTACTGTTGCTAACGAAGCAGGGCCTGGAACCATGTAGGTTTCAGGTTGCCTGCACAGATCCCTATGCAAATGAGCTGGGGTTACTGAATAGCACAAATGGGTATCTGTGTCTGCATATCCCTTCCATGTAGGGATAGAACCATGTTGGTGTCCACAGAAGAGGTAGCTGACATCAAGGGATGTGTCTGAGGATTTGTAAGCTCATTGGAGATCAGCTGCACATGTTTGCCAGCGCGCCACTGTGCTCAGCAGGGGGTTGTGTACACTGGCTGCTAAGCTTTATTTACCTTCGGGGTGCATGTTTCCATGTGTTTGCGTGGTGCGCTGCCATGCTGAGCATGACCTTTCAGGGGGATGTGTACAATGTCTGGACTGCTGCGTTTTGTTTACCTTCACCGTGTTCGTTTCCATGAGTTTGTGTGGTGCGCCACAGTGCTCAGTGTATCTAAAAGCCAGTGATATATTAATTACTGATGACTCATGTTTCACTTAAACTAGGGCCATTAAATGTTCTTAATGATGTACTTAGCAGGTGGAATGCATCACAGGCAGCCAATCACACAGGCTGCACCTACAGCAGAGCATTATAAAGGGTGTATAACCCTACAATCTGATTTCTGCCCCATGGTCTACACCAGTGGAGTACAGACTTAGGAATTTTAACTGAAGGAATGCTAAGGGCTGCTGCAGGTCTGCTACATCTGTATGTGCTAGATGCTGAGGTCATTGCTGCTACTGCTGCTGACAATAGGCCTCTACTGAGAAGGAGAAGAGTGTTCAGGCCCAGGGTAACCTTCCAGGAGCTACATGAGCTGGAGATTGTGGAGCACTACAGGGTGAACAGGGACATACAACAAAACACACTGAGCTCTGCCGCCCTCAGCTCAGACCCAGAACAAACAGAGGGGAACGCATCCCAGTGGAAACAAAGGTATGTGTAACTCTTAGGTACTAGCTACAGTACTTTCCAAAGACCAACTGGGGACATGATGGGGATTTTGCAGGCATCAGCATCCAGGGTACTCCTCCAGTTCCTGGATGCCATGCTACCACATGCCAGTGAGCACATTTATTTTCCTCTCACCCCTGAGGCAAGGGCCAGTAATATGCAACACTTCTGTCATGTAACACACTACCCTGAGGTACTGGGTGCCATAGATTGCACTCGTACACATCAAGGCACCACCCAGTGAGGGGGGTAGAATCTATGCCAACCACAAAGGTTAACACTCCATCAATTGCTAGGTCATGTGCAATGCCCAGGGAATTATAATGAATGTGTGTGCTGACAGCCCTGGCATTTATCACAACTCACATATCTGGCACACATCACAGCTGTACCAGATGTTTGCTAGGGGGGACATCCCGCATGGCCATTTACTGGGGGATGCTGGCTACGCACTGTAACCGTGGATGATGACACCCATCAGAAATGCACGTACGCCTACAGAAGAACGCCATAATGAGGCACACGCACAAACTAGGAACATCATAGAGGGTGTGTTTCAGCTACTGAAGTCACTGTTCCGGTGCCTTGATATGTCTGGTGGAGCCCTGCAGTACATTCCTGCCACACGTGCACAGATGTTCACTATATGTGCCATGATGCTCACTATGATCCTGTGGAAACAGGTGCAGCAGGATCAGCAAATGGAAGGTATACTCAGCCCCCCACCAGTGCCTAGGTCCCTACAGCTACACACAGGAGGACTCAGAGTAAGAAGCCCCTAAGGATGTCCCTATAGGCAGATGTAAGCATGCCCAGTATGCCCTGGCCTTGGCCAGGAGACAACGCATAGCACATGCACTGACAACCTAGGGCCCTAGGAACTGACACCTTACTCCGACTCGCATACATATAGTAAAAAGGATGCCAGCCAGCCCACACAGCCTTTACCTAACCATGTATTAGCTGTATACTTCATGCATCAGACGGAGTCAGCCCCGAACTACAGGTCTGTCAACCTTTGTAAGGTTCACAAGGTAAGTCACTCACCTATACACCACTTGTAAGGCGTACTAAAATATGGTAGCATATGTATGGACTTGCTGCAAGTATGCAAAGGAATGTAGTGGGCTACTGGACTGCTTGGAGAGATCTAACAGCCACATGGAGAACAGGTACCCTGTCCAGTAGTATCTGTGCCATAATATTCACTGGGCCACATGGCTGGAAGATCCACTACATTGTTCAAGGGAGATGGCAAACAGTGGGGTCACAGGACAGTCGCACAACTGTCTATGCCAGCAGATCATGGGCTGGTCAGGTCATCCCCCACCCCCAGCATGTCAGTGTTCCCATACAACTGTTGTAACAGTAAGTCAGCAGTGATATGTCAGCAAACTAGCCAATTCCAGGGCTGTGGCATAGAACCTGGGCACACATTGTATGTCTCACATAACACAGGGGTGACAACGCATGTCCGTATGCTGTTGAGTGTGTGAGGAATGACACATCTATGTCTGGGGGGCCGATGTGGCTCAGTAGGCTAGAGACGTTAGCATGGGTGATGGTGTTGATGGTTTGAATCTGGCAGCATCCGCATCTTTTGCATGTGAGGTAGTCGTATGGTGTTATTCACACAGACTGTCTTACTCCTCAATCTGTCACTGCAGGAAAGTTGGACAAAGTCAGAGAGAATAGGAGGATAAAGGGCCAAAACTACAGACAGACATTATACCTGCTCTGATTAACCAAGAAGGTGACTCATATAACAGTGGGTTGCATCAGAACAGAATATCTGCAGGATTTAAAGTCTGTCACTTAAATGTGTCAGTACTTAGTACAATTCAGTGACTGCATTATACAATATTTTACCAGAACACCGCACCAGAGGTTGTCTGCACTAAAACATCAAAACAGTTGTCCAAAGTAACAAGACCAAGGCCGCAGCAGTACATAATCCACTGACCCATAGACCCCTGTGCCTGCGGATTGTCACCATGTAGACAGACACAGGTGAGCAGGAGGTGTAATGTACAGTGGTTTCAACGCATGGCTTGGACAGGCCAAATTGTCCTGGCCACATGTTTGCCTGTCTGACTGCTGCCAGCCACATATGGCCATACTGGTAACTGTACACACATAGCAGGGATATTAACAGGTATCCCACTCCTTGGACACTAGATACAATAACAGTACCAAGCAATATCACTCTACAGGCCACACATGCTGTTCAACACAAGGCTACTTTGCATACTCCACAAGTACATTGCCAGCAGTCACATATACAGATGTAACCTGTGGCTCATGTGATAAATACTGCGAGCTATAGTGTGTAATAGTAGATAGGTAGTGTTTCTAATCTCATATCAGCCAACTGTATGTATGTATGTGTGTGTGTGTGTGTGTGTGTGTGTGTGTGTGTGTGTGTGTGTGTGTGTGTGTGTGTGTAAATATAGCTCCTTGCAGCACTACGGACATGCCCATATGGACTATCCCTGTGCAATGGATATGCATTTTATGGCACTGTAACTAGCTTCTGGCCTCTTAATTGTCCTCCTGTACAAAGCCTGCTGATGTCATCCACAGTAAGAGCACTGGCTGACAGTCTAATACCGTATAAACTCCGTGGTGCACGTGATAAGTACTGCGAGCTGTAGTGTGTAGTTTTAGATAGGTAGGGGTTCTAATCTCACATCAGCCAATGCTGTGTGTGTGTGTGTGTGTGTGTGTGTGTGTGTGTGTGTGTGTGTGTGGACATTCTCATATTGTCTATCCCCGTGCAATGGTTATGCATTTTATGGCCCTGTAACTAGCTACTGGCCTCTAAATTGCCCTCCTCTACAAGGCCTGCCTGATGTCATCCACCTTAAGAGCGCTGACTGACAGTCTAATATCAGATAAACTCCGTGGCACATGCGATAGGTATTGCGAGCTATAGTTCGTAGTAGTAGATAGGTAGGGATTCAAATCTCACATCAGCCAACTCTGTGTGTATGTGTGTAAGTATAATCCCTTGCAGCACTATGGACATGCCCATATGGGCTATCCCCTTGCAATGGTTATGCATTTTATGGCCCTGTAACTAGTTGCTGGCTTCTAAGTTGCCCTCCTCTACATAATCATAACTGACGTCCTCCACCTGTCTGACCCAGACATAGGATATTTGTAGATGTGTCAACTCCATCACCACACCTTGCAGACTTGTCAGTTCAGAAAACCCAGATGACACATATCAAGGGTAGCAGACCTTATCACAAAGTCTGAATGCATGATTACGCTGACTTCCCCCATTGTCCCTGATAGACTGTTCTACACATATGCACTTACGGAGCCACGCACGTATACTGCCATACCTTGCTGACATCATATTTCTGCTGTGCTGCCATGCCATCCTGTGTCGCTGTATTGATGCCATATGTCCATAGTTTATCCCCTTAGACTCCTGCAACAGAGTCATTCACAGGTCCATGACACACCTGTCATTCTGTAACACTACCCCCAACACAACATCATGCAACATAAGATACACAAAGTGCGTTGCGTAGTCATGACATATGCCAGCATACAGTACCTGTTGTGGACCACAACAAGTAGCATGGCAAAACAATACTGCACTACACTAGTACATGTGAAATAATATAGTTACCTTGTGCATCAGACACATAGTTGCATATGTTCTTCGTGTTTCACTGTTGCAGTCATCACATTTAGGTTATCCTGACAGGGGTAGCTCTCAGTCGGCCCGAATACCAGAGGCTTAGTATTTCTGCGTTGGTTGCTGTTGCTTCAGGACTGACGGCAGGTCATCAGTGGTATAAAACCAGGCAGCCGGCACCATTACATCAGTCTTTCTTGCCAAGGAGCCCAAAGCAGAAGCAGTTCTCATGAGTGCCAGTCGGCCGCTACCTCAGTTTCATTTCCAAATTGAAGTTGAAGTCTTCTAAAGCTAATTACCCCATTGGGGATCCTTTTTTCTTGCTCTAACCGATGTCAGAAAAAGTTAACAATTGTCTTGCCTGTGGAATGCAAAAACCACACCGAGACTTCCATTCTTACTGCGTCACTTGTTTGGGCCCAGACCATGACATCCCTTGCTGTCGCTTTTGTGCTTTGTTCAACGCCAGAAATATACGTTGTCAAGCCCTTATTGTAGCTAGATATTTTCATTCTCAGTCCTCGAATTCCAATATGGCTTCGGTAAGCCATTCGATTACTGATCTTCTGAAAAAACGTAAGGATAAAGACAGAGACAGACCGCACAGGTCCAAAACTGCCGATGATGCTTCCATTAAGCTAGTCATCAGTTCTCCGGTCCTCAGCCCCTGATGCCCGCTTCTGTGGATTCGCAGGCCGCTACTGAGACCCTTTTGGTGTCCGGTATGCCAAAAGACTCTTCTTCGACTAAGGGTCCTGTGGATGTCTCTACCTTGGATGGGTCCAGAGCCGCTGAGCAGGCACTGGCTTCTGAGGAAATACTTTGCACTACCGATACTCGACACAAACCAAAGACTTCTTTCGCGCTTTCAGTTCTTTCTAAAACTACAGAGTTTCTAAGGCCCAGGGTATAAATTGCACCCAAAAAACTGATGACCTAAGCTCAGGCACCTGCTTCCTTGCCTCAATCTCAAATGCTTAAAATGGTGGAAGTCCTTATCATGCTTATTAGGGGAAGCCAGGCTATCCCTTCGAAAAGGAAAAGAGCCTTATCCCCAGTAGTTTTATCTGAACAGGAGTCCAATGACTCTGATGCTTCTGAATGTGAAGACATGCACCACCTCTCTGCTTATGAGGATTCTGATGCAGAGGAATCCATTCCTTCTGCCTCTCCACCTGAGGATTTTTCATTTGGTGAAACCCCTCATACTTTAAGGGAGCATTTCCAATGTGAGTGTCAGGACTATCCTCAGTCAAAAAAGAGACTCGGGGAATTCTGTTTACCACAGCACAGACCTTTGGCCATTCCTCCTGTCCTGGATGTTGTTGATTATGTTTTTATGGAATCCAGTTTGCCTCCTGACACCCTTCCTCCTGCTCCCAGGAAACCTGACAGGTACTACAGAGTCCCTGGCTCTCACAAATTCCTTTTCAAAAATCCTACTGCTGACCCCGAGGTCATCTCTCAAGGGCCTAAAGGAGTTAAAGCAACCTCAGCTAAGAATTCCACCCCCTCAGACATGGATTCCTGAGCTTTAGACAAAGGGGTAAAAAAGTATACACCTCTTTTACTCTTGCTATTAGAGCACTAAATTGTGAGTTCCACATGCTGAAATATCAGCAGCATACCATGGAACTCCTCAAACAAAAATATCTTCCTTTCCTGCTTGTGCAGAAAATAAAGAATTACAAGAGCTTATGCAGTCTGCAAGCCAAGTTACTAAGCACACCTTGCAATATGGCATTTATGCCCTAGAAGCATCTTGCAGGGCAGTAGTCACTGGTTCGTTCCTTAGAAGGCATGCTTGATTTAAGGAACAAACCTTGCCAAACTATGTCAAATCAAAGTTATTGGATGCACCATTGAACAAAGATCATTTGTTTGGCACCAAGGCAGAAGAGGTCTTAAAAAAGATGGAAGAAAAAGCTAAACCTATGCAGACAGTTAAAGACTTTTTACAGGTCCAGCCTCCGAGGTTCAGTAGGCATTGCCCGTCCAAGCACTGGTCCTTTCTGGCCCCCTCCAGGCCAGCTCAGCCCAGATCCAGGGGAAGCAGACCCCCTAGACAGCAGCCCCAGAAAATGCAGAGATCTAAGCAATGGAGTTCCTCCTCTTCAAAAACAGGGAGTGCTAAGCCACCCCCTTATGATAAGAACTCACAATGACTTTCCACCTCCACCCCTTACCTCTGCCCACCTGCGTGTGCCTTTAGGAGGAAAACTCTCCTTCCATGCAAACAACTGGGCCTCTATCAGCAACGACAGATGGGTCCTCAACATAGTGTCCCAGGGATACAAATTTTATTTCCACACTCTGCTAACCCCAAAAGTGTTCCCAGATCTTTCTCCAAACCAGTGAACAGAGGCCACAAAGCAAGTCCTTTCCCTGGTCTCCATCAGGGCAATACAGCATGTTCCTGCAGACCAGATAGGCCAAGGTTTTTCTTCAAGACTATTCCTGGTACCCAGAAAAGAGGGCACCTAATACCCAATCCTCGATCTATCCATTCTAAACACCTTTCTGGTGATACCAAAATTCAAAATGCTCACCCTCCAGCAGTTTCTTCCTATGCTTTCCAAGGATGCTTGGTTAGCCACCCTAGACCTAAAAGAGGCTTACCTACACATCCCAATTAGGGAATCTTGCAGGAAATATCTACATTTCAGGGCAGAATCTATGCACTTTCAGTTTTCCGGGCTTCCCTTTAGCTTTTCCACTGCTCCCAGAGTTTTCATAAAATGCCTGGCTCCAGCCATTGCTTTTTGCAGACAAAGAAATATTCACATGTACCCCTACTTAGACAATTGCCTGATTCAGGCAGACAGTCAGGAAAAGCTGTTACAGCACCTGACTTTTGTAAAGGACGTACTGACCTCCCTGTGGTATACTATCAACGAAAAGAAATCAAAACTAGTACCCACACAAAAATTGTATTCCTGGGAGCAAGCCTGGACACAGCATCCCAGATGGCATTCCTTCCAGAAAAACAAGCCTACCTGACAGGCTACTACTTTCAATTAGCCACTAGAACCTAGTTATCCACAAGGAAAATCTTGCAAGCTCTAGGGTTCATGGCATCCTGCATTCTACTCATTCCATATGCCAGACTGCATATGAGGAAACTACAATGGTAGCTTAAAAGCCTTTGGTGTCAACACTCTCAAGACCTGGAGACTGTCATACCAATGATACCTTGTCTAATGTCCAGTATCTGTGGCCTGTAGGAACTGGGTATGTGTGGGCATACTGACTGTGTGCGGAGACAGTGGGGGCAGAAGAGGGATGTCAGACCCTGACAACCCCACCTGTGTCTCACTATGGCCACCACCATCATCAGAGTCTGATGAGACACTGACATCCGATTGTGAGGGGGATAGACTCCAACCCCCCCTTCCCCGGTCACCTGTGAAAACCAAGACAAAAGCAGTACATTACTACCTGCACTATTATGTATAGTAATCCATACAGACTCGTACAGATGAGGATCCACAACTGCATTACCAGTCCCACATCTTATCTCCACTCCCATCCACAACATACATCCTCTCAACAACATACACATATTAGTCAAGGCCTTTACAACAAGCACTTCAACCACATCCAGTTAAAGTTGCCAGTACAGTTTACCTGTAAAGTATGCAGTATGAGACTGTATGTGATAGAACTACACATAAAACCCAGTACACCTGTCTTGGGAGTGATATGCCAGTACTAGTGTCACTGCCTCAGTTATGTACCATCTCCCTTTTTGTGTTTGAACAGACATCTTGGAGTAATTGCCTCATGTATATCAGGCTGTGTAGTCACTCATAACTATAAGTGCAAACGTATTACTGTTCGGTCATATACACACCTATGATTACCCAGTCAATGAACTGTAGTTAATTGTACCAGAATGGAACATCCAAATATTCTGCTCTGGCTAAACAAAAGATTTGTACATAGGGCTATATGGCAGCCCTTAACTTTCATAGGGGTATATATGATCTGTAAAACAACAGTATCATACTTACCAGGTACAGGACCACAGACTTAGGCCACATGTGACGGACCTGTGAAAAGCTGAGGGAGAGGTATTGTCAGCAGCACCAAATGTTGCAGCACTACAAGGTAATATGTGCATATATCCACATGTACAGTAGCTACTGTGTTACTGGCTGTATTGCTGACATTCTGAATATGTGTCCACAGCTATGCTTAAACCCCCCTCCATGCAGATAGACCAGATACCCACGTACAGGTATGTACAGCCTGCCACAATGACTGATACAGTATTATACTGGTGAACATAGTAAGCTTACCTGGACGCTCCTCTGCTATGGACACTGTGGCACCCATCTCCACGATGTATGTTGTGATTGATGCCTGGGAACTGTCGTGTGTTCCTAGGTTCACCAGGAATTCCTCTGTGGCAGAGAGTGGTTGTTCTGTTGCAGGCCCTCCACTCGTGGCAGCATGATTCCTGGCAACATCAGCTGCCCTTTGACGTGCAGCATTCACCATGTCTGTGGCCCGGTGTCAGAACTGCTCATAGGTCCTGTCCTGCTGACCAATCTCATTGACACCCTGCACAAGGTCTGCCCACAATGCTGCCCGCTGTTTCCGATTATGTCTTCCTCTGGACATCAAGATCTGATAATGCTGTCATAGTCCATCCACTATTATCTCGTTTTCCGTATCTGAGAAGGGGGCAGATTGTCTGCGGTACATGGTTCCTGAAAGATAACAAAAGGGGAACACATTACAGGGCCAGATATGTGGAGGTCCACTATGTACAGATTCAGCACACCCATAATGGCCTGCACTATCCATGGCTCCCTCACACGTCATACCCCACAGTCTTACAACAAACTACATGTGTGGATACCACCAAGATAGTAGCAATACTGATAGTGTTGTATGTCCCTGTGTGGCATGGTAGATTCTGCTGTATGTTTCTACACCCAGCACTGCAGTCCACAGTGGTGTTTCTCCTATGGGCAAACACCCACTAATATGTCATACGGCCACTGCTAGACAAATAGCAGTGTGCTATTACAGCCACTATATGGGGACAGTCCAGCAACACCAGTGTGCCACAATGACAGAAAACAATGGAAACCTGCTGTAGTATATGTACGTCCTATTAGTTACACTACACCCCCCAATATTTATACTAGTCAGTTGTAAACTTTAAAAGAAAACGTATGCCCATTCTGCTGCATAATATGTTTGCTCAAAGCATTCATTTTCACCTGTTTCCTAATATCACCTATGTGTTCAAGCACCCTTTCTTTAAGACTACGATTAGTTTTTCCTATATAAAAGTATAAACAGTCATTACATGTGACAAGGTAGACTAGATCTCTACTTTTACAGTCTGCATAGAATTTTAACCTATATTCAATATTTGTACTAGGATGAATAGACCAGACAGCTCGAAATGTACTTACAAGCTTTGCAAGTGTGACAGGGATATGTACCTTCCTTGTCAGAGAATGGACGTTCTACAATCATAGATTTGTTAGACTTAAAGCATAATTTTTGCTTTAAATTTCTAGCATTCTTATAGTAAAAGGACGGTCGCTGACCAACAGTTCTCTTTACTGCATCATCAGTCAAGAGAATAGGCCAGTTTCATTTTATAACTCCACAAACTTTTTCAACATTATTAGAAAAAGTAAAACCTATTCTAAGCCCCCTCATTTCTATATTTCCACTATTATCAGGGCTACTCACTCTCTGAGAAGTAAGGTTTCTCTAGTGTAAATCTTAAGTCTTTAACTTCTGATGTGAAGTTGTTCATACTTGCCTTTCATTCTTTACTGATGGGTTCAGAGCCGATCCCTCGGCTCCGATACGGCCAATTGCAAAGCTCAAGGTCTTCAAATAGCTCAAGGCCAAGTCCCTATCTCATGATGCACCTGGAATTACCTCAGACCTAGTTTGCCGCTGCAACATATCAGACGTTCTGATTTAGCTTGGGCCAGTTAAGCTGTTTTTCATTACTGTCGTATTAAAATTTTTTGCTAGTTAGAATAGTTAGTTAGGATTGTTGTTAAAGCTCTTATAGCTTTTCAGAGTGTTTTTCTATTTAGTGTTCTTAATAAATTTCTAGTTGGCCTCTTTTAGGCCTAGTTTAGTAGTAGTTTACTCTACTTGGTGTGGTCTGTCTAGCCTTCTGCATTTTATAGGTAAGGCTTAGTACAGTAAACCTTAGATAATTTAAATAAGGTTGTTTCTTAGCAGCTATCTCCTTTCTTTGCATAGTCTGCTTGTGTGATATCACATTTATACTTGTTTTATTGTGTGTGTGATTTAGCCTACTTTTATTTAAGGCTTGTGTGGAGATTTACTGTTGTGTAATTTAGCCTGCAATTATTCCAGGCTTCTGTTAATATTTACTGATGTAGCTTTTTGTGGTATCAGTAATTTTTTCTGACATTACTATGGCTGACCAAGATAAGCACCCTAGGTCTGGCTTCAAAAAATCCCCAAAGTGTGCCCAAAAGATGTCTGTTACAGAATGCCACGTTAATTGTGTTTACTGTCTAAGGGCTCTGCATTTGCAAGACAGTTGTTCCATTTGTCATTCTTTCTCCTCAAGGGTCCTGCAGGAAAGGAAGAGGAAACTCATCAATAGAGGCTTGTTGAAGCCTTCATTTCAGGAAGCTTTGAGTGACCAGGATGGATCCAGCAGGTCCTCAAAGTCTTCCAAGGCATCGGACTCAAAAAATCAAAAAAGTCTTTGATTTTGTCTCCACTGCCATTTGAGCCGACAGTCTTTACCTTTCGGGGCCGGTCCCCAGTCTTGGAACCAGTGTTCGAAGTGCAGAAGAGGCCACTTCTCCAATCGGTACCACCTTCGGTACGCTCCTCTCGATCATCTATCAGCCTGTTGGATATGGATGTAGATCATGTGGTACAGAAGCTGTTATTGGCACCAGCATTAGCAAAAATGTTATCGGCTTCGACCCAAATGGCTTCGGAGCCGAAGACCCTTGCACTGACTCTAACTAATTCCTCCTCCGTGCCATGCTGGTCCTTCAGAGCTGGAGGAGGCAGACCTGATGTTAGTGGAACCTTCGGAGCCGACGCCTGCTGTAGTGTCTTTGGCTCCATGTACTCTGATGTCCTTGGTGCCGATCGAGGACTCTAGGAGCTGACACTCTCTGGTTGGGTCTGAGGAGGACACTCGGACCGACTTGTCGATTCCCACTTTGCCTCTCGAGGCCTCGGCTCGGATGAGCTCAGCTCCCACCTTGGGCTCGGAGCCCACTGTCCCAGTGTCAGAGGTGTTGATGGTTTCTTCGAATCCGTTGGCTCCCTCGCATTGGAGCAGGGGTGCTTTCGATGCCATGAGGAGAGTCATGTCTCCTAGGACATCCTCAACCTCGGGTCTGCCTTCCTCCTCCCCTAAAGTGCCTGTGTCTGCTTCTGCCTCACACTCCCTAACCAAGCGTAGAGACCCAGAGACTCAGAAAGTCCCATTGGGTGGCCCCTGCTCTTCCAAAACCTCACCAGAAGCTCCCACTGATGAGGTTCCCAGGAAGTGATTGTGTAAGAGGAAACACCTAGACTCCCCACAAGAGTCTCTAACATCGGATACTGACTTAAATGAGTCAGAAAGGTCCCCACGGTCCCCTCTGAGGATATCTCCTTTACTGAGATACTTGAGATCCTTAGGCAGAGGGATGACTGGCAGTCCAAAAGCCCTACTGAGGATGAGTCAGTTCTCCTGAAGGCTTTCAGGTCTCAGCCCTCCACTTCTTGGGTGTCTCCGCCCTTCGAGGAGCTGATGCAGCTGGTCTCACGAAGGGCATGGGAGTCTTCGGATACTATGGAGCCTGTCCCTAGGAGGCCTAATAAATTCATTCCTGCCCCCCTTGACAAAACATTCTTAACTAAAGGTGTTCCGGTTGATGCCATTGTGGTGGCGGCAGCCACCAAAAAGGAAATGTCTGAGACTTCCTCTTCTCTCCATCCTCCTAACAGAGACTTCAAGATTATGGATAGATATGGGAAGCGCATAGTTCAGCGACCTTTGGTCTCCGTTCGCTGAACTATTTAACCCATTTACTAGGTTGCAAAGAGATCTCCTTAAGGAGTTAGGAGATGCTGTTCAGGGTACAGTAGCTGCAGGAGCTTCCAACAAAGTTGCTGCCCAGCTTGCTACACTAAATTCTATTGTCAACTCATCCATGCGCCTCATCTCTTATGCAGCTGATGGAACGAGTAGGGCAGCGGGTACAGGAATTGCTCTTAGGAGACATTCCTGGATGTGCTTGTGTTCCTTCCCTGAGCCCTTCAAGTCATGCTTCATGAACACTCCCTTTGATGGCTCATCCCTTTTCAGGCCTAAAGTGAAGGGAAACCTTGACCAGGTGTGAACAGGATGGAAAGACTTTGTCTGCCATCAGGGTCCATGTTTCCACCCCTACCCGACCCTACCCTAAAGGTCAAAAGGGAGGAAAAATGTGATTCCAAAAAGCCCAAGGAGCCTTTCAGGACACACTTGGTGGAACCCTCCCTCCAGGGGCAGAGGAAGGGGCAATAATGGAAGACACCGCCCTTGCTGCAGAGGGGGCCCGCAACACCAGGGCAACATAGATCACTTCTCTGGGAAGCCCTACCAGCGCTCCTGAGAGGAGGCCTGACTGTCCTGCTCTGGAGGCAGTCGGGGGTCGCTTATCTTTGTACCCAGACGCCTGGCTCAAAATAACAAAAGACAGTTGGGTACAAAGTATAATTTCCAGAGGGTACTTCATTCCATTCGCCACCCCCCAATCATAAGAAAAATGATGGACGTTCCACCCAGTTACAGGGAACAGGCAACAATAGAGGTCCAAACGTTGCTAAGAAAAAGAGTCATCCAACCAGTCCCAGCAGACCAGACAGGATCCGGAACTTACTCAAGATTCTTTTTGGGTCCAAAGAAGACGAGGGACTGGAGACCCATATTGGACTTCAGCAGACTGAACCAATACGTAAAAAAAGAGAAGTTTTGGATGGTCGCGCTTCAGTCTATACTTCCCTTCTTAGGGAAAGACAATTGGATGTGCTCGATAGATCTCAAGGATGCGTACTACCACATAAAAATGGCCAGACCATCCAGGGATCACCTGCACTTCTGTCTGGGAGCCAGTCATTACCAGTTTCGAGCCCTGCCTTTTGGTCTCACTACAGCCCCCAGAGTGTTCACCAAATGCATGGCAGTGGTCACGGCTCACTTGAGACTTCTAGAATACCAGGTGTTTCCGTTCCTAGACGATTGGCTCCTTACCGCCACCACCAGGCATCAACTCATTTAGGGCAGGGAGTCCACTCTGTCACCCTGCAATCATCTGGGCATTACAATCAACTCAGAAAAATCTGCCTTGTCGCCATCGCAACATATAATTTTTATCAGGGCAGAGTTGGACACCACCACCACCACCACACTAAGGCTTCTAATAGAAAGAGTCTTTCTTCTTCATCAACATGTCAGCATTCTGATATCAAAAGACAAAGCACCAGCATCGGAAGTTCTGAAATTATTAGACATGATGGCAGCAGCAATTCTAGCCATACCACTAGCTCATATGCACATGCAGATACTACAGTGGCTGTTGTTCACTCAATGGTCTTACCAAGAGCTTCCCATGACTCACACTATAAACACAAATTCTTGCAAAAAGGACCTTCAGTGGTGGTTGACTTCACTTCATGTCATGCATGATAGGATGCCCATTTGTGGTACCCCCTCCAGCGGCCACAGTGACCACGGACGCTTCCCTGATAGGGTGGGGGAGCATTTTCAGGGAAAGACTGCCCGAGGCACATGGACCGATCAAGAGACACATCTGCATATCAATGTCCTGGAGATGAGAGCAGTACTTTTGGAGTTGCGGTACTTTCAGGACTCTCTTCCTCTGGGTACGATTGTGATTCAGACAGGCAACATGTCAGTGGTCTGGTATTTGAACAAACAAGGAGGAACCAGGTCTTACCCTCTTTGTTGCGAGGCTGTCAGAGTTTGGCAGTGGGCTGTTTCCACCCAGCGCTTTTTGTTGGCAACGCACATCCCGGGGAGATTCACCGTGATAGCAGACAAACTGAGCAGGGCAATCTTGTTGTCCCACGAGTGGTCCCTCAAGAAAGAAATAGCCGACAGGATATTCCACAGGTGGGGCCATCCTTGCTGCGACCTTTTTGCCAGTCACATGAACACGAAATGCAGAAGCTACTTTGCCCTGATTTCCCCCTCGGGAGAAGCCCCAAGGGACATGATTGGCCTCCAAGTCTCCTCTATGCATTTCCACCAATCCAGTTGATACCCAAGGTTCTACAGAAAGCAAAAACTCTGAGAAGGACTATCATTCTAATAGCCCCTCATTAAAGGCCAGATTTGGTTCCACTTCCTTCGACTTCATCTTTTGGAGGATCCTTGTATTCTGGACCCAGTTCCAGACCTTCTGATGCACCCATCAGGGGATCTTCAACCCTCTCTTCAGTCCCTGAAGCTCACAGCTTGGCTGCGCCAGTTCCCATCATAGCCAGGTTCCATAACCTTTCCAATGAGACAAAACAGATCCTTTTGTCTTCTCATAAATCTTCTGTTAGGAAGCTATACCTTAGCAAATGGGAAAACATTTTCTATATGGGCCTCTAAAAATAATATTGATCCTTACCAAGCCCCTATGGCCTTCATCTTAGAGTTCTTAACTATGATTTTTAACAAAGGAGCTGCAGCCGCAACAGTTCAGGTTCAAATGGTCGCTATTTCTAATTTTCATCTTGGATTTGAAGGATTGAATATCATGTCTCACAAGTTATCCAAAGCCTTTCTCAAAGGGACTTTTCATATTACACCACCTGTGAAATCTCCCTATTCTCCATGGAATCTAAATTTTATGCTTTCCTGCATAATTCTTCCCCCTTTTGAACCAGCTTCATCTTGTGATCTCAAATTTCTGTCTTGGAAGACCATCTTTCTGGTAGCTATTACTTCTGCCCGCAGAGTGTCAGAGCTTCAGGCTTTATCCATCAAGCCTCCCTATTTGATATTCCATGCTGACAGAGTCTCACTTAGAACAAATCCCTCATTCTTGCCCAAAGTTTGCACTGAAACCAATCTCACCCAAGTTATTGATTTGCCAGTCTTCTTCTCCAACCATTCTAACAATTTAGAGTATATGCTGCAAGGAGTTAAGGACACCAATTTAAATAAAAATTTTCAAAATATCCATTTGTCCATTTAGACTAGGGGGGAACCGTGGCAAAAAAGGCTAAAGGTTTCTGATTTTGCCAGTGTTCCCCTGCCTGGCAAAAAATTTCCCTCACCAAAATTTTTCACATCAGCAATTCCAGCTTATTGTAAATTGTGTCATCTAGGGACCTCTCCTTTTATACTTTAAAAAGGAAAGGCCCCCAGGGACGGGCCCTGTCACCAGGCTGGATTTGGCTAGCCCCAATGGTTTTTGGAAGCTCAAGAAAAAACCAGAAAAAATTTTAAAAAAAGGGTTATGTTTTCCTAAGCCAGATTAAATTTTTTCATAGCCTCTCACCCCCCTTGGGAATGCCGTGCAAAACCACCTGGTTCCAATCCTAACCTTCCTAGGAAAATACTATCTGTTTGCCCCAAACGGCCCAAGGGGAGGGACTTTTAAAAGGACCCCAACCTGGAGTAGCTTTAACAGGGGAACCATACGGTGAACAACCTAGAAACTCAATAAAGGTTAAAAACCCTAATCAAACCCCTAGTCCTAATTATTTTATACTCCACAATTTTAAACACCTTAATTTTTTTGTGTAATTAATTCTCCCTTAAACCCTAAAATTCGGAATTATAATTCAAATGATTGGAAAAACTAATCCCCTTAGGGGGAAATATCAACTTTACAGGGGAAAAATTAAGGGGTTTAACCCTACTGTGATGACAAATTAATTGGATTAATTCCCCCCCCCAAAAAGAATTAAAATTTTTAAAGTTTTTATTTTTTATATGAATTGGTTAAGAATGAAATGGATACCAAACATAAACTTTGGCTGTCTCCTTTCTTTTCTTTGGCTTCTTCCAAAAACTTGGTTTAGTTTAAATTTTCCCTTAAAAAGGCCAAAGTTTTCTGTCAGATAAAAAAGAAAAGGGGGGAAAATCTGGAACAAAAATAAAAGGGAAACCCATCTTTTTTTAAACAAAAAAGTTGTAAATATATCATAAAATCCAAGCCAAATTTTGAAGTTTTTATTAAAATAACAAGGACTTATTCCTAACAAACCGGAGATCTTCAGAATCTGGATTTTTCCCACACCATCCAGAACCAAGATTTTTGGGGCACATTTTGGTAAATCGTCAACCTTTTCAAAAAAAATCTACCGGGTATTAATTTTCCGGGCACTAAAAATTCAGTGAGCCCCAAAGTTAAAAGCAAATTGATTTGGTTGGGTGTGTTACTAATAAAGAAGTTAACCCATAATTCCATTTTTTGCCTTTTCATTATCCTAACCCCTTTTCCAATTTCATTTCAAAAGGGTCTTCAACAATGAGGGTTTAGTTAAAAAATTGGCCCCCCCCAAGTTTTTTAAATTTATTAGGGAAAATAACCCCCCTCAGGCACTCGATGCACTCCTCAGTATGGAGAACATCGGCGTCTGTGCAGTAACTGAAACCTGGTTCAAGGCTCCTGAGAGCACCCCAGCACTACCAGGCTATACCTCGTATCATGCTTTTCGGCCCCAAAACTCGGGCGAACCACAAAGGGAGGGAGTGTCCATATTCATCAAGGACACCCACACCTCCAGGTTAGTAGCAACACATGAAGCATCGGAGACCATACAGGTGCAACTAACCATAGGCAAAACTGCTATACAACTGGTAGCATGTTACAGACCACCCTCCCAATCTCAGGAACCCCACTCAGCCTTCCTGAAGACATTGGAGGATATGAATGTATCACAAAATACCATCATACTGGGAGACTTCAACTACCCTAACATAGATTGGGTACATTATTCTAGCCCTAACACCCTAGCCAAAAGGTTCCTGGAATTCATAAATTCAAATGCACTGGAACAACTAGTCACCTCTCCCACTAGGGGAGATAATATACTAGACCTGATCATCACAAACATGGGGACAAATGCTCCACACCGGAGGTATACCCCTCACTAGTGAGATCTGACCACAAACTAATCACCCTGCATATACATATCCCACCTCCACCCCCAGCACAAAAGACCACAGTGAAAAACTTCTCTAAAGCAGACTTCACTCTTCTTAAGACTGAGATGGTATCCTTTAAGCCCACTGGGCCAGTGGATACCACATCCCACAATGCTGAATCCTTCACAAATGCTTTCTATGGACATCTCCAAGAATGCATGGATCATGCAATCCCAAATAAATCCAAGTCCCTCTCCACCAAAGGCAAGCATCCTGTCTGGTGGACCTCAGCCATAAACAAATTGTATAACAAAGAAGGAAGCTACTGCACGACAGAGCAAAATCCCATAAAGGGAAGACATCTCTGATCAACACTAGCAGAAAACTACGTTCTCTCATAAAAACATCCAAGGCCAACTTTGAGAGAAAAATCACTAAGGACACTAAAGATAACCACAAAGCCTTCTTCAGCTATGTTAGAAACCTGCGCGGAAACCCTCAGATATGCTCAGAGTTAGTTCACAACAACAAAAAATACACTGAACCCACAGATATTGCCAACATTCTGGCTGACAGGTTCAGTGCAAAATTCTCCCCTCCCTCACCCCCAAAAGAAGAAATACTTATCCCAGCTGAATGTAATCTCCCTGTCATCTCAGATGTTCAAGTGAGAGCCGCCCTCAGCAAAGCTAAAAACACAGCATCAATGTGACCTGACGGTATCCCGGGTTGCGTGTTACGTGAACTCCAAGAGGAGCTAAACCCGCACATAAAAATGCTATTTAACCTTAGCCTTACTACAGGATATGTACCTGAACACTGGCGTACAGCAACAATGGTCCCACTCCACAAAGGGGGTACCTCTACAGACCCTGGGAACTACCGCCCCATAAGCTTAACCAGCCTGGTCTGCAAAGCTATGGAAAGAATCATTATGGAACTCATAAACAGAGACATCGGGGACCTACAGACACTTGACCCTACCTAGTTCGGCTTTGTAAAGGGCAGATCCTGCCTTTTGAACCTGGTTGACTTTTTCGAAACAGTCATTAGAGCCATTGACGAGGGCAAAGCAGTCCATACAGCCTACCTGGACTTGGCTAAGGCCTTCGACACAATACCCCACTCAAGCATCATAGATAAGCTCAACAGCCTAAATGTAAACCCTTATGTCACTAGATGGGTTGCAAACTGGCTAAAGGACAGAACCCATAAAGTTAAAATCGCTGGAGCAATGTCAGACTCAAAGCCAGTCACAAGTGGTGTCCCACAGGGATCTGTCCTGGGACCCCTTTTGTTCGGCATTTATTTCTCAGATGTTAAAGCAAACATGGGAGGGTTGTGGCTGACAAAGTTCGCAGATGACTGCAAACTAGGCGCCATAGTCGATACACCAGCGGACACATACATCCTACGAAAAGGCCTCACAGAAACGGACAACTGGTGCCGGAGTCATGGCCTTAAACTAAATGCCAAAAAATGTATAGTCATCCCCTTTGGGAAAAACAAAGTACCCACAAATTATCACATATACAGCAACCCACTAAGTACAGAAAAAGTAATCAGAGACCTAGGGACCCAAGTCGACAGCGACCTCTCATTTGATACCCACGTTGCCAAAGTGGTTAGAAAAACATTCTACCTTGCACACCTTATCATGAAGGGATTCACATCCAGATCCTAGGATGTCATTGTACCCCTATACTCCTCCCTCATCAGACCCATGATTGAGTACAATGCCCCATTTGGTATGTACCTCACCCGGCATTTGCAACAGCTGGAGAGACTACAAAAGTACCTCACCAAGAGGATCAAGGGTCTCCAACATATGTCTTATTCTGCCAGACTAAAGAAACTCCAGCTCTATTCAGTAGCATACCGCCTGCTCAGAGGTGATCTCTGCCTGACGTATAAGGCCATGTCCAATCAGGAACTGATGGACCTCTATTGTTGCCTGTTCCACCCAGTTACAGGGAACAGGCAACAGTAGAGGTCCAAACGTTGCTAAGAAAAAGAGTCATCCAACCAGTCCCGGCAGACCAGACAGGATCCGGAACTTACTCAAGATTCTTTTTGGGTCCAAAGAAGACGAGGGACTGGAGACCCATGTTGGACCTCAGCAGACTGAACCAATACGTAAAAAAAGAGACGTTTTGGATGGTCGCGCTTCAGTCTATACTTCCCTTCTTAGGGAAAGACAATTGGATGTGCTTGATAGATCTCAAGGATGCGTACTACCACATAAAAATGGCCAGACCATCCAGGGATCACCTGCACTTCCGGCTGGGAGCCAATCATTACCAGTTTCGAGCCCTGCCCTTTGGTCTCACTACAGCCCCCAGAGTGTTCACCAAATGCATGGCACTGGTCACGGCTCACTTGAGACTTCTGGAATACCAGGTGTTTCCGTACCTAGACGATTGGCTCCTTACCGCCACCACCAGGCATCAACTCATTTAGGGCAGGGAGTCCACTCTGTCACCCTGCAATCATCTGGGCATTACAATCAACTCAGAAAAATCTGCCTTGTCGCCATTGCAGCATATAATTTTTATCAGGGCAGAGTTGGACACCACCACCACCACACTAAGGCTTCTAATAGAAAGAGTCTTTCTTCTTCATCAACATGTCAGCATTCTGATATCAAAAGACAAAGCACCAGCATCGGAAGATCTGAAATTATTAGACATGATGGCAGCAGCAATTTTAGCCATACCACTAGCTCATATGCACATGCGGATACTACAGTGGCTGTTGTTCACTCAATGGTCTTACCAAGAGCTTCCCATGACTCACACTATAAACACAAATTCTTGCAAAAAGGACCTTCAGTGGTGGTTGACTTCACTTCATGTCATGCATGATAGGATGCCCATTTGTGGTACCCCCTCCAGCGGCCACAGTGACCACGGACGCTTCCCTGATAGGGTGGGGGGGGCATTTTCAGGGAAAGACTGCCCAAGGCACATGGACCGATCAAGAGACACATCTGCATATCAATGTCCTGGAGATGAGAGCGGTACTTTTGGAGTTGCGGTACTTTTAGGACTCTCTTCCTCTGGGTACAATTGCGATTCAGACAGGCAACATGTCAGTGGTCTGGTATTTGAACAAACAAGGAGGAACCAGGTCTTACCCTCTTTGTTGCGAGGCTGTCAGAGTTTGGCAGTGGGCTGTTTCCACCCAGCGCTTTCTGTTGGCAACGCACATCCCGGGGAGATTCACCGTGATAGCAGACAAACTGAGCAGGGCAATCTTGTTGTCCCACGAGTGGTCCCTCAAGAAAGAAATAGCCGACAGGATATTCCACAGGTGGGGCCAGCCTTGCTGCGACCTTTTTGCCAGTCACATGAACACGAAATGCAGAAGCTACTTTTCCCTGATTTTCCCCTCGGGAGAAGCCCCAAGGGACATGATTGGCCTCCAAGTCTCCTCTATGCATTTCCACCAATCCAGTTGATACCCAAGGTTCTACAGAAAGCAAAAACTCTGAGAAGGACTACCATTCTAATAGCCCCTCATTAAAGGCCAGATTTGGTTCCACTTCCTTCAACTTCATCTTTTGGAGGATCCTTGTATTTTGGACCCAGTTCCAGACCTTCTGATGCACCCATCAGGGGATCTTCAACCCTCTCTTCAGTCCCTGAAGCTCACAGCTTGGCTGCTCCAGTTCCCATCATAGCCAGGTTCCATAACCTTTCCAATGAGACAAAACAGATCCTTTTGTCTTCTCATAAATCTTCTATTAGGAAGCTATACCTTAGCAAATGGGAAAACATTTTCTATATGGGCCTCTAAAAATAATATTGATCCTTACCAAGCCCCTATGGCCTTCATCTTAGAGTTCTTAACTATGATTTTTAGCAAAGGAGCTGCAGCAGCAACAGTTCGGGTTCAAATGGTCACTATTTCTAATTTTCATCTTGGATTTGAAGGATTGAATATCATGTCTCACAAGTTATCCAAAGCCTTTCTCAAAGGGACTTTTCATATTACACCACCTGTGAAATCTCCCTATTCTCCATGGAATCTAAATTTTATGCTTTCCTGCATAATTCTTCCCCCTTTTGAACCAGCTTCATCTTGTGATCTCAAATTTTTGTCTTGGAAGACCATCTTTCTGGTAGCTATTACTTCTGCCCGCAGAGTGTCAGAGCTTCTGGCTTTATCCATCAAGCCTCCCTATTTGATATTCCATGTTGACAGAGACTCACTTAGAACAAATCCCTCATTCTTGCCCAAAGTTTGCACTGAAACCAATCTCACCCAAGTTATTGATTTGCCAGTCTTCTTCTCCAACCATTCTAACAATTTAGAGTATATGCTGCAGAAGCTGGATGTTCACAGACAGCTCAGATTTTATTTGGATAGAACAAAAGATTTCAGAAAATCAGACCAGCTTTTTGTTTCATTTTCAGACTCCAGGAAGGGGAGACCAGTGGCTAAAACAACTCTGTCTAAATGGTTATCTGATTTTATCACCTTTGCATGTTTAGCTGCCAATATGCCTTTGCATCACAAGATTAAAGCTCACTCAACCAGAGCAGTTTCTACATCATCTGCCTTTTCTGCCAGACTTCCCATTGATAACTTTTGTGCATCAGCCACTTGGTAAAAACCTCATACCTTTATCACTCATTACAAAGTTGACAATGCCTCTAGGGACAGGGTCTCCTTTGGATCCACGGTCCTGAGAAATATACTTTGGTGAGCCACCTGAGATGGATGGTGCTTGGGATGCTACCCATCAGTAAAGAATGAACGGCGAGATTGAACAATTTCACATAAAGAAGTTATGTACTTACCATAATGTCCCATGTGAGTTGTTCATCTTGCCTTCATTTTTACGTCCCTCCCTCCTACCCCCTCCTGGGCTGATAGATGACCGAGATGCTAGATCCATCCTGGTTACTCAATCCTTCTATTCCTTTCTCTTGGGAGTGAAAGAATGACATATGCTATTGTTATAAGCAGCAAACAAGATCTTGGGTAATTCCAGGTGCATCATGGGATAGGGACTTGGCTTCGAGCTGTTTGAAGACCTCGAGCTTTGCAACTGGCCGTATTGGAACCGAGGTATCGGCTCCGAACCCCTCAGTAAACAATGAAGGCGAGATGAACAACTCACATGGAAAGTTATGGTAAGTACAGAACTTCTTTTTAAGGCATCCTCAATTACTTTCCTTCCATATCCCCTTTCACAAAATTCTGTTATCATCTTAACACTATTTTGATGTAAGTCAATCTCACCTGTGCAAAGCCTAGAAATATGCAGTAATTTCCCCTTGACTATATTCCTAAATATATGATTAGGAAAAACTAATCAGGACTGAGTTGAATGAGTTAAAATGGATCATTACTTTGCAAGCAGATGGGGACTTTGGTTTAAGTGAGAGTGTCCCCCTGAAGCCCTATCTGCTTTCACGTAAAGTGAAACAATAATTTTTATGGTAACTGTAAATTGCTTAATTAACTGTTTAATTAGATGATTGATGTGTTTTTTGTATAAAGGTATTTTATTTATTTGTATTATGAACTTGGTCTGAAGAAGTGTTTTCACATAAAAGCGCTTACCTATTAAACATTTTAATACTTGTTGGCTGTGCTGCTCATTCGTTTTTTCTTCTTGTTTCTTCTGTGCCGAACAAACTTTGATTACGGTGTTTATTTGCTATTTTTCCCCTTCAAATTGTCCAAAGTTTTCATGTCATGATGAGAGAGAGAGAGAGAGAGAAGGGTGATAATCTGGAACTTTATATATATGAAAGTCTGTTCAACCAGTCTTTCCTTTGAACAGAACAAGTTGGTAAATATATCATAAATGTGATCCTAGCCAGATAGTTTGACAGGTTGCTTTTCATTTATATATAACAATGGACTTTATTTCCTTAACAAATCACGGGAGGATCATTCAGTAAGTTCTGTGACTTCTTCCACTATTTCCAGTCCAGAATCTCTATAGATTATATAGGACGGCTACATTTTGGTCAAATCGTCATACCTTTATCATTTATTAAAATTAGATCTGAGGTCCAGGATCAGTATAACCTTTGGCTCAATGGCACTGAGAAATATCAGTCCTTGGAGTCTACCCAAAGTTAAGATAGCTAGGGAATCTGACTCATAGGTTGAGGATGAATGAAAATTGACATCAGATAAAGAAGTTATGTACTTACCATAACGTTCCATTTGTGTTGTCCGTTTTCATTCATCCTCAACCCACCTCCTTTCTTTTCTAATTTCTGACTTCTGGAAAAGCAAGAGTCTTCAACACATGCTGTCCATTGTGTTGAGTTCCAAATATGGCATCTCCCAATGTATTTTCATAATTGATTCATGGCGAAATGAGATTCCCTTCTCTAGGTTTAACTATGTCATTTATATCCTACTCATTAATAGTTATTCCTTTACAGTCTTCCTGTCAAGCTGCAAACAAGATCTGACATATGCTAGAGGTGATGCATTGTGGGTAGGGAAGGAGCTTGAGAGTTTGTTAGAGGCCAGTAGCTAGTGTAGATGCTGAGTAGGATCCGAGAATCGGATCCAGACCTATAGGTTGAGGATGAATGAAAATGTACAACACAGATGGAACGTTATGGTAAGAACATAACTTGTGTATAAGGGTGTGTATGATTGTGCTGAGTGTTGTGTCCAGGGCTGCCGCTACTTCTACTTTGAAAAGATCTTTTGCCTGTATATGTAATTAGAAGTTTTCTGAGGGTTCTAAATCTGAAATTTTGAATTTTTTCTTTGATAAGGAGGTTTTGTTTAGTCCTTCTACTACTCAGGTACCGAAACATTTTTTAAGAGGCAAATTAATTCAAGGGGTTGATAAGATTTGTCTTCTCTTTCCTTAAATCTGCTATACCCTGTAGTTCCTTTTCCAAAAAGCAAACTGAGCAACAGCCTTCTGGCAAGCAGAGCTCTAGGAAAAAAGGTGCAGGAGAGGTCAAATAAAAAGCAGGGATCCTTGCAGAAAAATGGACAGGCCTTCACTTCAGAGCGACTGTCAGCATTCTTTCCTCTCCTCCCTTCTTGCCATGTCTTCAAATCTGTACTAGAAAATGGTTCTCAGTCTTTCACTTTGGCATTGGATTGTCTTGGACAAATGGGTTTTGAGAGTAGTTTGAGGGTTACAGATGGCACAGGGAAAGCCTGCCTTCTTTTTGGGGTATCCCTCCTCATCCTGCAAACCAGACAGAACTGTTTTCTCTGGTTTTAAATTGTATGCAGTGCCCCTAAATCAGATGGAGAAATAAATCAGTAATGTTTCTTGTACCAAAGAGGGATGCTTCCTGGAGACCAGTTCTTGACCTTTTTTCTTTCTCAACTTGTTTGTGAAAGAGCCCAAGTTCAAGATGCTGACTTTATAGAACCTGTTACCTTTCATTCATTTGTGGAGTTTTTTGATCACGCTAAACCTGAAAGATGCTTATGTTCCTATTGCCACAGAGTTCAGAAGTTGCTCTAATTTTCTGTCTGGGTCACATTTTCAGTTTTGTTCATAACTCTTTGTGTTATCTACAGCCTCAAGGGTATCTACTGAGTGTCTAGCTACAGAGGTAGCTCATTGCAGAATTCAGGACATTCATATATTTCCTTATTTCGATGACTTATCTTTGCCTGTATAGGCAGTTCTCTGTTGGTTTGCTTCTTCCCTTTTCCATGCCATGAAGTTTTCATTGATAACTAATGAACAAACAGCTTCTACTTTGAGCATTAAAAGTGGTTAGCTTTAAAAGTATTTAAGATAAAGTTCTTTTTTCATTTTTTTCAAACTTTCTTTTTCCTAACTACCAATCTCATACCTTGGTAGCTCACATACTCGTAACACACTGAAATCTCTTCTTTCACCTCAATAGTTCAATAGAATTATATTGCCTGTGTGTGGGTAATTTTTAGGCTTACAGATAGGTATTTTAACCACAGCAGCTGTTCCACCTTCTCAGCCTGCTATGTTTGCCCTCGTCACACTCAGGCTTACTCATCTCTCCTATCATCTATTCCCACCCACCCCTACTTCAGCTAAACCCTTCAACCAACCAAATTCACTGAGACATCCAACTGGTGTAACTCATCTACTTATAGAGTCATATCACATGCCCACCTAATCTACTCCAAGAAACTCCAACAAAAATAGCATGCAACTTCCACCCAAATATTTCTGTCTTCCCCTAACTTATTTATAATATGCTACTGCTCCAGTCTACTCTCACAATTATGCTAAGCATAGTCACCATTGCTACATCCTACCACACTCTCCTTCCTCCATCACTGTATTTTCCCCAACACTGTACTCTTAGTCCACACACAAACACCCACCAACTACAACATTGTACACAGTCTCTAACTCCATTAGGAACACAGGCCCTATTCAGTTACAGCTACATCAAAGAGAACTGCTGGACCCATATATCAGTATCAGACCTAAGAGAAAAATTCACTAAACACTGAAAGTGTGATAAGAAACCTCGGGTCACAGGTGGACAGTAGTCTCTCCTTTGATAACCACATCGCCTCAGTAGTCAGGAAATCCTTCTACGTGGCACAGCTCATCACAAAAGGGTTCTCCTCTAGAAAAAAGGAGGTCATTGTTCCTCTCTACTCATCCCTCATCAGACCCATTAATAGAGTACAATGCCCCGTTTGGCATGTATCTCACAAGACACCTACAACAATTGGAAAGGCCACAGAAATACCTCACTAAGAGGATTACTGGCCTCAAATAGATGCCATATGCAGACCGTCTCAAAAAACTCCAGCTCTGCTCCATTGCATATCACCTACTCGGAGGCGATCTCTGCCTAACATACAAAGCTATGTCAAACCCAGAACTGTTGGACATGCTACACTTAAAGAAATCCCAGTCCCTCCGAACCACGTGCTCCAGGGACTTAAACCTTGTCACCACAATAAACAGAACATACTGGAGGTATAGATTCCTGTCCCAGAGACTTCCCATACTCTGGAACAAACTACCCATTCTTGTCAAGCAAAGCTCCTCATTGGCCCTCTTTAAGAAAAATCTTGATGACTGGATGGGAAATAGAAAATTCACCCCGGGGATCACTTCTGCAGCACTGCTTGACAGGGGCACAGGAAAATAATTTTCTTGGGTGGCGAAAGTCAGGTAACCTTTTTGGCTAGGCTTATATAGGCCCCAGGGCCGATAGCCTAGTACCTACCTATGTAAAAAAATGGTAAAACTTCTCTCAACACACGTTCACTCTCCCAGTCAGTAGAGACATCCCTCCAAACCCTGGACCATTCCTTCAAACCAAGCTAACCCCTTCTAACCCATCAGCTCCCTTGAGGTATATTCTCTGTGTAGTACTTCTACTACAGAGACTTACATTTTTCTGAATTTGTGCAGAGCTGATGTAGCAGAGTTAATTTCCTGGCTGTGTTGGATTTTATAACCATCTGATATACAAACTAGTAAGTATACTTTTTTTGTACTTGTTTTTCACTGTACGGCATTTATATATTTGCTTTGTTGTTTGTGTCCTTTGTTGTTTGCTTTGTTTGTTTTTCCCTACTGTCCCACCCAAGTGTTATTGCACTCTTAAACTTAGTAGCTTTAGAATTGCCCACCCATGCTGTTAATTTGATTTTGGACAGTCCTCCCAGACTCATCTCATTTGATCACTCATCTTAGTGCAGTGAGATCATTTGGGTAGGACTGCTCCCTTGTTTCTTTGACTTTGGACACTCCTCCCTGTCCTATCTCATCAGCTTGTGTACTGAGTACAGAGAGAGCATTTGGGAAGGCCTACCCCCTTAGTTCTGTAATATTATACTATCTTCTGTTTTCTCCCTCTCCACTAAAAAAAAAACAAAAAAAAATTACACTTTATTCAGCTGCTTTTACTGTAATTGAGTTCTTCCTACTTTATTACCTTATTTTTCCTGTATGCTCTTCAGTGTTCAAGTGCTTTTATTCTGCTGCATTTATTGCTGCTTGTTAGTTGTCTGATTAAAGTTATCTGTTATTCTAGCATTTTAGGTTTGGTTTTAGCACTTGTGCTTCAGGCCAGTTACTTTACATTTAACAAGGTTCTTGTGGTCTACACTCTTGTGGACAAACTTTTATCAAAACCTTCTCTCTATAAGTCCACCCAAGCATTCAGAACACTATGTCTGGGCAATTCCCATCTGTTTCTCCTGCCAGCCTGGTCGACATGGGCATACTGAGACAGTGTAGCAACTGTCTCATGTTTATTGACAGCCACAACGCCTTCTTTGGTTACGTCAGGAACCTCCATGGCAAAGCCTAGGTTTGTTCCGAATTAGTACAACAGTATCACTTACACTGATCCTGTTGACTTAGCCAACCTGCTAGCAGATAGGTTCAGGACAAACTCCAACCCCCTGCCCCCCCCAAGGCCCTTTCAACATCCCTGTTACTTGTCCCGCACCTGACATCTCAGTAGATCAAGTGCTAAAAGCCCTATCCAAGGCAAAGAACACAGCTTCCATGGGACCTGATAGTATCCCAGGCTGTATTCTGCACCATCTTCAGCAAGAATTGGCTTCGCCATTGAACACCCTATTCAACCACAGCCTAAGTACAGGCTTCATTCCATCAGAGTGGGGAACTGCCATTGTCATCCCCTTGCACAAAGGTGGTGCCACTACTGACCCTGGAAACTATTGCCCCATTAGCTTGACAAGTCTGATCTGTAAAGCCATGGAGCGTATTAGTGTGGATTTCATAAACAAGGAAGTAGGCAGTTTCCAAGCACTTGACCCCACCCTGTTCAGATTCATCAAGGGCAGATCTTGCCTGTTGAACCTGGGTAACTTCTTTCAGACTGTCACCAAGGCCCTGGATGAGGAAAAGTCAGTGCATACAGCTTGCCTTGACTTGGCCAAGGCCTTTGACACAATCGTCCACTCAGGCATCATCGAAAAGCTAAGAACTTGGCATAAATCCCTATCCCTATCTCATCAGGTGGGTGGCCAACTGGTTCACCTACAGGACCCTCAAAGTCAAAATAGGTGCCTCCACCTCTGATTAGCAGACCTGTCACTAGTGGAGTTCCCCAGGGATCTGTCCTGGGTACCCTACTATTTGGCATCTACTTCTCATCCAGGCAAAGACAAAAGGCCTGGGGCTAACCAAGTTCGCATATGACTTTAAGTTGGGTGTTGTTGTTGACTCCCCAAATAATGCTAAGATACTGCAAGAGGGTCTCACAGCAACTAATGAGTGGTGTCAAAGTCATGGCCTCAAGCTAAATGCAAAAAAAAAAAAAAGTATCCTCATACCATTCGGCAAAAACATGGCCCCTACTGATTACCACATCAACGGCATCCCCTTAAGAACACAACCTGTGGTGACAGATCAGGGTACTCAGGTTGATAACCTCACATTCAACAGTCATGTAGCGGCAGTGGTCAGAAAAGCCTTTTACTTGGTTCATCTCATAAGTAAAGGGATTGCATCCAGAAAAAAGGAGGTCATTACCTCTCTATACTCCTCCCTCAATAGACCAATAATTGAGTATAACGGCCTGTTTGGTATGTACCTATCCAAACATCTGCACCAACTGGAAAGGCCACTGAAACACCTCACAAACAGAATCTATGGCCTCCAACACCTGTCCTATGGGGACAGGCTCAAATCACTATCACTTTGTTCGGTATCATACAGATTGCTCAGGGGTGATCTGTGTCTCGCCTACAAGGCAATCCTGGACCCTGCCCTACTAGAGATGCTCCATATCCGTAAGTCTAACTCCTCATGCCTTACCCACATGAAAAGCCAGAATCTAATATGTGACATCAACAAAACCTGCTGGAGGGACAGGTTTGTCTCCCAGAGGCTGCCTTGTCTCTGGAATAGACTTTCCATGCATGTCAAACAGAGCACCTCACTGACCCTCTTTAAGCGCAACCTTGATGAGTGGATGGGAAACCACAAATTTATCCCAGGGCTTCCACCTGTGTCCCTCATTGACAGGAGCAACAGGTGCAGACTGAGGTTTCTTTTTGGGGATAAACTCTTGGCTAGGTTTGTAAGGGCCCCATGGCCATTAGCCTAGTAACCTCCTATGATCCTATTACCAACACACAACCCACTAATCCTAACCACAGCCTAATATTAATGTACATAAACCTCAGAAGCATCTACAACAATATTCCAGATTTTTATGCATGCATTGTAGCACACACAGACCTCCCAACCGTCCTGAATTACTTGGTTTTTACTGAGTTTTGGGGTCCAAATGAAGGAGTGCTATGATTCCCGAGTGGCACCCCTTCATTTCCGATTTCTTTGCTTTTTTTTTTATTTTTTAAATTTTTACGCTGTCGGAGCTGACGTCATCACGTGCGCGATGACGTCAGCTCCGTCAGCACTACCAGCCAGTCAGAACTGAGCTCAAGGAGCTCACGTCATCATTTCCGGCTGGCTGCGAGCAGTAGCTGAGGCAGGGAAGTGTTTTAACTAACTGTTGATGTCGCCGAGCCGAGAGAAGCAGGCGGGACACGGGAAGTGTTTTGATTTGAACTAACTGTTGCTGCCAAGGGAAGAATTGCTGGCTTTGCTTTAGCCTAGCCAAAATGACTTTGGTGCTGCTGCCAAGCGGAGAGAAGGGCTTTGCTTTGACGCTGCTGCCATAGCGACAATGGATCTTCTGCTGTATGGTAAATCCGCTGATGTTTTGGAAATAACTTTGGATTAGGTAAGTAACAAAGGGTGTGTGTGCATGTGTGTGTGTGTACACATAGGAGATGTCCTTCACATACAGCCATTAATGCATATTTTATGACTTTGCTAAATTGTAGACATGAAATGCATGTGTGTTAGCTGTTGAAGAAACCATTCTGGATATTGCTATTATATGCTGTCTCTTTTTGCAAAACATCAGTGATTCGTGCGTTGGGTTGTGTTCATCATAATGTGTACATGCCATGGTAACAATATCCTGATTTTTGTCATTGAAGTAGAATGCCGTAAAACTGCCATATGCAGAATTAAAAGCTGATCATTATTAGGAGAGTGTGCATATTTTTCAAGATAGCTGAAAACTTAGTGAATCTTTGGAATTGATTTGGTGGAGTTTTGTGCAGTGTAAGACTTGATGGGAAAAGAGGATGGCCACTTGAATCCTTCAAAGCACTGAAGTTTATTTTAGATGTGGTATGGTTATCAAGACACTACACTGTGTATTGTATTCAATGGAGTTGGCTGCCTGTAGGACACAGCTGATGAATTGCTAGACTTGATAGCAATAAAAGAGGATTACAAAATGATGTGATATATTTCAAGCAGTAAAAGAATGCATTCAAAACGCTGAATTGCTACAGAATATATTTGTGTCTTCAGCTACAGATGGTGCTGCATCAGTGAGCTCTGTGTTACACATGACCTATGGCATGACATATCTACAGATTAAGTGCATAAGTGGCAAGTATTAGGTGCCTTTTGTCAAAATGGCAATGGCTGCCTGCCATTAGAAAACACTGTTGGTGAAGTTTATGTACACATGCTGACAGTGATCTGTGTTCTGGGAGATTTCTGTCTCTTTTGTGTTTGTGCAAGTCCAGATTTGAAAAAAAAAAAAATATATATATATATATATATATATATATATATATATATATATATATATATATATATATATATATATATATATATATATTGTGTAGAAGTAGAAAATATAAAAATGTTCAAACAAATTTAAAATGCAATTGTGTGTGGAAGTACACTGTTATCATGGAGATGTTCTGAATATGGCAGTTTTGTCATTATTGGTGCGTGCATTTTGCTTCATTGCCTACTGGAAAAATGTTCAAACAATAAATTTAAAATGTAGTTGTGTGTGGAAGTAGACTGTTATCATGGAAATGCTCTGATTAGGGCAGTTTTGTCATTGCTTCATGCATTTTTGTTTCATTGCCTACTGGAAAAAATGTTTAAACAATAAATCTAAATGTATTATACAAGGAATATAATTTAATAAAGTCAGGAAGGTGTATCAAAGAATGCATGTATGTTTCTTGTTTTGTGTGCAAGGGGCCACTGATTTGAAAACAGCCGAAAGGTAATCTTTATCCACCACTGGCCAGATGCATTTTCTTTGGATGTGATGTGGGTTTCAATGCTGTTTCAATGAATGTGAGTTTCATGGGCAGATAAGTTTTAATGCCAAGTCTATTTTCATTGTTAGACAGTGTTGCTTTTTAGCAGATATCTATTAGTGTTTACACATTGTGCTATAAAATGTAAAAAAATAAAATCCAAATAATCATTGCAGAAGTAAAGCAGTATGCACACATTAGTGTTTATGGTAAATGGGGTGAAATAGCCAGGTAATGGGACATTGGAATGGCTGCAGGGGGGCTCTGGTGCTATATTTTGGTTCCGTTCTTCAGTTTGCATTTCAACGTTGGTATCCTACAATTCCATTGGAGTGGGCAGGGTTGTTTAATTATGTATGCAAATTTTATGTTAATCAGCGTACAGATTTGTACCTATTTTTCACGGGCCTTGTCTAGATTTTTGATGTTTCCAGGTTGAGAGGTATGAGCACACAACCTAGACATTCTAATCATCACTGAAACTTGGCTAAAACCAAAAACTAAAGATGAAGTCCTTCTCTTAGGACACAGTATAGTAAGAAATGATAGAGTACACAAAAAAGCTGGAGAGGTTGCAATACTTTGTAAAAACAAACTAAACATTACCCAGTTACTGACTGAGTCACCCCAGCTATCCCAACACAGAAATATTTATTACATTTCTACACCTGAACAAGCACACTCAAAACTATTTGCATTGCTGCTATATATATATATATATATATATATGTCTACCAGGCAACAACATTCACATTCTCGAAGACATCCTTTAATGGTTTCCTGCTAATATAAATAAATAAACTGTTATACTTGAGGATGTGAATATAGACTATTTATTTGTAAATGCTTACTCCCCTACCCTGTCTATTAACGTATTCAGTTTCACTCAAGTAATTACCCCACCCGCTAGAATCGACAAACACAGCAACAGGCACTCGCTACTAGACTGGATCCTTACCACCTCACTCTCAAACATCAACACCTTTTGCTGTCTTCCAGACAACATCAATGAACATCTCCCCAAATTTATCACAAGACAAATTAATCACACCCCCAAACATGCAAGTATTAAAACAAGTACATAGACTCATCTTTCAAGAAAGACACCTTACAAACTACCTATCCCAATAAACTGAAACTAAAAACCTACCACTAGAAGAAGATGTTAACCATTTCAATAACACATTCCTTTAACATACTAAATGAGTTAGCTCCTATAAGAACAAAAAGAAACCAAAAGCAACCCTGCTCAGTGGCTTAACAGAAACTAAACAGCTCATGCTAATTAGAGATAAAACCTGGTAGACATGGAATAAAGATAGAACACCACAAACTTTTGTGACAAGTTTTTAGACATTTAGAAATCGATGTAAACAACAGATCAAACTAGACAAAAATTGACATTCTTTCACTCACTTAAAGGCATAAATCACCACAATCCCAAGCAGTTCTGGACAGCGATAAAAACCCTGCTATACACCGGTCAAATCACCACCCCATCTCCTACCATAAACATTGACAGACCCCATAGCCACCCAGTTCAACACACACTTCATCCAATCTGTCCTTTCAGTACTAGAATATAATCCACCTTCCCATCTCTATCCCCACCAGCAGTACTCACAGTACCCCTCTCTTTACTTTCCACCAAATACTTACCTCAACTAATAAAAATTATCTTTCAAAGTCACTGCACCAGCTGCTGACGAATTCCTACTTGAATACCTTAAGTTAGCTGACAACATCCTGGTATTCCCCATCTCAATCCTCATAAGTAGATCTATCACAGAAAACTATGTACCCACTATCTGGAAAAAAAAAACACATATTATACCACTTCACAAATGTGAATCAGCCACAGACACCTCCATCTACCACCCCATTGCAATTCCCTCTTCTCTGTCTAAAATCTTAGAAAAGATGCGTACTCTTCTAACTCCTAACCCATCTCATAAACAGCAAACTACTCTCCCCCACACAATATGGTTTTTGACCACACCACAGCATAACAACAGCTCTGCTTAGTTTCTCAGAAACCACAAGTACCAACAGAAACCTAATATCCTCCCTGTTCCTGGCTATGTCAAAAACATTTGAAACAGTATCCCACCAACTCCTAATCAATGAACTGTTTTCCCCATCACTATCTCATTCAGTTCTTACTTGGTTCCGTAGCTCTCTCTCCAACAGAAAACAGGCCATAAAATGGAATCAAGACTTATCCCTGTTCCTCCCTCTCTGTTTCCATCTGTTTACCACAAGGGTCAATTGAAGGCCCAGTACTTTTCAACATTTTCATAATTAACCTGCCATTTTCATAATTAAAGCCACCAAACATGCCACCTGCTCAGCCTCAGCCTTTCCACTACTTCTTCAAGACTTCTCCAGTTCCATAGAATCATGACTAAAGGGTCGTCAGCTAATCTTAAATACAAAAAAAAAGAAAATTAATGTTCTTCATACCCTGACCTCTTTCCAAAACAAGTACACTCTTTAATGTTATCTTAACAAATACCACCACCAAAGAAACTGAAATAAGTACCAAACTTAGAAAATAACCTAAAATTTGACTGGCATATCACCCAGGCCTTCAAGAAAACTCAGAAAAATCTGGGCTTCCTCTACTGAAACAAACCCTGCCTCACAGACTCCTCAAGAAAATCCCTAGCATCATCCTAACTTCTCCTGTCTTTTCTCTATGCTTCACCCATATTAACGAACATTCACGCTACCCTACTAAATAAATTAGAGACAAGCTTTAACAAAATAGCCAGATTTGCAGCTAATGCATCCTACTGTATACACCACTGCCTAACACTAAAGAAGCTTAGTTGGCTAGAACTACCTAATGACCTTACCTTCACTCAACTTCAGATTGCCCACACAATCATACACAAACCACACTCACATGCCCTTCTCTACAAATCATTCTCAAGCACTACTCTCTACCATGTTACCTGTGCTCAAGTAATCACAGCCTACTAATAACTTCCAAATCACATAATACAGCTGGAGACTCACTATACTTATCCTGTGTCACCAGATAGTGAAACTCCCTGCCTATCCCACTAAAACAGGACAGATGTGCATCTAACTTTAAGCACAACTTAAAACAGCACCTAAACTCCTCCTAACTATGTTCTTGTTCACATCCTGACTAACTCTCTCTACATGTCAGAGCTCTAGACCATCACCGACCCCTAACTCTCCAGCTGTCTTTTCTTATCCCGTAAATAATGTAAATAAATTGTATCTAAATTTATAATTATATACTGCTTTTCATCATTCCTGTGTAAATGAAATGTGTATGTTGCTGTATATGTAACTACAACCTATTTATTATTATATAACACTGCAACAGAAATCAAATTGTATTCACCTCTGTCTTGATTACGTGACCCATGACATACATACCCATTACATGATTCCAAAACCCCATTTCTATTGTGTTAAGAAACTAAAATTCTTTTATGTACTTTTTTTTTGTATTTTTTTTTTAACTTTAATGGAGCTTTTCTCCCCAGGCCTCCACTGAAAATGGGCCTGAGTGCCTAATCAGACCAACAAAAGGCAGTAAATAAATAATAAATTATCCTTGCAGAGTCTTTTGTCAGGTGTCGAGAGTCCCTTAGATGGATTACATATCTCCTCGATTTCCTTCTCCACCTGGGTTTTCAGATTAGCAGTTAAAATTCCTCTCTGCCTTAATTCCTTCTAATGGAATAAAGTTTCTGGGATGCCTTCTAGGTTCTTCCTTACAAAAGACATTCCTAACTCAGAAAAAAGGGAAAATGTATCTGGAAGTCTTTGAGTTTCTCCAGTCAGAGTCAGACCTTAAGCAGAGAGTATCTCAGTATTCTAGGGTTCATGGTATCCTTTATTTTCACAATTCCTCTTGCCAGATTGCACATGAGGAAAAAGCAGTGGTTCTTAAAAATTACACGGACCCAACGTTCTCACCCACTGGAATTTCAGATTCCAGTTTTGGGTTTTGTGAAGTTTTTTTGTGAAGGTTTTGAGAATTGCTTTGGTGGAGAGAACAGATATCCCTGAGTGCAGGTTTCTTATTTTGTCTTCCAACCCATGCTCATTCTGTTACAACAGATGCATCAGATTTTGCTTGTGGTGCTATTTCGATGTGATAAGAGTGTAGGGTCTTTGAAACAAAACAGACAGACCAAAGCACATACATGTGAAAGAGAGCTTAGTTGTGAGTCATGCTGTAGAATCTCTTCGTTTGTATTCTCCTGGACCTTTGCAGGTGATTTATAAACAACTCCACAGTGTTGTGGTACATAAACAGAGGGAGTAGGTCTTACCCTCTGTGCAGGCTGGTTATGGTAGCTTGGGAGACTGCTGTGACGCATTGTTTAACCCTCCTTTCCATCTGAGCAAAATGTAGTGTTAGACAAGCTGAGCAGGACCAAAGCAGACCATCATGAATGGAAATTGATTGACGCTGTTCTTCCAAGATTTGATCTACTTGTGGGGAACACTTCGAAGAGATCTGTTACCTCCTTTCAAAATTCTGCACCAGGAATCCTTGCTGGCAGGCCTAGGAAACGGATGGCTTTTCATTCCCCTGGTTGGGAATGTTTATTTATGCTTTTCTACGCTTTCCACTAACTTGCAGGGTCATTCTGAAGGTTCAGAAGGACTCTCCAAAGATCATTGTGACAATTTCCTTCTGGCCTAGGCAACAAATGGCCAAAGGCAAATACCATAAGCTTCCTCACTGATTGGATCTACTCAAACAGTACTGGAGAATTTTGATACACCCAGTGTAAAATGTGTATAGCTGACTGTCTGGTTGGTTCAATTTTGGACGCCTTTTAGGTTGGATGAAGGGGAATCTAATGGAACGGGAAAGGGAACAGTTGCAAGTGCTAAAGGAAAAATAATGGTGTATTTAAATAATATGTATGTCTTTAGAAAGCTGACTGTTAAGCAAACATCCCCAGAGCACAAACACCATTAGCACAACTACTTAGGCAACAGAAAATGGAAAAGGTGTTGCCCAACTTAGAGCTTATGACCAGAAAAATAGCCAGAGAGCCAGTACAGGCATTAAGAGTTATTTCAAAAATGTTACAAACATTTGTATGGAACATAGAAATGGAGGAACCAAGAAAAGACAAACAGAAATATGGAACACTGAAATATTCCAAAGTTAGAGGAAGATGATGCTGAAGAATTAATAACCAAAATGGGAGAGGATGAGATAAAATAATGATGTGTAATCAGTCAACAAGGACGCCTCCAGGAACAGATGGTATTCCTGTGAAAGCTTGGAAGTTAGAAAGGAAAAAGGTGATAAAAATCTGGAAGGTTTTGTTTAACGATATTTTAAAAGGATGGACAGTGCCACCATCTTGTAAGAAAGCTGCGGTGGCTTTAGTCCTTGGAGGACAAAGACCCATTAAATCCAACATGTAGACCAGTTTCAATTCTGAACCATGATTATAAAGAATTTATATCTGTACTAGCTAAGAAAATGTCTGCCAAAAATGATAGGTATGGGATGAATGTGGTTTTTTGGAAGGAAGACAAACATTTGACAACATTAACAGAACGATGAAGATTCAAAGAGATGCAGAGGACAAGAAGACCAAATTATTGTTGGTGGGTCTTGATGCAGACAAGGCATTTGACAGAGTTAGCTGGAGTTTTATGAGCAGGTAGATATATGAAGGTTCAGAGGTAAGATTCAAGGTGGGTGAGTTCCTTTCTAACCAGCTGGGTTCTTTCTCCTTTATAATTTGTCTTGTATACAAATTCAACTAGTATGGTACTCAAGAAGAATTAGCCTTATTCACAGATAGTATTATTTTATACTTGATTATTTTCAGAAAATTAATTTTTCCATGTGCTGTATAGTATTGAGATTGTGTCTCCTGTAATTCTGTAGTTATACTTGTATTGTTTTTTTACTAGAAAATCAATCACAAAAACAACGCTCTACATCTCGTCACTTTTAACTGATGGAAGAAGTATCATTTACTCCTGTTACATGTGGGAAGTGTTTCCTGTTGTGGATCAATTTTCCATACCTTTATATGTATTTTTTCTCCTCTGTATATTTTAAGGACTGAGTAGCACTGTGTAAACAAATGATTGTCACTCTCAAAGTTCAATTACACGTCCATTGCGGGGGTTATCTTTTTCTTGAGTTTCACAATTTTCTTGTTACTTTAGTCTTCCTCCTGTGTCACTTCCTCTGTTCCTGTTATGTGTTGGTCTCTCACTAACGTGTCTCAACTTTTTGATATGCTGTATGACCGCTCTTTGTCAGTTTTGCATCATTCATTTAAATACTGTAAAGGGTTTCAGAGGTCTTCTTTCTTGGGGCATTTTGTTCCTAGCCTAGGTTGTCTTTTCACTTTGAGCATTTGTCCTGCATGCCCAATTGCTGTGTTTGAGCACACTGCTCTTAGCTGTACCATAACATCATCTGGCTCCAAAAATGTTTTAACCTCTGTTGGAAAAAAAAAAAGACTTTAAAGCAAGTGGAGGAAATCAAATGAAATTTCAGGTTCAGACTCATTCAGAGTTTAAAGTGTGGTAAAAATTTATTCCTTTTGAATGCTTTTCTTGATAACCAATCGTGGTCCATGAAAACACCCTTTTATCATTGACTTGGAGAATTTTCCTTTTTTTACTATAACTGTGATAACTGTTCACTGAGCTTTTTGGTTTGGATGTTAATTACAATAGGTCTGTGGAAACATGCCATCTTGCTGTGATGAACACTCTATGGGCTCTGTCAAAAAAGTATCTGTTTTTTTTCAGCATACCAGTCCACTTGGCCAGTTGTCCCCTTATAAATTCTTTACAATAATTTCCCTCAACCCACTTTTGTATGTTGGATATTCTCGTTTCCCCTTCTTTCTCTGTCTTCTGTTTCTATAAGTTTTTCTTGTACATCTCCCATATTGCCTCTAGGTCTGCAAGCTTTACTATGTGTTTTTTCTTTTGGCTCTCTGCATGGTCCCAGTCTAGTTGGAGTGGGTGTTAATCCAAGTTTCTATATTTTCAATTTTTTTGTTTTTCTTTGACATGTAGTCTGTGAGTGACTCATTGTAGACTATTAATGACTTGTTGATCTTGGTGATAACTTTGAATACTTTTATCAGTGTAGTCTTGTTGCACCTGTACTATAGGTGCTGCTTCTTGCTTACTCCTATTTGACATTTTCCTTCAATCTTCTTCATATCTTTCTCTTCTGGATTCTCTGCTGCTTTGCTCGTTTTCTTTATCATTCTTTACAGATTGCTTCATTAATCTTGTCATTCAGGCAAGTTTTTTTTTTTTATTTAGAGCTTGATTAAAGTATTTGACTTTCCTTCTTCAAAATGCCTTTTTAATTTCCTTTTTTTTTACATCTTTGGTTGGGGTGAGCTCTGTGATCTTAAGCCTTCTAGCTCTTTGCCATACCAGACATCTCCCCACATGATCCCCTACACATATTCAAGGTAAAATTGCTTGAGAGTGTGTAGCCTGACAGAAAAAAAGATGAATGGCATTATAGCACACACTTTCCCCATGGGAAATTATTGCTGGTAGAGTTTCTAATTGTGCTGTGACAATGATTCACCACTTTAGGGAGATTTCTCTCTTCAAGTTGGTGTGACCGGGAGTTGGTACATATAAATTTGGGGGGTATGGGACTTACTCTCCACATTGAGGGGGGTGCAGGGGGACTTATCCCCTTGCAAAAAAATGAGTAAAAAGGAATTTTTCACCTTTTTGAATTTTTGGCATTTTTTTCTCATTCTTTTGGAAAAAAGACTTTCAGGAAGTCAGTGTTTCATAAAATAACCCTCCCCCTTCCCCATCATCCTTTCTGGTCTCATACCATCTTCCCTCCCAGATGTTAAAAACAACTTCAAAACTCTCAACTTTATTTTTGCCTTATGAGAAAGTGCCCTGACTGCCATTAAATTAATAGATTTTACATTATAAAGATTTATACTGATGTGGTTGTTATTGCATAGGAATACCTCTGCTTAGTAACAGACTTCATTTATTTTCACTGAGCTACTTGTCGCTTCTCCTTTGACTACTGATTTTAGTGTTTGTCCATACAAGTCCCCCACAGGTCATGAATCAGTAATTTCCTCAAAAGAGAAACTAATGTTTTTGCAGTTGCATAACATTGCTCAGTGGTGTGTGGGAGAGAAGAAAAAAAGTGCATTCCTATTTTAAGTTTTCTGGCATTAATAACTGTTATTGATATGACTCCCCCATGCTCATTTAAAGTATCTCCTCATACTGTACATAATTTCTTTACAGTATTACATACACGTTACTTTAAGAAATGTATTGTACTCGTTACTGAGAAAAAAAAATACTTTTACTTACAGTTACTTCTTCAGTTCCTTCATTATCTTTCTAAACAGTAATTACAGTGTGGTACATTATACTTTGCCATCCTGATGCCAGCTAAAAATAGCCCCACATACTTCATCTTTTTTCTTTTGTTTCCCATTGACTTCTTGTAGAAGCAGACTTCATGTCCAAATAGCATCTTATGGAAATGTTACTTTACAGTTCGCCCATTTATTTCCTACTTTCAGATTCTTGCTGGCCTTCTTCTTCATCATCTCTGTCACCCAGCACCGATCTCTAGTTCAAGTCCAAGGTGCTCCTGTTTTTTTCTTGTCAACTCCTTGCCTTTCTGTTACTCAGTTATTTTCCTTTGGAACATTGGAAAAGGTTTTACTGGAAAATTCTGTGTATGGGCTGTGCCATTTTTAGGGAAATGAGAAGCAGATTCCCCCTTAACTTGCTGGTTCACTTTTTTGCTGGGTAAACTATATTTCTTCCCTCATCTGTTCTGCATCCAAGAATGTCTTTGTTCCTTCAGAAAAAAAATATTCTGAAGACAGCTGTGTATAGCAGCTTTAATCTCTCACCTGTTTTTGATTGCAGGGATAAACTTGCTCTTCTGCCTGTTGTACAATGAAAAATCATTTTCCATAAACACTCTGATGTTACTAGTTGATAATACTTGACTGTTTGGCCAAAGTTATGTCGGGAGCAGCTCTTTCTGCTGACACGACTGCATCTTTACTACTATAGATTTTGGCTTCTTTCTCATGTCTAAAGTTGCAACATAGCCACTATGTAACCTTGCTATTATCAAATCCTACTGTGGAATACCACTCCAGTTGCTTATTTGTATATTCATAAAATTATTGCAGTTTGTTCCTTCCAGTTTCGGTGGCACAGCAGAAAATCTGCAGTTTTCTCTGCATCTTCTGTCTTCTAGCTCTGCTGTTTTGAAAACAGTTCTTCTTGAAAAGCCTCATAATCAACTGTCTTTCCTTCATTTCAGCCTCTGAGTTCTGAAGTATTATTAACTTATCTGAGCAGCTACTTAAATCTTCTATTCTTTCCAGTCTTTTTCATTTGACTGTATGTATTTTCTCCAGTTTTTCACTTATTTTAAACTCCTCTGAATACATTTATTTTTTTTCCTCTAAATTACTGGAAGCCACATCCTGTGTTGAGGCTGAAACATGATCTGCTTTTTGTTGAATTACTGTAAAACTCTTTCCCATCAGTTTTTTCCCCTTTTCTAATTGATTTTGCCTTACTTTCTCCAGATTTCTTCATTACTGACAATGAAGTGATTGAAACACAGATGGATCAAAAAGTGCATGCTTTGCATTTTTATACTGGCTTTGTTTTTTGTATTACAGGCCTTACCAACTAATATCCTACTGATTTTATTTGGTGAAATCAGTCAAAAATGTGATAAAAATTATATCTGGATGAGTCAGCTGTAAGTTGTTAATGGATAAGAGTTGGGTGGTTTGAGTGTACCTGATCCAGAGTTATAATACCGTGCAACTGAAAATATTGTATTTGTTATCTATTCAAAACTGTAATCCAGCGTAGAAACATTTAGTGAGGTTGAACATGGGAAATGAGTGTAGGTTTGACAAATGTTTTGTTTTTTGCGTTGGTGTATCATGTTTGAAGAGTGTCTTGAAACAGGCCCTGATGATATTATGGAATCTGTTAATAAGTGATTAGGTAAATCCCTTAGACAACTATTTTAGTACCCATAGGCACTAGTAAATTAGGGATTCATGAGGAAGATAGCTTGAGAAATTGGAAGGATAAGAAAATGAGAATGGTTTATTGAGAACTGAATTCATTGATAGTTGGGGTACTTAGATATGGGTTAAACAGAAATATGGGCTACTTAATTTGTCGAGGATGAAATTTGAAGGTTTGCAAGGTATTGGTGAATGAACTGGGACACTGGACTTTTTAGCCAATACCCCTCCTTTCTGTGCATTTGAGACGAGAATTTTAGACCAGTGGTAAAAGGATTTGTTCATAGGGCATTTACAGCTCTGAAAGATTTAAACAAGGAGGTTGTGGGGAGGCTAAGACAGGCCTGGAGTACATTAGCGGAAGTAAAGATGAATTTAATTCTTGAAATGTATGAAATGTATTTTTTTTTCTTCCTGCGGATGTGAATGTGTGTGTGTGTTTATAAATACACACACACACACACACACACACACACACACACACACACACACACACACACACACATATAAATTTATTTTCTTTTCATATATTGTCTTCTTTATCATGTCATAGGAGCACTTGTTGGTGCAATCTCCTTGCCATCTCCTCGACAAGAAAACAGTAACAGAATGATGCATGGTTTGTTCTGTTTATTGCCAGATTGCAGTCCAGTGACTATGATGCATGGTTACTGACTGCTACATACACATAAGGAGAAATTATATGTTCAAAAGAGTGGTTTGCTTGTGGCTAATTCCATGTCATATATGTGATTTCCTGCAGCAATGACCCTGTTATTCTTAGATTAATTGTTATGGTGAGTATCTTTTGCAACTGTACTTTAACTTTTGTTGGACTGACGTTTTAGGAAGAGAGAGGGCTAAATTAAATTACATAATCTTCTCGGTTTGTTTCTTTTATTTTTTTCTGTCTTGTACATTGTTGTTTATTGTGTAGTTGATTTTTTTCCTTTTAGTTGCAGTTATGAATTAGATAACAGTTAAAATTTTAATTCTGAGATGTGATTGCAAGATTTTCAGGTGAAACAGTACAAAAAGCATTCACAGATTAAAGCTAAATAAAATGTACATATTTTTCTTTACACATGTACTAGTCCCTCAGATGTCATAAGCCTGGAGGTATAGGTGGACATTGCAACCCTTACCATAAAAAGGAACTGCATGCCTGTCTATGGCCAACTTAACAGTAACCCTACCCTCAACTTGGAGGGCTAAGATTTGTCTGTTAACTGGGGTTATACCTGAAATATACTTGAATTGTTACTCACACTGCTTCCCTAAATTGAATACTGCACTCAGGAATGCTGATAAACTTAACCATTGTATCCATCCTAGTTTAAAAATTTTAGGATTGGTGCTAGGTGTGTGTGTGTGTGTGTGTGTGTGTGTGTGTGTGTGTGTGTGTGTGTGTGTGTGTGTGTGTGTGTGTGTGTGTGTGTGTGTGTGTGTGTGAGTCTAATTCGGCCCTCAGACTAAAATTAAATTTGCAGTTTTTGCAATGTTTGCACTAAAAATTAATGTTTTGCTTAAAGTGTGGTGGTTGTTAAGGACTGAGTTTAATGCTGTGTTCAAGATTAAGAACTCTGTGATAGAAAAAGCCCTTAGTAAGAAGGAGGTAATGTTTATATTCGTACATGGCATGCTGCACTCAATGTGGGCAGCTGTGTGCAAGTGTCTTAGTTTGTGATTGGAGGGTTCAGGTGTAAGGTGCTCCTAAGAAGATCATTCTGCAGCATTCTAGTGTTTTTTTTTAAATCGTGCTATTAAGTGTATTTCACTTGAAAGTCTCCGATTCATCTCAGAGAACTTTAGGGAACGTTGAGCTTTCCTGGAAAGTCAAACCTGACAAGGTTCATATAGTCATAATTACCGGTTCTACTGGGTAAGACTTAACAACAGACATGGGGAGTGGGGGCTAAAGTAGTAAAGTGCACCTTTGTTTTATCATTTACTTTCAGCACTGAAGCCTTTAATTGTTTAAGAATTTCTGTAATTTTAACATTTTTCACATACAGCAATGTCCAAGCAATATTACATTTTCAGGTAGTGTACTCAGATTAAAAGCTTTTCTCATTTTTCTGTTCTTTAGAGCTGTTGATAACCAAGTGTTTGTAGCTACAACATCACCTGCAAGAGATGAGAATGCTTCATATATTGCTTGGGGTCACAGCTCTGTAGTCAGTCCATGGTAAGTGAGTACAGCCCCATTTATTTATTTAGTTACTTGTTTTTATTTATTTATTGCTTGATTGATTGATGAAATGTTTTTGTTTAGTACTTTTGAAGCATTCTGACTTTTACTTGCATGAATTAAAAACTTTCAGTATGAGTGCTATTCCCCATCTGAGTCAAAAGTGCAGTATTCTGAACATCATGTCACCATCCTTTTTTCATAGAGGTCCCCTCATCTCTCTCTGTTTTCACACAGTCAGCATAAAAACCTTTTGTGAACTATGCCCCTGTATCCCCAGCATGTTTACTGCTACCTCTGAGGTTACTGCAGATCAGGGACTGTTAAACACATAACAGCAGCAACCTCAGTCAGAAAAAAACCTCTAACATGGAAGGTGGTATTTTTCAACCGCTGGACCTTGACCAACATTTATATTTTTTTCTAATAAGTATCTCCAATCTTTGACCCATTTTAATTTGGGACTTTAGATATCACAGACTGGATGAGGCTTTCAGCTGTCACACCTCTGGGGCTAAAGCATGACTTTTTCAGCTAAGTAATGTAATTGCCTTTCCTGTTCAAATGCAGACAGACAACAGCAACCATGCCATCTCTGGAAATGATCTGCAGCCAACACAGGTATCAATCTTGTCTAAAATCACAAGGGTTGCATTTTTTCCCTTGTACATGATGTCATCTCCGCCAGGTATTTTGTCTTCTTTGTTGCCTTTACAAGTGTGAGTCTTGCTGTTTATCACCATTATTGTTTTGTCCTGATCCACAACGAAGAAGGCTTTAAAAAACTGGTGAAGGGTTTAGGAAGAAGAAGAAGAAAAAACAAAAATCATTCCTTTTTCTGTAAACCCCCCTCCCCCAGCGCACATTTGAAACCAAACCAAACTTTTCACCTAAAGAACTAACTTAAAGAACTACTTAAAAAATCCTGTTCCGGATATTGTTTCAAAAACTGGTTAACTAAAGTAATCCACATCTAAGCTATACATTCTGAGACCTGTACAACTATTGGTTTCACCGAGATGATAAACTTGAATGAAGTATGGGAATGCATCTACTTGTTATCACATTTCTAGCTATCTTCCCCCACCTCCTGTAACTTTCCTGTTACAATCCATTAAACCATCTTAACACCTTTGCCACTCATCTTGCATTCTTTTCTTCTTAGCTTCATGAAATCCTTAAATTAATTTCCAGAAGACCATTTCCAGAGACATGTTTGAATAATGCCTCATACATATATATCATTTAACCATTTATACATGCAGGGACTCAAACTAGCTTCAGTTTGTGAATGTACTGTTTTGTAAATCATAGGTTCATAGGTTCATACTAGGCTATCTGCCCTAGGGCATTTATAAGCCTAGCCAGAGTGTGTATGGCTTTCGCCACCCATTTTAAATTAATTTTGCTATGCCCTTTTTCGATGTTAGTATACTGTGCCTCTGTCTAACAGTGACACAGAAGTGATACCCGGGGTAAACCTACGATCTCCCATCCACTCATCAAGATTCCTCTTGAAGAGAGTCAATGAGGGACTCTGCCTAACCTGGACTGGGATTTTATTCCAGAGTGAAGGGAGCCTCTGGGTTATGAATCTGTCCCTCCAGCATGTCCTATTTATTTCAATGCTGAGGTTTAAGTCCCTCGAGCGCGTAGCTCGATGGGATTTGGATTTTCTTTTTTTTTAAAACAAGTTTATTGTTTTAACATATAAGAGAAATATCATAACAATTTTATACAAATAATTAAAAATAGGTATTATTATAATATTCAACAAAACAACTAAAGTATTTACAAAGACATCCACTACAATCAGATCAATTAATTAAACTAAAATACTGTGCTATTGAAATTAGAATTTTTTTAACAAATTTTGTAAATTATCCCATATAATAAAATGTGATGTTTTTCTAGTTGTTCTCATTCTAATTGTGCTTATTTCCATATGACACATTATATTCATAACATTTTTAAATTCATTGAACGAAGGAGGTGTATCTGAAATCCAATTTCTAGTTATTATTTTCCTAGCCACTGCTAGGATAGACCATAACAAGGGAAGCTTAATCTTTTTAACACATTGAGGTACAGGTGTGTTGAATAATATAAGAGACTTAGAAATAATGAAATTATCTGTAAAAGAGCCTGCAAAAATTCATTAATTGACTTCCAGCATTCTTTCAACTTCATACAGTCATAAAACATATGAGCCCAGTCAGCATTAATTTCTACATTACATCTCTTACATAGATTATCTTTATTATTAATTTTATTCATCATCAAAGGTGTATAAAAGATCTATGTAAAAATGTCCATGTATAAAGTCTCCAGACAATGGAAGATGTAGTTCTATAAGCAGATTCCAATATATATTGTTTATCTTGTTGAGTTGGTGGGTCCCCATTAATAGAGGTGAAATAATTCCAGTATGAATCTACATTGTAAAAAGTTTCTTGTCTGATAATTTTATGTATATATGAAAGTTTACCTTTATCAGAAACTTTATGCTGTAAATTTATTATCAAGTAATCAATCAGTTTTGGAATAGATTCTTTAACTGTTATAGACATTAGATCTATTCTATCAATGAGATGTTGTCTAAAGATCTGAACCTCTAACCAGCAAGTTTCTCTTAGATCAAATTCTTGTTTTAAGAAATCTAGATTTTTAACTTTATTATCAGATATCAGCTGATACCAGTACTTTAGATTATTATCTATAGCTAAATGAGCTCCTTCAGAAGTAGATGACATAAGCATACCCTGAGTATAAATTATAGGGAATACAATAAAATTCCATTCCCTATACTTAGGGTGCATGAATATAAAGTTACGATAACTAATAATAATATTTAATGGGTAACAGACCATATGTTTAGGTGTAATAGGTGAAGTACAAAATTCCTTTAGCAACCACAACATGGAGTTATTTATAATCATATTTTTATGTGTTAAGGAGATTTTCATGAAGTGCATACTAATTAGCTCCCAATAATCTTTCCATTTTGCGACATATGACCGATCTATTAATAAAGTAATAACTTTTATAATAGAAGAGATAATATATAAATTAAAGTCTGGAAAAGAAATACCCCTTGAGACCAGCTATTAGTATGTTTCTTTAATGCAATCCTAGGTCTATTAGGTGCCCATAAGAAATTTAACATTAGTGTATTCAGTTTCTTGATAGTTATTTTTGAAGGTGAAAGTATTATTGATTGTATTAAGTATAAAATCTTGGGGAATATTATCATTTTAATAATTGTAAGTCTCTCCTCCATAGTAAAAAACATATTATTCCAGGTATTAAAAAGATTTTGTATATTAAGAAAACAGGTATTATAGTTATTATATATAATAGATTTAATATCTTTAGATAGTATTATACCTAAATAAGTTATCTGACCTGAGTTGGGTACATATTTAGTAAAATCACTAATGAGAGTATTTTTCGTATATATAGGTAGTATTTTAGTTTTTCTTCATTGAATATTAAACCAGAAATACTTTTAAAATTCATCATTTTATCAAATAAAGACTGCATAGAAGAATTAGATCCTGCTGATGTAATTAGAACATCATCTGCAAAAGTTGAATTTTTGATGTTGTATTTTCTTCTATTTCAAAACCCTCTATGTCAGTACTGTTTCTAATCAAATTAGCCCAAGGCTCCATTACTAAAGTGAATAATAGTGGAGAAAGTGGACATCCTTGCTTTGTACCTTTAAGAATGGGTATTTTTGTGAAACATATGTTCCTACCTTAATATAAGCCAGCGTTCCTTTGTATAAATGCTCAATTAAATTTACAAATGCATCAGAGAAATTTGTGCACTTCAGTAAGGTAAACAGATAGTCCCAACTTACTGAATCAAATGCTGAACCTATATCAAGACTAATAAGTGTTAAATCTTTCTTTTTCGTATTTGCAAAATCAATTAATGTTAAAGTTCTTCTTATATTATCAAAAGTATTTCTATTTACAATGAAGCCCGTCTGATCTATGTCTATAATGCCGGGATAATTGTCTTCAATCTATCAGCAAAAATACTCATAAACATTTTATAATCAACATTAA